>NW_006408522.1:32878729-32880782 GCF_000296735.1 Chrysochloris asiatica | reverse complement strand
ATTTGAAATAAACAAATCATTTGTCTTGCAGAAATCTATCATTCGTTCTCCAGCATCATTTCTATCACCAAGTCCAAATTTTCCAACTACTGGACCCTCCTCTTTGCTCCCTACTTTTAAAATAACTGAAAGGGGAAACTGAGAACCAACATAATTTCATGAATTCCCAACAGACAGAGTTTGAAAGAAGACTTTTGTTGTTAGGTACCAATGGGTCAGTACCAACTCACAGCAACCCTATGCACAACATAATGAAATACTGCCTGGTCCTGGGCCAACCTCACAATTGTTGCTACATCTGAGCACACAGCAGTGTGCCAATCCATCTCGTTGGGGGTCTTCCTCTTTTTCTCTGACCATCCATTTTTACCACACATGATATCCTTCTCCAGGGACTGGTCCTTCCTGACAATATGTCGAAGTCTGGCTATCCTGGCTTCCAAGGAGAGCACTCTGGCTGTACTTCTAACACTGACTGATTTGTTCTTTTGGCAGTCCATGGTACTTTCAGTATTCTCCTCCAACTCTATAACTCAAATGCATCAATTCTTCTACTGTCTTTCTTATTCACTGTCCAACTTTTGCATGCATATGAGGTTACTGAAAATACCATGGTCAGGTGCACCTTAGTCTTCAACACTGTAAAAAGGTCTTGTGCAGCAGTTTTGCCTAATATAATATGTCATTTGACTCCTTGACTGCTGCTTCCATGAGTGCTGATTGTTGATCCAAGCAAAATTAAGTCTTTGACAACTTCAATCTTTTCTCCAATTATATGAATGTTGTTTATTCATCCAGTGGTGTGGATTTTTTTCTTCTTTACACTGAGATGCAACCCATACTGATCTTTGATTTTTTATTTTCATCAGTATTTTAAGTCCTTTTTACTTTCAGCAAGCAAGGTTGTTATCATCTGCATATTGCAGGTTGTTAAGAGTCTTCCTCCAATCCTGTCGCCACATTTTTCTACATATAATTCAGATTATTGAATTATTTGCTTAGCATACAGATTGGATAAGTATGGTGAAAGAATATAACCTTGGCACACAAATTTCCTGATTTTAAACCATCCAGTGTTTCCTTGTTCTGTTTGAACAACTGCCTCTTGGTCTATGTACAGGTTCCTCATGAGCACAATTAAGTGTTCCAGAAGAGTCATTTTTCACAATGCTGTCCATAGTTTGCCATGATTCACACAATTGAAAGCCTTTGCTTGTGCCCATTCAAAGATCCACATTTGTGCTCAAAGAGAGGTGACCCAATAGAATGTGTAAATCATTGGACAATATCCCATTCAAGCAAAATTTTGCTAAAGGTAATTCAAAAACAGCTGCAACCGTACATTGACAGAGAATTTTCAGAGGTTCAAGCCAGATTCAGAAAAGGATGAGGTACAAGGGATATCACTGCTGACGTCACATAGATCTTGGCAATTCTCCTTCACAGGTTTATCTATGTCTTTCAAGATCCAATTTATGAATCTTTGTTGTTGTTGATAAGTGCGCTCTTGCCAGTTCCAACCCACAGTGTCCCTGTATAGGGTTTTCGAGGAGCAGCAGATGAGCTTCAACTGCTGACCTTGCAATACAGCTAGCTCATTAACCCACAGCACCACACCAGGACTCCATTTATGGATGTTAAATTTTCAGTCATTAACTCAAAGTGCTTAGATCTTTTCAGAAGCAGGGAGCAGACAGCATCATCTTTCTCCTCTGCCTCCATCTCTGTTATCTCTGCTTCTCTGGTTCGGGTCCTACTTTCTGTGGATGCTCTTCTCTCTTGATGGACCTATAGTCCTCTGTTCCTGGAACATAAGATTAACTACTCACCCCTTTATGTTATGAAACTTCTACTTTTACCATTGTGACAATTGCAATTAGTCATGATAACAATTACTCACTAATGAAGCAAAAGAATCCTATCCCCATCTCCTTTCACCAGACACATCTAGAAAAGATGAAAACTAATCAGTAGGGATTCTATCTTCCCCTACACACTTTTTTTTCTTTTTATATGATAGTTTACATGAGAGAACTTTAGTTTTACATTCATT
>NW_006408522.1:32873473-32878448 GCF_000296735.1 Chrysochloris asiatica | reverse complement strand
TTGCATTTCCAACCCTCATAATCAGTCCTGATAACAATTATTCACTACAGTATCACAAGTGATCCATCTATATTTCATTTCATCAGCTCCACCTAGACAGATTGGATAGTACTCACTGGAGATTCTACCTTCCTCCCTGCCCCCTAGCTCTAGGTTCCCTCTTAAAAGCTTGTAATCCAGTCACTTCTTGTCTTTGTAGTCCCCCCTGCCCCAATTTGGGTAGCCAATGTCCAAGTTGCCCATCTCTGTCTACTCTGTGTGGAGGGCGTGGGAATGTTTCTTGCTGTAAGGATTTGTTCCTTCTTTTGAGTCGCTGCATCCATAGGTGTGGGTCAAGTTCATCAAATTGTATTAAATCACTCTTCTTTTTTCCCTCTTCTTTTTTCTCCTGGTTGAGCTCTGATCATCCAGTCATCCAGTCCAGGTCACATGGGTACCATCTGCAAGTGTGGGCGTTCTTGTGCACATGCCCTCTCTTCCCATCAGCCGGTAGCTCCACTCTCCACTCGAGTCCTCTGTGGCCATGCCACTGACTCTGGGCCCAAGAGTCCCCAGGTCTCCTTACACTGCTTGCCAACCAGGTCCCCAACTGGGTCCCCTACACACTCTTAAACTAAACTCCCTCTTCAAAACTTGTAAGCCAGTCACCTCGTGCCTTTACAGACCCTCCATTTTAGGTAGCCAATGTCTAAGTTGCCTGTCCCTATCAACCCTACATATAGAGGGGAAATGATGAAGACTCCTTCCCTCTCAATTGGTATTTTGAGCTACTACATCCATAAGTATATAGGTCAAGTTCATCGAATTGTAGCAATTTACACTTGTTGCCTTTATCAAATTTCTTTCTCTTTCTCTAGTCGAGCTCTGATCATCAAGCCATCAAAGCTAGGTCAAATGGGTACTATCTACAAGTTTAGGCATTCTTGTGTGACTCCCCCCACTTCATATCAGCCGGATGCTTCATTCTCAGCTCTAGTTTACATGCTTGCTGGTGTGATCCCCATTGAGTTTCAGTCTTGGAGAGGGGTTTGGCCTGAAGGGGGTTGATTGCTTGCCTTGATGGCTCCCCAGCAAACAGCTTGCTTGTTCTTGTAATAGCCAAACAGACTGCCATTTTTGTTTTTTCCAGCTGGTCTTTTTTTCAGGAAGTATCTTCTGTTCCTCTAGCTGTTCCAGGTTGGTCTGCATGTACTTTCAAGTGGGAATGTCCCACCTCAGAAGATTCTGGATGGAGCTCAGGATTCCACCTAAGGTCCTATATACTACAAAGGCTCTGTAAGAAGCCTATTTCACTGGGCAAGTTTTAGAACCTCTTCTAGGTATTCCAATCAGTTAAAGGCTGAAGATAGGCTTATAAGCTCTCTGTAATCATATTTCCTGATATTCCTTTCTATCCCACTCAAATGCCTATTTTACAATAGGCAAGGGAAACCAATATCCATAAGATAGTCAAGTATGTTAACATTATTTCTCCTTTTAATATCACAGAGCCCTGTTGTTTCAAGGTTGAACATACATCACTATTTACACTATTTAACTCTGTCCCATGTAGCCCATGCAAACCTACCTAAGTGTTCCCCTATCCACCTTGTTTTTCCATTCCCCTCCCCTTTCTTGTGTATTGCCCTCCCCAACACTCAAACAATGATGTGTCTATCCCCTAACTTGTGCTGTACCATCCCCTCCCTCCCATGACTGGTACCAACAAAATTTTTTTTTCCCTTTTAGTATGGGTATGTCGTAAGTTTTCACAATGGTGTTATGTAATAATTGTTCTTTTATGACTAATTTCACTCAGCACAATGTCCTCAAGGTTCATCCATGTTATGTCATGGTTTGCAGCTTCATTGTTATTCTTAAGGGTAGCATAATATTCCACTGTGTTTATGTACCAATGTTTGTTTATCCATTCTTGCATTGATGGGCACTTAGGCTGTCTCCATCTTTTTGCTATTGTGAATAGTGCTGCGATAAATATTGGTGTGCATATATCTACTTGTGTTATCGCTCATATTTCTTGTGGATGTATACCAAGTAGAGGAATTGCTGGACCATAAGGTGTTTCTATTTCCAACTTTCTGAGGAAGCACTGTACTGTTTTTCCAGAGTGGTTGAACCATTTTACATTCCTACCTGCAATGTAGGAGGGTCCAAGTCTCTCCACATTCTCACCTGAATTTATTGTCCTCTGCTTGCTTGAACTTCACTGTTATTGCTGGTGTGAGATGATATCTTGTTGGCTGCCCAAATGTCTTTCTTGATGATGAAGTATCTGTTCATCTCTTGTGCCCATTTTTAAATTGGGTTGTCTTTTTCTTGGAGAGGTGTTGTAGTTTCCTATAGATTTTAGAGATTAATCCCTTGCATGATATGTTGTCACAAAGGTTTTTTCCCATTCTGTGGGTTCTCTTTTGGTAAACTCTTTTTGATGTACATAAGCTTCTGATTTTAGTATGTCCCAATCATCTATTTTGTCTTTTTGTTTGTGAAATTCTTGCAGTGTTTGATAGTCTATGTGTGCCCTGTATTAAAGCCCTTATATCTGTCCCTATTTTTTCACTGATGACCTTTATAATTCTGAGATTCATATTTAGGTTTTTAATCCATGTTAAGTTGGTTTTTGTATATGGTGTGAGATAAAGGTCTTGTTTCAGTGTTTTGCACAGTCATTTCCAGTTTTGCCAGCACCATCTATTGAAGAGACGATCTCCTCCCCATTCACCGTACTTTGGCCCTTTGTCAAAGATTAGTTTGCTGTATATGGATGGGTTAATTTCTGGATTTTCAATTCTTTGTTTCATTGATCTATGTATCTTTCATTGTACCAGTACTAGGATGTTTTGACCACTGACTGCACTGTAGCCATATAATAAAATTTGAAATCCGGGAGTGAGAGGCCTCCAGCTTTGTTCCTCTTCTTAACCAGTGCTTTGTTTATCCAGGGACTCTTTCTTTTCCATATGAAGTTTGGAACCATTTTTTTCCATTTCTTTAAAGAATGTTGATGGAATCTGGATTAGAATTGCTTTATATCTGTAAATTGCTTTGGATAGTAATGACATTGTCACAATGTTAAATCTTGCTATCTAGGAACAGGGTATATACTTCTATTTTTGTAAGTCTCTTTTGGTTTCTCATAGTAATGTTTTGTAGTTTTCTTTGTATAGGTTATTTGTTTCTCTGGTTAGATTTATTCCTAAATATTTCACCCTTTGGGTGGCTATTGTAAACGGTATTGCTTTCCTAATTTCCTTTTCAGTGCAGTCATAATTAGTATAGAGGACTCTGATTTTTGTATGTCGATCTTATATCCTGCCACTTTGCTGAATCTTTCAATGAGTTCTATTAGCTTTTTTGCTGAGTTTTTGGGGTTTTCTATGTATAGGATCAAAGACTTTCAACATAGTATTGAATAGGAGTGGTGAGAAAGGGAAATCTTGTCTAGTTCCTGTTCACAAAGGGAAAACTTTCAGTTCTCTCCATTGAGAGTGATGTTGGCTGTTGATTTTGTATATATGCTCTTAACTATGTTGAGGAATTTCCCTTCAATTTCTACTTTGTTGAGTGTTTTTATCAGAAATAAATTGGATTTCGTCAATTGCCTTTTCTGGATCAATCAATATGATCATGCGGTTCTTTTCCCTTTTTATATTCATAAGGGGATTATGTTGATTGAACCATCCTTGCATCACTGATATGAATCCCACTTGATCATGATGTGTTATTTGTTTGATGTGTTGTTGAATTCTGTTGGCTAGGATTTTGTTTAGAATTTTTACATGTACATTCATGACAGATATTGGTCTATAATTTTCTTAGTGATGGCCTTCCCTGGTTTTGGTATGAGGGTTATGCTTATGCTTGCTTCACAAAATGTATCAGGAAGTTCTCCATCATTTTCTATATTCTGGAATAATATGAGTAGAATTGGTGATAACTCTTTCTTGAATGTTTGCTAAAACTCACCAGTGAAGCCATCTGCACTTTTTTGGTTGGGAGTTCTTTAGTGATCTGATCAATTTCTTCTTTTGCTATAGATCTGTTCAAGTTTTTTATTTCACTCTGTGTAAGATTCAGTAAGTCATGTTTTTCTAAAAATGTATCCATCTCCTCTAGATTTTCAAATTTGTTGGAGTACAACTCTTCATAGTATTCTGTTATTATCCTTTCTACTTCCATTGGTTCTGTTGTGCAAATACTGCTTTTTAACAATCTAAACAGTAATTATACACGTGGATCTCAACAGGTGGAATACACAGGAATCAAATCAACTATATAGATGGAAGAGACAATGGAGAAGCCAAGGATCAACAGCAGAATAGACCATCAGTTGCTCATATGTAAGTTCTAGTTGAAGCTGAAGAAAATGAAAACAAGTCCACAGAGGCCAAAGGACAACCCTGAGTTTATCCCACTGAATTTATAGACCATCTCAAGAATAGATTCGACACAACTGAAAACTAATTATCAAAGACCAGACAAGATGTAGGATGACATCAAGGACATCATACATGAAGACAGGAAAGACAGAAAAGACCAAAGTGGTTATCAGAAGAGACTCTGAAACTTGTTTTTTTAATATAGAATAGCTAAAGAGAATGGATGAAATGATGAAATAAAAGCTGGACAGATTTCAAAAGACATCTTGAAGAAAACAAAGTCAAGCATTAAAATGAAATGTGTAAACCTCAAAATGCAGTATTGAAGGGAAAATATTAAGTGATGTGGGCAGCATCAAAAGAAGATGGAAAATAAACTTTAAGGCAAAAACCAGCAAAATATTGAAAGGACAAGTAGACCAACCTGGAGTGGCTAGAAGAACAGAAGATGCTTCTTCAAAGAAAGACCTACAGGAAAAATATAAAACAACACAGGCAGACCGACTGTTACTACAAGAACAATCAACATGCTTGCCCAGGAAACATCAAGGCAAGTGGTCGGGTCCCCTCAGTGCAAACCCCCTTCCAAGACTAAG
>NW_006408522.1:32866951-32868697 GCF_000296735.1 Chrysochloris asiatica | reverse complement strand
CAATATGGAGCTTCCTCAGAAGGTTGGAAATAGAAATACCATATGATTCAGCAATTCCTCTACTTCGTTACCCAGTATCTGGGGGTAGAGGAGTCTGGGAGTGACAGCTTAAAGGGTACTGAGTTTTTAATGGAAATGGAGAGGGGCAATGTTTGCACAGTATGGTGAATGTCATTAAATTGTATATTTAAGAGTAGTCAAAAAGGCAATGTTTGTGATATATAATTTTACTACAATAAAAATTAATTTGATGACCCAAGACACATGCAAACTATTGTATTTTACAAAACTAATTCAGTTACCTGTTAGATGTACTGTCAACATAAGATCTTAGGTTAGGTAAAGTTCTGAGCTTCTTGTAGGTGTTACATGACAACAAGAATATTTATGTTAAAAAAACAAGTCTTCAGCTTAGCATCATAGTGTCATGGGACCATAGTCTCATGACATAACACAGTTCACAAAAAATATGATCTGCATCTTCATGAAATGAGTAGCATCTGAGGTTTTGTAAGTTCGACAGTGGCCATCTAAAACACATTTAGGGGTCTCTATTCGCTAGCAGCCAAACAGTAAGAAGGTAACCAAAAGAACAGGGGAAACAAGACTACATGAGTCACAATCTCATCTACCTTGAGATCAGAACTAGATCATGTCTGGCTATCAACACAGACCGTTCTGATTGGGGCACATTATTTGGTATAGGATAGAATAGAAAAATACAGAAAACAAAAATTCTTATTTAGGAGAAAAAATTTTAAAGCTGGACAAACTGGAACAGTAGAGAGCAAAGTACTCTAGAGATTACCACTCGGAGACCACTCTTTAAACCTAGAACTGAGCCTATGCCATGAGAGCACCTTTAAGTGAAGCAGTGGCACACAAAACAGGGGATGTTACCTGTAAGATCAGTGCGCTATTTGAAAATCACCACTGTAAGACCAAGAGGTCATAAAATGCTCAAAAGCAAAGATGAGAAGATAGTGGGACAGCGAGACTAGAGCATTGGAAAGGGAACAAACTCAACAAAATTAAAGAGAATGCTGACAAACTGTATTTAAATGTAACTAATCTCACAAAACAACTTGAGTTGAAATTGTCAACTGGGAACCTAGCTTGCTGTGTAAATTTTCCCTCAAAACGTAATAAAATGTTATATAAGAAAATAATAACAATAAGAAAAGCCTTCAGTGGGAAAAAAAAGTTTAGTGAGCAGAACTTATTAACAGTACCACATTTTAAAATGGCATTTATCTGGAAGGAAACCAAAAACAAGAGAGCTTGGTCGGTGTGACTTATAATCATAAAACACAGAGTTACAGGAAACAGTACAAAGCAGACATAGAAATTAAAGATTTCTGTTAAGTATTTGATGGTTGCCATGGGAAAGCAAGAACTTTTGTACTTTTTCAAAAAGAAATATATTAGCCTGAAAGACAGAAAATAAATGTAGATATAAGCTGAACATTGGAAATATTTGTTCCTAAGAATAGGAGTTGTTTCACAAAAATAGTCAGTTACAGAACAAAACCCTTCAAGTACTCAAACAGAAGTTAGAGCCCCATGGGCGAGGATTGTGCTGTGAGGAGGAAGGCCAACATCAGTCATTTTCTATCCTTTTTGTCTTACATCGCAATCCTCACTTTAATAACAAGGCCCTACTAGAACAAACACAATTCAAATTATTCTCCCTAAGAAGGAAATTTTAAAGATCATCTGTTGATATTGTGATTTGCTGCTGTTGTC
>NW_006408522.1:32863660-32865079 GCF_000296735.1 Chrysochloris asiatica | reverse complement strand
TATGATGTTCTTGATGTCATCCCACAACTCTTCTGGTCTTCACACTTTAGTGTTTAACATATCAAATCTGTTCTTCAGATAATCTCTAAATTCAGATGGGATATATTCAAGGTCATATTTTGGCTCTCGTGGACTTGTTTTTATTTTCTTCAGCTTCAGTTTGAATTTGCTTATGAGTAATTGATGGTCTGTTCCACAGTCTGCCCCGACCTTGTTTTGACTGATGAGAAGGAACTTTTCCATTGTCTCTTTCCACAGACGTAGTCAATTTGATTTCTGTGTATTCCATCTGGTGAGGTCCATGTGTATAATTGTCTCTTGTGCTGTCTAAAGAAGGTATTTGAAATGAACAAATCACTGATTTTGCAAAATTCTATCATTCATTCTCCAGCATCATTTCTATCACCAAGGCCATATTTTCCAACTACTGATCCTTCCTCTTTGCTCCCAACCTTTGCAATCCAATCACCAGTAATGATCATCTTGATCGCATTTTTGATCAATTTCAGATTGAAGAAGTTGGTAGAATTCTTGTTTCATCCTCTCTGGCTTTAGTGGTTGGTGCGTAAATTTGAATAATAGTGGTATTAACTGAACTTCTCTGTAGGTGCATGGATATTATCCTACCACAGACAGTGTTGTACCTCATGACTGATCTGGATATGTTCTTTTTGACAATGAATGCAACACCATTCCTCTTCAATTTGTCATTTCTGGCATAGTAAACCATGTGGTCATCAGATTAAAAACGGCCAATACCGGTCCATTTCAGCTCACTAATGCCTAAGATATCAATGTTTATGCATTCCATTTTATTTTTGACAACTTCAATTTTCCTAGATTCATACTTCGTACATTCTATGTTCTGATTTTCAAGGGATGTTTACAGCTGTTTCTCTTCATTTTGAGTTGTCCTGCAGGCTTTTCTCCCATGGGCTTTATTCCGTTCGCATCATCAAGGTCAACTCTACTTTGAGGAGGCAGCTTTTCCCCAGTCGCATTTTGAGTGCCTTCCAACCTGAGAGGCTTATTTTCCCGCACTAGATCTGACAGTGTTTGTCTGCTACTCAATAAGGTTTTCAGTGACGAAATATTCTTCGTTATTACTGTACCTTAAATGCTTTTGAACAAAACAAGAGTATAAACATATTTAACAATTACTGTGAAAAGCCAACATCCTAGCTATACTCTGTACAACTACTGTTACTGTCACACTCTGTTAAGTTAGTTGTGACTCACAGTGACCCTGTGTAGGGTTTCCAAGGCTGCAAGTCATTAATGAGAACAAAAATCCCCATCTTTCCCCTGTGGAGTAGCTGGTGGGTTTGAACTTCTGACTTTGTGGGATCCATCAGTGCTCTTTCTTGGTACAACTAGTAGTTGAGAATCACCACCTGGATGTTCTTTGTTGTTGTTGTT
>NW_006408522.1:32853116-32863560 GCF_000296735.1 Chrysochloris asiatica | reverse complement strand
TGTAAATCTTTACGGGAGTAGAAAGCCTCATCTTTCTCCCGCGGAGCAGCTGGTAGTTTCAAACCGCTGACCTTAAGGTTCGCAGCCCAATTCGTAATCACTACGCTACCAGAGCTCCTTAAAGCTCCTTTTATGGCCCATGCCCACAGTGTAGCAATAGTAATATAGGCACTAAGACCTGTTTTTACCTGGTGTCATTTTATAGAACTAAAGATGTTGGCTAAACACCCTTTTCCATTTTCTTTTTTCCTTTCTTTACTTCACTGTTCTTTTCTTCCTCTTTTTTCTATTTGCCCTTTATTCTATTTGCCTTTTATCCTATTTCTTTTCTGCCTCTGATGAATTTTCCTTAGTCCTGGTATGGCACTGTATGATAATGACAAGCACTGGAAAGCTAACTAAAATGGCAGGTGGATTTGAACCACCGACCTTGCAGTTACCCATCCAACGTTTATCCTACAGTTCTACACCACAAGTCTACTCTTATGTTACTTACTTTCATATTAATACATCTGATTTGACAGATATACCAACCACACAGTATCAAAATAAAACATTTTATAGCTATGTTAAATAATAAATCATCAGCAAACACAGTTAACCTAAGACAAGTAACCCATTAACAAAGATTTGCTATAATACCTATCATGACTATGTTAAAACTTAAGAGTTCATCCAAGATTTAGGAAAAAAATACAATTCATGTTTACATGTGGATTATATCAACAAATAACCAACCAATATTTTTAGTCAGTGAGCAAGGAGAGAATTATTTATATAGAAGAGAAATGCTGAATAAGACCCATGCAATTCAAACTGTGGTCCTTGAATCAGCAATATTAACTTTACCAGGAAGCTTATGAGAAATGCAGAATCCCACAGTTTGCACCAAACCTATCAAATCAGAACCTTCATTTTTAACAAGGTTGCCATAATGATTCAGATGAGCATTAATGTTTAAAAACACCATTCAAACCAAGATTCTAATGTAGTTAAAATGGATTACAGGTGTGCCAAGACACTAATTCTCTCACACCTTGAGGTACAGGAGCTAATAGTCTCTATTTCAATGTGCTATTCTTAAGATTCAATGAGTTAATACATAAAAAGTACACCATATCTGAGACATGAAGGTGCTTGATAAACGTTGGCTATTATTATTATTAGCTGTTCCTATCCTTTACTTTTTCTACCTTGTTTGTTCTTTCATTAATGATTTATAAACACATAAGGCATATATAGGAATCCTGGTGTGGTGCTGTGGGTTAAAGTGCCAGACTGCAAAGCCGTTTGAACTGCCAGGTCAGCAGTTCAAGCTCATCAGCTGTTCCTCGGAAACCCTCTACAGAGTCACTATGGGTCGGAATCAACTCGACAGCACTTAACAACAATAACAACAAGGCTTATATAAGAAACGCAAAAGAAAATCAACCACCTATTTTGATTTTATACTAAACCATCTCTTTTAAAAAGTACATGGAAAATTTTGAGTAACTTATGCCATACTGCTTCTTCCAATACATTATACACCTCCCAAGTAAAAAACACATTTTGTTTTGGGTGAATGTTAAATCTTACTAAATCATGTGAAAATATCAGAAAGAACCAACTTTTCATAATTGGTTTATTCAATAAAAATTATAGGCACACATTAACATTAAATTGTCATTCTTAATTATGCTTAATCAAAATATTCAATATGATTTTATCAAGAGAATAATTCAATACAATCACTTTCTAATTATTTAGAATAAACGACAAAAGTTTATAAATGATTATCTAAAGCTATAAAATGCACACAAAAAAATCAAAGTTCTATCCAATTTACCAAGTATGTAAAGAATAAATGGATAGCATGATATTTAACACATAAGGTACACAGCAAGGACTTAGTCAACACCTGACTGTCAAGAAGCTGATGCAAGACAGCAGCATAATTCAAATGGAGCTCACAAACCTCTTTGTCTATGGCAGTTGTGTGCAACTGGGCCTCTGCAAGCTCACAGTCAAGAGCTCTTTGTAGACTGTATATGACATGGTCATATGAATGGTGCTCATCATTGAAAAGGACACAATAATATCTTTCACCTTTCTCCCTGTTTATTTAAAAACAAAAAAGATAAACATTCAAATACTGTAACAAATAAAGGAAAATGTGGAAACAAGTAAAATACTATATGTGACAAGTGTATTGAAGCAGCACCATGTAGTTTCCTACATGTGTGAAAATGCCACTATAGTCATGATACAGGAAATGATTTTAACTGTTACAGTGCCACGGAATAATCCTGATAATTATTTTTTCCATTTTATCCTATGTAATTCTTTTTACAGTACTTTTAGAAGTTTCAGATTGGTAACAGTATGTCTTTAATATCATTCTTAGCTCTTGCTAATTTCTTCTTGACAAAAGGAGATAGTCTTCAGGGTTCAAGCAGGCAATGATAAAGTAGTAAGATTTTATTAACATTTAGTTTTTATTGAATTTAACTTGTGTTTACCCTCTTTTCCAGTGATACTTGGTTTATAGCAAACCTAAGTTTTAAAAAAAAGAAGTACAGAGCTAAAATGCTAGCTCTACCATCTGGTTATGAGACTTTAGGCAGTTCACTTAATCTGTTAATCCTGCTGAGGTGACAGCCCTGGTAGCATACTGAGTTAAATGTTGGACTGCTAACTATAAGATCAGCAGTTCAAATCTACTAGTTGCTCCGCAGGAAAAAGATGAGGCCTTCTGCCCATGTAAAGACCTACAGCCTGAGATACCCAATACAGGGATGCTATGAGTCAGAACCAAGTCAATAGCACACCACCACCACCACCACCAAAGTGATTGTAAGGATCTCATAAAAAAAAAAAAAAAAGTATGTGAAATCACTAAGTAAACTGTCACAGGTTATCAAAAAGACAGGTGTTAATACCCAAAAGGGGTTCTACAACTTGCCCAGTGAAATAGGCCTCAAGCAAAGCCTTTACAGAGTATAGAACCTTAGGCGGAATCCTGAGTCCCATCCACAACCTTGTGAGGTGAGACATTCCCACTAGAAAGGACAAGCACACTGGAACACTACAGTGACAGAAGATACATCTTCATGATGAACCTGACCTATACTCAAAGCGGTAGTTACTCTAAATACCAACAGAGAGGGAAAGAGTCTTCAAATCAAGTTTCAATGCTATCCACTCTGTACACAGGG
Source organism: Chrysochloris asiatica (assembly GCF_000296735.1). NCBI lineage: Eukaryota > Metazoa > Chordata > Mammalia > Afrosoricida > Chrysochloridae > Chrysochloris > Chrysochloris asiatica. The sequence goes on along the minus strand of NW_006408522.1, from coordinate 32,860,363 downwards.
TAGATAGGAACGGGCAACTTAGACATTGGCTATCCAAAATGAGGGGGCAATAAAAGCATGAAGTGACTGGCTTACAAGGTTTTAAGAGGGAGCTTAGCTTGAGAGGGTGGGGGGAAAGAAAGAGTCCCCACTGAATAGCTATCATCTTGTCTAGATGGATCTGGTGAAAGGAGATGGGGATAAGATTCATAAGATTCAATAGTGAATAACTGTTATCATGACTAATCGTGACTGTCACACTTGTAAAGGTAAAAGTTCTGTAACAAAAAAAGGAGGGTGATTAATCTTACAGTTCAGAAACAGAGGACCCTAGGACCATCAAGAGAGAACTCATAAATAGAATACGGGACCTTATCCAGAGAAGCAGCAGCGCCAGAGATGGAGGCAGAGATGGGGGCATGGAGAGGGGGCGCGGCTGAGGATTCTAGATTCCTGGACTAAGAAAAGAAGGACTAAGAACTGGTGGCCAGGAGCAGACTTGCAGAATGTGCCCTTTGGAGATGTAATTTATTATATATGCCTGAGTGGGTTTTTTGTTTGTATGTTTTTTAAAATGCTAAAGTGGATACAGAGAAATACTTTTAATTGATGGTATATGGAGGGGATTATAATCAATGTAATAAAACAAGTTATATGAATGGTTGAATGTGAGATGTGCCCTATAAACTTTCACTCAATCCACAATAAAAACCTTAAATTAAAACAAAACAAAACAAAAAAGACAGGTGTTCCCAGTTTTAGACAGTTTACAGGATACTTCAATTAATTCTCAGCCCTCTTACAGTTTAGGAAACAGGGTCAATGACTTATCTATGATCACAATTCCTATCAATACTACCTCAATAGTATTTGAGAGAGACTCAAATCTATGAATCCAGAGTTCAGGGCTGTGCACATATACAATCACACTCAAGCAATTCTGCTTTATACACAGGCAGGTAGCTAGCACAATGTTCACTATCTTGAACATTTCTTCAAAATCTTTCACTGAGATTATGACCTATTGCAATTAAATCCCTCATGGAAACAAGCTCTAATGATCTTTCTTTCCAGAAGCAGAAGAATCGAAATCATAAATTGATTACCTTTATATAAAATTCTTAGTTCTCTATCCTTACAAAAGTAAAACAAACTCACTCCAGGAAACTGTATTTAGATTGGTGATGTGATTTTGTGAATCGTGCAAAAGCTTTTTATACAATTGTTCCTAAAGTTACATATTGTTGCTGTTAAGTATCATCAAGTCGATTCCGACTCATATAGACCCTGTATAGGGTTTCCAAGAAGCAGCTTGTGGGTCTGAACCACTAACTTTGTGTTTAGAAATTAAATGTTAAACCAACAGTTCCACATACTTAGAAAAATTCTCACAAGGTTCAAAGTGTGCCTTCATATCACATCTAGAATTTCCTTTTGCATTTGTAAATTAAGAGAAATGTTAATGCTACTGAAAGACTTAAAACTATTAGAAACTACTGCTTTTAAGCTAAAAAGTTTTAGATTCCTTATAACTACAATAATCCTAGACACTAAAACACATTATCTCCTCATTCCACTATCAAACTTTTCTTGATGAGGTAAAGAGCCAGAGACTTGAGCTAAGAGGAGACTCAGCACCAAAGTCCCTACCTTTGTTCAAAAACTGCTGTGGGGAATTTGGAGGTCAGTACAAGTGTAATTTACTCATCCACAGGGGTGCATGGCTACTATACTTATAAACCACTTTGAACGAGATGCTGAAAATGTTGATTTTTCCCAAAAATTACAAGTTTCTAAAAGACTCTTTATTTGGCTAAACTTCTGTGTAACACCACTACTGTAGAGTCAATTCTGGCTCACAGGAACCCTAGAGGACAGAGTAAACCTGCCCCAGAGGTTTTCCGAGACTAAATCTTTATGGAAGCAGACAGTCCCATTTTGTTTCCAAGAAGCAGGTAGTCTGTTTGAACTGCTAATGTTGCAGTTAACAGTCCAATGCTTAATGCCCTGTGTCACCAGGACTCTCAATTTCCATATAGTATCTAATTATAGGTCATATAAATGGACATTGTTAAAGCATTGTCAAAAGACAATCTCCATAATTTTTTCACAATAAGTAATAAATTAAGCAGTAAACAAAAGTTCAATAAAAACATTTATTCAACATTTTTCAATATAAATAACCATAATAAAAACGTCACCCTTTTGACAATTTTCCTCACCTTATCTGGAGTTCAGGAGGCAGTTCTTTTTCCTCTTCCCATATAGTCATTTCTACAATGTATTTTATCACCGAAGGGAATATTTTCCTGGCTTGAACAATTACCTCTTCATTCAATGGACAATGTGAATTCTGTAAAAAAGGATAGTGTGACATATTAATAATATTACATACAAATAAATGGATGAGGAAAATAATGCTATTAATTTAAAACAGCTATTTTAGGGAGCTCATTACACCATATTCCAGGAATTAATTCAAGCTGAGCTCAAGAGAGTTACACGATTTGCATCAGTTTAGCTTAACCCCTTGAGGCCAAGCTGGTGCTACAGATGAGAGAAAGGAAAGGAGAAACAGCAGAAATCCCCTTTAGTGATGCTCTCCTGTATCAATATTTCTCTCTGCCTTTCTGAGCAGCCTAATTCTTACAGTATCATGTAACAATTGGCATTATGGCTTAAAAATACTTTCCTCATGACTTCTTTCAATTGATCCTCACAGCTACCCCGTAAGGCAGGTAGATAACAGGTATAAATCACGTTTAAAAGAAACAAATTATTTGTATTATTTAAAAATAAAATAAAAGATAAGGAACACAGGGTAGGTCAAACAGTCTAGACATTTTGCAGAAGCAAGACTAAAACCTAAGTCTCTTGACTCCCAAGTAACAAATTGCTCTTTTCATTACAGAACACTGCTGCCTTAATAAAGAAGCTTGTTCCAATCACCCATTAAGAAAACCAATGCAGTAGAAAGGTACCACATGATGTTGTTTATAGTTGTTGTAGAGTAGACTTATGGTGACTAAATGTGCAGATTAGAACTGCACTCCAGAGGGTTTTCCAGGCTGTGATCTTTGGAGGATGATTGCAGGCCTCTGGATGGGTCTGAAATGCCAACCTTTTAGTTAGTAGGGCAGCACTTTACCATTTGTGCCACACAGGGAAAACTCTTAAGCCACTGCTACTGTTTTTGAGTGCCAGTGCGTCAATTCCAAATCATAGGGATCCCATATGACAAAGCAGAACAGCCCTGTAGAGTTTTCTTTTTTTTAATGTTTTATTGTCAGTTATGTGATAGTTTACATGGAGAACATGAGCTTTACATTCATCTGTATATCGTTAGATTGCCATGGTTACAATCCCCTCCATGCATCATCAACCAACAAAAAGGTATACCCTGCAAGCCTGCTCCCTGGTCATCAGCACACCCCCATCTCCCTCTGTGGGTCTAGAGTCCCCAGCCACTCAATCTCTCCACATCATCGCCTCTGCCTCCATCTCTGGCATCACTGTTTCTCTGGGTAGGGCCCCACACTCTACTCTTCTCCCTTGATGATCACAGGGCCCTCCGCTCTTGGACTGCAAAGTCAACCACTCCCCTCCTTTTGCTACAAAACGTCTACCTTTACATTTTCATCCCTCACAGTCAGTCCTGATAGTAATTATTCCCTACTGTACTACATGAGTTCTATCCCCATCTCATTGGCCCCCGTAGGGTTTTCTTGACTGTAATCTTATCAGAAGCAGATGGCTAGATCTTTCTCCTGGGGAGCCACTAGGCGGGTTCAAACCACCAGACTTTCATTTAGTGTGACATAATGGTTGTGCACCACCACTCATCTGTCAGTTTGTCGTACTGTGGTGGCTTGTGTGTTAGTGTGATGCTGGAAGCTATGCCACTGGTATTTTTAAATGAAGGACAGGTTTCAACTGAGTTTCCAGACTGAAACAGACTAGGAAGAAGGACAGACGGACTACTTCCTAGTTATTCACTGGAAATCTTATGAATAGCAGTGGAACACTATCAGATAGCACCAGATTACTGAATACTGAAACATGATAAATAATATCAGACTATTCCTGATGTGACCCTGTAGGATAATGCACTGGATCAAAAGGTCGGTTTGAATCACAAGGTTGGCAGTTCAAATTCACCAGCTGATCCTTGAAAGTTCTATACAGGGTTGCTGTAAGTAAGAACCGACTTAACAGAACTTAAAAACAAGTCAGCTATAGTGCCAGAAGATGAGTCCCTTAGGTTGGAAGGCACTCAAAATACAACTGGGAAAGAGCTGGCTCCTCAAAGTAGAGTTGACTGTGATGACAATGGAGTAAAGCTGTCAGGACCTTCATTTGCTGATTGGGCAAAACTCAAAATGAATAGAAACAACTGCAAACATCCATTTATAATCACAACATGGAATGAATGAAGCAGGAATCTAGGAAAATTGAAACTTGTCAAAACGAAATGGAACACATAAAGAAATGGAATCTGCCATTCCCTTGTTTTCTTTTGTTGGGATTGCCAACTTGAGGGGGAAAGCATCACATTCATCATCAAAAAGAACATCTCAAGATCTACCTTGAAGTATAATGCTGTTCGTGATAGGACAATATTCATATGTCTACAATAAAGACTGAAGTAGTCCTGGTGTGGCACTGCGGGTTAATGCACTGACCTGCAAGGTTGTTTTGAACCACAAGGTCAGTGGTTCAAGCTCACCAGTCACTCCTCGGAAACCCTATACAGGGTGGCTATGGGTCGGATCCACCTCAACGGCACTTAACAACAACAACGAAGACCAGTTAACCTCACTACTATTCAAATTTATGCACCAACCACTAAAGCCAGTGATGACAAAATTGAAGAATACTACCAACCACATCAGTCTGAATTTAAAAACATGCAAAGGAATGGAAAACAACGTAGATAGATAGGGAACACTGAGACAAGTTTGCATGGGCTAAATGGGACAGAGGTAAATACTGATTGTAACCATGGCAAGGAAACGATATACATTGGGATCAATGTGAAGCTAATGTTCTCCCATGTAAATTATCACGTAACTCAAAATAAAGCATTCTATTAAAAAAAAAAAGAATAAGATGGAAAGAATATACAGTCATTGTACCAAAAGGAAAGGTTGATGTTAAACCATTTCAAGAAGCAACAACAATCAAATTTCAATGGTACTGAAGGAAGAAGTTCAAGTTGCACTGAACGCATTAGTGAATAACAAGGCTCCAGGAATTGACAGAATACAAATTCAAATAGTTCAACACACTGATGCAGCACTGGAGGCACTCACAGATCTATGCCAAGAAATTTGGAAGATAGTTACCTGGCCAACCAACTGGAAAAGATCCATATTTGTATCTATTCCAAAGAGACATGACCCAACAGAATGTGAAAATAATTGAATAATATTAATATCACATGCAAGTAAAATTTTGCTGAAGATAATTAAAAAATGGTTGTAACAGTAAATACATCAATAGGAACTTTTAGAAATTCAAGCCAGATTCAGAAGCATATGTGGAACTAGGGATATCATTGCTGATGTCAGATAGATATTAGCTAAAAGTAGACTATACCAAAAAGACGTTTACTTGTGCTTTATTGACTATAAAAGACTTTTTGACTGTGTAGAATATGAAAAGCTATGGATAACATTGTGAAGAATGAGTATTCCAGAAACTTAATTGTGCTTATGAGGAACTTGTACAAAGACCAACAAGCAGTTGTTAGAACAGAACAAGGGAATACTGAATGGTTTAAAATCAGAAGGTATACACATGGTTGTATTGTTTCACCATATTTATTCAATCTGTATGCTGAGCAAATAATCCAAGAAGCTGAATTATATGAAGAAGAATATGGTATCAGGATTGGAGGAAGACTCACTTATGCAGAAGATACAGCCATGCTTACTGATGCTACAGCATTCATTATGGATTGCACTTCAAAAAAATAAATCCTTACAATGACACCAATAAATAACATCATGATAAATGGAGAAAAAAATCGAAATTGTGAAAGACTTCATTTTGCTTGTATCCACAATTGATGCTCAGGGAAGCAGCAGTCAAGAATTATGCATTTGAATTATGGTGTTAGAGAAGAATGTTATAAGTACCATGGACTGCCAGAAGAAATAACAAATCACTCTTTGAAGAAGTATAACCAGAATGTTCTCTCATACTTCAGAAAGGTTATCAGAAAGGACTAGTTCCTGAAGAAGGACATCATGTGTGGTAAAGTGGAGGGTCAGCCAAAAAGAGGAAGACATCCAAAGAGGTGGAATGACACAGTGGCAGCAACAATGGCCTCAAGCATAAGAACAATTGTGGGGATGACACAGGATAGGAAAGTGTTTCGTTCTGTTGTACACAGCGTTGCTATGAATTGGAAGTGACACAACAGCACCTAACAATAACAATGACACTCTATGTTCAACTGTTTCAGACTATTTTCACAGCGGCTGCACCACTTCATATATGTAAGTGATATATCTGCTAGAAGTCCCTTATCAGATATATGGCTTACAAATATTTTGTGGGCTGCCTTTTCATTTTTTTTATAGTGTCTTATGAAGCACAAACATTTAAAATTTTGATGATGTCTAGTTTACCTTTTTTTTTTTGGTCTCTTGTGCCAAATCCGAGGTCATAAAGATTTACCAATATGTGTTCAATTTTTTTTTTTTTCTTTAAGTTTTTATTGTGAACTGAATAATGGTTTACATGAGACATCGGTTTTACACTCATTGTCTCATTGCAATGATTACAATCTCCTCTGTGCATCATCACTCAACAGTATTTGCTTCCATTCCCTGTTTTGTTTGTGTTTTATTTTGTTGTTTTTTTTTTGAGGGGGGGAATGTACACAAAAACACTCAGGAATATACAGTCCTTTAAACAACCAAAGGGCACATTCTCCAAGCCTGCTTCCTGGCTGCCAGCACACAGCCTTTCTCTTTCCATGAGTCTAGACACCTCAGATGCTCTATCTCTCCATGTCTGCATCTCTGCCTCCATCTCTGGTGTCACTGATTCCATGTATAGGGTCCCACATTCTGCTCATGCTCTTCTCCCTAGATGGTCCTAGGTTCCTCTGTTCCTGGACTTTAAGATTAACTACTTTACTTCCCCCTTTTTGCTATAAAATTTCTACCTTTACAGTTGTGACAGTCTCAATTAGTCATGATAACTATTCACTATTGAATCATAAGAATCTTATCCCCACATCCTTTCACCAGACCCAT
>NW_006408522.1:32849438-32852876 GCF_000296735.1 Chrysochloris asiatica | reverse complement strand
TTTTTTTTTATCTTCCTCTAGTAGAGTTCTGATCACCAAGCCATCAAAGCTAGGTCAAATGGGTACTAACTGCAAGTTTAGGCGTTCTTGTGCATCTCCCGTCACTTCATGTCAGCTGGATGCTTCACTCTCAGCTCTAGCCCTCTGTGGCTATGTCCTTGTCCATGGGCTCAGGAGTTCCCAGCTCTCACCCCACTTCGGATCAACCAGCCCTTCCACTTCTCTCTCTCAACTCCAGGTCAATGGGAATCTATGGAATGTGGTTGAACTTGGCCCATATCTTCATTGCTGCCTTTCCCTACTTCTACTCACCAGTAGACCAACGTGGTCACCAGCAAGATTACATGCCTGCTCATGTGTTCCCTTTGAGTTTGAGTCTTGGAGGGGGATTTGTCCTGAAGGGACTTGATTGCTTGCCTTGATGCTCTGCTCTTCAAATTTATAGATTTGGTTCATATATTTTGGTCTTTGATCCATTTTTTCATTAATTTTTATGTACAATGGGAGGTTGGCTGGTTGGTTTGTTGTATGCCAGAGTAGGTTCTGACTCATAGTAACCTTGTATAGGGTTTCCGAGGCTGTAAATCTTTATGGGAAAAGAAAGCCACTTCTTTCTCCCGCAGAGCAACTGGTAAACTCAAAACTACTGATCATATGTCATACTGTTCCCACTCTTAGTGATGAGGCAAAATGAATGACTTGATTCAGGTGAAGATGTAAACTTTCCCTTTTTCCTTTTGCTAGAAAGCAATCTATAAGATGATAACTTAGAACCATATGAATTGTATTCTTCATCAACCTAACTCTTAAAGGTTTTAGCACCTATTAAAAATCCCTGCCTAAATCAAATATTTACTTAACAACATCATCATCCTTTTACTATTAGCTAGTATTTCTCTATAAGCAAGAGCTTTCCCTCATGAACTGGGGGTAGTATGTGTTGTTGCTAAGTGCTGTCGAGTCGCTTCTGATTCATAGCAATCCTGCATAGCATTTCTGAGGAGCGGCTGGTGAGCTTGAACCACCAATCTTGCAGTTCAATCGACCTTGCAGTCCAGCGCATTAAACTGCAGCACCACACTAGGACTCCGGGGGTAGTACATGGCTACCATAAAATACAATTTCTACTGAAAAGGCAGAGAAAATGCTTAATCCATTCCCTTTAATGACCAATTTTCAGAGTAGGAAGGGTGGGAAGGGAAAACTATTCACTGGGTAGAGAGCCCTGGGGTAGCACTGTAGGATAAGCACTGAACTGCTAACCACAAGGTCCATGGTTCAAACCTACCACTTACGCCTCAGAAACCCTATACAGGGTCATTATGAGTTGGCAAACTCAACTGCACTTAACAAACAGAGTGACAGGGAACTTGGGTGACAGGGAAGGGAGCTATAAAGAAAAGGGTAAAAATAAGGAAATGCTTTATTTTTTCCCCCTACTAGAAAGGAAAAAATGTATACCAACCATTGGGAACTTTCCTGCACATAAAAAAAGGGAACAGAAAGAAAAGGGGGGAAACAGGTGAGGGAGTAAAAAAAGTTGGTATCATAGACACTGTTATTGGCAACTAAAAGTGGGAGCAGTTACTCTGTCAGGGAACAGAAAATCCTAGGACCATCAAGAGGAAAGAACATGAGAGGAGCGAGGGATCCTGACCAGAAAAGTGGCAACAACTGACATAGTGAAGAAGGTGAGGGCATAGATAAACAGAATGGCAGTGGACTTTAGGCCCATGGACTGAGAAAAGCAGCTTGTTGCTGAACAGGAGGCTGGCTTGCAAAACGTGCCCTTTGGACATTTAAACAAATATATATTTACAATGTGGTATGTGTACACCAAAAAAAAAGTTAATAGAAGTAAATACTGTTGGCTAAGGATGCATGGAGGATATTGTAATCATTACAATAAACATAAATGTAAAAATGGTGACATGTCCTGTAAGCCTTCACTCACTCAATACACAATAAAAGCTTTAAAAAAAATGAGAGAAAGACCAGTGTTGGAGCCTTAGGGTTGTTCAAAAGCATAAAAATTATTTATTCCTTGAAGATCTGAAAAGGATTCATCTATGAAATTATTTAAGCATTACATTTTTCGGATATATATCTATGAGAGTTTTTAAAATTTCTTTAATGGTTATTAACTGTTCAATTTACCTGTTTTTGAATAAATTATGGTACTTTATACTAAGGAGCTCTGGTAGCGTAGTGGTTATGAATCGGGCTGCTAATCTCACAGTCAGCAGTTCGAAACTACCAGCTGTTCCATGGGAGAAGGATGAAGCTTTCTGCTCCCATAAAGATTTACAGCCTCAGAAACCCTGTACGGGGTCACTATGAATCAAAACCGACTCCACAACACATAACAACAACAATACTATCTGGAAAAATAACCCATTGTTAACTGCTGAGTCATATAGAGTTGTTTTGTAATTCTTTTGATTCCCTTTTTAGATGTGGTTCTATGATTACTTTCCCATTATCACTTCTAACTATATCCAATCTTGCTCATATTTTTCTTAATTTGTTGACTTTTTTAAAATGAAAAGCAGTTCTTAAATTTGTGTGTGAAATTTTACTGTTTCCTAATTCATCACATCCTATTTCTCATTATTTCCTTTTGCTTTTTTGGGCATATACATTATTTATTCTACCTTGTCAAGATGACTGGTTAACAAAGAGTACTGTAATTAATCTTTTCATTACGAATTCATCCTCCCCTTTAAAGAAACAGAAAATACAGTTACCAAGTTCCCAATGTCTCTATAGAGAGAAACAAAGTTTTTTACATTTAAATATTAAGAACAACAACTAAAACAAGATCTCCACAAAATTTAGTTTAGCCCATTTACACAGTATTTCTTTTTATATAATTTTATTAAGCTATCGTTAGCAACTAAATATATTATGAGGCAGTTTCAAAAAGTTCATAGAAAAAACAGAATCAAAAGATAATGGAAGAGCTCCAAAATATATAAAACAAACTCTAATAGATTTGAAAAAAGAAATAGATAAATCTATAATAATAGTGGGTGATTTTAATACACCACTTTCAAAAATGGATAGAACAACCAGAAAGAAATTTGACAAAAACACAGAAGAACTAAACAACACAATCAGCCAACTGGATCTCATAGATGTGTACAGAGCATTCAACCCAACAACTGCACAATAAACATTCTTTTCCAGTGCACATGGATCATTCTCCAGAATAGACCATGTTGTAGGCCACAAAACAAATCTCCATAAATTTACAAATATCAAAATACTACAAAGCATTTTCTCAGACCACAATGCTATCAAATTAGAAATCAACGATAGGAAGACCAAGGAAATCAAGTCAAATACATGGAAACTGAATAACACCCTGCTGAAAAGTAACTGGGTAGTAGAAGAAATTAAACGTGCATTCACAAAGTTTCTAGAAATAAATGAGAA
>NW_006408522.1:32846108-32846679 GCF_000296735.1 Chrysochloris asiatica | reverse complement strand
CAGCAATTCCTCTACTTGGTATTTACCCACAAGAAAAACGAGCCACAACATGAGAAGATATATGCACACCAATGTTCATAGCAGCACTATTTACAGTATCAAAAAGATGGAGAAAGCCAAAATGGCCATCAACTGAAGAATAGATAAACAAACTGTGGTACATACACACAATGGAATATTATGCTACCTTGAAGAATAACAAGGAAGCAGCAAGCCACTGCATAACATGGATGAATCTTGAGGACATTATGTTGAGTGAAATTAGTCAGTTACAAGAAGAGAAATACTGCATACGACCACTACTGTAAAAACTAAGAAAAAGAACCCATACTAAAGGGGGGTGGGGGGAAATTCTTTGTTGATTGCTGGGATGTTGGGGGTGGGTAAGGGGAGGGAGGGGAAGGTGGAGCACAGGACAGGGATTAGACACAGGAAAGTCTGGGTGCTGGGGAAGGGGGCAATATACAAGAAGGGAGAGGGGAATGGAAGAACAAAGCAGATGGCAAAACAATTAGGCATGTTTGAATGGGTTAAATGGGACAGAGGTAAAGAATGATGTATGCACAACCTT
>NW_006408522.1:32836695-32844889 GCF_000296735.1 Chrysochloris asiatica | reverse complement strand
GGAGGTCTCTAGGACCATCAACAGAGAAGAGCGGAGAGTGGGACCCTACCCAGAGAAGCAGTGATGCCTGAGATGGAAGCAGAGATGATGATGTGGAGAGTTGGAGCAGTTGAGGACTTTAGATCCAGAGAGGGAGAGTGACTATGCGCTAAAAACTGGGGTGGGAGTGGGGGTGGGGAAGTAGTATAGGGGGCAGGCTTTCAGGGTATACCTGATGATGGTTGATGATGCATGGAGGGAATTGGAACCATGGCAATGAAACGATATACGATAGAATGAATGTAAAACTAATATTCTTCCATGTAAACTATCATATAATTCACACTAAAACATTAAAAAAAAAAAAAAAAAAAACATAATGGAAGAGAACAAACAAGATGGTGGATTGGGTAGGAGTGAAGTGAGGAGCTCCGGCAGCAACAACACAAATACCGAACCAAGCAGTTTCAGAGGATGATCCCAGAACTCGGAACCACATATAAAGCAAAAGTTAGAAAGTTGGAAGGCTTATAGCCAAGGGAATTTGCAGCAGAAGAAATCCAATGTTTTCTAATCCAAGGTGCTCAGCTGCTCCCTGAGCAGCCACATTGGGCAAGACCGAGTGGGAGAAGGATCAGAGCAGCCACAGATGCCTGACAGAACCACAGAGATAAAGGTGTGAACGTTCTTTTTTTTAAATCTGTTCATTGGTTTCTCACTGTTTGTGCACATCCCATTCTGGTGACTAGACGAGGTGTATGAGCGAGTGGACAACCCACTCCAACCTCCAGAGGGTTCTATTACGCATTTGCACAGATCTCCTCAAAATTTAAAGGGATAGTTTCCACTTAAAACCAAACGGCAGTGCAAAACGGCCACAACCAAACCTGAACTGTTTATCACTAAGAAAAAGGCCTGAATGGGGGGTTGTGGAGCAGGACAGGCATGCTAAAAAGGAAATAGGCCAAAAATTAAATCCTGAGTTACATCACAATGACCAACAGTGGCATCTTGAAATTTCTTAGGAAGAAGAGTGAAAAGGGAAGCCCATCTCCTGATCACATCTATCTGGAGGCAATCAGAAAGCATAAAAAATACCAAAACACACACTCATCTAAGTATTAAAGCTACAGCTAACAAGTGAATATGCCCAAAAACCAGAAACAGATGACCATATCAGTACATGTCCAGAAATGAGATAAAGTGACTGAGACAAATGAGCTGGAAGTAGACCTACACTCCATATTGGAAGATAGGCAGGCTTTGGAAATGCCTGAGAAGGAATTCAGAAAAATGACTATAAAATGTATCAGAATGCTTTACAATGGAATGGAGAAAAATAAGGAAGAAGTCAGGAAAGCGCTACAGGAACAATCAAACAAGATAGATAACAGCATTGGAAAAAATGTAAAACTTACAGAAAGAGGTCCAAATGATTAATTATAGAATATCAGAAATGGACAATACACTGAAAGGGCAAAGGAGCAGAACTGAAGAGATGGAAGGCAAAACTAGTGAGCTGGAAGAGACATTTCTCAACACTACTAAGAACAAACACAAAAAAGGATTAAAAAATCTGAAGAAGGTCTAAGATTCATATTGGACAACACGAAGAGGAACAACTTAAGAATTATCCGCATTCCAGAACAGGAGGAATCACACAAGTTCACATAAGCGATAGTTGAAGAGCTGCTGGAAGAAAATTTCCCTAACATCCTAAAAAGCAAAAAGATAAGCATTCAAGAAACTCAACAAACCCCAGGAAGGGCAGACCCTAAAAGAAAATCACCCAGACATATAATAACCAAGCTCTCCAAAATCAAAGATAAGGACAACAGAATCCTGAAAGCAGCTAGAAAAAAGAGAAGTGTAACATACAAAGGTAAGCAAATCAGATTAAGCTCGAATCTCTCAATAGAAACCGTGCAGGCAAGAATGCAATGGGGGTGATATATATAAAACCCTGAAAGAAGAAAAACTGCCGACCAAGAATTCTCTACAAAGCAAAGCTGTCAACCAAATATGATGGTGTAATTAAAACATTCCAGGATAAACAGAAGCTAAGGGATTTTGCCAAAGCCAACTCTGCAATGAAAACATTTTAGAGAGAGTTTTGTGGACTGAGAACCAACAAGAACAGACAACAACCAGAGATTGTTGTTGTGGCAGCATCATCTGGAACTCAATTGTCAAATGGAAGAGTCTAGAACAGAATAAAGAACAAATTCAGAGGATCTGGGAGGTCAGTCTACGTTTAATAAAACAATTACAATGTGAAAGAAGGTAAACACAGAGGAACAGAGATCCAGGTGGTGAGAAGGTCATGTAGATTACAGGATAAAATAGACTGTCTTAAATGGAGGGAAAAGTTAATGGAATATAAGGTAACCACAATGGTGGGGTTGGGGTGAGGGTTTAGGGGGAAGTAGAGGGAGGCGATGGTATAGCACAGGGTTAAGAGCAGACACATCATAGTTTGGGTGTTGGGGAGGGCAATACAAGGGGCGAAGGTGGAAGAACAAGGTAGATAGGGGAACACTGAGACAGGTTTGCATGGGCTAAGTGAGACAGAGGTAAATAGTGATACATGCTCAACCTTGGAACAACAGGGTCTGTGATATGGGAATCTAGGCATAGTTTGAAGAGGGGAGATAATACTAAGATGCTTGACTATCTTATGGTTTCCTTGCCTACTATTGTAAAAAAGACACTTGAGTGGGATAGAAAGGAATGTTGGGAAACATGGTTATAAAAAACTTGTAAGCCATCTTCAGACTATAACTGACTGGAATACCTAAAAGGGGATCTAAAACTTGCCCAGTGAAATAGGTCTCTGGAGGAGCCTTTGCAGAGTATAGGATCTTAGGTGGAATCCTGAGCTCAACCCAGAACCTTCTGAGGTGGGACATTCCCGCTAGAAAGGACAAGCAGACCAGCCTGGAACAGCTAGAGCGATAGAAGATACATCTTCAAAGAAAGATCATCAGGGAAAACCCAAAACAAAAATGTCAGTATGACTGGCTACTACAAGAATAAGCAAAATGTTTACCAGGAAGCCATCAAGGCAAGCAATCAAGTTCCTTCAAGACAACCCCCACCCCACCCCCCAAGAATGAAACTCAAAGGGAACACATGAGCAGGCACGTAAGCTTGCTGGCAAACACATTGGTCTATTGGTAAGCAGAAGAGGGAGAAAGGCAGCAATGAAGAAATGGAGGGAGTTCAATCACGGTCCACAGACTCCTGTTGACCTGTAGATGAGAGAGAGAAGAGGAAGGGCTGGTTGGTTTTAAGTGTAGTGAGACCTGGGGACACCTGAGCCCAGGGACAAGGCCATAGCCACAGGGGGCTATAACTGAAGAGTCAAGCATCCAGCTGATATGAAGTGAGAGGAGGTGCACAAGACCATCCTAACTTACAGATAGTACCCATTTGACCTAGACTCGATGGCTTCAGACTCAGAACTTGATAGTCAGAACAACAACAACAAAAAACACAACATTTTTGATAAAGGAAACAAGGGTAAATTGCTACAATTTGATGAACCTGACCTTTACTCATGGAGGTAGTAACTCTAAATACCAACAGAGAGGGAAGGAGTCTTCACATCAAGTATCAATGCAATCCCCTCTGTGCACAGGGTTGATAGGCTACATAAAATGAGGGTGCAATAAAGGCATGAAGTGACTGGCTTACAAGGTTTCAAGAGGGAGTTTAGATTAAGAGTATAGGGGGGAATAAAGAGTCCCCACTGAATAGTTTTCATCTTGTCTAGATGGATCTGGTAAAAAGAGATGGGGATAAGATTCTTATGATTCAGTACTGAATAATTTTTATCATGACTAATTGAGACTGTCACAATTGTAAAGGTAGAAGTTTTATAACAAAAATAGGGGCACAGTTAATCTTACAGTCCAGAAACAAAGAACCCTAGGACCATCAAGTGAGAAAAGCACAAATGTAATGCAGGACCTTATCCAGAGAAGCAGAGACACCAGAGATGGAGGCAGAGATGGGGACATGGAGAGAGGAAGCAGCTGAGCACTGTAGATTCAAGGGAAGAAAGGGACTGAGAGCTGGCAGCCAGGAGGCAGACTTACAGAATGTGTCCTTTGATGGTGTAAAATATTATATATGCCTGAGCGTTTAAAAAAAAAAAAAAAAAAGAGCTAAAGTGAATAGTGGGGATTGTAATCATTGTAATGAAACAAAGTACATGATTTGTTGAATATAAAACTGATGATCTACCCTGTAAACTTTCACTCAATCCACAACAAAAACTTAAAGAAAATAGTAATAATGAATTCGTCCATAAACTTTATGAAAAGGCACTTGTGTGCATATGTATAAAAAACTCATGGAAGAATTTCATTTTTCCATGAACTTTCTGAAGCACTCTCGTGTGTGTGTTTGTGTGTGTGTGTATTCTTACCTCTTTTGTAGTGCCTGCTCTCCCAGGTTCATGATTTACACAAAAAGGGCCAGTTTTCCACGCTTCTGTGTCTCCACAATCACAAAACCCTCCTCCAGTAGAAGTATGCATCTGAAAAGTAAATAAAAGATTGGGGGGGGGGTGTGTGTGTGACAGATAAATACATCATTAAAACTTAGCAAGTGAAGATAAGAGGTATATACAGGAAACAGAAAGATTTCTTTCCATTTTTGTCTCCAGATTTATTCTATTAGCTTTGGAGTGTATTCAATGAAAGTTATTATTCTCAAGTAGGCCTGGTTTTTAGTATCAGTTTCCAATATATAAGACCCTAGTTAAGTGAACTCAAGCACTATTTGGTTCTATTTCATCAAGCTTTGTTATTATTCTGATATTAACATCTCAAAATTTAATCTATTCATGAAATCAAAAGCCTTGGTTCTATCTGCAAGGGCAATGACAAAATGAATAGCAAAAAATTTGTCTTACTAACCAGGGAGATGCAAAGTTTAGTAGCAATACAAGAGTGTTCTATACTCAGTCTTTGAAAATAAACAAAAATCAACTTAGGCAATATTATGAACAATCAATAAAATGGAATGTGTGACTGTATCCATGAATATGTCTATTTCTGTGAACAGAACTGGATGGTGCACAGCTATCTTAACTGAATATTTTGATCAAAGATTCTAAAGAAAAATTCTGATCAAAAGGAGGAAAATGTAGAACACAATTTCAAATTCTTAGGGACTCCAGACTTTCTGAAGCCAAGGAAGCTAGATGTTGTTTTTGTTAAGCGCTGTCAAGTAGGTTCCGACTCACAACAACCTTATATTGGGTTTTGGAAGCTCTAGTTCTTCAAGGGAGCGCTTGATCTTTCTCCTGTAGAGATGTTGGCGGGCTTGAATTGTGGATCTTGTGGTTCATAGTATAGTATAGTACTTATCATATGGAGCCACCACAATTCCATGGAGGCTAGATGAACCCCTGAAATTATTGTCCTGAAATAACCTATAAACTTTAAACCTAAATATCCCTAGAAGTCTTCTTAAAACCAAACAAAAGTTTAGCTTAACTAATAAAGAATATCAGTCTTGAGCATTGTGCTATTTCAAGCAACTTGAAATAGGAACAATTTGGAAAAGGAAAGTGAGGATGGTTGCACACTTGAACAATGGAGTCAATGGCACTGAATTGTACATGCACAAATTGTTAAATTGGTCGACGTTCTGTTGTATTGCGACAACAGTAAAAATAACTTTTTAAAAGAGAACAAACAAAATATACTTCAACAGCAAAAGGTAAAGTTTCTTAAAAGAAGATTCTTATTG
This sequence comes from Chrysochloris asiatica, assembly GCF_000296735.1. Classification (NCBI taxonomy): domain Eukaryota; kingdom Metazoa; phylum Chordata; class Mammalia; order Afrosoricida; family Chrysochloridae; genus Chrysochloris; species Chrysochloris asiatica. The sequence goes on along the minus strand of NW_006408522.1, from coordinate 32,839,147 downwards.
AAAGAAAGACCTGCAGAAAAAAAAGTGGACTGTTTGGCTGTCAAGCAAGCTGTTTGCTTTGGAGGTATCAAGGCAAGAAAAATTAGCTCATCAGGGTAAACCCCCTTCTAGGACTGAAACTTAAAGGGAACCTGTATGGCAGTCTAGTATACTTGCTGGTAACCACTTGGGTCTACTTGTGAGTGGAAGTGGAGAAAATGCAGTAATGAAGATATGGGCTGAGTATGACCACGTTTCATTGGTATCCAATGACCTTGAGATGAGAGAGAGAAGAATAAGGGCTGGCTGCTCTGAAGTTTAGGAAGGTGTGTGAACTCCTGAGCCCATGAACACTGACACAGCCCCTGGGGGCTAGGGCTGAGATTGAAACAGTCAGGTAGTCTGAAGTACAAGGAGGTATGCATGAATTCCCAAGCTTGTAGCTAGTATCTATTTGACCTAGCTTAACTAGGAGACCAGAACTCCACCTGAAGACGATGAAGTTGTTTGATACTATGAACAAGTGCAAATTGCCACAATTTGACAAACAAAACTTTTGCTTATGAATGCAGTGGCTCAAAATTCCAATCAGAATGGAAGCATTATTCACCAATAATAATCCACATATTCATTAACAGTACAATAAATAAAGACTTTATTGAATACTTTGAGGACATTGAACAAACATCATGCATACTGCTGAGTGAAAAGAAGCTACAACAACAAAAATTTTTACAGATGATTCCATTTATCTGTAAAGCTCATATTGGCTAAAACTATCCAATATGATTAAGGGTAATCAAGAAAACCGTTATCATAAAACATAGGAGAGAGGTTACCTCAATGTTTTGAGAGGGATTGTGACCCAAAAAAAAACAACTGGCGGGGGGGTGGGGTGCGGGGGAGGGGCAGGTCTCAAAGGAGATGGCAATGTCCTATTTCTTGGCCTGAGTAGTGACAGGTATTTGCTTAATCATCATTCTTTAAACTATTCATATGCTTTATATAAACTTTTATATCAAAATTATATATTGCTTAATAAGGGGAAAAATGTACAATACTACCTCTGAAGCACTGGAAGTCCTATCATTGGATATGTTTAACCAGAGGCTAAGGTTCACATATCAGAGCTATTATAGCAGAAATTCAAATAGTGGTGAGGAATTTGGCCTAGGTCATCATCAGATTCCTGCTAACCCAAAGGTATTATGAATCTATTTTCATACCTTGTAACGATGATTTTTATGAACACTATGCTGGAAACAGTCCATACAGAGTACACATGTTGGATCAATTGCACAGTCCCTGAAAAAGATTGAAAAGTAGATTCCAAAATTTAGATGACTCCCATTGATGCTTAAGGTATGACTATAATATGTGAGGGCTTTTCCTGAATGGTACACAGCGAGTATAAAAATATTTTTGAAAACGAATTCCAAAAATGTTTTGAACAAAGACAATACAGTATGTATAATTTTAGCCTCTGATTTACATATTTGATTGTATACCCAATACTTAGTTTTGTTTAATCATCCTCATTACTTTGAGGCTTCATCTAGTTTCAAACTGCTAAATTACAATTCAAAATTTACTTTGTGCAAAATGATCAGTTTTTTAAAATTCTAACATCATCTTACTCTGTTGTATTTATAAATATATTTTACAAACACTGTTCATTAATAAGTGAGACTTTGATAAAGATAAAATTCACTAGAATATAAGCACCGTAAGTGCTGATATTTTATTTTCTACATTGATGTACTCCAAGCACCTGTGGTGCTGTAGAATAAGCACTGGACTGCTAACCACAAGGTCAGGAGTTCAAACCCAGTTGCTCCTTGGAAATGCTATAAAAGGTCACTATGAGTCAGAACCCACGTGACAGCACTTCACAACAACAAAGCACCTCAAACAGTACCTGGCACATAATATTGTTGTTGTTAAATGCTGTTGAGTCAGTTCAGACTCATAGTGATCCCGTATAGGATTTCCAATGAGTGGCTGGTGGATTTGAACCACCAACCTTGCAGTCCAGTGCATTATCCTGCAGTGAAACATCAGGATTCCTGGCACATAATTTGTTGTTGTTGTTAAGTGCCGCTGAGTCAGTTCCGACTCATAGAGATCCTGTATAGTTTCCAAGGTGCAGCTGGTAGGTTTGCATTGATGACCTTGTGGTTCGAAGTCCAGTGCTGATCCTACAGTGCCACAACCAGGAGTGTTGATATTTGTTGAATGAATGAAAAAAATTCAATCTGTCTTATCACTCTGCTAATATTTAACATTTTTCATACAGACATTAAGAACAATGAAAAATTGGTACAAAGGACAAAATTAATTTTTGAAAAATTTTTAAAAAGGTTAATAGCAAATAAAGGTTGCCTCATAATATGTGGGTCGGAACCAACTCGATGGCACATAACAACAACAACAATAATATGCAGATGATAACAACCTGGCTTGCTGAAAGTGA
>NW_006408522.1:32831480-32832125 GCF_000296735.1 Chrysochloris asiatica | reverse complement strand
AACTGATGGTATATGAAAGGGATTATAATCAATGTAATGAAACAAGGTATATGAATTGTTGAATGTGAAACTGATGATGTACCCTGTAAACTTTCACTCAATCCACAATAAAAACCTTAAAAAAAAAAAGTCAGAGCTCAGACTAAGTCACCTAGAACTACCCCCACTGTTATTGAGTTAATTCAGATTCACAGCAACCCAACAGGACAGAGTGGAACTGCCCCAATAGGGTTTCCAAAGTTGTACCCTTTGTGAAAAGGAACCCAAGTGACACAGTATAGATAAAGCATTAAGCTGCTAACCAAAAGGTGGGTGGTTCAAACTCACCAGTTGATCCGCAGGAAAAAGATGAGACAATCTCCTTCTGTAAAGATTTACAGCCTTGGAAAACCCATGGAGCAGCTCTGTTGTCATGTGCCATTGAGTCGGAACCGACTCATAGCGACCCCATGCACAGCAGAACGAAACAATGTCCAATCCTGGGCCAACCTCACTACCACTGCCACACCTGAGTCCATCAATGATGCCACTAGCCGATCCATCTCATTGGGGGTCTTCCTCTTTTTCTCCGACCCTTCATTTTATCAATCATGATATCCTTCTTCAGCGACTGTTCCCTTCTGACAATATGTCCAAAGTATGAGC
>NW_006408522.1:32821894-32831380 GCF_000296735.1 Chrysochloris asiatica | reverse complement strand
TTGGATGAATTATCAACACTCATGGAAACAGGAGTCAAGAAATCAGACAACGTATTGCATTAGGCAAATCTGCTGCACAAGACCTTTTTAAAGTGTTGAAAGGCAAAGATGTCAGCTTGAGGACTAAGGTGCGCCTGACCCAAGCCATGGTATTTTCAATAACCTCATATATATGCCTGCGAAAGCTGGAGAGTAAATAAGGAAGACCGTAGATGAACTGATGCTTTTGAGTTATGGTGCTGGAGGAGAATATTGAAAGTGCCATGGACTGTCAAAAGAACCAACAGATCTGTGCTGGAAGAAGTGCAGCCAGAATGTTGCTTGGAGGCCAGGATGGCTCATCTCTCATACTTCGAACATATTGTCAGGAGGGACCAGTCGCTGGAGAAGGCTATCATGTTTGGTACGGTGGAGGGTCAGAGAAAAAGAGGAAGACCCCTAACGAGATGGATTGGCCAAGTGGCAGCATCAAGGGACTCAAGCATGGCAACAATAGTGAGATTGGCCCAGGATCGGGCAGTGTTTCCTTCAGTTGTGCATAAGGTCACTATGAGTCAATACCGACTCGATGGTACCTAACAACAAGAACAGAATTCTGTAAAAATAAAAATGTATTATCTACATGACTTCACTCAGGATTTCTCAACTTTAACACTACTGACATTTGGACTAGATAATTAGTTTGGAGATTGGGGGGAGGAAGGTTGACTATCCTGTGCATTGTAGGAGGTTTAGCAGTGCCTCTGGCCTCTACCACTGGACACCAGTACAATCCCCAATCACTGACAATAAAAACAAGTCTCCATACATTTGTAGAGACAGGAGGTCTACAAATGTCTACTAGACTTTTGTTGAAATTGATTGGGCTAAAAATATCTAACAAGAGAAATGAACTATACTATGATAAAATTTCACTCCTAACATAAGCTACCTCGAACAAAGAAGTAAAAGTGAAAGAGTTGCAAAGATTCAAAAGTAAACATTTCTAGTAGGTGCAGGAAGTGAGATTGTAAATCTTTATGGGAGCAGAAAGCCTCCTCTTTCTCCTGTGGAACAGCTGGTAGTTTCAAACTGCTGACCCTGAGGTTAGCAGCCCGATTCGTAAAACTTAAAAAAAAAAAAAGTTTTGGCACCAAATCTCATTTGCTGTTGTTGTTAAGTGCCATCGAGTAGGTTCCAACCCATAGTGACCCTGTACAGGGTTTCCTAGGCTTGTAAATCTTTACGGGAGCAGAAAGCCTCATCTTTCTCCCGCAGAGCAGCTGGTAGTTTCGAACTGCTGGCCTTGCACCAAATCTCATTAAGGAACAAAAAAAATTACCAGAAAGAGACTATAGGCATGATACCATTTGTTGTGAATATTCGTAGATTCCCCCCCCAGAAAAGCAGCGTTTGATTACAGGGTCTTGATTCTGACAGGAAAGTTATATAATACATACTGTAAGTATTCTGGAGCCCTGGTGTGGTGCTGTGAGTTAATGCACAGGACTGCAAAGTCAGTCTGAACTGTAAAGTGGCAGTTAAAGCTCACCAGTCGCTCCTCAGACACCCTATATAGGGTCTCTGAGTCGGACCCAACTTGACAGCACTTAACAACAACAAAAAGCACTCTATCACTTTTCCAAAATCTGAAAAATTCGGAATCCTGAAACCTAACTCAAGGAATTTCTACATTACATGAAAGGGAAAAATATACACAGATATTTTTGGAGGACAAGGATAAAAAGAGAACTGTTCAGGCTGAAGTTACATACTTACAAGTTGTTCTAGCAAAAAACAGACTACAAATAGTAAACCAAGAATAATGCATCACGAATTAAGTACATAATACCATGAATGTAATTATAACCAATCCTTCAAGTTTCTAATTCTTACCTACAAGAATATGTTGTCTCTCCACTTTTGAAAACCTTCCCACAGAGCTGAAATGCTCCACTGTGCTTTAATTTTTCTAAGCAAACATCTGGATCTTCTCCAAATAGGTACCATTCCAGTGGAGTGAACACTGACATCTGTACACTCTCCTCCTGCTTCTCCAAATCCGGGTCCATTTCAGCAAAATAAATTTCTGGTACTAATTGTGCCAAGTGATGCAAGAAAGAAGTATAAAAATCAACTTGCTGATCCCACCACTGCAATAAAAGAAAACAGAAATTAGACTTCATTACAAATTTCTTCTTAAAAGTATAGGGGTACAAGTAATGGCACAATTATATAATTTTGGAGAAAATGATTTATAATATATCCTTATTCTTCACCAAACAAACAAAAAAATAAGTGTTAGATTAATAAAAAACTATTCTTAGGAATAGATGGTTGTCAACCTACCGCAGATAACTGGAAAAAAGAAGAGCAGTTACAATGGGTGAGAATGACCCCTCTTTTGGAAATGGCCAACTTCTACCATGTGAAGGTGATTCTGCTACAGCTCAGAGGCTATCATGTAGTATTACAGTACACACAAAGCATCCCCATATTCTTATTTTAATTGTTTCAGAAAGCCATAGGGTTTAATGAGATATCAAAATTAATGAGTCAGAGAATTTTTAGAATACAAAAAGCTCTTCAAGAGACTGTTGCATATGGCAAATAAGAACATGAAAACATGCTCGGTACTTTTAGTCATGAAGCATAAATTAAGATGGCAGTAAGATAGACCTGTACAACTTGTTGTTGTTGTTAAGGTCCATCAAGTCGGTTCCTACCAATAGTGACCCTATAGAAGGTTTCCCAGGAGCAGCTGGTGAGCTTGAACCGCTGACCCTGCAGTTCAAATGGCTTTGCAGTCTGGTGCATTAACCCATAGCACCACACCAGGACTCCACACAACTTATTAGAGTGGCTAAAGTAAAAAACTTCTATTAAGAGAAATACTGTTAACTGATGGTACATGGAGGGGATTATAATTATTGTAATGAAACAAAGCATATGATTTGTTTAATGTAAAACTGATGATCTGCCCTGTAAACTTTCACTTAATTCTCATTAAAAACTTTAAAAACAAATAAGCAAAAAAACTCAAGACATGGAGAAATTAGTACTCACATATACTGCTGGTGGGAATTCAAAATGGTACTTCCACTTTGCAAAAGTCTGACAGCTTTTTAAAGCTTCCAGGTAGGTTTTAACCCATCATTTATCAGCTGAGTGCTTAGCTATCTGTACCACTAAGGCTTCTTATATCATGGAATACTACTAAGCAATAAAAGGAATGAACTATCAATATGTAAAACATCATGGTAATTACTCAAGATGCATTATTCTGAAAGAAGTCAGACTCAAAGGACGTAGTTACATGTTTCCATTTATATAATATTCTAAAAAAGGTAAAACTAACTACTCTACAAATGGAAAGCAGTGCAGTTGTTACCACGGATGGTTGTGGGAGTATGATGTAACCTTTAAAGGCAAGGGAAAAGCATATGTATTGTGATGGTGGTTACATACTATTGGCAGTTGTCAAAACTCAGACTTAACTGTACAATAAAAAGTGACTTTCAACATATATAAAATTTTTAAGTGATTAAATATGGACATTATTAAAAATATGAAAAGTAGAGTTATAGATTGGGACAAGATATTTACAATAGAGCATTGAATGTTTCCTCTTAAGATTGGAAGCAAAGCAATGATATCTCTTCTCTCCTATTCAATTATGTATTGGAAGTCCTGTTATTATTGTGTCACTAAATTGCTCTGTTCCTAGCAACCTTATGTAAGAGTAGAACTGTCCCATAGGAGTTACTAGGCTAGTCTTTATGGGAGCAGATCATCTGGTCTGTTCTCCTATGGTCACTGGTAGGGTCAAACTGCTTACCTTTCGGGTAGCGGCTAAGCATGTAACCAGTGTGCTACCTTTTAAATGGAGGCCCTAGCTAGTGAACTGTAATAAGAAAAAGAAACAAAAAGATTGGAAAGGAAGAAATAAAACTCTATTTGCAGATGATAAGATTATGTCGATAGAAAATCCTAAGGAATCAACAAACAAAAACCCTACAAGAATTTAAAATTGAATTTGGCAAGTTCACCAGATCAATATATTAAAAATCAATTGTACATCTTCTATATACTAACAACAAACAATTGGAAAATGAAAATTTTTAAATAGCTTTTATAGTGGTATGATATTTTATAAAATGTTTAAGACCTCTCTAGGAGTGCAGTGGCTCCATATGATAAACACTAGACTGCAAACCACAAGGTCTGCAGTTCAAGCCTGCCAGCCACTCCACAGTGAGAAAGATGAGGCTTTCTGCTCCCATGAAGATTTAAAGCCTAGAAAATCCTATACAGGGTCGCTATGAGTCAGAACTGACTAGACAGTACTTAACAGCAAAAATAAGACTTCTTTACTTAAAATTATAAATTACTGCTGAGAGAAATTTCTAAAAGATCTAAATAAATGAAGAGATATGTTATGTCTATTGGTTTTAAGATTCAATATTGTTAAGGTCAAACTCCTTAAATTGATCTGTATATTCAACACAACCCTAGCTTTTCTGTAGAAACTGACAAATTGATTTTAAGTGAATATAGAAGTGCAAAGGGCCTAGAAAAGACTTACATTGCCTCATTTCAAGACTTACTACAATGCAGTGAGTTATTTAATATATCCCTTCTAGCCATAGCTCTGTAACTTCCACAAAATGACTGGGTAGAAGAAAACATGGATAAATTAGACTTAATAAAAATGAGAACATTCTATTCAGGTGGCCAACAAACATATGAAGAAATGCTCACAATCATTAGCCATTGTTGGTTTTGTTAAGTGCTATTGAATCAGTTCTGATTCATAGTGATCCTATATAGGGTTTCAAAGACTGTAAAGCTTTGTGGGAGTAAAAAAATCACATCTTTCTCCCAAGGAGCAGCTCCTGGACTTGAACTGCTGACCTTGTGGTTTGAGGTCTAGTGATGATTAACCATTTTTATTGAACTTTGCTATTAATGCTAGGGTGAAAGGGTATCTCATTATTGTATTGATTCGCAGGTCCTTTTCTAGGTCGAGTCGGTTCCAACTCATAGCAATCCTGAATATTTCCAAGGAGCGGCTGCTGGGTTTGAACCTCTGACCTTCAGTTAGCAGTCCATTACTTATCCTACAGTGCCACTTTGGTGATTATTAACTGCCTTTGAATCAGTTCCAACTTAGAGCAACACTGTACAAAGTTTTCAAGTGTGACTGGAGGGTTTGAATCACCGACCTTGCCGTTAGTGTTGTTGTTGTTATGTGCCGTGGAGTTAGTTCCAACTCATAGTGACAATGTACAGGGTTTCCAAGGCTGTAAATCTTTACGGGAGCAGAAAGCCTCATCTTTCTCCTGTGGAACAGCTGGTAGTGTTGAATTGCTGATTGTGTGATTAACAGCCTGATTCATAGCCACTACACTACCAGAGCTCCTTTTGCAGTTAGCAGTCCGGTGTTTACCCTACCGCACCACACCAGGACTCTAAGAACAAAGGCTTCCCTGACCCAGAATTGAACCCAGGCTGCAGTGGTGAGAGCACAGAATCCTAACCACTAGACCATTGTTGTAAAGTTCTGTTGAGTCAGTTCTGATTCATAGCAACCCTGTGTAGAGTTTCTGAGGAGTGTTGGGTGGGTTTGCAACTCCGACCTGGCACTTCAAACTGACCTTGTAGTCCAGTACATTATCCTTCAGTGTTATACCAGGACATGCAAATCAAAACAATAATGAGATACCATCTCACCCCAGCATTAATAGCAAAGTTCAAAGAAACAGAAAACAACAAGTACTAGTGAAAGTGTGGAGAGACTGGGAATTTCCTACACTGCTGCTGGGACTACAAAGTGGTACAACCATTGCGGAAAATGGTATGGTGCTTTCTCACAAAGTTAGAAACAGAAATACTCTATGACCCAGTAATCCCTCTCTTTGGTTATTACCCTCAAAAAATAAGGCTGTGACATGAATTGATATGTACATTCAGGTTCATTGCAGCACTAATCATAATAGCAAAAAGATGGAAACAACCTAAATGCCCATCAAAATTTTCACATAACCAAATAATTTTGAAACTAACATGTGAAAATGAACATGCTTCTGGTTCTTGAATTTGAAATTGTGAAATTACACAACACAGATACAACAAGAAAGCAAATATCAATATACCAACAGTGCACATACCCACAGCTATATATATAGCTGACACAAGAACATCCTTGACACAAGTTTTAATGTTCATCAGGCACCTACGGTTTGGAGGCATTGACAAGTTTTATTAAAATAAAAAATTACCAAGAGACTGAAGGAGCCTCTGGAAAAGTAATTTCAGCTGCCATCCAGTCGATTCCAACTCATAGAACCCCTTGAGTATCAGAGTAGAAATATGTTTCACAGGGTTTTTAATGGGTGATTTTTCACAAGTAGATCACCATGCCTTTATTCTTAGACACCACTGGGTAGACTCAAACTTCCAAAATTTTATGTGGAATTTTGAAAAATAATAAATAATAGAGTTGACTACTAGTGGCCCACATAAAACCCACTGTTGTTAAGTGGATTCCGACTTATAGGGACTTTATAGGACAGAGTAGAACTGCCCCATGGGGTTTCCAAGGCTGTAAATCTTTACAGAAGCAGAGCCTCATCGTTCTTCCATGGGGCAGCTGGTGGAGTCAAACCATCAATCTTTTGGCTAGCAGCCAACACTGAAGCAACTGTGCCACCAATCTTCCAGTCAGCAGCCAAGGACGTTAGCTATATTCACAAACCAGGGACTCCAAAAAAGTCATGTTAAGTGCCGTCAAATTGGTACTGATTGATAGCAACCCTGTATAGTGTTTCCAAGGAGTGGCTGGTGGGTTTGCAAATCTTATGCTTAGCAATCCAGTGATTACCCTACAGTGCCATACCAGGATTCCAAAAAAGTAATCGGGATTTGAATTACAAAAATTTTTTAACTCTTCAGTCTATAAAAACAATGGCTGGAAAATCTTCATAAAACACAGAGTTTAGGTAAGGTGAACATATATACTTGTTTACTACATCCTATAATATATTTTTATAATCTAACATTATAAAATTCTCCAAGGATTTTTATAATCTAAAAATACAATTATGTCATCCATAAATGAGTTCAAGTCAGAAATAAAATTTCATAGAAAATACACTATGGTAATTACTGTAATTAGCCTATCTTCTCTGAAGGGCAATTGGAATATATTGATTATAATTTTAGGAGCATTACAGCTGCTCCTTGGAAACCCTATACAGGGTCGCTATGGGTTGGAATCAGCTCAACGGCACTCAACAACAACAGGGCAAAGTAGGGAGTCCTGGTGTGGTGCTGTGGGTTGATGCACTGGGCTGCAAAGTCAGTTTGAACTGCAAGGTCAGCGGTTCAAGCTCACTGGCTGCTCCTCAGAAACCCTATATAGGGTCGCTATGGGTCTGAACTGATTTGACGGCACTTCACAACAACAACAAGCAGCACAGTGGAGTACTGGTGTGGTGCTATAGGATAAGCACTGAACCGCCAAGGCAGTTTGAACTACGGGTCAGTGGTTCAAATCCATCAGCTGCTCCTTGGAAACCCTATACTGGGTCACTATGAGTTTGAACCGACTTAATGGCAATTAACAACAGTGGCACAGTGGTTAAAGCACTTTGCTGCTAACAGAAAGATAAAGGGTAGGCGGGGCATGAAGTTCGAACACACTGTGAGAAAGATGTTTCCTTAAAAATTTACAATCTGGGACAGTTCTATTCTGCCCCACTGGGTTGCTATGAGTGTGAATCAACTCAACATCAATGAATTTGGTTGTGAGGTATAATTTTCATTTTATATATCCTTCGACCAAAAATATTTACCTCTAGGCATTTAATCCTCAGAAAAATTCAAACATGTGTACAAGGAAGTATATAAAAGTATTTTATTTGCAGCATTGCTTAGAATAGTGAAAGACTGGAAACAATCTAAATGCCTCAAACTAACAGATCAATTGAATTAATCATAGCATAGAAATTCAATGCAGCCATTAAGACATGGAAGAAGAGCACAGATTAACATTGTACTGATATATAAACTTCAAGTTATACTGTTAAATTAAAAAAAGATGCAGAACAGTGAATAAAGTATACCACTTATCTAAGAAGCAGCAGCAATAGCATGTATCGTATATGCCACTCACATTAGCATAGAAAACTCTGAAAGGATTAAAAATAAACTGTTTAAGAGAAGCTGGTGGGAGCTTATGCTTGGAGATTCTTCAACCAATCATTATGTCATTCAACACAGACATTTCTCTTTTTTCAAAAGGTGAAGATTAGAGATCCAAACTTATCTGAAAAGCTAAAGAGTCACCATTTGTCCCCGTTGGAATGGCAGGGTTTGCAGCAATTGTTGCATATGGATTTTACAAATTGAAGAGCAGGGAAATACGAAAATGTCCATCTACCTGATCTATATGCAGGTTGAAGCAGTGACTGTTGATATCATGTATTCCATGTATAGGAAATTCAGGACAAAGCCTAAGCCTTAGAATTAGAGATGCTATCTTCATCTTGTTAGTGTTGCTTGATTTGAGGTTATATGTTTATACTGAAAATAAATCATTTGAGTGGGTTCAGTGTTTTGAGGATGGGCTTTCTTTATTACAGCCTTGACTTGCCTGGTGACCTAACTGCTAGTGCCTAAATCACTAATGAGGTCATTCAAGGGAGTCAAGTTAGCAAAAAGAAACCATCACCCAAAGTTACTTGATAGTCCAAATTCTTAAACTCTTGGGATGAAATTAACTCTGAAAAAGACAGGAGGCCAAACACTGAAGTACTGTCAGTTACTGCAAAATATCACATTCTCTAGATGTCATGTGAGAGTACAATGTAGCACAATGAAACTATTCTCTGCCTGCCTTGTAGACTGGTTGAGTCCCTCAGTTTCTAGTTGGCTCTTGAAGAACCCTTTCAGAAAAGTGGATGGACCATAACATATTATCCCCCATAACTGAATATATCTGTGCGCTTAAATTAAACCTAAAAAGTTGGCAAGAGTTGTTTAGAAGTAGCATTTATTTTAGAATAATAGTTATACATATGAGAATAACATAACTATGGATATCAGTTTAGTTCTTCTGTAACTGCAGAATTATAGTTTTGCTGTTGTCATATTGAATAAGAAATTGTGAATTTTAATTGCTAATCCAAAAGCAAACAAAGAACACTTAAAAATAAATAAATTAAAAATTAAATTGTTATTAGTGGGAAGAGCCCTGGGAAGAACTACAACGAGTAGATTAGCAATAACTAATCTCCTGTGCCCATTCTAAAGATAGGTGACCCAACGTAATGTGGAAATCGTCGGACATTCTCTTTGATATCCCGTGCGAGTCAAGTTTTACTAAAGGTAATACAGAAACGGCTACAATCATATATTGACAGAGAACTTCCAGAGGTTCAAGCCGGATTCAGAAGAGGACGTGGAACAAGGGATATCATTGCTGATGTCCAATGGATCTTGGCT
>NW_006408522.1:32810446-32818576 GCF_000296735.1 Chrysochloris asiatica | reverse complement strand
AAAAAAAAAAAAAAAAATCTCTCATACAGCCACACTTGCCCAAGCATGCCAAGGGACACACATACACATATCAAGATTTTCACTATAACTTGAAACTGTGAAAAAATGAAGTCATACAATAGAGTCATGGAAAAACTATACCATTCTATGTTGTCAGACTGCCATAAAATACCACTGAGTAACAAAGCAAGTTACAAATACCATTTTTGTAAAACTAAGAATAAAATTATGCATACTTTATAAATTTCCATATCTTTGAGTTCACGAATTCAATATACATACAAAGACAAGGAGATTTCAAAAAGTTCATGGAAAATGTCCATTATCTTTTAATTTCATTTTCCACAAACTTCTTTAAGCCCCTGGGGAGTGTGTGCACACATATTTTTCTTGACAAAGAATTGGGCCTGGAAAGGAGAAACAATCAAACTGTTAACAGTGCTTAATAAAAGGGAAGGAACTAGGAGAAGGGTCTACAGATTTTCACATTTCACTTTAAACAACATTATAATGTTTGCCTATGCTAAGTATCAACATTTTATAATCAAGAAAAAAAATTCTCAATAATGAACTATATAAGATATCCATTTAAAATGATGCTGAATCGTCTCAAAGTTTCTTCCTGAAGATACTTAATAACTACAAAAGTTATTAACCTTAAAGTAATAAACTCTGCAGATACCAACTTAACCAAGTAATTAAGATATATTTATTTATATATCTTACAATAAGAAATATTGATAATTATGAATTATCAGTAATAAGAAACTTGATAATTCATGAATTCCTTGATATGATTCACTGAAAAAAAAGACACAACATCATTTTTGTGTTATGTTTGGCAAAAATGCATAGCCTCTTGATAATAATGAGAAAATCTCAATCCAAATGGCGACATTCTATAAAAGAATTACTCAGTGCTCTTCAAAAGCATCAAGGTCATGAAAAACAAAGACACTCTTACATACTAGAAAGCACTACAGATAAATAACAACTAAATGGAATATGGGCTTATATCTAGGATATTAGAAGATTAAAAGAATGTTAGTGGGAAAATTGAATAAGGCCTACAGTTTAGCCAATAATTTTGAATCTGTATTAATTTCCTGTCTTTGAAATTTGTACTATGTTTATACATATATATATAAGATGTTAACACAAGGGGAAGCATGGTGTAAGATGTAATAACAGAATTGCAACTTTTCTTTAAGTATAATATTAGGTCTAAATTTTTTTAAAGTTTCAAAAGAAAATAAATAATACTGAAGATGTATATTTACTAATATAAAAGGCATTAATAATACACAATTGAGTAAAGTAGGTTACAAAACAGTATGTATATAATCATTCCATTTGCTTAACTATTATACACATATAATTACATAGAGAAAAAAATCAGAAAGAATACCGAGATGTTAACAGTAATGTTGTTGTTAAGTGCTGTCGAGTCGGTTCTGACCCATAGCGACCCTATACAAGGTTTCCGAGGTTGTAAATCTTTATGGGAGCAGAACGCCTCATCTTTCTCCCACAGAGCAGCTAGTAGTTTTGAACTGCTGGCCTTAAGGTTCACAACTTGATTCGTAACCACTACGCTACCAGAGCTCCTTGTTAACAGTAATAAGTGGTGTGATTTTAGCATATTTTAATGTAATTCGTGTTTATTTACCTAATATGGATAATATTCTTAGACAGATTCTTTATTTTAAGGAATCAATGGTAAAATAAAAAACATTTTACCAAAGTCTTTTAAAAACTATACAAACCAACTACTTACTCTAGAGTATGGATAGACCAACAACTTGTTTTTCTGTATGGATAGACCAACAACTTGTTTTTTCCACATAGCTGGCAACAACTACAACTATTATGTTGTTGCTGTTAAGTGCCAATTTTGCGGTTTAAACTGACCTTATGGTCCAGTGCATTATCCTGCAGCACCATACCAGGACTCCTAGATTAACTACTATCCTATGCTGTACCTACAGTTCTTTTTTTTTTTCACACAGTACTAAATGAAGAGGGGAAAGGAATCCTATATATTCAATGCTATAAACCAAACAGAATACGAGAAACTTGAGTCACCAAAGATCTAAAGAATATTTCTTAGTTCAAGCCCCTCATTTTACAGATGAGAAAACTAAGGTCACAAAGTACACTAACTTGCCCAAGACTGAATAACCAGTTAATATCAGAATCAGAAATAGAATTTAGGTATCCTGACTCTAAGACTTCAGTGTTCATTCTACTAAATTAAATATAAATAAATGTACAGTTCTTTAAACAAATTGAGTCTCTTAGCTACAACTGTCTAACATTCAGGAATACTAAATAGTTATAAATTTTATATTCAGCTTCACATCTTTTGGTGTGAAGAATTTACACTTTTAAATGTTATTGTTATATTGTTGATTGATGTGGGCAAAATGGCTGGGTGTTGATGCTTTAAATGCCTTTTCCACCGATCTAACCACCAGCTCTCAGTCCCATCATGCCATCTTAGTTACTTCTCAAGGCCCAGCTCAAGACACATCTTGGAATCCTTCCATGATCAGTTCAATTTCTCTCCTCTTTTCACTCCAATAAAGCACAGAGACTTAAGGAGGTAATCATTCAGTACTTATATCACTGTCTGATAGCATCTAAAACCAAAAACCAAACCGCTGCCATGGAGCCAATTTCTACTCAAAGCAACCTTACATAGAATTTTGAGACTGTAAATCTTTATGGGAGCAGACAGCCTCATCTTTCTCATTATTCAGTGGCGTAACTGGTGGGATTGAACCACCAACCTTGCAGTTAGCAAGCAACCTAATGCCTAGCCCACAGCACCACCAGCGCTTCTTCTCATAGTTGTTAACTACAGTCTTGTTGTTGCTAAGTGTTATCGAGTTGATTCCAACTCACAGAGACCTTGTATAGGGTTTCCAAGGAGTGGATAGTGGGTTTGAACAGCAACCTTGCATTTCAAACCAACCTCGCAGTCCAGGGCTTTATCCTACAGTGCCACACCAGGTCTCCACCTACAGTCTTGTGGTGGTGATAGTGGTACACCGTAGAGTCTGTTTCGTCGCATAATGACCCTGGTATAAAGCTTCCAAGGCTGCAAATCATCTTTTTCCCATGGAGTAGTTGGTAGTTTCAAATTGCTGACCTTGTTGTTAGCAGTGGAACATGTAAGTCACTACATTATCACAGCAATTAACTACAGTCTTGCTATTGTTAAGTGTCTTTGAATCTTAGGGGAGTGTAAATCAAAACCTGTAGTCTTTAAACTGCAGTCCTGGTAGGCTCTGTAGGAAAAGCACTGGATTGTAAACCATAAAGTTAGCAATTCAAACACACCAGCTGCTCCTTGGAAACCCTATACAGGGTCGCTATGAGTTGGAACCGACTTGGTAGCACTTAACAACAGCCTCTTCAACCATGTTGTAGGCTCCCTGAGGGAAGGAACTTTGCCTTTCAAATTCCTCTATTCCCAAAAGGCCTAATATACAAGCAAGAGAATTTTTCAGAATGGGAACCTAATTCATAAATTACTGTCTCACCAAAAACATAATAATATATAATTTTTATAAAAAGATCTCAGCAATTACCAAATGTACTGTGCTTACTGCTAAAGAGAACAGGGCAAATGTTGACAGTAAAAAATTAAATAATTTTTTTGTTCTTTTAAACATTCCTATACAGAACAAAAAAAATTTCCAAGGTGATTGCCACAACTATGAAACATTTTTTCATCTAAAATTTCTGTCTTCACCTCTTTGCCCCTATCAGATAAGTATTTTCTTTTCTTTTTACTGGGTGATATGTTCAGGAATAGGAGTTGTTTTGTGTTTTTTGTTATTGGAGTTTGCTTTCAGCATTTTTCTCCATTTAGGATAGAAATAAAATAGAGAATTTTTAACTTCAATGTCTGGGGGTGGAAAGTTAATACTTTTTGAAGCAAGTACTCCCCCCCCCCTTTTAACATTTGGAGTTAATAAAGGTTTCCTAATTGACTTCCATAGAAACAAGTTCTCACAAAATTTAAATTCCCAAACATTCCAAACATTTTCCTCATCCCCATGGAGACTAAAAGTTGTTCTCAAGTCTGACCTTGGAACTTGGATGACTATTTGAGAACATCATCTGAAAAAGGAACTGACTTTAAATACAGTAGATTCCTTTTGTTCAAACTATAACTTCATGTTCCCTTAGGCAACTGCTGGCTAGAACCTTCAGAGGTACCAAAATTCTTTTTAACTTCTTCTTTTTTAAAGTGTAACAAAATCTGGAACCTCTAGAATTATTCATAGTAATTACTGGTTAATAACTACAGCATTTACCTCGGGGCAGCGATCTTTTGATAATACAAAGTTTTTCTTATAACACTTTTTGAAACACTCACAAAAGTTAAAAAAAAAAAACCAAAATCCTTATTCAACAGACTATTATTATTAGCTGCCATCAAGTTAGTCCCAAACTCATGGCAACCCCATGCACAATGGGATCTGACCATTGTGATCCACAGGATTTTCACTGGCTGATTTTTTTTTCAGAAGCAAACTGTCAAATCTTTCTTCCTAGTCTTAATCCAGGAGCTCCACTGAAACCTATTCAGCATCATAGCAACATGCAAGCCTTTATTAACAGAGAGAGAGAGACAGTAGTTTTATAGTATAACTAATAGCTCCCATTTGAAATATTATAGTATAACTAACAACCCCCATTTGCCATTTGAAATATTATAGCATAGTTCACCTTGCTCCCCTCTTCCCCCACCCCTACCTCACCTTATGCAAAAATAATAAACTTCTTACAGAAAAACCTTGAAGGCCAGAATGACCCAAGGACATCTGAACAAACAGGATAAAACTTAGCCCATCCATACAACCAAGATAAGGGAATTTATTGGTGGGTTTACTCCCACTAACAGAATAAGGGGCTGCTGGAATTTACCACACCAGCTGACAACACAAGTCTGTGTATTCTAACCGCTCTGTGTTTCTTATATAAAACCCTGTTCCCCTCCTCACTTCGGGGTCAGAGAGATTTGGGCTTGAGTTAACACTCTGGTGGCTGGCAATAAACTTTGTTCTTTATGTTTTCCAAGTTGAGTTCTTTCTGACTCGTGCTGCTGCAACTGTAGCTGTGCTTGAAGTGCACTGGCCAAGAACTGAATCTGGGTCTCCCTTAAAGAAATCCCATCTAGAGTGTAACTAATAGCCACCTAAGCCTGTATAAACACTTCTCAACCAACTCCCACTGTATGTCTCATAACTAAGCTAAAATATTACAGTAACTTTTATTCTACATTACATGAAATAATCCAGTACAGCTCACCATGTCCTTTTCACCTATCAGTCTTTCAAATAATAAAAAGAGCTACTATGTCTCTTATTAATCTTTTCATTCTAGGGCTAAGCATTCTTATTTGGACATCCTTCATGACACTGTGTTTAGATCATTCTCCATGTTGATATCTCTTTTCTGGAACACATACAATATGCTGACTATGATATGACCATACAGAAAACCTACCCACTGCCATCAAGTTGATTCTGACTCACAGTGACCCTATAGGACTGAGTAGAACTGTTCTCTAGGGTTTCTGAGATTATAAATTTTTACAGGATCAGACAGCCTCACCTTTCTCCCACTACTGGGTCTGAACTGCTGACCTTCCCCAACAATTAACCCACTATGACACCAAGGTCCCTAATGACGATTCAGAGGTATGGGACTATTTGTTACCTTTCTTATCCTGGGAACTAAACTGCTTTAAAAGACTGCATTTATTTTTTGGCAGCCATAGAACACTTCTGACTTGGTAAGACTATAGACAACTAAAACACATCACATTTAAGAGACCTAGTCCTACATACAAATGAACCTATTTATACTTTACTTTCACCAGAGTTACATTTCACCTTGTTAGTTCTGATGCAATATTAAATCTAAGAAGAACTTTCTAATTTTCATTCTATATTAGATTTGTTATTCCTGGTAGCCTTGCATTTTCTGTAAATAAGATTAGGTCTGAATATTTTCATGGCATTATAAAATAAGCCACTGTCGAATATAAAGCCCTGTGACAAACAAGGTCCCTCTCTCTTTCCTGTTGAGATATCATTTAAGCATGCTGTAAGATTTGGGGTTTTTCAAAGTCTTTGGTCCCTCCTAAGCCATGTCTTCCTTTTTTTTATCTCTGATCATAGGTTCATTCCCAGATCTTCTAAGTCCTTCTTGGAATCTTTGAATGAATGAAATCTGCTTTTCTAGAAAATGGAGTAAATCCCACCAATAACCCCAGAATTCCTGTCTTGGCTTTGCTTGAATATTTGTTCAGTTTGGATTCCAAGGTTAGCTATTACCCTAATATGTCCCCTCATTCCTTTTCTCTTTTCCTATATTTTCTTTTTTGCTGTATTAAATATGTATGAGGGTGAGTCAAACATTATCCCCACTCTGGATGTAGAATTTATTTTAATCAACTTGTAGAAATGACATATACATCATTTTCAACATAATTTCCTTGCTTTTCAATACACTTTGCCCATCTTCAACAAGCTTTTGTATTCCCTTATTTAAAAAAAAAAAAAGAATTTTAGGCTGAGCTGCAAGCCAAAAATGCACCACTGTCTTCACTTCTTCACCTGAAGTGAATCTTGATCCTTGAAGGGGTGCTTTCAAGGGAACAAACAGGTGAAAGCACGATGAAGCAAGACCAAGACTATAGGGAGGATGCTTTAACACCTCAAAAGAAAGTTTTTGTAGAGTATCAACAGTGTGGGCAGAGGTGTGTGGACATGCACTGTCATGCAAGATCACCAAGCCCTTGGATAACAGTCCTCTGCCTTTAATCTGAAGTTTAAACTTCAGTTCTTCAGTGAGCATCTCACTGTAATGAGCACTGTTGTTGAACATTTTTCCTGATAGTGTTCCAATACTAGCCCTTGAGAATCCAAAAAACTATAAGCATCAATTTTTCTAGCTGATGGTTGATTTTTGAATTCTTTTTTGTCAGCAATTGAGGATGTTTCCATTCCATAATCTGCGGTTTACACTTAGGCTCAGAGTGATGAATCCATGTCTCATCACCCAGTAAGGATTTTTTAAAAGAAACTTTTACCTTCCTTTGCATTATCAGTCCAATTTTATTTTTTTTTTGCTTCTCTTCTGCAAGTTGTTTCAGTACTCATCTGACACAAACTTTTCAAAACCCAAGTCTGTCATGGATTATTTCATAGGCAGAGTCATGGCTGATTTGCAAATGATTTGCCACATAATCCACAGTCACTCGTCTATTCAACAGAAGCACTTCAAGTGTATGCTCAATGTTGTCATCAGCCGTCGACTTGGACAGGAATTTTAATATAACCAGAATGCAAGTAATTTTTGACTCACCCTTGCATTTACCAGCCAGCAAAATCCCTTTCTTAGATTGCAAAATAGAATACGTGAGAATATAAAAAAAGAAAACGAATAAATTACTAGACTTTTCATCCTTTGACTAGTATTTCTAGTTCACCCATAAATACCGAAAGTTGAAAGCCATTTTAAAAGATAGCCCATAAAGACACTGAGTAGCCACAGACCTACTCCTTCACACAAGTCAAACAGACTTTGCTTTGAAGAGTGGCATTATGCAAACTACTAGAAGAATAGTGTTCAAATGATTAACAGTAGACTCCATTCTAGACAGGACTTATGCCATTCCTGGGTAGCAAGTAGGCACTTAAGGAAGTACATTAACTCTTTTGGAGTCTTCAGTAATATTTATTTAGCGCAGTTTTTTCCATAAGTACTTGTGTATTGCAGGATGTATTTTAGCATTTTAAAAAAAAGGTTGTACCAAGTGATTTAAAAACCAAACTAAACAAATAACTATTGTTTCTGTACAGGAGGCATGTTAATTAAGGATACCTTAAAACATGTCAGACATGATAACTACAGAATGGCGTACAGGGCAGCATCAACCTGAACTCAGTCGACAAATGGAAGAGTCAGGAACAGAATAAAACTATAATAGAGGATCTGGGAGGTCAGTCTATGATCAAAACAATTACAACGTGAAAAAAGGTAAACACAGAAGAACAGAGATCCAGGTGGTGGGAAGGTCAGGTAGATTACTGGATAAAATAGACT
>NW_006408522.1:32795385-32808365 GCF_000296735.1 Chrysochloris asiatica | reverse complement strand
ATTCAAAGGCATCAATTCTTCTACGATCTTCCTTATTCACTGTCCAGGTTTCGCATTCATATGAGGTTATTGAAAATACCATGGCTTGGGTCAGGCGCACTTTAGTCCTCAAGCTGACATCTCTGCTCTTCAACACTTTAAAAAGTTCCTGTGCAGCAGATTTACCTAATGCAATATGTCGTCTGATCTCTTGACTGCTGCTTCTGCGAATGTTGATAGTTGATCCAAGAAGAATGAAGTCCTTGACAACTCTACTCTACCCTATATAGTTGATATAAGTTGGAATCAATGAGTTAGGTTTGGTTTAATCTTTTTATTTACTTTTTCATTGTGAACTGAGTGAAGGTTTACAGAAAAGATCATAAGTGTTACATTCAACAAATCATATGCTTCTTTCATTCCATCATTGCAATCCCCTCTATGCAACAATAGCTGTCCTGCTTCCTCCATGTGGTTACCCAAGTACAAATATTCTCTTTCAAACTCTCACATATTTACAGATATATAATATATATATGTTGTTGTTGTTAAGTACCATGGAGACAGTTCTGGCTCATAGTGACCCTGTACAGGGTTTCCAAGGCTGTAAATCTTTATGGGAGCAGAAAGCCTCATCTTTGTCCCGTGGAACAGCTGGTAGTTTCGAACTGCCAACCTTGTGGTTAGCAGCCCGATTCATAACCACTGTGCTACCAGAGCTCCTTATAATATATATATATATATATATATATATTCCTCCCATTTAGCCCGTGTCTCTGTCCATGTGATGGTGGTGGTTATGTGCCATGGAGTCAGTTCTGACTCACAGTGACCCTGTACAGGATTTCCGAGGCTGTAAATCTTTATGGGAGCAGAAAGCCTCACCTTTCTCCCGTGGAACAGCTGGTAGTTTCAAACTGCTGACCTTGCAGTTCACAGCCCAATTAGCTACACACAAATCACTGGTGTTCCAAGGTTGTCTATATATCACTGTTTACCTCTATTCCCTTTAGCCCTTGCATACCTCCCTGTGTCTTCACTCATCTTCATCATTCTTCTGCTAAATTCCCTCTTCTTATATATTGCCCTCCCCATCACCTAAATTAACATGTTTTAATCTTTATAGAAGCAGATTGCCACATCTTTTTTCCCTAGAGCTGGTAGTGGGTTTGAACCATTGACCTTTCATTTAGCAACCGAGTGCTTAACCACTGCACCACCAGGGCTCTTTCCTAGAACTACAGAGGTATACTATTTTGCCTATAGCCATTTTGGGCAATGGGTTAAAAGATTAAAGGAAACTGTTCCATAGATCACAGCGTACTATTAGCATCTGTGAAGGTAACCTTCTTTAGAGAAATGGGCAAAGTGATGGCAAGGAAAATCTGAGGTAACCTTCAAGGTCAGCACACATGAAGAAAAGACAGACAGAATGCTTCATTAGTTCACGCTGCACCACGGATCTACATGTCTGCCCAGACAGACTCTAGGCAATACTGAAGACTGAAAAGCTGGACATCAGCTGTCTATACTGCTACTGTTCCTTCCCTAGTCTCTTACAGGTTATGAGGCTGAATCTCCTTTTTCACCTCGGATTTTAGAACTTAACTTCACATCTAACTATACAAAATGTGGTACTCAAGATCAGAATTTTCCTTAGCTGCCACAATAGAAATTAGGAGATGATGATGGGGAAAAAAAACAAAAACAGGACCTGCTTCTATCTGGTGACAATAACCTTCAAATAGGACTGAAGAGTCCCTGGTTTTCTATCTAGTTTTCTCACTCTAAGTGTATTCTCACTAAAGAAAGCTGTGCTCTGGCCTAAAAAATTTAGATCCACCTTTTTAAGGAAAATCAACGCCAGTTAAAATAGCATATAACTTCTCACTGTCTCCTATCTCAATATTTTAAAGTCAACTATCAAAGTTTGTTAACTTTTAAAGACTCCCCACAGAAGAGACTTTAAATCATTTCCCCTTGATTTTCATAACGACTACTGCACAAACATAACATGATTTTAAAAATAAAACAAAATACTCCCATTCAGGTATAAGACATCTTTGCGGGGTAATAGAAATGTTTTTACATCCTGACTGGAGATAGTTATACAGATACTAGTAGGCATACCCCGATATAATTTATCTCCAAATTTTTATTATGCTTTGCTTTAATGCGCTTTGCAGATTTTGCACTTGTTTAAAAATTGACGGGCTTTTTGGTGTGTTTTTTTTCCACAAACTGGAGGTTGAGTAAGTCTATTAGCACCAGTTTTTCAACAGCATGTGCTCACTTCATGTCTTTGTGTAACATTTTGGTAATTCTCACAATATTTCAAACCTTTTCATAATACTAGTGCACATTTAACAGATTATATTATAGTATAAGCATAACTTTTATATGCACTAGGAAACCAAAATATTTGTGGGACTTGATTTATTGCAATACTCACCTTTACTACAGTACTATAAGGAGCTCTGGTAGCGTAGTGGTTACGAATCAGGTTGTGAACCTACCAGCTGTTCCACGGGAGAAAAATGAGGCTTTCTGCTCCTGTAAAGATTTACAGCCTCGGAAACCCTGTACAGGGTCGTTATGAGTCGGAACCGACTCCACGGCACATTAACTACCACCGCCACAGTACTATGGAACCGAGCCCACAATATCTCTGGTATGCCTGTACATTTTGTCAAAGAAATGAATATTTAAAATGGGTATATTTAATGGCATGCAAATTATACCTCAACAATGGCACTGTAGGATAAGCACTAGACTGCTAATCACATGGGTGATGGTTCAAACCCACCAGCCATTTCTTGGAAACCTATACAGGGTCATTATGAGTTGGCACCGACTTGATGGCACTTGGCAACAGCAAACTTAATTTCTTTAAAACCCTCCTTTGACTTTAAACTTTTTATCCTCACCATCTCTTCATCTCCTCAACTCCTTTTACTTCCAACCCTAATGCACCTCAGCTAGACAGTCTCCTCGTTCACATTCAACAACAATTTTGAAGCAATGTTCTAAGTACTGGAGACAGACAGTAAGCAGGGAGTGTAAAGTACAGCCTAAGACACGCTACAACAGGAGTAAGGGAAGGGTGCTATGGGAATGCATGAAGAGTATCTCACCTGGTTTTGCCATCACAAAACCCAATGTACCTCCATGTTCCCTAACTCTAAAATTCCCTTTCTGACCACAATATTCAGGCCTTCCAATAATGTCAATATAATGATTTTTAACCCTTCAAAGTTTATCAATTTTCCCAGAATTCCCATTTTGGCTTAGTTACATCCCTGTTCAAATTAGATTCCAAGATTAGCCACTAATTGAAAATGCTCCCTCGTTCCCTTTCTCCTTTCCTCCATCTATAACCTCCCTCCCTCAATCACTATCATTCTTGCTAAAATAAATTATTGACATCCATCTTCAGTCAGTCTTTCATTTAAGAGTATTTAAGTGTCTACAATATCAAGCAAGGAGCTCTGGTAACGTAGTGGTTACGAATCGGGCTGTGAACTGCAAGATCAGCAGTTCGAAACTACCAGCCGTTGCATGGGAGAAAGGTGAGGCATTCTGCTCCCGTAAAGATTTACAGCCTCGGAAACCCTGTGCAGGGTCACTGAGTCGGAACCGACTCTACAGTACATAACATGAGGATGACACATGACTATATCAAGCAAGGAACCCTGGTAGCATAGTGGATTAGGAGCTGAGCTATCAGCCAAAAGGTCAGCAGTTTGAATTTACCAGTTACTCCTCCGGAGAAAAATGAGGCTTTTCTGTTCCCATAAAGATTTATAGCCTCAGAGACCATATACCGGGTCACTATGAGTCAGCACCAACTCAGTGGCACACCACACCTCCACCACCACAATATACAGTACATACAATGACACATCAGCATGTAACTCAGCAAGACCTTGCCTTCTTGGAATTTAGGATCAGTGAGGGAGATATTAAATATGTAAATACAAGTCCTTCAAAAAGTTTGTGGAAAAATATTATCTTTCCTTTCCATTTTTTCACAAACTTATTTTTTGATAAGTACTCTGGAAGAAACAAACAGGGTGCTTTGGCAGAGGATGGTAACAGGAGTCCACCTTTTTAGACAGACTAGGAATCAAGAAAAAGTAGAGAAGAAATACTTTAGGAAAAGGGACAACAAGCAAGGCAAAGGCCTTTAAGTAATAATGAACTTAGGTTCATTTTAGAAACTAACAAACTAGGGTGGCTAAAATTGAATGAGAGAAAGAAGGAAAAAAAGTGAATGAGGAAAAAGCAACAAAAAATTGTTGTTGTCAAGTGCCGTCGAGTCGGTTGCAACTCATAGC
The DNA here is from genome assembly GCF_000296735.1 of Chrysochloris asiatica. Taxonomy (NCBI): domain Eukaryota; kingdom Metazoa; phylum Chordata; class Mammalia; order Afrosoricida; family Chrysochloridae; genus Chrysochloris; species Chrysochloris asiatica. The sequence goes on along the minus strand of NW_006408522.1, from coordinate 32,804,049 downwards.
AACCCTGTATAAGGTTTGCAAGGAGCAGCTGGTGAGCTTGAACCACCAACCTTGCAGTTCAAACGGCTTTGTAGTCTGGCACATTAAACCACAGCACCACACCAGGACAAATATATAAAAGTTTGATAGGATATTTGTACATGGGTATTTACCTTTACTGTAAAAATACCCATGTAGTATTTTTGTGGTAAAGCATACCGGGGATGAAATTATGAAACCATTACTAAACCCCTTAAGGGAATGAGTTGCTGGGTATGTGGGCTCAGAGCCATAGTCTCAAGGGACACCATGGTCAACTGATACAACTGTAATCCACAAACACAATGTTCTACGTCCTACTTTTATAAATAACGACTGACATATTGAAAATTCATGAGTGGCCATCTAAGATGCAGCTATTGGTCTCTCCCTGTGCAGAGGAAAGAAGACTAATAAAAACTGAAGACAATAGACCAATGGAACACTTGAACATCAGTCTCCACAATTCTGAGACCAGAAGAACTAGATGGTGTCCAGCAACCACTACCAACTGTTTCTGATAGGGATCACATTAGGCGTTCATAGATAGAATGGGAGAAAATGTGGAGCAAAACTTAAAATTATTTATAAAAAAAAGACTGAAGGAACCCAAGACTATGGCCCTTCGTTACCCTTCAGATCTGCAACTGAACTCATCCTCATGACTCAATTTTCACCCTAGCAGTAAGTAGATAGACATGTTGGGGAGCAACATTAGTGAGGTATGCACACCATGGAATGGTCAACCATTCAAGATCAAAAGGACTGCATTTACCTAAGGACAAAATTCAGAATGGTTAGAAAGAAGGTTGAATGGAAACAAGAATCACAAGGAGGATAGCTGATGTTACATGGAGAGGATTACAATCACTGAAATGAAACAAAGTATATGACTGTAAAACTGATGATCTGCTCTGTAACCCTTCACTCAATTAACAATTTTTTAAAATTATTTTAAAAATTAGGTGAACGTGTAAGGGCTGGGTGACTCAGAGTCTTACAAGACTTATAATGACTTTATATTTTATTCTAAGTATAATGAGAAGTCACTGAAGAATTTAGGCAGGAGAATCACATGATCTGATTTAGATTTTTAAAAACCATTATGTCTGCTCTGTGAAGAAAAGACTAGGGGCAAGAATGAAAACAAAGAGACCAGTTAAGAGGCCATTGCAGATGTTTTGGTTTGGACTAAAGAAGTGGTGGTGAAGGCAAAGCTGTTTGTGTTCAAAGCTATTATGGAGGTATCACTGCTAAGGCCAGGATAGCATATCTTTTGATTTGCCTTCCATTTTTCCCTACCTAAAACTTGGTCCTGCTTCTCATTATATGACACCACCACTAACATGCTTAAGACAAAAACTACGGATCCAGATGTCATCTGTTTCCTCCCATGGTGTGGCACTGTAGGATAAGCACAGGGCTGCAAGGTTGGTTTGAATCACAAGGTCAGTGGTTCAAAGTCACCAGTTGCTCCACAGAAACCCTGTACTGGATCGCTATGGGTCAGAAATGACTCAATGGCAACAACAAGAACAATCATCATCAACAAGTACTTTTATTCCTACCATACATCCAAAATCCCTCTCAAATTCATCCACTTCTCTCCATTTTTAGTGCTAGCTCTCTAGTGCAAGTCATCATCAACCATGGCTTGAGTTAGTACAGTAGCTTCTAAATTGTTCCCCAATTTGAAACACCTATCAGACATCCAAATGAAGCCACCAAGTAGGCAGTTGGATCTGACTGTGGAGCACCGAAGTAAAGTGAGCTAGAGAAATAAACTTGGGAACTAAATGCATACAGATGGTAGTTAAAGCTGCAGAACTCGATGAAGTCACCTAAGCAGATGGTATAGACCAGGTTAAGAGAAGAGCTCAGTATCATGCCAGGTTTCTTGAGAGATGGAGTAAAGGAAGAAAATCCAGCTAAAGAAGACAGAGAGGTTCTAGCAGTTCATTCTACTACCTTCTGGACCCAGTAAAACCATCCTCTCCTAGAAGCTACTCTGACACAGAACAACTCTCACCGCCTACCTGCTTGACTGCTCTTTTTTCCTAAATTTCTATCCCTGACATGCAATCATCCCTGTTCATCTGCTCATTCCCACTCTGTCTCTCTCATACACACACCTTCTTAGACTTTATCCACCCACCTCTTCTTCAACTGTCATCTCTACACTGATGACTTCCAAATGTCTAACTAAGTGCTGCTCAAAGTATGGCAGAGAATACTTGTGAAAATGCAAATTCTTGGACCCCTCACCCCAAACCTACAGAATCACTTTCCCAGGTGATTCATACACAATGGCTTTTATAAATGTCCAATAATTCATACTTATTATCTCACCCCAATTGCATATTATGTGCTATTAGGAATAAAAGAGCCTTCATGCGTGCCAATAACAAAAGAGGGAAATGATGTGACATCTAAGAAAGAGGTTTGATTTTAAAAAATCAAAAACTATAATCAGGGACAAGACTCAATGGACTCAGTAAGATTTCTCATCCATATTTATCATTTTTGTATTCCCTTGTTTCCCAATGTTGTTTTAAAATAAAAATTATTCAAATAGAAAGAACCTTTGAACTTGTTTTTCTTGCCAGCAAGGGCAAGGAAACCTGGGAAGTCAGTATCTCACTCTATGGCACGTTATAATTGATGACGATAACTTAATAAAGAAAAGGAAAGTCAAATTATCTCTGGAACCCTCAATTAGCATTGTAACACATGAAGCGTACTTAACATGATTAAATCATCACAAAAACCTATGTGCATCCATGTTCTCTAATTCTAAAATTCCCCTTTTGGGTCAAAACATTCAGGCCTTCCAATTGTGTCAATAGTATGACCTTTAATTCTTCAAATTCCCCCAAAATTCTGGTTTTGTTTACCTGTTTAAGTTTTAATTCGGAAGTTAGCCACTATGTAATTACTATATATAAAGATCCATTCCCTACCCCCCCAAATGGTTAAAATGCATAGGTCCTCACCCACTTATATCACCCTATCTTGTACTAAAGTCCTTTAAGCATTTGTCTTATCTGTGCCACCAGACTGTGAGTTCCCTAAGGCTGTATGTATTACACTTTTCTTTGTCTCTATCACAGTGCAAAGCCCAAAGCCTTACCCAAAGAAATCTAATATTTCTTGAAGGACACATTTACCACATAAATTCTAGATCAATTCTTGTACCATGATCTCTAATTCCAAATTTGTGGAGCTCAGATTTAAGAGGTTTTAATGTGCCACCTGGAAGGAATTCATATATCAAAAGTTTAAATAAATATTAGTCATCTTGGGCAATTTCAAACTACAATAACACTTCTAACCTAAGTGCACAGTTTCTTCACCTATTCTAAGATTTTCAAAGCAAACTAACATTAAGGCACACGCCTGGTGTAGTGCTGTAAGATCAGCACTGGACTGTGAACCACAAGGTCAGCAGTTCAAACCTACCAGCTGCTCCTCGAAAACCTATACAGGGTCGCTATGAGTCAGAACCAACTCAATTGCACTTAACAACAACATTAAGTCCAGATGTTTCAGTGGCTTCTAAACTTTTGCTATGTTTTCATTCCTTATCAACTCAAATAGATGCTTCCTCCTTCACTAATCAATCATGAAGTGAGATTCAACTGCTATTTGGGATAGAGGATGGCTAAAAGTAAGGCGCTGCTCTAGATTGTGGCTAATAAACCCTTACTTCAACTCTCTCCTCAGCTGGTTTCTCTTTCCTAGTTAGACTCTCCAGTCCCAGGGGTTGATTCTTATTTCTGTAGCTCACTCTGTTCTCTCATAAAACATTTAAGTGTCTACTGGCTTAAAATACTTAAGAATGCCTTTATTAAAATTACAAGCCAAAAAACTTCAGGAAAAGGTGCGTCTCTGAAGCAACAAAAACAAACTAATAATACTCTTAACAACATGCAGTACTCACTATTCGTATATTTCCTTTGAATCTCCCTCACTAGATATGTCTGGGACTTCCAGAACATTCCATACTATTGCCTTCCGTCCTCTTATCCTCCTCAGCCAGTCCTTTCCCAGTTAGCCAGTCTACTGATTCAATTTGTTCACGAACTCAGTCTTTCAAATAGATTCCTATACTAATTAATGATATTGTTGACTTGAAACATCTGGGAGTCGCATCTTCGCCTTTAAAAAGAGGTGACAGACAAAGGGTCTCTTCACAGAGCATTAGGTCTGGGGTTCTCAAGATGCTAGAATGAAGGCCTACAATCCCAATACCCCACAGCTTGCCATAAATTGACAGTGACAGCGTTCCCAGTCACCATCAGACCCCACCCAGTCAGATATACAACACAACTCCAGGTGCTGCCTTCTGTACTCCTGTCATCAAGAGGGGTTAGCACTACATCTGCCGGAAAATGGTTCTTCCTCTAATCCAGCATGAGATTCTACACCAAACCATCTAATAAAATAACCAGCTCCTCATACTCAGGATAGAGGCATGTTTGAGCTCGTTACGGCTAATAAATGACAGTCATTCTACTTAGTAGGTTTGGTCTGCAGGAATGTGGGCGATGACTAACTTTTTATATCTTGGCTTCCTTCCAGATGAATCCATACAACTCCCCCTACTCCAGAGCCGCCATAAGAAGTGAAGCCCAACATCCTCCAGAGCGTGGTAGGGAGGAACTGGGGAGGGGACAAAAGGAACTTGCCTACGAACACTTACAGATGCCAGTTGCTGAGGAGTCTGAGGTAACTCACTGCTGATTTCCATGCTCTCCGCACCGCCGGCCTCCTCGTCCGCCATCTTGAGGGAAACTGACGCCTGCAGTTCCCGACCCCCGGCCAGAGACAAGCAGAAACCTGTGGCAGGTCCAAGAGACCAGGACGACACTTTTACGACGGCCCCTGAAGTCGGGTTTGACGCAGAACCCAGGAGCGGCTTCCGGTCCGTTTCCCGGAAGCAAGCGTCACGAAGAGAAAGAGTTGGAGGGTTGGGTTCCCCCGACCCCGCCTTGAATTTCTTAGTCGGCTGTTTGGTGTCTTATTGTTGTTTTTGAGAACGGTGCTGGGAATTGTTGCATACACGACGTAAAGAACAAATTCAGCGTCCATTATGAAAAGAAGGAAACTACCCAAAGCGAGAACCTGTCCCGGGTCTCTTTCTGCCAATAAGGCAACAATAAGTTGCTCTGGGTGTGTTTGTCTCCCGACTTGTCTGCGGTGGTTCCTCAGACCAGACAAAATGAAAGTAGTCGATCTATTCTATTTCTCCGAATCTAGCTCGTCGGCATACTCACATAAGAAAACTCGGGCCCCAACTTTTGAGAGGGGAGGAGGCTGGTAGTAGCGAGGAAATAAAACTTGGGAAACATTAAGTCAATCAAGGGTAGAGAGAAGATAAACTATAGTGCATTCGCATTATGCGCTTTGGTATATTTTTCTAAAGTGCCATCGAGTTGAATCCGACTCATTAGCGACTATTAGGGTTTCCAAGGAGCAGCTGGTGGGTTTGAACTGCCGACCTCTTGGTTAGTAGATCAGTGCTTATCTTGCAGCGCACACTAGGAATCAATCCATGTCTGATATATTTGTTATTTTTAAGGACCATCGATTCGTTTCTGACTCATAGCGACCCTGTATATCAAAGGAACGGCTGGTGAGTTTGAACCGCCAACCTTGTGGTTCAAACTTACCTTGTGGTCCAGGGCTTTATCCCACAGATTCCTGGTGTGGCACTGTAGGATAAGCACTGGACAGAAAAGTTGGTTTGAACCTCAAGGTCAGCGGTCACTATGAGCCGGAACCATTTGAAAGTGTTTTTTGTTGTTGTTTTAAGGAAGAGACAAAGAATAATAAAGCTCATGACACTGGAACAAAAGAGGTGGAGAAGAAAAACGTTACTAAAGCCTATCATTAAAGTCCTTCCAAGTGCTGTGATCCAAGTTGATCTGAAAGAATTTATACACAAAATGCTCTGATTCTCTGTAGGACTTTCTACATACTCTATGCTAAACAAAAAGATTTACTGGGTGTTAAAATAGTGGTTTTCAGATTTTGTTGCCTAAGTCACAATAAGATTCGTTTTACCTCTCATTGCAGTAAAATTATGTGTGTCTGTATGGGTACTGAAACAAGTCTCCTGGAACGACCTTCATACCTCAGTGTTGTCAGTTGCTATGGAGCAGAGGTTATTGTTAAGTGCCATCAAATCAGTTCTGACTCTCAGCGACCCTGTATAGTGTTTCCAAGGAGAAACTGGTGGGTTTGAGCCACCAATCTTTTGATTACCACGTTAGCAGTCCAGTTCATATCCTATAGCACCACACCAGGACTCACATTGTGGAGCAGTATTCACCACTTAAGGTTTCCACCCTCCAAGGACTCCTGTTGTTAGGTGCCACTGAGTAGACACCGACTCATAGCAACCCTATGCACAACAGAATGAAACACTGCCCAATCTCACGCCAACCTCACAATTGTTGCTATCTATGCCTGAACTCATTACTACTGCTACTGTGCCATTCCATCTCAGTTAGGGGTCTTCCTTTTTTTTCTCCAGGCCTCCACTTTAACAAACATAACATCTTTCTCCAAAGACTGTTTCCTCCTGACAATATGTCTGAAGAATGAGAGATGAAATCTGTCCATCCTGGCATCCAAGGAGCATTATGGATGTACTTCTTCCAACACAGATCTGTTTGTTCTTTTGGCAGTCCATGGTACTTTTAGTATTCTCCTCCAACACTATAACTCAAATGCATCAATTCTTCTTGGTCTACCTTGTTATTCACTGTCCAACTTTCACATGCATATGAGGTTATTGGAAACACCATGGCTTGGATAAGGCCCGTTAGTCCTTAAACTGACATCTTTACTCTTGAACACTTTAAAGAGGTCTTGTACAGCAGATTTGCCCAGTGCATTTGATTTCTTGCCTGCTGCTTGCATAAGTGTTGATGGTTAATCAGAGCAAATGAAGTCTTTGACAACTTCAATCTTTTCTCCATTTATATAGATGTTGTTTATTGGTGCAGTGATGAGGATTTTTGTTTTCTTTACATTGAGGTGCAACCCTTACCAAAAGTTGTGGTCTTTAATCTTCATCAGTAAGTATTTTAAGTCCTCTTTGATTCCAGCAAGCAAGGTTGTATCATCTGCATATCACAGGTTGTTAATGAATCTTCCTCTAATCCTGATGCCATGTTTTTCTTCATATAATCCAGCTTCTTGGATTATTTGCTTAGCATATAGATTGATTAAGTATGGTGAGAGAATACAACAGTGGTGCACACCTTTCCGACTTTTAATCTATTCGGCATCCCTTGTTCTGTTTGAACACTGCCTCTTGGTCTATGTACATGTTCCTCATGAACACAATAAGTGTTCCGGAATACTCATTCTCCACAATGTTGTCTACAGCTTGTCATGATTCTCATAATCGAAAGCCTTTGCATAATCAAAAAAGCACAAATAAACAAACATCTTTCTGGCATTCTTTACTTTCAGCCGAGATCCATCTGACATCAGTAATGATATCCCTTGTTCCATGTCCTCTTCTGAATCCGGCCTGAACCACTGGAAGTTCTCTGTCAATGTATGGTTGCAGGCATTCTTGTTTATATCTTTAGCAAACTTTTACTTGCATACGATATTAATGACTCTTCCAAGGACTCTTATTACTTCAATATGATGTGATATTTTGCATTCTCTTCTAATATGCTTATGCATGGAAGAAAAACACTGGTCATATACCATTAAGTTGATTTCAGAATGAATATTGTTCCACACTTTGGGGGGAAAAGCCCTAAAATTTAACTTTGACTTTGACTTTTCTTCATTTCTTTGCTCCTCTGGTTCACTTTGCACTACTTCATCTCCTTCTATTTTTATCTTCTCATTTCCTTCAAGTTGCTCTAGAGTTACTCAGGTCAGCATTCCCCTGTGATTGTTGTTAAGTGCTGTTGAGTAGGTTCCAACTCATAGCGACCCTGTATAGGGTTTCCATGCATTATTCTGCAGCACCACACCAGGACTCCCAGCATTCTTCTAAATTAAATTGACTAGGAAATCAAGAAACAATTATGGAGCAGAATGTGGGACCCTATCCAGAGAAGCAGCAACACCAGAAATGGAGGCAGAGATGAGGACATGGAAAGACAGAGCAGCTGTCTTTCTAGAGGACTCTAGACTCATGGAAAGAGAAAGACTGTGTGCTGGTGACCAGAAGGCAGGCTTGCAGAATGTGCTCTTTGATTGTTTAAATGATTATATATTCTTGAGTGTTTGTGTGTACATCCCTCCACCCCGCCCCACCCCACCCCAATCCACCTCCCCCCCCAAAAAAAACAGAGACAGTGGAAGCAAATACTGTTGAATGATGATGCATGAAGGAAATTGTAATCATTGCAATGAAACGATGGTGTAAAACCGATGTTCTTCCATGTAAACTATCACTTAATTCACAATAAAAACTTAAAAAAAAAAAAAATCCACTTCATTTTGTGGTGTTAAAGCTTTCTCCCATGGTCCTGATCTTGCTCCATCCGACTTTCACCATTCGGTCCCCTGAGAGCACCCCTTTAAGGATGAAGATTTGCCTACAATGAAGACGTGAAGACCTGTGCATTCATGGCTCACAGTTCAGCCTCATTTTTTTTTTTTTTTGAA
>NW_006408522.1:32788177-32794445 GCF_000296735.1 Chrysochloris asiatica | reverse complement strand
AAAATGAACTGTGTAGGAGACATTCATGAAACACTATTTCTAACAGAAGCATAATACAAAAGGAATCCTTATCCCAATGAAGGTATATAGCAGAATTGTAGCCATATCAGATAAAGCAAATAAATAGGTCATGTTGGAAGAAGTCAGAAAGCTCTGTGAGAAGCAGTTTCTACAAAATCAGAACACAATCAATAATCAAAGGATTTAAAGGTGCCAAGAAGAGATTTATTTAGACAACTTTGTTGTTGTTGTTATGTGCCGTGGACTCGGTTCTGACTCATAGCGACCCTGTACAAGGTTTCTGAGGCTGTAAATCTTTACAGGAGCAGAAAGCCTCATCTTTCTCCTGTGGAACAGCTGGTAGTTTCAAACTGCTGACCTTGCAGTTCGCATCGCAGCCTGATTTGTAACCACTATGCTACCAGAGCTCCTTGTTGTTGTTGTTGTTAAGTACCGTGGAGTTGGTTCCAACTCATAGTGACCCTGCATAGGGTTTCCGAGGCTGCAAATATTTAAGGGAGCAGAGAGCCTCATCTTTCTCCTGCGGAACAGCTGGTAGTTTCGAACTGCTGACCTTGAGGTTAGCAGCCAGATTCATAACCACTGCGCTACCAGAGCTCCTTAGACAACTGGTGAAGAGTAAATTGAGGTTGAATTAGAAACCCAAACATATAGAAAAATCAAGCTCATTCATCACTGCAGTAAATTGAATTGTGCCAGAAAAGAATAACTGTCTTAGACTATTGCTGTTAAGTGTCACTAAGTTGGTTCTGACTCATAAAAACTGTATAGGCTTTCTGAGGAGTGGCCGATGGACTTGAACTGCTGGCCTTGAGGTTAGTTATTCAGCTGCTTATACTACAGTGCCACACCAGGACTCCTATCCTAGACTAAGAATCAGCACATTACATACAGTTCCAAATTAGTCCATTGCCTATTTTTGTACTAGCTAAGAATACATTTTACATTTTTAAATGTTTTAGAAAGATCAAGAGAATAATATTTCATGACATATGAAAATACATGAATTTCAATTAGCTTTAGATACTCGGGCAGCAGCAGTGGTTTTCCTCCCCTAAAGTAACTTGCTCTGTGTAGATTGTTACTCTTTAGTGTCTTTACTCCAGAATTACTTAAAATTCAGTAAATGAATCCAAAACCACTATATTTTCTCCAGAAGGTCGTTTGTACCAAGTTGAATATACTGTGAAAGCCACTGGACACGCAGGCAACTGTCTGGAAATTTTAGCATACAATGGTGTTTTGCTTGCTGCAGAGAGATGCAACATCCACAAGATTCTTGATGATTTTTTTCTGAAAAATTTATAAGCTCAGTGAGGACATGACTTGCAGTGTGGCGGGTATAACTTTGAATGCGAACATTCTGACTAAAGAACTGAGGCTCATTGCTCAAAGGTATTTATCACAATATGAGGAATCAATTGCTTGTGAGCAGTTGGTTACAGCACTCTGTGATATCAAGTAAGCTTAGACACAGTTTGGAGGAAACTGTCCCTTTGATGTTTCATTGCTGTATATTGGCTGGGGTAAACACTATCAGAGTGATCCTAGGAGGATGGCAATTAAGGAGGATGGAAAGTTACTTGCATTAGAAATAAACTTGCTGCAGCTGTGTCAATGTTAAAGCAAGACTACAAAGAAGGAGAAATGACTTTGAAGTCAGCACTTGCTTTAGCTATCAAGGTGCTAAATAAGACCATGTGGTGGTGGTGTGCTGTAGAGTCAATTCTGACTCATAGTGACCCTGCATAGGGTTTCCAAGACTATACATCTTTACAGGATCAGAAAGCCTCATCTTTCTCCCACAGAATCGCTGGTAGTTTTGAACTGCTGACCATGAGGTTATCAGCCCGACTCGTAACCACTATGCTACCAGAGCTCTTTAAATAAGACCACAGATATTAGTAAACTTTCTGCTGAAAAAAGTGTAAATTATCACCCTAACAAGAGAGAATGGAAAGACAGTCATCAGAATTCTGAAATAAAAGGAAGTAGAACAGTTAATCAAAAAAAACATGAGGAGGAAGAAGCTAAAGCCGAGGTAAGAAGAAAGAAAGAAAGAAAAAAGCGGTATATGGTAAATCCTACAGTAACCACTAAAAAACAAAACAAAATCTCTTTATTCACATATTGCATGATCTTCATATAGAAATCCTAAGAAATCCACTTAAAAAGTATTAAAATTAATAAATTAGTTCTTCAAGATTGCAGGATATAAGATAAATATACAAAAATCTATTATCTTTCAGTAAACATTTGGAAATGAAAACAAGAAATGAATTTCATTTATAACAGCATAAAAAATACTTAGGAAAAATTTGTAACATAAGAAATGTAAAACATATACTGTGAAAACAATAAAACATTTCTGAAAGAAATTAAATAAGGTCTAAATAAATGAGAAAACATATTACGTTTAAGGGTCAGAAAGCTTAACATTGTTAATTTAAGCTATAGATTCAAAATAATCCCTATCAGAATCCCAACTGGCTTCTTTACAGAAATTGACAAACTAATTCTAAAATGCATAAGGAATTTTGAGCCTCCCAGATTAGCCAAACAATCTTGAAAAACAAGAATAAAGAATTCACATTTTCCGATTTTGAAACTTACTATAAAGCAACAACAGCAATCAGGACAGTGTGGTGAAGGCACAAGGATAAACATGTAGATCAACAGTACATATCTGAGAGTACAGAAATAAACCCATGTGTCTACAGTCCAAGTCCATTCAATGAAGTAAAAATAATTATTTTCAACAAATGATTCTGGGACAATTGAATAACCACATTCAAAAGAATGGAGTTGGACCCCTACTTCACACTGAACACAATAATTAACTCAAAGTGGAACAAAGACTTATATGTAAGAGCAAAAGTTTCATCTTTCTTTTTGTTGTTGTTAGGTGCTGTTGAGACGGTTAGGACTCAGTGACCCTATGCATAACAGAATGAAATACTACCTGGTCCTTTGCCCTCCTCACAGTTGCTGTTTTGCTTGAGCCCACTACCTCTGCCACAGAGTCACTCTATTTCATTGGAGATCTTCCTGTTTTTCACTGAACCTCCACTTTACCAAGCATGATGTCCTTCCCCAATGGGAAGGTCCCTCCTAATAATATGCCCAAAGTATGAAAAACAAAGCCCACTTGCGAACCTTAAGGTCAGTGGTTCGAAACTACCAGCTGCTCCGCGGGAGAAAGATGAGGATTTCTACTCCTGTAAAGATTTACACCCTCGGAAACCCTGTACAGGGTCACTATGGGTCGGAACCGACTCGATGGCACATAACAACAACAACTTGCTTCTAAGGAACATTCTGACTGAAATTCTTCCAACACAGATTTCTTTGTTCTTCTAGCAGTACTTTTAATATTCTCCAACACCATAATTCAAATGAATCGATTCTTCTATCTATTTTATTCATTGTTCAAATTTCACATGCATGTGAGACTATTGAAAATGCTATGGCTTTGGGCAGGCAGGCCTTAGTCCTCAAATTGATATCTCTGCTCTCTAACACCTTAAAGAAGTCTTTTGCAGCAGATTTGTCTAGTGCAATAATACATCATTTGATTTCTTGACTGCTGCTTCCATGAGTGTTAATTGAAGTCTTTGACAACTTCAATCTTTTCTCCATTTATGATGATATCATTTATTGGTCAAATAGTGAAGATTTTCATTTTCTTTACATTGAGATGCAATCAACACTGAAGGCTATATAGCCATCAGTAAGTATTTCAAGTCCTCTTGGCTTTCGACAAATAAGGTTGTATCACCTTCATATTGCAGGTTGTTAATGAATCTTCCTTCAATCCTGATTACATGTCCTTTATACAATCCAGATTCTCTGATTTTTTTGCTCAGCATACATATTAACTATGGTTAAAGGATACAACCATTTTCTAATTTTAAACCATTCAGTATTTCCTTGTTCTGTTCCAACAACTACCTCTTAGTCTATGTACAGGTTCCACATGAAAGCAATTAAGTGTTCTGGAATACCCATTCTTCACAATGTTATCCTTAGTTTATCATGATCCACACAGTCAAAAGCCTTTGCACAGTCAAAAAAGCACAAATAAACAACCTTCTGGTATTCTCTGCTTTCAGCTAAGATCCATCTTATGTCAGCAGTGATATCCCTCATTCCATGCCTCCTTCTGAATCCAGGTTGAACTTTTGGAAGTTCTCTGTTGTAATAATTTTTTAGTTATCTTCAGCAAAATTTTACTTTTGTGATATTAACGGTATTGTTTATTGATTTCAGCATTCTGTTGGGTCACCTGTTTTTGGAATGGACACAAAAGTTGGCCAAATTTCTTAGCATAGATGACTGAACGCCTCCAGTGCTGCATCAGCGTATTGAAAGATTTCCATTTGTGTTCTGTCAGTTCCTGGAGTCTTGTTAATCACCGATGCCTTCAGTGAAGCTTGGACTTCTTCCTACAGTAGCACCAGTTCTTGATCATATGCTACCTCTTGAAATGGTTGCGCATTAACCATTTCTTTTTGATACAGTGATTCTATGTATTCCTTCTATTTTCATTTGATGTTTTATGCATCATTCAATATTTTGCCCATTGTTGTTGTTGTTAAGTGCCGTCAAGTCAATTCCGACCCATAGCAACCCTGTATAGGGTTTTCGAGGAGCAGCTGGTGAGCTTGAACCACCGACCTTCAGTTCAAATGGCTTTGCAGTCTGGCGCATTAACCCACAGCGCCACACCAATCCTTAAAAATTGCAAGTGAAGGCATGGATTTCCTTCTTCAGTTCTTCCAGCTTGAGAAGTGCTGAGCATGTTTTTCCCTTTTGGTTTTCTAACTCCAGTTCTTTGCACATTTCAAAGTTGCCTTTTGAAATTTTCTGCTCAGCTTTTTTACTTCTTCATCTCCCCTCAACCCCCACATTCGCTTTAGTTTCTCTATACTCAAGATGAAGCTTCAGAATATCTTCTGACATCCATTTGGTCTTTTTTTACCTTCCTGTCTTTCTAATGACCTTTTGCTTTCCTCCTGTATGATGTTCTTGATGTTATCCCACAACTCTTCTGGTTTTCAGTCATTTATGCCTAATGCATCAAATCTGTTCTTGAGATGGTCTCTAAAGTCAGATGAGAGTATATTCAAGGTCTTATTTTGACTGTTGTGGACTTGTTTTAATTTTATTCAGCTTTACCCTAAACTTGTATAGAGCAATTTATGGTCTGTTTTGCTGTCTGCCCTGGCCTTGTTTGGCCTAATGATATTGAGCTTTTCCATTGTCTCTTCCCACCGATACAGTCAATTTTATTCCTGTGAATTCTATATTGTAAGGTCGACATATATAGGTACCACTTACTGAATAAAAGTATTTGTAGTGAATAAGTCATTTGTCTTGCAAAATTCTTCCATGTGACCTCCAACATTGATTCTATTAACAAGGCCAATTTTTCAACTACCAATCCTTCCTCTGTTTCCAACGTTCACATTCCACTCACCAATAATTATTATCGGGATGACATATTTGATCAATTGAAGATGGTGGTAGTGGTGGCAGTGGTTATGTGTCATCATGTTGGTTCTGAGACATAATGACCCTGTTCTTGAGGCTATAAATCTTTATGAGAGCAGAAAGTCTCATCTTTCTCACACAGAGCAGCTGGTAGATTCAAACTGCTGACCTTGCAGTTAGCAGCCCAAAATGTAACCCACTATGCCCTGGTGTGGCGCTGTGGGTTAATGCACCAGACTGCAAAGCCGTTTGAACTACTAGCTCAGTGGTTCAAGCTCACCAGTCACTCCTTGGAAACCCTATGCAGGGTCGCTATGGGTCGGAACCGACTCGACGGCACTTAGCAACAACAATGCCACCAGAGCTCCTTGAGGAAGTTGGTAGAATTCTTCAGTTACATCATCAATGGTTCATGTGTTAATTTGATTAGTAGTTGTATTAACTGGTCTTCCTTGTAGAGTCTGTGGATATTACCCTATCACATACAGCATTGTGTTTCAAAATAGATCTTGAAATATTCTTTTTAAAGATGAAGTGATGACATTTCTCTTAAATCTGTTTTTGTAGTCATATTAAACCATATTTTGATTCAAAATGGCCAACACCAGTCCATTTCAGAGTGCTCCTTGGAGGCCAAGATGGCCAAACTTCGTCTCTCATACTTGGGACATATTGTCAGGAGGGACCAGTCGCTGGAGAAGGATATCATGTTTGGTAAGGTGGATATACAGAGAAAAAGAGGAAGACCCCCAAC
>NW_006408522.1:32778256-32779612 GCF_000296735.1 Chrysochloris asiatica | reverse complement strand
TTGGAAACCCTGTGCAGGGTCACTATGAGTTGGAACCAACTCCATGGTACTTAACAACAACAACAACAATTGCAATAAAAAACGAACAGGAGTGGCAGTACTAATCTCTGATAAAATAAACTTTAAGGCAAAACCCAGCATAACAGATAAAGATGGACATTATCTCATGTGGCTTGCATCTCTGGCAGTTTCCTATTGTACTATTGCAATCGTTTTGAATTATTGTTTGAACAAGCTTGTGCTTGTTAAGTGCTGTCGAGTCGGTTCCGACCCATAGCGACCCTGCACAGGATTTCCGAGGCTGTAAATCTTTACAGGAGCAGAAAGCCTCATCTTTCTCCGCAGAGCAGTTGGTAGTTTCGAACTGCTGACCTTAGGGTTTGCAGACCAATTCGTAATCACTACGCTACCAGAGCTCCTTGAAGAGTATAATCAGCTATCATTAACTAAATAAATTTCTGTTCCTAATCACTTCGGACACCAAGAAAGAAGTGGTCTGGCTGAAATTTAGCATCTGTAATTCAGACTGCTGTCTTTTGTAACTTTAACCTAAGTTTCTCTGTCTTAGATGCTATCACATGGCCTCATATACCTCATTTCAGGAAAATGACTTAATATTTTAGGTTTACCTCCAAATGCATTTTCCATATGTCATGTTGCCTGTTTTAAATTGGACGTTTCAACAATGTCTTTCAAATTTAGCTTAAAAATATCCATTCAGATGCTTTCTAGTGGTACAGTACTGTTGTTGTTAGGTGCTGTCCAGTCAGTTCCAACTAGGCATAACCTAAGCACATCAAACTGAAGTACTTACTGTTCCCGAGCTGTTAAACATGTTGTTAGGGTCCCATAGGATGTGCTTCCACCCCCAATCTTCCCTAGTCTCTGTCACTCAGAAATATTAGCCTTCTTTATATGGTTGCCTCCTCAATTAAACTTATTGATGCTCTCTGAAGCTGTGATCTCGCCTGGTTTTAACTCCTCCTCCATGGCTTTTGTATCTGGTTATCTCTTGTGGCAACGTGACATGCTCTTCTTACATTAAATTTATTTGTGTATTTCTCTTCCCAACATACAAGAGGATCTTTCCATAAACAAGTATAGCCTTGGAAACCTTTTGGGGGTAGTTCTACGCTATCCTATAGGGTCATTAGGAGTCGGAAACGACTAAGTGGCAACGGGTTTAGTTTTTTGGTTTGTTATATAAGTGGCATCAGGATTGGAGGAAGACTCATTAACAACCTGCGATATGCAGATGATACAAACTTGCTTGCTGAAAGTGAAGAGGACTTGAAACATTTACTTATGAAGATCAAAGAGCACAGCCTTCCATATGGATTACATCTCAATGTCAAG
>NW_006408522.1:32770918-32778156 GCF_000296735.1 Chrysochloris asiatica | reverse complement strand
AGTAGTGAGGCTGGCCCAGGATCAGGCAGTGTTTCATTTTACTGTGCATAAGGTCACTATGAGTCGGTACCAACTTGATGGCACCTAACAACAACAACAATGCCTAGGATATTAATCTTTATGAATACCATTTCATTTTTGACAACTTCTAATTTTTCTAGATTCATACTTAGTACATTCTATGCTTTGAGTGTTAATGGATGTTTACAGCTGTTTCTCCTCATTTTGAGTTGTGCCTCATCAGAAAATGAAGGTCCCCCAAATTTTGCTCCATTCATGTCATTATGGTCAACTCTGAGGAGGTAGCTCTTTTTTTCTTAGAACACATATAGAGGAAACTTCATGACATTGGATTTAACAGTGGGTTCTTAGGTTTGATACCAAAAGCATAAGCAAACAAACAAACAAAAAAGTATATATATAACTTGGACATGATCAAAAATAAAAAAAGTTTTGCACTTCAGATGAATGAAGACAAAACCCACAGAATAAGAGAAAATATTTGGGAACTATATATCTGATGAAAGTTTAAAATGTAGAATATATAAATTTTATAACTTAACAACAAAAAGACAAACAACCCAATCTTTAAATGGGCAAAGAACTTGAACAGACATTTTTCCAAAGATATACAAATTATCCTCCATCTTGTGGTTTGATGTAATTATCATATATGTTGTAAATCCTCAACTATATATAAAAAAGATACATAAATGGCCATAAGCACATGAAAACATGTTTAATGTCATAGTCATTGCTGTTGTTGTTAAGTGACATTGAGTTGGTTACAACTCAGAGCGACCCTGTGCAGGGCTTCTGATGAGTAGTTGGTAGGTTTGAACTGTGGTTCACAGTCCTGTGCTGATCCTGTAGCTCCACAGCAGGAGGCCGTCATAGTAATTTGTTGTTGTTGTTAAGTGCCGTCGAGTCGGTTCCGACCCATAGCGACCCTGTACAGGGTTTCCGAGGGTGTAAATCCTTACGGGAGTAGAAAGCCTCATCTTTCTCCCGCGGAGCGGCTGGTAGTTTCGAACCGCTGACCTTAAGGTTCGCAGCCCGATTTGTAACAACTACGCTACCAGAGCTCCTTGTCATAGTAATTAGGGAAGTGCAAATAAAAACCACAATAAGAAACCACTTCACATCCACTAGGCTGGCTACAAGGAACACTCCTGGTGGCACAATGGTTAAGTGCTCAGTTGCTAACCAGTATGATGGTAGTTTGCACAACCAGTGGGAGAGAAAGACCTCACAATCAGTGCCTATAAAGACTGTTGTTGTTAAATGCCGTCGAGTCAGTCCCAACTCATAGCAACCATGTATGGAGTTCCCGAGAAGTGGCTGGTATAAAGATTGATGGTGGTGATGTGCTGTGGAGTCAATTCCGGCTCATAGCTACCCTGTATAGCGTGTCTGAGGCTGTAAATCTTCATAGGAGCAGAAAGCCTCATCTTTCTTCCATGGAGCACCTGGTGGATTCAAATGCTGACCTTATAGTTAGCAGGCCAATGCATAATCCACTATGCTACCAGGGCTCAAATGATTAAACATGCTGTTTTTAAGTACTGTTGAGTCAGTTCTGACTCATAGTGACTTTGTATTAGGTTTCCAAGGCTGTGTATCTTTGCAGGAGCAGAAAATCTCATCTTTCTCCTGAGGAGCAGTATGTGGGCTCCAGTTTCTGACCTTGTGATTTGCAGTCCAGTGCTTATCCTACAGAGCCATTGCACTCCTTGATTAAACATAGAGCCATTTAAAATTATTTTCTTTATGTTAATATGTATATATTTATTTGAAAATATTACATAAAAACTTACATAAAAGTAGCAATAATAAGAATAGTATACCTTCTGTCTATTGTTACAATTGGTGGTAGTGTTTATGTGCAGCTATTAAAATTAAATATTTTTTAAATGACATATTTTGAAACATTATTTTGGCTTTAATTTATTAACTTCCAAAATAATCTTGTAGACAAGCCAAAACCATAAATTTGAATCTTTAAGAAGGTTAGTATAAGCAATGATGATGTAAAGCCAGTTTCTACATTCCATGTTTATGAGAGTCACATAGTTCAATTTATAGTTGTTGATGACAGCACACATTGCATTGTTAAATGTCCAAGTAATTCTCCTTTGACATTAGTTCTAGGAAGTTTGCTTACATGATGTTGTTGTCTGCTTTTTTAATGTGATAACCAAAAACCTGTTTATCTTTCTGCTTTGATTACCAATAACTGAGAGACACCTTTTAGTGTTAGGGTAGTGATTAGCTGGTCTAACTAGTATTTCCCTGGAGTGACATTGTTGTTGTTAGATGTTGTTGAGTCAATTCCAACTCATAGTGACCCTGTGTACAACAGAATGAAACACTGCCTGGTTTTGTGTCATCCTTACAGTCCTTGCTATATTTGAGTTTACTGTTTGTAACTACTGTGCTAATCCATTTATTTAGGGTCTTCCTTTCTTTTTTCTTGACAACCCTTTACTTTACCAGGCATGATCTTCTGGCAGTCCATGGTATATTTCATATTCTTCACTAACACCATAATTCAAAGGCATCAATTTTTCTATGGTCTTCCTTATTCATTGTCTAGCTTTTGCATTCATATGAGATGACTGAAAATACCATGGCTTGGGTCAGGCACACCTTAGTCCTCAAAGTGATATCTTTGCTTTTTAACACTTTGAAGAGGTCTTTTGCAACAGATTTGCCCAATGCCATATGTTGATTTTTGGCTGCTGCTTCCATGGGCATTTTTTGTGGATCCAAGTATAATGAAATCCTTGACAACTTGAATCTTCTCCTGTTGCAGAGCAACATCACAGAGCCTTCTTAAAGTAAAAGCAAAAGAGGTTTATTAAAATAAAAGCAAATAGAGGTGGTCTGAACTGGAAAGATGTCTAAATTCTCGGAGTGAAAATGACCACTCTGCTGGACAATGAGGAAGAAAACATTTTTCAAAACTTTATATTGAGATTGAGTGAAGGTTTACAGAGCAGATCACCAGTTTTACATACAACAAATCATATGCTTGGTTTCATTTCAGCATAACATCGCTTATCCCACTTCCTCCCTGTGTTTCCTGTTTCCTCCTTCTTTCCCCACCCTTCTGAATTTTGTCCTTAGGTAAATGCTGCCCTTTTGATCTCGAATGCTAGACCATTCACTTTATGGTGTGCATGCTTCCCTGGTTTTATATCCCTATAAACCTATCTACTGTTTGGCTGAAAATTAGCCATAGGGGTAAATTCAGTTCCAGACCTGAAGGGTGACCAAAGGCCATAGTCTCAGGGTTCCACCAGTCTCTATTTTACCAGTAAGTCTAGTCTGAAGAAAACATTTTGAACAGTTGGAGCAAGAACTGAAAGTTACAAAATCATAATTGGCTGAATGATAATCAGGGGAAACAGAGGTGGGATATCCAAAAGCGAGTAATTAGGAGGGATAGGTTGATAAACATATATGTGGGATTACATCATTGGTTAAAGGCACAATTGCAAGTATACACATTCTTTTGTGACAGGATAGTCACAGGACAATAGCAGGACAGATTTTTAAGTAACCTGCTATAAAAATTGCTTTCTCAATCATGTCTGTTTCTAGAGATTCAACGTTAAGATTTATTAATAATGTTATGCACCAAGACCCTTCAGATGTCAGAGAAAAAAGAGTATCTCTTTTAGGGCATATGGTTAAGTCAGCTTCAAGGTTAGAGGAATTACTGTTAGAAAAGACAACTTAAAATTTCAAGAAGGATTCTAGACTCAAGGCTTCAAAATGGAGTTAAGGCTCTACTTTTAAACTGCTCTATTTACATACACCAAATGCCCCTGAATTCTAAGCTCTCATACACTCCAACTGTCATGATGTTGCTTATGTTGGTGCAGTTGTGAGGATTTTTGTTTTCTTTATGTTGAGATGTAATCCATACTAAAGATCGTACTCTTTGATTTTTGTCAGTAAGTGCTTCAAGTCCTCTTTGTTTTCAGCAAGCAAGCAAGGTAGTTTTATCTGCATATTGCAGATTGTTAATGAGTCTTCCACCAATCCTAATGCCACATTCCTTTCATATAGTCCAGTTTCTTGTACTATTTGCTCAGAATACAGATTGAACCTGACTTTAAACCACACAGCAACTTTTTGTTCTTTTCAAACAACTGTCTCTTGATTGATCTATATACACATTCCACATGAGCACAAGTAAGTGGTCTGGAGTTTCCATTCTTCATAATTTTATACATAGTTTGTTGTGATTCAGTCAAATACCTTTGCGTTGTCAATAAAACACAGGTAAATGTATTTCTGATATTCTATGCTTTTAGCTAGATCTATATGATATCAGCAATGAGATACCACATTTCATGTCCTCTTCTGAATCTGGCTTGATAACTGGAGGCAGGGCTTGATGTCAGATAAGGTAGAGGTGCAGTGAAGTTAGCCATCAGCAATACCACAGAATATCAGGTGAAGAGGGTTCAGGGCAGAGCTCCAAAACTCTGAACCACATATCTAGGAATATTTAAAAAGTTTGAAGGCTTATAGCTAGTGGAATTTGTAGCGGGAGTAAGAAATTGTATGTTTTTTAATCTGCAGGGCTCGGTGGCCTGGAGCTGACAACCTGGGCAAAACCAAACAGCAAGACCAAGCAGGGGAACAGACTCACCATGGAATAATGCCGTGGGAACCTCAGAGCAAAGATAGACAATACATTTTGTCAGTTTTGCTTGGTTCTGATTTTTTTTTCCTTTTTGTTATCTGTTCATTGGTCCCCCACTGTTTCCACACCTCCATTCTGGTGACTAGACAGGAAGCCTGAGTGAGTGGACACCCCCCACCCCACCACTGGTGGATTCTTCTACCACGCATGTGCACAGATACTCTCAGTCCAAGAGCTGGCCCTGAACTGTTTTATAATAGTGAAAAGGCCAGAACAAGGGTGTGGAGAGGGAAAGAGTGTTTATTAACAAAATAGGCCAAAAATTAAAATTAAATCCTGAGGTATATCATAACAACCAACAGTGGCATTGTGAAATTTATCACGGGGCTTTGAAGGCAAGAAGTTGAAAGAGGACATTAAAGTCATACTCACATTAGGCTACAGCTGTTTGAGTTTTTTCCTTCTTTCCCTCCCCTCCCTTTTCTGCAATTATAGACTACAGTATCCAATCTAGTTTTGTTTTTTGTTTTTTTCTGTTGCTGTTTTACTGTTTTATGCCCCCCTTTTACCTTTGGGAGACTCTTTCTCTCCCTATATTACCCAAGAAGAGGCAGCAACTGCTGCCATATAGTCAAGCTACAATCACACTCTATAAAACACCAAAATTCAGGCAAGAACCAATACCAACTACCATACACCAGGGAGGCAGACAACACCTGTGAAAGTTACTCTGAGTCAAGCAATAAGAAGAGTGAAAAGGGAAGTCCACATCCTGATCACATCTACCTGGAGGCAATCAGAAAGCATAAAAAAATATCAAAACACACACCCAATTAAATATTAAGGCCACAGGTAAACACTAACCATGTCCAAGAAGCAAAAACAGATGACTATGTCAGCACATATCCAGAAACAAGATAAAAGGTCTGAGACAAATGACCTAGAGGTAGACCTGGACTCCATTCTGGAAGGAAGGCAGATCTTGGAAATGCCTGAGAAAGAATTCAGAAAAATGGTTATAAAATGTTTCAAAACACTTTACAATGGAGTTGAGAAAAATAAGTAAGAAGTCAGGAAAGTACAACAGGAACAATCAAATAAGACAGATACAGCATTGGAAACAATTCAAAACCTACAGAAAGAGGTCCAAACAATCAATAATAGAATATCAGAAATAGAAAATACACTGAAAGGGTAAAGGAGTAGATTAGAAGAGATGGAAGGCAGAACTAGTGATCTGGAAGACAAATCTCTCAATACCACTAAGCTACAGGAGCAAACAGAAAAAAGAATAAAAAAATCTGAATAAGGTCTAAGATTCATGTTGGACAACATGAAGAGGAATAACTTAAGAATTATCGGCATTCCGGAACAGGAAGAATCACACAAGTCCACAGAGGAAATAGTTGAAGAACTTCTGGAAGAAAATTTCTCTAACATCCTGAAAAGTGAAAAGATAAACATTCAAGAAGCTCAGTGAACCCCAGGAAGAATAGACCCCAAAAGAAAATCACTGAAATGTATCATAATCAAGCTCTCCAAAATCAAAGATAAGGACAGAATCCTGAAAGCAGCTAGGAAAAAGAGAAGAATTACATACAAAGGCAAGCAAGTCAGATTAAGCTTGGATCTCTCAGCAGAAACCATGCAAGCAAAAAGGCAATGGGGTGACATATATAAAACCCTGAAAGAAAAAAACTGTCAACCAAGAATCCTTTATCCAGCAAAGCTATCAATCAAATAAAATGGTGTAATCAAAACATTCAAGGATAAACAGAAGCTAAGGAATTTTTCTAAAGCCAACACTGTGCTACAAAACATCCTAAAGGGAGTTCTGTGGACTGAGAACCAATAAGAACAGACAACAACCAAAGACTGACATACGTGGCAGCACCTCCCAGAACTAAATCGACAGATGGAAGATTCGAGAACAGAACAAAACTATAAGAACAAACTCAGAGAATCTGGGAGGTCAGTCTATGATCAAAACAATTACAATGTAAAATAAGGTAAACATATAGGAACAGAAATCCAGATGGTGAGAAGGTCAGGTAGATTACAGGATAAAATAGACTGCCCTAAATGGAGGGAAAAGTTAATGGAATATAAGGTAACCTCAAAGAAAATTAACACTTCACAACATACCAAGAAAATGAAAATCCAAGAACATGGAAATAATAAAACTATGAGGAAACTCACAAGAAAGAACACAAAAAGCATGAACTCAGCAAAGGAAGACACACTGTACAAAGAAAGCAGCAACACCACAAAAAAACATAATGGCAGCAATTAATCCATACCTATTGACAATTACATTGAATGTAAACAGATTAAATGCACCAGTTAAAAGACAGAGGGTGGCAAAATGGATAAGAAAACAAGATCCTTCAATATGCTGTCTGCAAGAGAGACAGCTTACATACAGAGACAAAAACAGATTAAAAGTCAAAGGATGGACCCATCATGTAAATCAAATGTCTAGGGACATTAGTCTCGCTCATATGATCTGAGAGTAAATAGACAAAGGCTCACAAAACAGGCTAAATGCTTTAGAGAAAGGAAGACCGCTTAAGGGAAA
>NW_006408522.1:32744086-32767903 GCF_000296735.1 Chrysochloris asiatica | reverse complement strand
CAGCGGTAGTGAGGTTGGCCCAGGATTGGACATTGTTTCGTTCTGCTGTGCATGGAGTCGCTATGAGTCGGTTCCGACTCCATGGCACCTGACAACAACAACAACAATATAAGGGCTGAGTTTGAATCTAATTCTTCAGTGCCTGATCTACAGGAAGTACTTAATGTGTATTAAGTACTTAATGGTATACCACTAAGTTGGAATATTACGTAGCCAAGTGCATATGAAATCAAATCAAGGGAAAAATAACTCACACGACATATGGATTACATCTATAGAAAACCTATGGAGGCATATTGTTAATATCAAGGGGTCGGAGAAAGCTACCTGTCACATTTGCACAGCAATTTAAAAGGCGTCCTTATACATACTTACTTTGATTCTCATAGCAACCCTGCGAAGGACGCACGATAAGTATTATTCATTCGTTTTACAGGTGAGGAAACCAACCTACAGAGGCTAGGAATGCTTGACGAAGGCGGAGCCAAGGAATCCTGGCCTGTCTCCAAGTCCAAAGAGCCTCCCTGCCACCATTCCACAACTGTGGTTGGCGTTGAGGGTCTCAGTTTTCTTTCCCTCACCTATACTACTTGTGCAAACGGAGCCCAGAAACACTAACTGCCGGAAAGGGGCACGGTTTTGGAGTGGTGCCGGTGCTAGCCGGGGGTGGACCTGCGTGGCCCCGCAGGCCCGTCTGCCCTAGTCATTGCTCCGTCCCGCTCAGTCCCCGCGACCATAGAGACGGGAAGTTTGGCCAGAGCGGCTCCCCGAGGTGTAGTGCAGCACGGTCCCCGCCGCAGACCCCGAAGGGCCGCACTCGTGCGGGCTGGCGGAATGACCATAGCGCTGGCGTTGAGGGTGGTCGCGGTGTTGGCAGCCGCGGTGCTGGCCGCAGTGCTCTTGGAACACTACGGCCTGGCCGGCCAGCTCTCGCCACAGCCTCAGCCCCGTCGCTCTTGGAGCCCGCAGCCCGCGCCGGGCTCGGGAGACAACAACATCTTCTGGGGTCTGCAGGTGATGCGACGGGAGCACCTGGCGGGAGGTGGTGCTGAGCGGGTGCAGACACGGAAGCTGGGCGATTTCTGCAGGGGTGTTGCCCGCGCTGATTTGGCCTCCAAACCCCGGGCTGGGGGCCTCAGTCAGGTTGCAGCTCTGGAGTCTGTCTAGTCCCTGCAATGCCTGGGCTTGGTCGGTCCTTCCCTGGGGGCGGTGGGGTTGGGGGAGAGGGTGGGTGATACATTGTTCTCTTGCTGTTTTTCTTTCCTCGGGAGAGAGCAGCTTGGTAGCCCCTGACAATTGCTGCTGCTTTCTTCCTGATTCAGATTATCTCTGTTTAATACCTGCTTTCGGCAGATATCCGACATTCACTTGAGCAGGTTTCACGATCGAGGCAGAGCGGTAGACTTAGAGAAGTTCTGTTCTGAAACTATTGACATCCTGCAACCAGCTCTCGTCCTAGTCACAGGTAGGGAGGAGTACCGTGCTGCCGTGTTGTTCTGTGGCTCGGATGGTAGAATGCTAACTAGAGCTGCAGATTTTCACTTTGGGGGACACACAGTCCAGGTGAGCCTGAGGTAGAGGATACCTATGGATCTGAGTCAAGATCCAAGCCAAATAAATGATTTGTCGTAGCACAGTTTTGTCCATGTGATGTCTGCTACAGTTGTGTTTGATTTTTGTTGTTGCAGTTCTGGATTTGAAAAAGAATTAGGGAAAGCCCTTTTATCCACAAATCAAAAGTTCTCTCATTTTGCTAACGTTTCCAATTTCTTTACATTATTACTCAATGTTATGTTGTCAGTTGTTTGAGGCTCAAGTAAGTTGGAAGTTTTTCTACATTCTTTAGTACTACTTCCTGGCTTGGGTTCCTTAGACTCTCCAAAGCCCTAACCATTCGCTCCCAAACTCTGTTGGAGGAAAGGAAACTAAAGAAACATTTATCTTGTCCACTGGGAACTCATTTCCCACCCTATTAAAACACTCCTTCTGATATGATGGAATTATCAGTCCACATGGTATGGAATAGCCCCAAATTCAAAAGTTCTGTCCCGTTTCCTAGAGATTTCGGCATTCCATTGTCCAAACTTTCTCATCCACATTGCTTCTTGCTGTAAAACTAATTCATAGATCACATATCTTGATTTGGGTTTGAAAATATGGCTGCTATAGATATTAGACACTTAACCAAAGTGATGGAATTTCTAGTAAAAGATTTTCATTTTTTTTTTCAGTCTCAGGATGCATTTTGTACTGCTCTCTTTAAAGGTATTTTTTGACAACCCATATCTAGTATCAAAGAAGGTTGAATAAGAACTTACTAACCTATAACAAGCAAAGCCTTTGCTGAGATAATCTTGTTATTTTAGATGGCTTGTTTTAGATGTAGATGGATAAATATGGAGGTGATGCTTATACATGTTGAGTACCTTATGTATCTTTGTTTATTTATGGTGTTTGCTTTATATTGTGATTCAATTCTTATAAATCTACAGGAGACCTGACAGATGCCAAAACCGAGGACAAGTTGGGATCCATGCAACATGAAATAGAATGGCAGACTTACCAGGGTATTCTAAAAAAGACAAGGGTCATGGAAAAAACCAAGTGGCTAGATACCAAAGGAAATCATGGTAGGAGTCAAGACCCAGATTTTTTTTCTCTTTGGAAACTTAGATTCTCTAATTTAGATTGTAAAATTGCAAATGGGACATTGTAACAAGTTTCTAAAATATACTGAAGGCCGCAACTCTGAAACACAGCTATAATCTATGACAGAAAAACTTCAGATGCCATTGTTGTTAGCATCTTAAGTTAAGAGTCAGTATGGTCCTTTTTTCATTACATTGGAGAAAAACTTCTATCAAAACCTATTTAGATCATATGAAATGAAATAAAGATACAAAAGGATAAATATTATATTATTTCTTTTATATGAAAGATGTAGAGCAGGCAAATGCATATGGACCCAAATATCTAAAGTTATTCGTGGTTACCAGGGGTGAGTAGGAGGGAGTAGGAAAAGGAAATTCGCTGCTTAGGAACACTAACAGAAAAAGAGGTGAATAGTAGTGATGGTTACACAACATGATAAGCACAATGTCACTACATTGTACATGTAAAGAATGTTGAAATAGCAAGTGTTTTGTTAAATACATATGTATCACAATAAAAATCAAACAAGAAAAAAACTCAGGTAGGCAGATGTTTAAAATAAGTATACGTTTTGCTAAGTGAAAGAAACCCAGAAACCTACATACTATAAAATTCCATTTTATGACATTCTGGAAAAGGCAAAACTATAGGTAGAGGATACGTTTGTTACCAAAAGTGGGAATCGAAGGAGAAGTTAACTGTAAAAAAGTACCATAAGGGAAATATTTGGGGTGATCGAACTATTCAGTGTCTTAATTGTGGTGGACACATGACTATTTTTCAAAACTGTATACCACAAACAGTGAATTTTGTTGTGTATAAAATCTAAAAATTTTCAAAAATCTAATATATATGGGTTGTTGTTGTTGTGTAGTGCTGTTGAGTCGGTTCCGACCCATAGCGACCCTGTACAGGGTTTCCGAGGAGCAGCTGGTGAGCTTAAACCGCCGACCTTGCAATTCAAACAGCTTTGCAGTCTGGTGCATTAACCCATAGCGCTGCACTAGGACTTCATAGCGACCCTGTATGGGGATAATATTTATGGGTAGAAAAATGTACATTGAATATATTTATTAATATATATATATTAAAACAATAATATAATTCTTAAGACCATTGTTGCTGTTTTAGTAAAAAAAATTGTCTCTTCCAGATCCTCATGGTAGATTTGTTTATTTTATAAAGGTTGATTTTTTCATTGGCTAGTAATGTACTTCATTTTATTATTCATTGCTGATGAGTTGTTTGTTTTTTTCTTAAATGATATCGTTTTAAATGATAATTCTACCTGGTGAAATGCATACCTGTTGGCTTGATCAGAAAAATGCCCTCTTAGTAAATTGTTCTAAGCAGCTTGTTGTTAAGTGCCATCAAGTCAGTTCCAACTCATAGGTGACCCTGTAGAGGATTTCCAAGGAATGGCTCATGGACTTGAGCTTTGACCTTGCTGGTAGCAGTCCAGTAATTACTCTGCAGTGACACACCAGAACCCCTCTAAGTAGCTAGGAAAGTTAAAAATAGGATATGGGGCCTACAAATTTCTCTGGTACATTTACATTTCCCCTTTATTTTTTTTTTTTTTACTGATCCTATCAATATAAGTCAAAATCTTTTGCAACAAATATCAAATTTGTGTATATTAAACAAGATTTTGAAGCTAAGCTACAGACTTCTTTATTTCAAGTTATGAATATCAAGAAGATTCTTATAATCAAATATTTTGGATAGTCTTGGAGATCACAGGAAAATAATTTAACTTATATAGGCATACATGATTATGGTGTTTATATATTAAGACAGGGAGAGAATTAATATTTATTATGACTTAACTATAACCCAGAGTTGCTCTATTATTTAGCAAGAAGATTGCATACATGCTAATATTTCTTTTGGTTTAAATTGGATTACAGTGTACTCTCTAAGATTATTGTAAATATAGTGGATTCTTGGAAATCAAAGATGACAGATGCCAAAACAAAGGACAAGTGATAAACAAGTGTAGTTATTGAAATCAGACAATTAAGCTCTGTGATATTATGTTTTTAGATAAGTGTTTTGTGATGTCCTTAACCATACTATTTACCATTATATAACTCCTTTCCCACTGAATCTTTTTTGAGATTTAAGAAGACATTGACTTTTTCCCTGTTATCCAAGTGATAGATTGTTTAGAACCACTTGACCTGGATCCATAAATTAGGCATGAATCCACTTCTTGCTGGCTTCCAGAGTCACATGATGAAAACAATAACAACAACTGTTCAAGTTGATTTATTCCAAATACTACATAATTCAAAGTCCCTATTTTCCCTTCAATGATCCAGCTGGTAGAGTGAAGGACTGTAGACAGACAGCATATGTGTGAATATTCTTAGGTCACTGATTTGATTCCGGCTCAAAGAAAGTTCATGACATTTGGAGTCCTAGTGTAATGCTGTAGTATAAGCACTGGACTGCTAATCACAAGGCCGGTGGTTCAAACCCATCAAGTGCTCCTCAGAAACCCTATATAAGATCGCTCTGAATCAAAACGAACTAGATGGCACTTAGCAATAACATTTCCCACCAGTGTACTTGGCACCTTAAATAAATTTACAGATAATCTGAATTCTGTTAAACTGTCAACTTTTTAAAAAATATAATTCTAATTGATTGACATGCTATCATTTAAAGTGCTGTAGAAAGAATTGTCGTGTTTTTTTTGTTGTTGTTTTCTGTACTCATTAACATGTTTGCTTTTCCTTTTTAATATAGATGCATTCAACATTCCAAGTCTCGAGAGTGTTGAGAATTATTACAGGTAATACAATAGACAACACCAGCAACTATGAGTAGGGTTTGTGCTTCAAGGAAGGTGCAGTCAATTCATTGAATGAATGAAAACATTCTTTAACAGATAAAATTTCAACAAATTGCCTGTGGTAATTTAGAAAAGGAAACTTCCATTTTTTAGTGATAGATTCAGCTCTTGTTTATTTGGACTTTTTCTTTCCTTTATTTCTTTTTATTTTATATAGGTGAAGATTTTTTGTTGACAAATGGTACTTTTAATGTATCATCCAGACCTTTTTTTCTCTTACATCAGAGCTTATCAGTGTTCTAAAGTTAGTGGGTTTTAGGAATTTTAAGATACCGATTCCCTCAACTTTGAAGGTGGCTGAAGAGCCCAGTTGGCCACCCCTGTTTACATTATCCTTTCATTCTAGTATGCCATACAAATTTTTCTTTGTTTTCATGGATTGAAAAAGGCTGGGGAACTCTGAGTTAGAAAAGCAGTTCCCTCGTATAAATGAGTTGGGATTCTTCGTTTGGTTGTAATTTCACTTTCAGTTCTGCTTTGTTCTACACTGTCAGTTAATCAGTAGCAAGTATTTATGGAGAGCCCTTTACTAATTAGGTCATGAGTCATGGTAGTGTGGTGGGTTAAACAAAGGTCAGTGGTTCAAAGTCACCAGCCACTCTGCAGGAGAAAGATGAGGCATTCTGTTTCCATAAAGATTTATAGCCTTTAGGCTTACTAACTAAATACTGTGAAGGATAGAAGAGCTAAAAAAAAAAAACAAAAAACCATATATATATATATATATATATATGGTATCTATCTTAGTCTAGTTAAGAGACATAGAATTGTTTAGGACGCAATTAGAAAAGTAAATGAAAGAATGGCTGATGAAATGCTAGATAGTGTGGTGTATGCTGTAAATCACGCTGAGAAATCAGTAAAGGCAGAGATCAGCATGGGGTGATTTTAGGGAAGACTTTACGAAGGAGTGAAAACCACATCCAGTCATACAAGATGTGTACCATTTGGAGAAAAGATGCTGAGGAGTATCTTTTAAGCAAAAAGATCAGCCTGAAGAGTTTTAAGAGCTAGGATCAGCCATGGGGGACAGTAAGGAAAATGTGGGCACTAAGGAAAATATCACCAAAATGGAAAGTCTTGTTGAGGACTGGTAAGACATTGTATATGTTCTTTAGAGCCAGGAATAGAAGTTTAGATGTGGTGGTTTATAGTTCACAATCTAGTGCAGATTCTTAAGAAGATAAATAACAATGAAAACAGTTTTGTTTTTTTAAAGGTAATCTTAAAACAATAGAGAGAAAGAACAAACTCAAAACCCACTACCATCAAGTTGATTCTGACTCATAGCAACCCTGAAAAGAGAAAAAAATAGGGGTAAAAGGGCAAAAAAGGGGTGGTGGTGGTGATGGGATGGGGTAGATGGGAGTTACGGAGACCTAACTGAAGAGTTCTGCAATAATATTCCAGTCATGATATGGGAAGGGCCTGAAATGAATAAAAGACACACTCATTTGTACAGAATTCTTGTATAGTAGTGATACCAATTTGAGGATGATAGGTCAAATGTTGTTGTTAGATGCCATCAAGTCAGTACCAACTCATAGTGTATGCACAGCAGAACGAAACACTGCCTGATCCTGGGCCAACCTCACTACTGTTGCCACGCTTGAGTCCATCAATGCTGCCACTTGGCCAATCCATCTTGCTGGGGGTCTTCCTCTTTTTCTCTGACTCTCCACCTTACCTAAGGCAAATAGTATTGATTAACTAACTGAATTTATGCAATTAGAACTGATGTAACTTGAAGGAGGAGCTTGCTCTTTTTCATTAATATGAAAAAGGTAAAGCACAGAAAGAAAATCTCCTTTTACTACCTTGTTATTTAGCTATGAACAATTTGTATCTTAGATGGTGAAGTGGGACTAGAGTTAAAGACATTTTCAAAGGAGAATTAATAGGACTTTGACTTTGACTGGTTATTGCAAAAGTAAAATGATTAACCATTTTAAAGTTTGTTACCATTATAGTTTGCTTGGTGGTGGTTAAGTGCTGTGGAGTTGGTTCCAATGCATAGTGACCTTAAATAGGGTTTCTGAGGCTGTAAATCTTTGTTGTTGTTAGGTGCCATTGAGTCAGTACCGACCCATAGCGACCGTATGCACAACAGAACAAAACACTGCCCGATCCTGATCTGACCTCACTACTGTTGCCACGCCTGAGTCCATCGATGTTGCCACTTGGCCAATCCATCTTGTTAGGGGTCTTCCTCTTTGTCTCTGACCCTCTACCTTACCAAACACGATATCCTTCTCCAGTGACTGGTCCCTCCTGACAATATGTCCAAAGTATGAGAGATGAAGTTTGGCCATCCTGGCCTCCAAGGAGCACTCTGGCTGTACTTCTTCCAAAACGGATCTATTGGTTCTTTTGGTAGCCCATGGCACTTGCAATATTCTCCTCCAACACCATAACTCAAAAGCATCAATGCTTCTACGTTCTTCCTTATTCACTGTCCAGTTTTCACATGCATATGAAGTTACTGAAAATACCATGGCTTGGGTCAGGCACACCTTAGTCCTCAAGCTGACATCTCTGCTCTTCAACACTTTAAAAAGGCCTTGTGCAGCAGATTTGCCTAATGCAATACATTGTTTGATTTCTTAACTGCTGCTTCCATGAATGTTGATAGTTGATCCAAGAAAAATGAAGTCCTTGACTACTTCAGTTTTTTCTCCATTGATAAGAATGTTGTTGATTGGTCCAGTGGTGAGGATTTTTGTTTTCTTTACATTGAGATGTAATCCATACCAAAGGCCGTGCTCTTATCTTCATCAGTAAATGTTTTAAGTCCTCTTCACTTTCAGCAAGCAAGGTTGTATCATCTGCATATCGCAGGTTGTTAATGAGTCTTCCTCCAATCCTGATGCCATGTTTTTCTTCATAGAACCCAGCTTCTTGGATTATTTGCTTAGCATACAGGTTGAGTAGGTATGGTGAAAAATTACAGCCTTGTTACACACCTTTCTTAATTTTAAACCATTCAGTGTTCCCATGTTCTGTTCAAACAACTGCTTCTTGGTCCAGGTACAGATTCCTCATGAGCACAATTAATTGTTCCGGAATACTCATACTTTGCAATGTTGTTCATAGCTTGTCATGACCCACACAATGGAAAGTCTTTGCGTAGTCAATAAAGCACAAGTAAACATCTTTCTGGTATTCTCTGTTTTCAGCTAAGATCCATCGGACATCAACAATGATATCCTTCATTCCACAGCCTCTTCTGAATCCGGCTTGAACCACTGGAAGTTCTCTGTCAATGTATGCTTGCAGTCGTTTCTGTATTACCTTTAGCAAAACTTCACTCACATGGGATATCAAAGAGATTGATGATTTCTGCATTCCATTGGGTAACCTCTCTTTGGAATGGGCACAAATAAGGATCTCTTCCAATCAGTTGGCCAGATAGTTGTCTTCCACATTTCTTGGCATAGATGAGTGTGTGCCTCCTGTGCCGACTCACTTTCTTGAAAGATTTCCATTTTTATTCCATCGATTCCTGGTGCCTTGTTCTTTGCCAATTCCTTCAGTGCACGTTGGACTTCCTCCTTGAGTATCATTGGCTCTTGATCATATGCTACCTCTTGAAATGGCTGAACATTAACCATTTCCTTTTGGTATGGTGACTTACGGGAACAGAAACCTCATCTTTCTCCCACAGAACAGCTGGCAGTTTTGAACTGCTGACCTTGCGGTTCACAGCCCGATTCATAACCAGTACGCTCCCAGAGCTCCTTATGTTTTACATCTAAACACTTAAATTTTGTCTGATTTAACAAATGGTATTTTGTTATTACAGAAATGTTAACCTAAAGGGGGAAAAAAATTTCCAACAAATCTAGAAGGTAAATCTTTATTTTAAGAATACCTCATTAGAAGGTCAAAATTCAGTATTCAAACCATGCTAAAATCAACTATTGTATATTTTAGCATTTGGTTTTAAAGAATCCTATCTTTTTAAGATGGTTAAATTTTAATGTGTCAAAACATGTATGAAAGGAAAAAAAAAAAAAAAGACAAAACAACATATGTGAAGTTATAAATTTCCAAAGAATAACTCTGAGGGTAAAATACACAAGAAAAAGTATAAATAATAAAACATCAATGAAGGTAAAAATATCTGGAATAGAAATTTAAAAAATACTAAGAAGAGGCAATAAAACTAATTGACGTTGACTACTTTTTGAAAGTTAATTTTAATGTCTATGAAGATATATTTACATATATATTTGATTTTGGTATATTTGATGGCTATTGTGACTTAAAGATGAGGCTTTCTGCTCCCATAAAGATTTAAGATTTACAGCCTTGGAAACCCTGTACAGGGCCGCTATGAGTCAGAACCGACTCCATGGCACATAACAACAACTACAACAAATTGTGACTTAAATAAAGGAGCCCTGGTGGTGCAATGGTTAAGTGATATCTGCTAACCAAAAGGTCAGCATTTGGAGTCCACCAGCTATTCCACCAGAGAAAAACCTGCTGTCTGCTTCCATAAAGATTATAGCCTTGGACACCCATGGGGCAGCTTCACTCCGCCCTACAGGATCTCTATGAGCACATGTAAATTATAGCACCTTAATTATATATTACTTTTTTTGCATATTAAGTTTTAGAAGTTTATTTTTATATGTGCTCTTAGGTAAAATATCATTTAACACACTTATATAAGATACCAATTTTCCTTATAATATTCGGACATTTGAATATTATAGATATGCCCCCAATATGATCTATTTTTTCCTTCTCATTTATACAATGAATACTTGAGTACCTACTCTGTGTACTGTGTTACCCTGTCCTGTCTCCCTGTTTTATTTCTCCTTTTTTAATACCTTTTTAACACTTAAGGTAATGAGGACTTTTGTGACTGATACAGACTCTATGTATGCTATCATCATATTTTTATTTTATTAATTTTAGTAATGGAAAAAGATATACTGACCAGACCCAAACCTAAGATTTTTCTCCTGGCCATCTTGATGACTTCCTCTTTGTAAGACTTTATTGAGAAGTAAGCCTATGCTCCTTGGAAACCCTATACAGGGTCGCAATGGGTTGGATTCAACTCGATGGCACTTAACAACAACAACAATCTGTACATGGACCAAGAGGCAGTTGTTCGAACAGAACATGGGAACACTGAATGTTTTAAAATTAAGAAAGGTGTGCAACAAGGTTATATTCTTTCACCATACTTATTCAACCTGTATGCTGAGCAAATAATCCTAGAAGCTGGGTTATATGAAAAAAATGCAGCATCAGGATTAGAGGAGGACTCATTAACAACCTATGATATATGCAGATGATACAACCTTGCTTGCTGAAAGTGAAGAAGACTTAAAATATTTACTGATGAAGATCAAAGAGCACAGCCTTTGGTATGGATTACATCTCAATGTAAAGAAAACAAAAATCCTCACCACTGGACCAATCAACAACATTCTTATCAATGGAGAAAAAATTGAAGTTGTCAAGGACTTCATTCTTCTTGGATCAACTATCAACACTTATGGAAGCAGCAGTCAGGAAATCAAACGGCATATTATAGCAGTAGGCAAATCTGCTGCACAAGACCTTTTTAAAGTGTTGAAGAGCAAGGATGTCAGCTTGAAGACTAAGGTGTGCCTGACCCAAACCATGGTATTTTCAATAACCTCATATGCATGTGAAAGCTGGACAGTGAATAAGGAAGAGCATAGAAGAATTGATGCTTTTGAGTTATGGTGTTGGAGGAGAATATTGAAAGTATCATAGGATGCCAAAAGAACCAACAGATCTGTGTTGGAAGAAGTGCAGTCAGAGTGCTCCTTGGAGGCCAGAATGGCCAAACTTTGTCTCTGATACTTTGGACATATTGTCAGGAGGGACCAGTCACTGGAGAAGGATATCATGTTTGGTAAGGTAGAGGGTCAGAGAAAAAGAGGAACACCCCCAGCGAGATGTATTGGCCAAGTGGCAGCATCAATGGACTCAAGAGTGGCCACAATAGTGAGGTTGGCCCAGGATCAGGGCCGAGTTTCATTTTGCTGTGCATAAGGTTGGTACTGACTCAATGGCATGTAACAACAAACCACAAGTCCTGTTTCACCCTAGATGGTGCAAATATTAACACACTAGACTACTAACCAGAAGGTTGGAGGTTTCAGTCTTCCTAGAGGTGCCTTGGAAGAAAGACCTTGCAATTTACTTCCCAAAACTCAGCCATTGAAAACCCTGTGGAGCACAGTTCTCATCTGACGCACACGGGGTCACCTGAGTCAAAACTGACTCCTTCGCAACTGGTACTGGTAGTCCTTTTCCGAGAATAAAGACATATTGTATCTTACTATACCAAGGACTCTGCTAGACTCTGTGCCCATAATAAGTACCATTTCACTGAATTCTTACTCATTCCTTTTGGAATGGTTAGTAGATTGCCTAGAATAGTTTTCCTACTTCTCTTGTATTTAAAATGACATTTTCAAAGAAGAGAAAATTGTCGACACTCCTCATAGTCAGTCTGTGCTTCTAATTAGTACCTAACTGTTTGCATTATCTAGGATCTCCTGTAGATCAGAAAATTTTCTTTTCAGAGGTAGGCTAAACCTAATGTGATATTCAGGAAAGAACCAGAATTCGTTCTGTCTTTAAAAGAAAAAAATTGTGTTTAATGTGAAAGTTTACACAGCAAATTAGATTCCTATTTACCAATTTCTACACAAATTATTCAGTGATAATAGCTTACATTTTCCACAATATATCATCATTCTCATTCATTTTATCTTGGTTATACATTTCCAGTTCTCTCATTTCCCTGCGCCCTTTCTTTCTTGATTTTTCTTTAGAGTATTTTTGACCATTTGATATCCTATAGGTGACTTTTTCAAGGAGCACTTAACTCTTTAATTTATGGGCTAATCTGTTTTTTTAACTAAAAGGTGACCTCACAGGATAATTTTGGTTTATGGTTTAAAGAGTATCTCAAGATTTGATAGTCCCGGGGAGTCCTCTAGTCTCAGCCAGTCCTGTAAATTTGGGCTATTTAAGAGTTTTGGTTCTGTACATTTCCCCCCCTATTCATTCTGGTTTTTTTGTGATTTTACTGACACTTTGCTGCCTTTTTTTTTTTTTTTTAGGAAATACTCTGCTGTACGCAGGGATGGCTCTTTCCATTACGTCCACAGTACTCCTTTTGGCAACTATTCTTTCATCTGTATGGATGCCACCCTCAATCCAGGGCCCAAGAGACCCTATAATTTCTTTGGAATTTTAAATGAGGTACAGTAAAAATGTCACTTCCCTCTATAGCTTGCCTATTAATTTTTTTCTCCAACACATGTAGTTCATATAAAGTTATCCTAAGTTAATAAATTATATACAAATGCTTGAGAAAAATTATGTTATGGTACAGGTATGGTTAAAGGCAGCTACTGCTACTTCAGCACTGTTATGACTATCCCTGGTCTTGCCTCAAAATCTGGAAAATAGTATGTTTTATTTATTTAGTAAAACTGTATTAAATATGTACTAAGGAGTCCTGGTGTGGCACTGTAGGATAAGCACTGGACTACTAACTGAAAAGTTGGTGGTTCAAACCGACCAGCTCCTCCTTGGAAATGCTATACAGGATCTCTATGAGTAGGAACCAACTCCATGATGCTTAACAACAACAACTAGGTCAGGATACACTTTGCAAGATGCAGGGTGTAAAGTTTTATGTTCTGTATTATATATTCCTAAATCGCCATAACTGCCACTGCTAACTAATAATACAATTTATTATAAGAAAAGGACAACCTTTCCCCTCTCTCTTCTGCGCTGCCTATGGAGGAGGCGGCCATCTTGATCGGCATCATGGCTGCCCTCAGACCCCTGGTGAAGCCCAAGATTGTCAAAAAGAGGACCAAGAAGTTCATCCGGCACCAATCAGATTGTTATGTCAAAATTAAGCGTAATTGGCGCAAG
This sequence comes from Chrysochloris asiatica, assembly GCF_000296735.1. Lineage (NCBI taxonomy): Eukaryota > Metazoa > Chordata > Mammalia > Afrosoricida > Chrysochloridae > Chrysochloris > Chrysochloris asiatica. The sequence goes on along the minus strand of NW_006408522.1, from coordinate 32,754,438 downwards.
CCCAGAGGCATTGACAGTAGAGTGCGGAGAAGATTTAAGGGCCAGATCTTAATGCCCAACATTGGTTATGGGAGCAACAAGAAGACAAAACACATGCTGCCCAGTGGCTTCCGCAAGTCCTGGTCCACAGCGTTGAAGAGCTGGAGGTGCTGCTGATGTGCAACAAATCTTACTGTGCAGAGATTGCTCACAACGTCTCCTCCAAGAAACGTAAAGCTATCGTGGAAAGAGCAGCCCAGCTGGCCATCAGAGTCACCAATCCCAACACCAGGCTGCACAGTGAAGAAAATGAATAGACAGCCTGTTTTTGAGTTTTATTTGTGCTAAATAAAAGCATAAAAGCGCTGCCAAAGAAAGAAAGAAAGAAAGAAAGAAAAGGACAACCAATGAAGTAGGATAAGTTTCCTTTATAGTAGATTTGGCAAGGATAAATGAAAATTGTTGGGGAATTAAAACAGGAAAGTCACATCTGAGAACTTTCATTATATCTTGATATAACAAATGCCCAGTTGTTAAATAGTTAATGAGCAGGTACCCATATATAGGACATACAGAAGGGCTTCAAAAAGATCCTGGAAAAGTGGAATAAAAAAGTAATGGAGGTAACCATCATCCATCCAGTAGTGCTGGAGTGGCAGCGGCAGTGGCAGTGGCAGCTGGGGATGGCGTGAGGTAATGTTACAGGGCAGTGGTGGCCACAGTAACAACAAGATGATTTGTGGATACCCGCTGTTGCTGCCACTGCTGGGCTGGGTGTTTTGTTTGCAGAGTTTTTACAAATATAGACATTGGTATAACCACTACCACATTCAAGACATAGAGCATTTCCATCACTTCACAAAAATTCCTTTATGCCACTTTATAGTCTTTACCTCCAGTCCCAGGGAACCATTAGTTTCTGTCATTTGTAGGTTAGTGTTGCTTGTTTGAGAGTTTTATTTAAATGAAATCATTCAGTATGTACTCTTATGTCTAGCTTCTTTTATTCCTTTGTGCAATATAATAATATTTCTGAGACTGTAATATGGTGGCATTGGACCTTGCCTAAATTCAGGAGAAGATCACCATAAGCCCAAAGCTGATCTCTGTGAGGTGGAAGTCAGACATACCTCCACTCTCCAACCTTATTACCAATTCAGACACCAGCCATCCTCCCCATGGCACTCTTTATTTCTCGACTGGGTTCAACAATTCTTTACAATGGCCACACAAAATTTATAGACCATACTCACAATTGTGAGTTTATTAGGAAAGTAACAGGAGTCTTGGTGTGGCACTGTGGGTTAATATGCTGGACTGCGAGGTCCATTTGAACTGCAAGTTAGGCAGGTCTAGCTGCTCCTTGGAAACCCTAAACAGAGTTGCTATATTAGTCGGAATTGTACTAAGAACAACAACAGGTTATAGCTAGGGATCAGGATCAACTTAGAAGTAACAGAACAACTCTAAAGACAGGATATAATTTGTCATTTAGGATAGCTTCTGACCTTTCAGTTGCTTCTTCACCATCCTCACTCTCAGTCTCTGGCCTGCTTGGGCAAGTGTTACAGCTCTTTAGCAGTTCTGAGAAGTGCCCAGAGTACTCCACTCCTCTAGGAAACTGCTGAGCTCTTTTGCTCTGTGGGTTAGTGAGCACACTGCAGCTGTCTGCAGGTTCTGTGTCACTGCCATCTCAGGCTGCTTCCAGTAGTACAGCTTTCTCAGCCTCCTGGATTTAGGAGGTTCTCAGCTCAGGGATCTTGGGTTCAAAGAACGTGCTCTGCTTTCAGCTCTTCTTGATGGTAGTGCAGTTGTCTTCAGTTTCTATAGGATTGACTCATTTAAGCCTGGTGTAATGGCAAAACTGAGCAATCACTTTTGCCGATAACAAGCACCTCATTTGCATATTAGCTGTCCAATCCCTGCAAGAGTTTTATACATGTTATTTGCATAGTACTACAGGGTCGCTGTGAGTAGGAACCGACTCCATGGCACATAACAACAACAACAAGCCAATCATTTACACTACTAATCTGTCAGTTTGTCATACTGTGGTAGCTTGTGTATTGCTGTAATGCTGGAAGCTATGCCACTGACATTTTAAATACCAGCAGGGTCACCCATGGTGGACAGGTTTCAGCAGAGCTTCCAGACTAAAACAGACTAAGATGAAGGAGTAGCTACTGAAAATCTTAGGAATAGAAGTGGAATACTGTCAGATATAGTGTTTGCTGGAAGATGAGTCCCTCAGCTTGGAAAGCACTCAAAATATGTCTGAGGAAGAGCTGCCTCCTCAAATTAGAGTTGACCTTAATGACATGTAAGAAATGTTGAAAGAAGATGGAAGGAATACACAGTAATCATACTAAAAAAATTGGTTGATGCTCAATCAGTCACGGAGGCAGCATATGATCAAGCTACACTGAAGGCACTGGTGAAAAACAAGGCTGCTAGAATGATGGAATACAAATAGAAATCTTTCAACCAAGTGATGTAGCACTAGAGCCACTCACTTGTCTATGCCAAGAAATTTGGAAAACAGGTACCTGGAAGAGATCCATATTTGTGCCCATTCCAAAGAAAGGTGGCTCAACAGAATGTGGAAACCATCAAATAATATCAAATAGTATCATATGCAAGTAAAAATTTTGCTCAAGATAATTTAAAAATGGTTGTAGCAGTACATTGACATGTTGCTGCCAGAAATTCAAGCTGGATTCAGAAGAGGATGTGTACAAAGGGATATCATTGCTGATGTCTGATGGATATTGGCTAAAAGTAGAGAAAACCAGTTTACTTGTGCTTTATTGATTATGCAAAGGCATTTAACTGTGTGGATCATAACAAACTATGGATAACATTGTGAAGAATGGGCATTCCAGATCATTTCATAGTGTTCATGAGGAATCTGTATGTAGTTCAGGAGACAGTCATTCAAACAGAGCACGGGAATATTGAATGGCTTAACATCAGAAAAGGTGTGCACTAGGCTTGTATCCTTTCACTATTCTTATTCAATTGTGTACTGACCAAATAATCTGAGAAGAATGTGGTGGAAGAAGAAGGATTGGAGGAAGACTGTTAACCACAGATGACATAATCTTGTTTACTGGAAGTGAAGAAGCTTTAAAATACTAACTGAGATAAAAGAATACAGCCTTCAGTATGGATTGCACCTGAATGTAAAGAAAGCAAAAATCCTATAAATAACATCATGATAATTGGAATAAAGATTGAAGTTGTCAAAGACTTCATTTTGCTTAGATCCACAATTAACTCTCATGGAAGCAACAGTCAACTAAGCAAAAGGACATAGTTCATTAGGCAAATCTGCTGCAAAAGACCTTTTAAAGTGTTAAAAAAAACAAAAAACAAAGCTGTCAGTTTGAGGTCTAAGGTGTGCCTGACCCAAACCATGGTATTTTTAGTTGCCTCATTTGCATGTGAAAGTTGGACAATAAGAAAGACTGGAGAAGAATTGTGCATTAGAATTATGGTGTTGGTGAAGAATATTGAAGGTAACGGGGACTGCCAGAAGAAGGAACAAATCTGTCTTGGAAGTGCAGCCAGAATGCTCCTTAGGATGGTGAGACTTTGTCTCTCAGTCTTTGGACATGTTATAAGGAGGGATCAATCCCTGGTAAAGGACATAATCTATGGTAAAGTAGAGCATCAGAGAAAAAGAGGAAGTACCCCAAGAGATGGATTGATATGGTGGCAGCATCCTCATTATTAACTGTAATGTATTCATGGCTGAAAAAATTAATAGTGACTTCTTTATTTATCAGTTTTCTTCTCTATCAAATGGAAATAGTACCTGACTTGCTTTTTGAAGAGAGCTATTATTAGGATTGAAAAAATTCTTCTGTATGGAAAGAGTTTGAAACGTATAGAGGTCCATGCCAGTCATTAGTTATTAGACCCAATATAATGATTGTAAAATTTCAGGGAAATTGTTTAATATGTTGACCCCTCTGAAGAACAGATTTCAGCCTGAGTCCTAGTTAAAGACCCTCCTATTTTTCTCCCACTTCAGAAACAAATGGAAGAGCTTTTCTTATTGGCCAAGGAAAGTAGTCGGAGCAACCATACTATTTGGTTTGGACATTTTACAACATCTACTATCCTTTCTTCTTCACCAGGAATCCGGTCACTGATGAAGTAAGACAGGTTTTTAAAATTAAAATCAATTGTTTTTAATTCATTGATGTTGCTCTACATACCTTGCTTTCCTGAAAAGGCATTTTTATTAGGTTGACATCACAAGTTCTCTTTTATCATTTATTCAATTTATTTTTATTGGTTAGTTCAGCTACAGCTTATTTCTGTGGACACCTACATACACTTGGTGGACTGATGCCTGTTTTACACACCCGACACTCCCAAGGTACTTTGGAACTTGAGATAGGAGACTGGAAAGATAACAGAAGGTAAGGAAACTACCTCATAAAGTAGAACTTGCACATGTAGGTTTTGCTAAAGCAATGATAGAGTCTTCTTACTGATATCACAGTTTCAGTTAAGGAAAAACTTGTGGATTTTTGTTGGGTTTTATTTATTTATTTATTTTGCTTGCTTGTTTTGTAATACATGTATCTAGCAGTTTTTGTTTTATGGTAAATTTTGCTGCAGCAATGATGTTTGCCATATGTTGCATCAAGTAGGAAATAATTCTCAAACTCTAGTGTATACATAAATTATGAGGAGCTCTTTAAAAATGAAAATTTCTAGGCCTTACCTCTAGTGATTTCAATTTTGTTAGTCTGGGTGGGCTAGGGTCCAACCAACTACATTTTCAAAGCCCTTCAGGTGGTCTATGGACCACACTTTGAAAAACATTAAAATCAAATTTGTCATTGCTTCCATGATTTTATACCTACCATTCTAGTTATTGTGATGTCAGTGATACAAGTTCTTTAGATAGTTGATGGTGGTGGTGGTGATGTGCCGTGGAGTCGGTTCCAACTCATAGCGATCCTGTACAGGGTTTCTGAGGCTGTAAATCTTTACGGGAGCATAAAGCCTCATCTTTCTCCCATGAAACAGCTGGTAGTTTCGAACTGCTGACCTTGCAGTTCGCAGCCCAATTCATAACCACTACACTACCAGACCTCCTGATAGTTGATAGTTGACATTATTAAGGATAAAGCCCTTTCAATAGAGAACATAACATTTATTAAAGTCACATTATTAAGTGCTGTGGAGTTGGGTTTGACTCATAGTGACCATGTATAGGAATTCCAAAGCTTTAAATCTTCGAGGAAGCAGAAAGCCTTATCTTTCTCCTATAGGGTGGCTGGTGGACTCAAACTACTGACCTTGTGGTTCATAATCCAGTGCCTATCCTATAGAGCCACCTTGCCTACATTAAAGTTACATAGTATAGTTATATATTTTAGCTATGTATATTTTTAAAAGCTAGCATTTTATCTGAAGTTTTACTGAAAATACCTAACCTTTTCTTGCCTTTGTAAACATTCAAATTATATTAGTTAAAATAAGACAAAATATATTTTTGCTTTTTATTGTGGTAAAAAGGTAACAAAAGAGTTGCCATCTCTAGTCTTCACATGTCTAGTTCAGTGACATTATGTTCATCATGTTGTTCAACCATCACTATTAACCATTTCCAAATTCTTCCATCACCCTTAACAGAATTTCAGTGACTTGTAAGCACTGAAAATAAGGGCAGTTTAAAGAACGATAGTAAAAAACCCCAAAAACCCTGTTAGTAGATTTATAATATTAGGGTAGGCATTATTGTGGATGCAAATAAATCCGAAAGTCTCAATGGTATAACACAGCAAAAGTTTATTTTTTTTTATTCATGTAAAATTCAATGTGAGTCAGGGCAACTCTCTTCCATGGGTGGCTCAGGGATTCTGGCTTTTTCTGTCTTCTAATGGTACTAGCTGAACACTTTGATTCCAGAGCAGGGAAGAGATCATAGAGAAGACATAGCTACTGTTTAGGCCACTCTTTAGTGTGATACATACATGTCACTTCTGTTCACAGCCCATTGACCAAAAGTAGTTACATGATCCCAGCCTAATACCAGGGAGACTAGGAAATGCAGGAGAGTGTGTGGACTATTTGGTGAGCACTATTGTTTCTGCCACAATTAATCACTGTTTCCCTCCATTCTAAAAATCAGAAAATATAAAACTTTGTTTAACCACTTATGAATATTTTAAACCTTTCATCATACATTTGGAAAATCAAAACAACATTAATTTCTGTGAAATTATAGAAATAAAGGTTTAAAGGACATATGAAAGAGATCTTATGTGTTCATATCAATAATTTTAGTATTTTCTATATCACTGTTGATGGGAGGAAGAATGTCAGGCGTTAGGATTTGATGACTGTCTTAGATTCCAAATAATCTTAAGGTATTGAAATAAACTAATTCAACAAGCATTTTTTTAAAATAGTGTGCTCTATGTACCAGGCGTTCATATTGCCTCAATCAGATACCAGTAAGATGTGTCAAGCATAAAATGATTGCAATAAGAGAAATGATATCACTTGTTCTGCATTCAAATTCATGATGTAAAAAAGCACTACTTTTGTATTTTTACATGTTTCATATATTATTCCATGCCCTCTTATAATATGAAGTTACTAAATTATCTAACTATGTTTTGTTTTCTAGGTACCGGATCTTTGCTTTTGATCATGACCTTTTTAGCTTTGCAGATTTGACCTTTGGCAAGTGGCCTGTGGTTCTCATCACCAACCCTAAATCACTCCTCTATAGTTATGCCAAAAATGAACCACTAGAAAGACTTCTTCACTCAACACACATCAGGTATGTAGTAGCTTTTCAGAATTTATTCTCAGTTTGATATTGATAGAGAATACTGTGTCTACATTTCCATGTGAAAGCTCCACTAAAGTTTTGCTAAACAACTTCAACATTATATAAACCATTGTTTTGTGAATGCTAAAATATATTTATATTTTCAAACTGATGACATTGAAAAAAAATCATGCAGAAGCCCTACTATTATTATTTTGGTGTATTTTTTTCTAGCATTTTATATGCATGTTGTACAATGTTGTAATCATAATACACATATTCCTTTATATTCTACTTTCAAAAATTCACATGATATATTGAAATTTTTTTCATCCTTCTACATACTCTTCCAATAAAAAGCTGTATAAATCTTGTGCAAATGAAAATTCAGTTGGCACATGAGTATGATGATATAAATAGAGTCTTACGAGGAATAACAGCCTGCAAGTGTAATGGTACTCTTTTTAAAATATTCTTTTATTTTGAAAAGTTATACAAAATATAAGTTATTGGAAAATCAAGTGATAAGATTATAAAGTATGTAGGATTGTATTTCCTCCTTCTCATAGAACCATGGAGTCCTGTAGAATAAGCACTGGGCTGCTAACCACAAGATCGGCAGTTCAAACCCACCAGCCAGTCCTCTGAAACCTTGTTCAATGTTGCTATGAATTAGAACTGACTCAATGGACATAACAACAATAGAACTACTAACATTTTTGAATTTTCCTTCTCGGGCCTTCTCTTTTAGGAATGTTTTTATATAGTTGTAGTCATAGGGCACAGTCTACTCTACTGCTTTTTTCCCCCTCAACATTGTATTGTTGCTAGATTCACTTTATAATGATTATTTTAGTAACTGCCTAACATTCCACTGAGAGATTATATCATTAGCCATTTTCCTTATTGGTAAGCCTTAAAATTGTTTTTTGGGAATGATCACTGCTACATATAGATGTATTCTTTCATTTGAATAATTTCTTTAAAATAGAGTTCTACATGTAGAAATCTAAGTAAAAGTGTTTAAATTCCTTTATGACTATTGGTAAAGATTGCCCAGTTACTTTTAAAACAGAGCCACTAATTTATCTTACTAAGCAATATGAGGGCCAATTTCACAGCACTCCTATTATTGGATATTATACTTTTAGAAAGGGTTTTAAAAGTTTATTTTTTACTAATAGAAGTTTTCACTAAAGTAAAAAAAAAGATACCATGTTCTTAAATTTATATAATTTTGGTTATTAGTGAAGTGGGACATACGTCTTAGGCTTCTAATGGGAGTTTGATATCAGATTTATTATATGACATATCCAGGCAGTTATGTTGGAAACCAAGTGAGCAGATGGTAGGCTTAATTAACAGGAGTAAACCAGGACTTTAGGAATTTTTTCATAATGAACTTTAGATCTACACCATTTGGATTTGTCAAAAGAAAATAGATTTTTCTTTCTAAAAAGTATAAGAATAGTTCCTAATTTCTCAGTAATTCAAGTCTGCTGAATTGTACAACCCCAAAAATCACCATTCAGATAGAAACCAGAATCATGTGAGTAGTGGTCCCTACAATTTTACATTGTGATATTGTTGTTGTTGTTAAGTTCCGTCAAGTCAGTTCTGACCCATGGCGACCTGTATAGGATTTCCGAAAAGCAGCTGGTGAGCTTGAGCCACTAACCTTGCCGTTTAAGCCAACTTTGCAGTCCAGTGCATTAACCCACAGCGTCACACCAGGGCTCCTAGTTCTGTTTATATCTTTTCCAGATTTAATAGAGCTATTCTGCCTTATAAAAACTATCACCTAAAACCCTGCATTTTTTGTGTTTCCATTTTAGAGTCTTGACCTTTTCCTCATCCGCCATTATTTCTGTCACAGTTAAGATTGATGGAGTTCACTTAGGACAGGCTCTTCATTTGTCAGGTCCTATTTTCATATTAAAGTGGAATCCCAGAAACTACAGTAATGGAACACACAGCATAGAAGTAACTGTCCAGGTAAGCTAGTAATTTTCAATATGCTATATAAACAAGCAGGCTATATTCACATTGAACTCTGATTAAATCTATGGCCATATCACCTGAACACTCCTGGTCCCAACTAAACTCTGTTTAGGGCTTTACAGTCAACTGATAAAGATGAAACTAAGTTTAGATAATTTCTTTTAAAATTCAACACATTATATCTAGTGTATTATAAAGGTGGACATTATCTAGGTAAATATGTAGAGACAGAAAGTAGAATAAGGTTACCAGGAGCTGGGGAAGCCTGGACTAGGGAGTTGCTGTTTAAAAGGGAATTGATTTCCTGTTTGAGGTGATGAAAAAGTGTGATGGTTACACAGCAGTTTGAATGTATTTATACCACTGAATTGTACACTTAGAAATTGTTAAAAAGGTAAGTTTTATGTTATGTATTTTTTACCACAATAAAAAAACTAATGAAAAATGTAGTTATTCAGATATAACAGAAAAGTTATTGACAACACTCGGAGCATTATAAATATTTGAATGGAACTATCATAGAGAGAAAGATCAGGCTTTCTACTCCCGTAAAGATTTACACCCTCGGAAACCCTGTACAGGGTCGCTATGGGTCGAAACCGACTCGACGGCACTTAACAACAACAACAACAACAATCATAGAGAGTTTCTTCTCTGTTGTGTTTACAACTAGGATTCTGCTGGAAGAAGAAAGACTGTTAGTCATGTATTTTCTGTTGAGGAGAATCTTCATCTCACTTTTGATCCACTGGCATCATTTATTCTCCTGACTGACCACTATATTGTGGTAAGTGAATCCCACCAAATGTTACATGGGTTTTTACTGGTTTTGGTAAATCCAAAGTTCTAACTAGTATGGCCATGTACAGAGAAAGCTGAACCTTATAAATAAAATTAGATTTTTGTTACAAAGAGGCTTCAAAAATTTGTGCCATGAGATCAGCAGAACTAGATGATCTCTGGCTACCGTCACCAACTGCTCTGAAAGGGATCACATTAGAATGTCCTGGATAGAGTGGGAGAAAATGTGAAACAAAACTCAAAATCATAAACTGGACCAGGCTTACTGATTTGATAGAGACTATGGCTCTTAGTCACCCTTCAGGTCTGGATCTGAACTCACCCTTGTGACTTAACTTCCAGCTAAGCAATAGATAAGTATGTAGGGCGACAGCAACACTAGTGAGGTGTGCACACCATAGAATGGTCAACCATTCAAGATAAAAAAGGAAGCATTTACCCAAGGACAACATTCAGAAGGGTTGGGAAAGAAGGAGGAATGAAAATAACAAATACAGGAAGGAATTGGGAAAAGTGATGTTATACTGAAGGGATTGAAATCACTGAGATAAAATAAAGTGAATTATTTATTGAATGTGAAACTGATGATCTGCTCTGTAAACCTTCACTCAAGTCACAAGTTAAAAAAAAATGTGCAAAAATTCCATTATTTTTTAAAAATCTTTTATTGTGAATTATTTAATAGTTTACATGGGAGAACATTAGCTTTACATTCATCCTATTGTATATCGTTTCATTGCCATGGTTACAATCCCCTCCATGCATCATC
>NW_006408522.1:32741025-32743189 GCF_000296735.1 Chrysochloris asiatica | reverse complement strand
ACCAGGTCTCCACCCGGGTGCACAGGAGTCTGTTGACCATTGTGGGTCTTAGCTCGCAGCTTCATTGCTGTTTTTCCCTCACTTCCCCTTATCGGTGACGAATGTGGTCACCAATCAGAGCACATCTCTGCTTGTGTATTCCCATTGAGTCTTAGTTTTTGGATGGGAATTTGCCCTGAGGGGACCTGACCACTTGCCTTGATGTCTCCTAGGCAAGCAATTTGTTTGTTCTTGTAGTAATCATTTGGACTGCTTTTACTGTTTTGTATTTTTCCTGCCAGTCCTTCTTTCAAGAAGTATCTTCTGTTCTTCTAGCCACTTCAGGCTGGTCTGCTTGTCCTTTCAAGTGGAAACTTCCCACCTCAAAAGATTCTGGATTCCACCTATGGTCTTATGTAATGCAGAGGCTCCACAGGAAGCCTCTTTCATTGGGCACGCTGTAGCCCCATTTTATGTATTCCAATCAGTTATCCGCAGAAGACGGACTTACAAGCTTTCTATGATGATATTTCTGGCTATTCCTTTCTCTCCCCCTCAACTGTCTATTTTATAATGGTATACCAAGGAAACTTAGATTCAAAAGACAGCCAAGCATCTTAACATTATTTCCCTGCTTTTGCCCATTCCAACCATGTCTCAATTTCTGTATTCCAGAGCCCTGTTGTTCAAAGGTTGTGCATACATCATTATTTACCTCTGTTCCGCTTAGTTCATGCAAACCTGCCTAATTATTTTTCCATCTGCCTTGTTCTTCCATTCCCCTCCCCCTTCATGTGTATTGCCTCCTCCCTAACACCCAAACTATCCTGTATCTATTCCCTACCCTGTGCTACACCTTCCCCTCCCTCTCCTCATCCCACGCCACCCTAATCCCAGCAACCAGCAAAGAATCACCTCCCCCTCTTTAGTATGGGTTTTTTTCCTTAGTTTTTTACAATAGTGGTCCTGTGCAGTATTTCTCCTTTTGCGACTGACCAATTTTACTCAACATAAGGTCCTCAAGGTTCATCCATGTTATGTGAAAGCTTACAGCTTCCTTGTTGTTCTTCAAGGAAGCATAATCCATTGTGTGTATGTACCACAGTTTGTTTCTCCATTCTTCCGCTGATGGGTACTTTGGCTGTCTCCATCTTTTTTGCTATTGCAAATAGTGCTTCTATGAACATTGGTATGCATATATCTACTTGTGTTATGGCTCATATTTCTTGTGGGTAAATACCAAGTAGAGGAATTGCTGGATCATAAGGTATTTCTATTTCCAACCTTCTGAAGAAATGCCAAATTGCTTTCCAGAGAGATTGGACCATTTTGCAATCCCACCAGGATTGCAGGAACGTCCCAGTCTTTCCACATCCTCACCAGTATTTATTGTTCTCTATTTTTTTTATCTTTGCTGTTATTGTTGGTGTGAGATGATATCTCATTGTTGTTTGATTTGCTCTCTCTAATGGCTAGTGATCGTGAACATTTCTTCATATGTTTGTTGGCTGCCCAGATCTCTTCTTTGGTGAAGTGTCTGTTCATGTCCTGTGCCCATTTTTTAATTGGGTTATTGGTCTTTTTCTTGTAGAGGTGTTGTATTTTAGAAATGAGTCCCTTGTCTGATGTATCGTTGCAAAATATTTTTTCCCATTCTGTGGGTTCCCTTTTTACTCTTCTGGTGAAGTCTTTTGATGCACAAAAGTTTTTAAGTTTTAGTATGTTCCAGTCATCTATTTTGTCCACGTTTGTTTGTGTAGTTTTCCAAAAAAATGTTTGGTAATCTGTGTATTCCCTGAATTAGTGCCCTCACATTTGTCCCTATTTTTTCATTGATGTCCTTCATAATTTTGGGATTCACATTTAGGTCTTTAATCCATGCTTAGTTCGTTTTTGTATAAAGTGTGAGGTGAAGGTCTTGTTTCAATCTTTTGCATATCATTTGCCAGTTCTGCCAGCACCATCTGTTGTAGAGACTATCATTTCCCCATGCAATATATTTAGGTACTTTGTCAAAAATCAGTTAGCTGTATGTGGATGGGTTAATTTATGGATTCACAATTCTATTCCATTTATCAATGTATCTTTCATTGTATCAGTACCAGGCTGTTTTGACCACTTTAGCCGTGTAATAAATTTTGAAGTTGGGGAGTGAGAGGTTTCCAACCTTATTCTTCTTAAGCAG
>NW_006408522.1:32731005-32737925 GCF_000296735.1 Chrysochloris asiatica | reverse complement strand
CATGAGATAATGTCCATCTTTATCTATTATGCTGGTTTTTGCCTTAAAGTTTATTTTATCAGAGATTAGTACTGCCACTCTTGTTAGTTTTTTTTATTGCAATTAGCTTGGTATATTTTTTTCTATCCTTTGACTTTTAATCTGTTTTTGTCTCTGTGCGTAAGATGTGTCTCTTGCAGACAGCATATTGAAGGATCTTGTTTTCTTATCCATTCTGCCACCCTCCGTCTCTTTACTGGTGCGTTTAGTCCATTTACATTCAGTGTAACTCTCGATTGTTGTTGTTTTTGTTGTTATGTGCATGGAGTCGGTTAATTCTCCATAAATATGGATTAATTGCTGCCATTATGTTTGTCTTTTTGTGGTGTTGCTGCTTTCTTTGTTCTGTGCATCTTTCTTTGCTGAGTTCATGGTTTTTGTGTTCTTTCTTGTGAGTAAGTTTCCTCATAGTTTTAATATTTCCATGTTCATCTTGGATTTTCATTTTCTTGGTATGTTGTGTAGTGTTAATTTTCTTCATTTTCTTGGTATGTTGTGTAGTGTTAATTTTCTTTGAAGTTACCTTATATTCCATTAACTTTTCTCTCCATTTAGTGCAGTCTATTTTATCCTGTACTCTAACTGACCTTCTCACCATCAGGATCACTGTTCCTACGTGTTTACCTTGTTTTACATTGTAATTGTTTTGATCATAGACTGACCTCCCAGATTCTCTGAGTTTGTTCTTATAGTTTTGTTCTGTTCTTAACCCTTCCATCTGTCAATTTAGTTCTGGGAAGTGCTGCCATGTATGTCAATCTCTGGTTGTTGTCAGTTCTCAGTCTGTTGGTTCTCAGTCCACAGAAATCCCTTTAGGATGTTTTCTAGTGCAGGGTTGGCTTTGGCAAAATCCCTTAGCTTCTGTTTATCCTTGAATGTTTCGATAACACCCTTGTATTTGATTGATAGCTTTGCGGGATAAAGGATTCTTGGTCGACAGCTTTTTTCTTTCAGGGTTTTATATAAGTCACCCCATTGCCTTCTTACTTGCATGGTTTCTGCTGAGAGATCCGAGCTTAATCTGACTTGCTTGCCTTTGTATGTAACGCTTCTCTTTTCCCTAGCTGCTTTCAGGATTCTGTCCTTTGATTTTGGAGAGCTTGATTATGATATGTCTCAGTGATTTTCTTTTGGGGTCTATCCTTCCTGGGGTTTGTTGAGCTTCTTGAATGCTTATCTTTTTACTTTTCAGGAAGTTAGGGAAATTTTCTTCCAGCAGTTCTTCAACTATTTCTTCTGTGGACTTGTGTGATTCTTCCTGTTCCAGAATGCCAATAATTCTTTAGTTATTCCTCTTCATGTTGTCCAACATGAATCTTAGAACTTATTCAGATTTTTTTATCCTATTTTCTGTTTGTTCTTCTATATTAGTGGTATTGAGAGATTTGTCTTCCAGCTTACTATTTCTGCCTTCCATATCTTCTAATCTACTCCTTTGCCCTTTCAATGTATTGTCTATTTCTGATATTCTATTTTTGATCATTTGGACATCTTTCTGTAGGTTTGAATTGTTTCCAATGCTATATCTATCTTATTTGATTGTTCCTGTAGTGTTCTCCTGACTTCTTCCTTATTTTTCTCAACTCTATTGTAAAGTGTTTTGAAACATTTTATAATCATTTTTCTGAATTCCTTCTCAGGCATTTCCAAGGCCTGCCATTTTTCCAGAATGTAGTCCTGGTCTACCTCCAGCTCATTTGTCTCAGCCACTTTATCTTGTTTCTGGACAGGTGCTGATATGGTCATCTGTTTCTGTTTTGGGGGGCATATTCAGTAATTAGCTGTGGCCTTGATACTTAGATGGGTGTGTGTTTTGGTATTTTTTATTCTTTCTGATTGCCTCCAGGTAGATGTGATCAAGATGTGGGCTTCCCTTTTCACTCTTCTTTTTGCTTGACTCAGAGTATTGTCTGTCTCCCTGGTGTATGGCAGTTGGTATCGGTTCTTGCCTGAATTTTGGTGTTTTATAGAGTGTGATTGCAGCTTGACTATATGTCAGCAGTTGCTATCTCTTCTTGGGAGAGAAAAGTCCTCCAAAGGTAAAAGGGGGAGCATAAAACAGCAAAAGCAAAAAAAAAAAAAAAAGAAACATTAACAACAAAAGAAACACACCAAAAAACCCCAAAACCAACAACAACAATACTAGATTGGATACTGTAGTCTATAATCACAGAAAAGGGAGAGAAAGGAGAGAAGGGAAAAAATATATATATAGCCTAATATGTGTATGACTTTAATGACCTCTTTCAACTTCTTGCCTTCATAGCCACCTGATAAATTTCATGATGCCACTGTTGGTTATTATGGTGTACCTCAGGATTTAATTTAATTTTCGGCCTGTTTTGTTTTTAAACTCTCTTTCTCTCTCTACCCCCCTTGTTCTGGCCTTTTTGCTATCAAAAAGCAGTTCAGGGATGGCTCTTAGGCTGAGAGTATCTGTAACCATTCGTGGCAGAAGAATCCACCAGTGGTGGGGGTGTGTGTGGGGGTGTCCAGTCACTCGGGCTTTCTGTCTAGTCACCAGAATGGAGGTACACAAACAGTTGTTGGACCAATGAACAGACACCAAAAAGAAAAAAATATCAGAACCAAGCAAAACCGACAAAGTGTATTGTCTACCTTTGCTCCGAGGTTGCTGCGGTGTTATTCCATGGCGGCTCTGTTTGGTCTTGCCCAAGTTGTCGTCTTTTAGCTGCTGAGCCCGGCAGATTAAAAAATACGCGATTTCTTACTTTGGCTACAAGTTCCACTAGCTATAAAAGCCTTCAAACTTTTAAAATATTCCTACCTATTTGGCTCAGAGTTTTGGATCTCTTCCCTAGACCCTTTTCTCTTTGTATTTTGTGGTATTGCTGATGGCTAACTATACTGCACCTCTACCTAATCCGCCATCAAGCCCCGCTCCATTATTTTTTAATTCCATTTTTCCATGAACTTTTCACAGCCCTTTTGTATTTAGAAAAATAAAAAGCTTTTAAACTGATTTGAATTAGAAGACTTAGAGGTCTAGACAAACAGTACCTGTGATTTGGGACCTGATTCTAACTCATTTAATGCCATAAGACCAGGATAACTAAGGAAACTATAGGGATTGTACTGAGTTTGCTTAAAGATTGTACAAAAATAATATTTCCTCTTATATAAATAATATATGCTCATTATAGAAATTTTGAATTATGGTATTTGCAAATATAGAATGTTCCACAGACTACCAGAAGAACAAACAAATCTGTCTTGGAAGAAATACAGCCAGAATACTCCTTAAGCGAGGATGGCGAGACTTCATCTTTTGTTCTTTAGATATTTGGTCAAGGGGGATCAGTTCCTGGAGAAGGACAGCATGCTGAGTAAAGTAGAGGGCCAACAAAAAAGAGGAAGACTCCCACAAGATGGATTGACACAGTGGCAGCAGCAGTGGGCTGACACTTAGGTACAACTGTGAGGCTGGTGCAGGGGCAGGCACTGTTTTGTTTGGTTGTGCACAGGGTCCATATGAGTCAGAATCAGCTCAATGGCACTTACCAACAATTACAGAAAGCTTGGAAAAGAAAATCATCTAAATGGAATAAGCCAGACATCATTCTTTTGTCACCCTACCCATTATAACCATCGTATTTATCTTTATGAAACCCTCCATTTCCTTGTTTTTCTCTTTTGTATGCATGAAAAATCCAGCCCACTGCCATCGAGTTGATTCTAACTCATTTCAACACTACAGGGCAGAGTTGAGCTGTTCCGTAGGATTTCCAAGGCTGTAGATCTTTACAGAAGAATGCCACATCTTTTTGCTTTGGAATGGTGGATAGGTTTAAACCACCAGATTTTCTGTTAGCAGCTGAATGTGTTTAACCATTGTGCTCACTATACATAAATATATGTACACACACACACACACACACACACGTATAGATGATATTTATGGACTTCTGGTGTGGTGCTGTCGTATAAAGCACTGGACCGCAAGGTTGATTTAAAACACAGGTCAGCAGTTCAAGCCCACCAGCTGCTCCTTGGAAATATATAAGGGGTTGCTATGATTTGGCACCGACTTGAAGGCACTTAACAGCAACAACAGGGTGAACCCTTAGATCTGCATTTCTAATAGTCTCAAGGTGATTTCAGTGATGGTCTGGGTACTATACCTTGAGAAAAAAGCATCTAGATCATGTGTGTCTTTACTATAAATTAATCTCCAAGTGAAAGCCTTGATGGAGAAAGCAAAAGAAAACGAATCTCTGCTGACTCAGCCTGCAGTCTACATGTGTTGTAACCACGTTGTTTCATGCTGCCACATCGGTTCAGACTCTTAGCGATCATGCGCACAACCAAACAAAACACTACCCAATCCTGTACCATCCTCACAATTGTTATATTTGAACCCATTGTTGTTGCCACTGTATCAATCCATCTCCTTGAGGGTCTTCCTCTTTTTTGCTGACCCTCCAACTTATCAAACATGATATCCTTCTCCAGGGACTGGTCCTTCCTGATCACATGTCTAAAATTTTAACCTTACTCAACTCTAAAAAAAAAAAAAAAAAAAAAAAAAGTAACTGTTTTCCAGTACAATGAAAGTAGACTATTTTAATTTGATCATTCAATATAACAAAAAATGTTTACTTTGTTTCAATATTGGTCCAAGTTTCTAAATTCTGAAAGAGCAATGCTGAGGAAACTTACATTTCTCTGGTAGATCAGATGTTTGACTCTCTTTAACCGTTTTTTTTTTTTTTTGGTCAATAATGCCATTTCTGTTAATGATGCCATTTTAAAAGTGGTCACTGAAGTGGTACTTCTATCTCCTCCACACTGACATCTATGTCTTTGCAGGCCCGGGCCATTTTTGTGCTTATTGTGCTGATCCAGCTCACCGTTCTCATTATTTTTAGGTATCGAAAACTTCCAGAACTTAAAGGTTAGTTGTGGTTCTTTCCATTCTTAGAAGACTTTATTTTAAAGCCATCACATCATAGCCTCACTAATAATACCCAGTGATAAGTGTCAATATAGATGGCCTTTGCATGAGTTCTGTGAGTTACATCCATCAAAATGATTGTATTACTTTCACATTACTCTATTTTGGGGGGAAAAATTGTTTTGGCTGCATACTGGATGCAAAATGAGGCTCAACTAAAATGGGGGGACAAATCAAAATATATAGCTCCAAGTGACAAACTTTTGATGTCATTAGTTATTTAATCTAATTCTAAAACCTGTTCACTCAAATAATTAGAGATAAAGTTAAAAAAAAAAAAAGGCTTGGCAAATTAAGCTGTATCTGTATACATTCTGAATTACATGTACAGAGCAAGCTATAGAAATGTTTTAAAGAAAGTGACTTTATCTGCGGTGACCCTAACTCTCTTGATAGATGTCTGTACCTGGATATGTTCCCTCCCTATAATCTGGTAGCAGAGTGAAGAGAAAATGGAGGTTAATTGATAATTATTAGTATGTAATCACTCTTAGAGGAATATGAACTTTAAAACAGGGTCAGTGAATAAGGAGGGCCCTACACCTTAACCAGATTTCTTCCCATACTTTGTAACCATTGTTCCTAATTTTTGAGGGCCTGAGATTTAGGGGAGTATTTGTCTGTAGTCACAATCATGCCTCATCTCAGACTTCTTAAGAATGAATTCTTGTCCTACTGTGGTGCTGTAGGACAAACACTGGATGGCTAACTGCAAGATTGGTGGTTCAAATCCACCAGCCGCTCCTTGGAAACCCTATCCAGGGTCTCTGTGAGTCAGAAACCACTCCATGGCACTTCTTAACAACAACAACAGATGACATATATGCAAGTGCCTACTTTGATGGTTGGCACATAACAGAGGCTACATAAAAATCGAATCTCATGCCATTGAGGAAGTAAATAAAGATTTGTCATGCTGTTTCTGGTAGCTGCTAAAAATTTTGCCAAGCCTATGTAGGAATAATTTTAGAACATTAGAAAGGTCTTTGGCTGTTTATTTCCTTCTAGTTACTCTGCAATGAACTACACTGATACTAGCTTGAATAGTGGTGCTTTAAATGGTCTTTTGAACAGTTAAGCTTCCCACAGGTATGTTTAGACAAAAGAATAATATTCAGTTATGGTAAAATATCTTTTTATAAACATATCTGTAAAAAAGCACTATCCAATATTGACTATTCATAGTTGTTGTTAGGTGCCATCGAGTCAGTACCAACTCATAGCGACCTTATTCACAGCAGAACGAAACACTGCCCGATCTTGAGCCAACCTCACTACTATTGCCACACTTGAGTCCATTGATGCTGCCACTTGGCCAATCCAGCTCGTTGGGTCTTCCTCTTTTTCTCTGACCCTCCATCTTACCAAACATGATATTGTTCTCTAGTGACTGGTCCTTTCTGACAATATGTCCTAAGTATGAGAGACAAAGTTTGGCCATCTTGGCCTCCAAGGAGCACTCTGGCAGTACTTCTTCCAAAACGGATCTGTTGGTTTTTTTGGCAGCCTATGGCACTTTCAACATTCTCCTCCAGCACCATAACTCAAAGGCATCAATTCTACGGTCTTCCTTATTCACTGTCCAGTTTTCGAATGCGTATTAGATTATTGAAAATACCATGACTTCGGTCAGGTGCACCTTAGTCCTCAAGCTGACATCTTGCTCTTCAACACTTTAAAAAGGTCTTGTGCAGCAGATGTGCCTAATGCAATACATCGTTTGATTTCTTGACTGATGCTTCTATGAGTGTTGATAGGTGATCCAAGAAGAATGAAGTCCTTGACAACTTCAATCTTTTCTCTGTTGGTAAGAATGTTGTTTATTGGTCCAGTGGTGAGGATTTTTGTTTTCTTTACATTGAGATAGAATCCTCTTTGATCTTCATCAGTAAGTATTTTAAGTCCT
>NW_006408522.1:32723722-32729665 GCF_000296735.1 Chrysochloris asiatica | reverse complement strand
CTCTTGTGGACTTGTTTTCATTTTCTTCAGCTTCAGTTTGAATTTGCATATCAGTAATTGATGGTCTGTTCCACAGTCTGCACCTGGTCTTGTTTTGACTGATGATATGGAGCCTTTCCATCATCTCTTTCTGCAGATGTAGTCAATTTGATTTCTATGTGTTCCATCTGGTAAGGTCCATGTGTATAGCCGTCTCTTATGCTGTCTAAAGGAGGTATTTGAAATGAACAAATCATTGATTTTGCAGAATTCTATCATGTGTTCTCTAGCATCATTTCTATCACCAAGGCCAAATTTTCCAACTACTGATCCTTCTTCTTTGTTCCCAACCTTTGCATTCCAATCACCAGTAATGATCAATACATCTTGATTGCATGTTTGATCAATTTCAGATTGCAGAAGTTGGTAGAATTCTTCTATTTCATCCTCACGGCTTTAGTGGTTGGTGCATAAATTTGAATAATAGTGGTATTAACTGGGCTTCCTTGTAGGTGCAGAGATATTATCCTATCACAGACAGCATTGTACCTCATGACTGATGTGGATATGTTCTTTTTGACAATGAATACAACACCATTGCTCTGATAGCGTAGTGGTTATGAATTGGGCTGCCAACCTCAAGGTCAGCAATTCGAAACTACCAGCTGTTCCGCGGGAAAAAGATGAGGCTTTCTGCTCCTGTAAAGATTTACAGCCTCAGAAGCTTGTACAGGGTTGCTATGAGTCGCAACCAAATTCAAGGCACATAACAATAACATTCATAGTGGTTAGACAAATACCTAATGTAGGTACAAGTAGGTAACCTTTTCTCGCCAAGTTTCAATAATTTCCATCATTCACTTGTTAATCTTCCTTTCATTCTATCAATTGATCCTTCTTAGGCTGATAGCTAATAAGGCATTAAGGAGGCACAGCCCTTTTTATCCTCTTACATTGTTGATTTGATTAAAATCTTCCTCTTTTCATTCATCATACTTTTTTTGCAGTGATTGCCAAACCTGGCAGCTCATTAGAATCACCTAGGGACATTTTTTGATATAAAAGACTATATATATTTTATCGTATACATGACTGAATCAAAGTATTTGGGAAGTGGTCTGAGAACCTCCTTTTTTGAAACTGATTCCTAGGAAATTCTGAAGAGGTGCCAGGTTTAGAAACCACTGCTGATTGTGGCACTGTGGGATAAAGCACTGGACTATAAAGTCAGTGTGAACCACAAGATTCGCAATACAAACTCACCCGCCGCTCCTTGGAAATTCTATACAGGGTCGCTATGAATTGTAACCAACCTGATGGCACTTAATAATAACTAACGGTGTAAACCTCAAACAGAGGAACAGAAGTAGCCACAGTTTCTTTATAGCTGCCAATAGAGCTTTCTTTAAGCTGGATTCTAAGTCTTTTGAAGACTGAACATGATTACTAATTTTAAAGCAACATTAAATTACATATTAGACAAGGGAGCTTCACAAAATTCATGGAAAAATTCCATTGTCTTTTAATTCTATTTTCCACGAACTTTTTGAAGCTCCCTCATAATTCTTGACTGGTTCCCTTAATAATTAAACAGCTATAAATGCTCTGCTTTCTGTATAGATACAAAGATTTTAGCTTTAAAGTATATAAACATAAGTGGGATTATGCCATAAAATGGCTTTTTTGCCATTTTGGATCCTTGCCCTAAAGAGTTAATGAAAACGATTGCATTTTTAAAATAATTCAGGCTAATGGCAGATATGGATAACAATCCTGAGATTGTTTCATGGCTCACATATGGAAAGAAAGAGAAGTATAACACCCAGTTTTCAATTCACTCCCTGCCAATTCCTTGGCTGGCCCCATTTTCCTTGTTCTCTCTGAGGACCTCTGTTCTCTGTGTATCAGTGTTACTGCTCCAGTTTTCTCTTCCTTCTCCAATCCTTTGTGTGTGTCCTTCGCAGGCTTCTCTTCTCATGTTGTTGTTGTTGTTAAGTTCTGTTGAGTTGGTCCTTACTCATGTCGATGCTGTATAGGATTTCCAAGGAGCAAATGGTGAGTTTGAACCGCTGATCTTGTGGTTCAAATTGACCTTGTGATCCAGTGCTTTATCCAGCAGCATCACACCAGGACTCCTCTCTTCTCATAAACCTCAAATAAATATTATCTGCTGCACTGTACCCTTCTTCTTTTAACTCTTCTCTCCTTTAGGAAACCACTTGAGAGTTTCACCCATCACTATTTTATGAGTGTTTCTCAAATTTTACTATCTGTTCCTGGTCTCTCTCACCAAGTTCCCAAATGCCTATTAGATATTTCTAATAAGAAAATCTTGGCATACTTCAGTCCTGCTCCTCCTTTACTTTCCTGTGTCTTTTATTCCCTTTATCATTTTTCCCTATATCATTTTTCACTAATATCCAGTCTTCCTTTTGTAGGGCCACCAATGCTATGTCAATTCCACCTCCTCTCTGGATCACACTGCATAACTGCTGCTACCTGCAGTCTGTCCTTATCATCTATCCTCTTCATTAACAGATTACCCATCTTATGACATCTTATCTGTAGGATCACGTCCAAGCTTAACAGCTTTTAGTGACTTCTCAAAACCCATGAATAAACATCAGACAAATCGACCAGATATCAAAGACTCTCTGCAACCTGGCGTGACCTAACTATTCAAGTCTTCAACCACTGACCTAGACAGTTTCTCCAGTGTTACCTACACATATCACGGTCATTTCTGCTTGTTTGCTTCCCCCCCGCTACTATTCCTGATTTAAATTATTTTTGTAAATCCTGGTATGGTGCTGTAGGATAAGCACTGGACTGCAAGTTCAAACTGACCTCAGAAAGTTACTCCTCAGAAACCCTATACAAGGTCGCTATGAGTTAGAACTGACTCAACAGCACTTAACAACAGTATCCCTGATTTAATTATTTTTGTAAATCTTAACCCCCTTTAGGTCTCAGATTAAGCCCTCTTTTTCCAGACTCTATGCTTCTGGTCATGATGAGATCTTGCTTCTCTGTATCCCTACCTATACACCATTCTGGAGATGAATTCTATACTTAAATCAGTCAAATTACCTTGCTTGATGTAACCACTTCAGATATATATACATTTTCTTCTGTATACAATTTCTAGATTGTACATTGTAAAAGGTAGGAGCTTTGTTTTCTCCTTCTCTGTGTTCCATAGCACCCAGCACTGATGCATGTACATTATAGGCAATAAATATTTGTTGAATAAATTTTCCTTATCCTTTCCTAACTTGGATGGATACCTTGGGATCAGAAACTAATGGTAGAGGAGTGAAGAAAAGGGTAGAACAGCTCCTTTCTGTGCTGTATCAATGGTTAAACAGCAAAGGTGGTTAAATGGAAGACAGTTAATTTAACAGGTACTGTACATACTACTGAATATTTTCCTTCTTATATTTATTTAAAAATATTCTATGAAAAACTTTGAGAAGGCCTATTAAACATGTATATTTTCATGCACACAACGTAAACAATAAATATTAAATGGTCCCAGACTCATTATTTGAAGGAGCTGTTATTGCATAGTTATTTAAAATTTATAGTTTATTTTGCCAACATTATAACAATCTTGTGAGGTAGGTATTATTGTTGTCATTTTAAAAGATTAGAAAACTGAAGCTTTAAGAGGTTATGTAGTTTGTCCAATGTCTTACAGCTAATAAGACAGGAAAGATGCAAAACCCAAATCTTCTGACCCAAGGTCAGTTCTTTCTTTTAGACTGTAGTTCCTAACTTTGCTGCACCTTTGGTTCCCCTGTGGAACTTTACAAATATCAATGTCTACACAGCATCCTAGACCAATTACATCAGATCTCTAGGGGTTGGACCTGGGCGTCAGTATTTTTTAAAGCTCCCAAGATGATTTCAATGTGCAGTCAAAGCTGTAAAGCACTGCAGAGTGTCTCCATCTTGGTTGTTTAGAAACACCTGGGTTGCTGTCTAAATTCCCTTCTACCCAAGGCCAATTAAATCCAAATATCTGGAGTTAATGTTTCCTTGGGTTATTCTAGTATTCTATTGTGCAGCTGAAGTAGAGATCCTTGCTTAGAATTCAAAGTATAACTGCCTATAAGGCTAAAAGATTGTTTTACTATATAAAAATGATAACTGGCACTGTGGGTTAATGCACTGGACCGCAAGGTCGGTTTGAACTGCAAGGGTGGCAGTTCAAGCTCACCAGCTGCTCTTCAGAAATCCTCTAATGGGTCTATGAGTTGGACCTGACTTGATGGCACTTAACAACAACAAGTATAACTGGATATGTAGATTAAGACTTTTAGAAGTACTCAACTAGAACAAAAAGAGTCTGAGACATAAGTGAGTAGTCAGGTATGTAATACACACAGTGAGAAACGTCATGTATTATTAGGTTACATTAAGTGTCAGCAACTGAACAATGTTTTAAGTATAAAGTGAATGTACTGGTCTGTTAGCAAACACATAACTTATTTAACTTATTATGTCAGGCTATCTTTCATTGGGACTAGACCTTTAAATATTTCCCACCTGGTGTGGCACTGTGGATTAATGCGCTGGACTGCAAAGTTGTTTGAACTGCAAGGTCGGTGGTTCAAGCTTATACCAGCTGCTCCTCAGAAACTTTATAGAGGGTTGCTATGAGTCAGAACCAACTCGATGGCACTTAACAACAACAAGTGTTAATCAGGGAGTCCTGGTGTGATGCTATAGGATAAGCACTTGACTGCTAACTGCAAGGTCAGTGGCTCAAACCCACCAGCTGCTCCTCACTTGACAGCAACAGTGTTACTCAGTACACAATGAGTTTCCTATCATAGTCTGCTGACTGGTTTATTATCAGCTACATACATGATTGAAATGGCTGGCTGGGGCTGGGGATCTGTGGTGTTGTAGTATGTGGCCACATAGTAGACTTCTCTGTGTCAAGTTACTATGCTGGGGCTTTGGGTACGATATTTTGTTGTTGTTTAGTGCCATTGAGTCAGTTCTGGCTCATAGTGACCCTGTATAGGGTTTCCAAGGAGTGGTTGGTGAGCTTGAACCACCTATCAGTCTAGTGCATTCATTAACCACAGCAGCACATCAGGACTATATATTAGGAGGATGTTAATTTGTGGAGCTTTAGAGATCCCTTTGAATTGGTGTGAAAGAATAGCTGTAAGTTAAAAGCTGTATCAGTTACATGAAAGGAATGTTTGGACAGATCCTCATATTTAAGATTACACTGAAGAAATTCTCATGGACTCTAGACTTTCCAGAACCATGGAGGCTAGATGAACCCCTGAAACTATTACCCTGTGATAGTATGTAAACAAAAATATTCCCTGAAGTCTTCATAAAACTAAACAGTAGTTTAGCTTAACTAGTAAATAATGACTGCCTTGAGTTTTATGCTCTTTTAAGATCTACCTATATGGGGTCAAATTGAAAACAGCAACTTGAAAGCTTAGATAGGAAACTTGGGGGATGGACAGTTTATATCACTGGGGAAAAGAACAATTTGTAAAGGATTTTGGTATTCCCTATATATTTTGATATGCCTTAGAGAAATTTATACATTTGGATACTAAATCCCATAGAAAACAGAGACTTGATCTTTCATTCAATACAGCACTATCTTTCACAAAACTACATGAAGATAAAGTAGCATAGTTTCTGGCAGGTATTGTACTCAGTCATATATATATATATATTTGTTGTTGTTGTTGTTGTTAGCTGCTATTGAGTCGGTGCCGACTCATAGCAACCTTATGCACAGCAGAATGAAACACTGCCCAATCCTGGGCCAACCTCACTATCGTTGCCACATTTGAGCCCATTGATGCTGTGTGTGTATATATATATATATATATATATCAAGAGAGAGAGCTGTTAAGTGCCGTTGAGTTGATTCCAACACATAATGACCCTGTATAGGGTTTCCAAGGAGCAGCTGGTGAG
>NW_006408522.1:32691502-32723591 GCF_000296735.1 Chrysochloris asiatica | reverse complement strand
ACACACACACACACACACACACAGCAAAAAGCCTCAGCTTTCTCCCGTGGAATGACTGGTAGTTTCAGTGCATATGTAATTTTGAGAGATATATATTTAGAGAGACAGAGAGGCTCTCTGGCAGGGTAGTGGTTACGAGTTGGGTTGCTAACCTCAAGGTCAGCAGTTTGAAACTACCAGCTATTCCGTGGGAGAAATAGGAGGCTTTCTGTTCCCATAAAGATTTATAGCCTTGGAAACCCAGTACAGGTCGCTATGAGTCAGAACCGACTCCACAGCATATCACCACCACCACCACAGAGAGAGAGAATGTGTTCTAGTGTGTTGCTTATAGGATAAGCACTAAACTGAAAGGTCAGCAGTTCAAACCCACCAGCTGTACCTTGGAAACCCTTCTTAGGGTCTCTATGAGTCAGGAATGACTTAATGGCCTTTAATAACAATATACACACACACATATATATGGAGTCCTGGTGTGGTACTATATGTTCATGTGCTGGACTGCAAAGTCATTTGAACCGTAAGGTCAGTGGTTCAAGCTCACCAACCGCTCATTGGAAACCCTATACAGGGTTGCTATGGGTTGGAACCAACTCGACAGCACTTAACAGCAACATACATATATGCATGTATGTATGTGTGTATATATATATTTTGTTGTTGTTGTTGTTAAGTGCCAAAGAGTCGATCCCGACCCATAATGACCCTGTGTAGGGTTTCTGAGGAGCAGCTGGTGAGTTTGAACCAGCTTTGCAGTCTGGTGCATTAACCCACAGCGCCACACCAGGACTCTCTATCTTTCTATATCTATCTATCTATATATACATATAGATACACACACACACACATATATATCATAACTAACCCTTTCTTGGAATGTTTCATCTGCTAAATTTCTGTACCATGATTTTTACTAACTTCTGAATTAAAATAGGATCATCTATATATAGTTACCATATAACAAATGATTTTCTATATATATAACAGTCATGGAAGTATTCTAGAAAATGTTATTATAAAGAAATTTAACTTTGCATGTGTTCACTGGATTTTCCTAATTTATTTGTTTAGGCCCTCCAGGATTTGTAAATCTGACTTCATTTTCTCTTCATGTTGTGAGCAAGATAAATCTCTTCTACTATTCTGTGTTGCTGCTGACCCTATATACAGTACTGGGTAAGTAAATGAGGTAAGTTGGAGTTGCCCAAGTCTATATACAGCATTTTGACAATGGATTTATTTGGGCTTTTGAATGGCATATGGGTTTCATAAGTCATTTCCTGGGATATGGTCTTGGAAAACAGTTATTTCCTAACATGTTTAAAGGACTTTTGGTTAACACCAAATTTACTTATGGGTGGTGCCAAGAGGACAGTTCAATAATTGGTATTTGTGTGGATATTGAATAGAAATTCAACTTAAATGTCATCTCCTCAGGACAGCCTTCTTTGACTTCCTTAAAATTTTATCCTCTCTGTTGCACCACACTTTTTATTTCCTTCATTACTCTTATTAGAATTTATGATGATCTTATTTGTTATCTTTTCAGCAGAATAGTCATTGGAGTCCTATCTGTCTTGTTTACCTCTATACCCAGTATGAAACATAATATCCAATGTATAGCTCAGTGAGTATCTACGAATATTTACTTCCAAAAACTCAGCACAAGAAAGATAGAAATTGAGATGAGCAATGAGTCAGGGCATATCTAAGCAATTCTGCTGCTTTTGAAATTACTATACCCAATACAAAGTCACTTAGCCATTATGGAAGCAGCAAATGCTATTTTAGGGGTTTTTTTGCTAGTATTTTTTTAGTGAATAAATATCAGTTAATTAAGAGTAGTTTAGTCTACTTTTTACCTAGTCTTAGTCTTTATTTTATACTTTTATTCCACTTTTAGACTTTGTTGTTCATTAGTAACTCTTGTCAGTAACTCTTGTGTGGTGCTGTGGGTTACTGTGTTGGAATGGAAAGTCGGTTTGAACTACAAGGTCGGCAGTTCAAGCTCACTAGCTGCTCCTCAGAAACCCTGTACAGGGTCACTATGAGTCGGAACAGACTTGATGGCACTTAACAACAACAACAAATCAGAGAACAGAAGGCAATTTAATTAAAAACTTGACACTTTACAGTTCTCTATATTACAAACTATGGCTGATTCTTCTTTGAAGACAATTTCTCTTGGTAGAAGATAGGTTGAAGCTGTTCTAGACACTTGTCTTATACCAGGAGGTAAAGCAAGTAATTTAGTTCTTTAGTTGTAAAAGAAAACATTCAAGGGCAGATGTTGTTCCGTTTGTAAAAGGTGAAACTTGAAAACATTTTTTTTTTTTTTTAGCTCAATATGTCAGTAAAGTGGGAGCATGGTGGCTGCACACGATAGGCACTGGACTGTAGATCACAAGGTCTGCGGTTTGAGCTTGCCAGCAGGCCCATAAGAAAAAGAAGAGGCTTTCTGCTCTCCTGAAGATGTAAAGCCTCGACCTCTATGCAGGGCTGCTATGAGTAGGAACTGACTTGACAGCACTTACCAACAATAAAATGTTGCTAAAGAAGTTTATATAATATATATCTGAGAAAAGTGTGTATGAATTTTTAAAGCTGAACTCTATTCGTTGCCAGCAAATGTTGGTTATGTGCACTTTGAAAAGGGAAGTCTGACTCTCTTATCATTCTTATACAGTAGTTCCTAAAACCTGCACACTGAGAGAAGGATCAGTAAAAAACAGGGAGGAGTGAAATGTCAGCATGGCATTCTAGATAAAAATTAAAGAAGCAAGTTAAAATATATACATGTTAACATGTTAATACTGAGTATATAGTTAATGTACAAAGTGATTTTAGATCATTAAGATTAAAATACATTCATTATGTTAATAAGGATGAGAAGTACAGAAAAGTACATTTTAGAAATATTTTCATCAAAGTCTTCTAAAATTAGAAAATGTACTCTAATCTGCTTCTGGAATCTATAAACTACAGACCAATTTCAGGCATAATTTTTATAATCCAGAGAAATGTGGAGGTAGAGAGCAATTAATCAGATGGGTAATTAGGACATTAGGCACAGCAGAGATTGTTGTTGTTAGGTGCCATCAAGTCAATATTGACTTTTAGCAACCTTATGCACAGCAGAGATTGTTGTTGTTGTTAAGTGTTGTCAAGTTGGTTCTGACTCATAGCCAACTGATAAGGTTTCTGAAGTTGTACATCTTTGTGGGAGCAGAAAGCCTCATCTTTCTCCCATGGAATGACTAGTGGGCTCAAACTACTGACTTTCTGGTTTGCAGTCCAGTGCTTATCATATAAAGCTGCTCTACTCCCCAACATAGAAATTTGCAAAGGAAAAAAAGCTATGCAAATAAAATGCTTATGGTGACAGTCTCATATTTCTTGATTATTCCTATAAATGCATCTGACAGAGGTATGCAGTCAGAGTCATACTTATTTAATCTCTTTTCCTATCAACTGCCTCTTTCAGGACCATGGTTTGTTGGTGAAATCATTACAGGAAAAATGGGTTGCTGCTTTTCTTTTGGTATCTTTGTTAATGGACATTTCCTACAAGGCAGCTCAACATTTGTAGTTGGAATTCTTCAGGTAAGAAGTCAGAAATGCAGTTTAAGAACATCTTGGCTTTGTTGACAAATGGTACTAAAAAACCCACTGCTGTTGAGTTAATTCTAACTCACATTGGTCCTATGTAATGGAATAGAAATGTGCCATCGGGTTTCCAAGACTGTAAATCTTTACAGAAGTGACAGCTTTGCTGTTTTTTCTGTGGAGTGTCTGGTGGTTTTTAACTGCTGACCTTGCAGTTAGCAGCCCTGCAACTAACTCACTGTGCCTTCAGAAATCCAATTGCAGTACAGTTATTAATTAAATCCAAAATCTCAAATTAAATGCCACAGATTATCTTTCCTACTTGGTAGGCAGGGTAGTCTTTAAAAACGGATATTATGTTTGTATTTAGAATGCTTTCTATGTGCTTTCTCCCACTACTCTTTTGTAAATATCAAAAGCATGCTTCTAGAAGGCAGGGTTTGTAAGAGGTGAAAGAGATCCTGTTGTTATTTGCTGTTTTATTGTGCTTCTTCCATTAACAGAAAATGAAATTAGGGAGTCCTGGTGTGGTGCTACAGGATAAACACTGGACTGTTAACCACAGGTTGGTGGTTCAAACCCATGAGCTGCTCCTTGGAAACCCTGTACAGGGTCTCTGTGAATTGGAACTGACTCAGTGGCATTTAACAACAACCCTGGTAGAATAAATTACAGAGTTCTGAGTAAACCAGAATTGATTATGATTAACGTAGAAGGAACTCTGGTAGCGTAGTGGTTGTGAATCGGGCTGCTAATCTCATGGTCAGCAGTTTAAAACTACCAGCTGTTCCGCCGGAGAAAGATGAGCCTTTCTACTTCCATAAATATTTACAGCCTCAGAAACCCTGTACAGGGTCACTATGAGTCAAAACCGAATCTACGGCACATAACAACAATAACAACAACAATGTAGAATGAAAATGTTTCAGGAGGAAAAAGAAAATGTTTCAGGAGGAGGAAACTAAAAATGGACACACAAGAAAAGTGGGTCATTTATCCAATGAAAACAGAACTGGGCAAAAACCAGACCTGGGCTTTTCAGTGAAATCTTAGCAAAATACTTGCCTGGGAAACACTGATGCATTCAGTTTACTTTTGGATAAAGAGTCTGTTAAAACAACAAACACACAAAGAGCCCTGATTCATAGCAAATCTCCATAAACATATCAAAAGTATTTACCTCATATTTTTGTATTTTACTCACCTAATGGGGCTAGTGGAGTTTTGGTGTGGTGGTATAGAATAAACACCCTGTTAACCTCAAGGTCACCAGTTCAAATTCATCAGCCACTCCTTGGAAACCCTGAGTTGGAACCAACTTGATGGCACTTAAAAACAACAACAATGAGACTAATGGACCAACACCAGAGATTTTAGAAGAGCTCAAAAAACATTGTTTAAAATGAGTTTGAAGCCTCATAGCAAGTCAGTAAAACATGACCAGCAGGATTGTAGGCAGCCAAATATGTAAGACCATGGCCTAGCAAACACTGACCACAGGCCAGAACATTCTCTGCACAGTACTCATTTTCTTCAGGATGTATCCTCAATTGTTCCCCTTTCCTCCTTGCTATATCTAGTCCATCCTCAGGAGTCTTGGTGTGACTGTAGGATAAGCACTTAACTGCAAGGTCGGTTTGAGCCACAAGGTTGACAGTTCAAATCCACCAGTTGCTCCTTGGAAACCCTATACAGAGTCACTGTGAGTTGGAAACAACTCTATGGCATTTAACAACAACAGTGGTCCATCAGCAAGTCATAGATTGTTTGTTCTGCCTCCAGTATGTAATTTGAATCCATTCACTTCTCTCAATCTCTGATACCTAAACAATCTAGACATAATTATTGTTTGCCTGAGTTACTGCAATGACCCCTAACTAGTCCTCCTATTCCTACTCTTGCTCCCCTACTGTCAGTTCACCACAAAGCATTTCATGTGGTCTTTTTAAGACCCGAATCAGCTTACTCTTCAGATTAAAATGCTACAAACAGCATGACTTGATGTGGGTCCTACTAACTACCGCAATCTCCACCCGGTTTGTTGTGCTCCAGGCACATTGGCCTTTCCCACTTTTGGATTTGAAAATTTTGTTTCTTCTGCCTGGAAGGCATTTCCCTCCATTGGAAACCCTTATGCCTCAGAGAGGTCATCTTCCAGTTATTTTCATCACCTAAGTATTTATTTCATTGAATTTATCATAATCTGTAATTATCTTTTTTTGGTCTCTATTCTCTGTTAGGATATAAACCCTCTGGTGGCTCTTTTCAGACTTGTTCACAGTGTGTCCAGAACTGAGAGCCTAGCACAGTGCCTTTCACAGAATTGCTGTCCAATTAATATTTGTTGAATAAACAAAACAAAAATTTAATAAACTTGTATGGAAGGCTTCAAAAATTTGTGAAAAATCCCATTATCTTATAATTCCATTTTCCCATGAACTTTTGAAGCCCCCTCATATTACAATTTAAAGTTTGTCATGGTATAGTGCTGTGGGATAATCACTCAACTGCAAAGTCGGTGGTTCAAACTCACCAGTCACTCCTTGGAAACCCTATAACAGTGTCACTATGAGTTGGAACTGATTCAGTGGCACTTAACAACAACAATTTATCACACTACTTCAAATGAAAATATAGAGATAAGGAAAAAAATATTCACCCCCCCCAAAAATGATTTGAGTATCTATGTGTGTGTATATACACATATTTGGAGTCCTGGTGTGGCGCTATGGGTTAATATGCCAGACTGCAAAGCCATTTGAACTGCAAGGTCGGCGGTTCAAGCTCAGAACCAACTCAACAGCACTTAACAACAACAACACATATTTATATACCTACACATATATGCTTAGTTCAGTTTCAATTTGAACTCTACTGAGTATCTACTGTTAGTGTGATAGTGTATATACTACAGTTGGGGACTTCAACATAAATTAAGTGATTCCTGCCTTTAAGAGGACACAGACAGACACAAAAACTAACTATAAGTCAATGTTGTGTTATAAGCAAGTGATCAAAGAAGAGATCAGAGCTGAACTAACCACCAAGAGAGAAAGCAACATATGCTTGGGAGCCACCAATGTATTAATGAGACCCAATCCCGCTGCTCCTTGGAAACCTTCTACAGGGTCGCTATGGGTTGGAATCAACTCGACGGCACTTAACAACAACAACAATCCCTCTAAGGCTCGGTGGTAATGGTTTTGTTCTGCTCCTTTTTCCAGCTGGTGTTTTTTAACATCCCCTTGATGGCTTACCTGTGCTGGAGCTTATTGCAACGGTGTTTTGGTCACAACTTCTGGTCTCATCTCCACCAAGGAACATACTTGAAAATTATACCTGTTCACCTACTCATGCTACTACTGTACATCTGGCAAGCTTATTCCTGCTACTTTCTTCATGTGACATATGGCACCCTTGCTTTTTTCTTCTCCCCTTTACGGACCTGGTTGACACTACTGGCACCTATTCTCATTCGTTATGTGTGGACACTGAACCCCATTGAACTTGGAACTTTCATTGCACTGTTAAAAAGCCACTTGAGCTCCTGAAGGCTGTGCCTCACCATCAGCAGCTGGGGCAAGCTCAGGTCTCCACTTCTAGTGCAGGCCCCTGCACCAACATCAAGTGGAAAGTCAGTATTGTTGAGAGAGCTTCAGGTTGCTGCTGCTCTTTGGACATCTGGGAGTAAGAGGGATTACTCTCTACTGCTTGCTGTAGAATGGAAAATTGAATTAATGCTGTGATTTCTTCTTCTCCAAGGAGATAAAGATTTACCTTTGTGGAGAGAAAGCCATAATCTATGAGATCCACAGTGTGGTTCCACAGACTAAGTGTATGTATGAGAATATCTGCAGGTCCAAGGTATTTGGGTTATCCCACATAGAGCACCTAGTGTCTGGTGCTCAGCAGCTGCCAAGGGTGCCATTTTAGGACTTCGACCTGACCCTAACTTCTTTGGAGATATTAGCTCCTAGACCTATTTTCCTGAAGGATTATGGCCCTCTGTTTCCTTGGTCAGGGGTGTTTTTAACTAATCAAATAAATAAATGAATAACCAATATGGCCCCTTGTCTGTTATGGCTTGGATACTGACAGAGGAGGCGTGGTCAGGCGTCTGGGCGTGGTGACGAGTGCTTGGCAAAGCTTCTATGGGCTGTGGGGGCGTGGCTCTACCTCTGGGGCGGGAGTGTAGGCGTGGTCTCGCCCTTGTAGCTGGGAATGAAGGGTTGTTGCCGGAAATGAACCCCAGCGTGTGGCTCCCGGAAGTGGAGTAGCTTCCGTAGTGCGTCTTCGACCGCGGCGGTGGTGGCGTTTGCTGTCTTCTGGCAAGCGACTGAGATGGCGAGTGCACCTGCAGCCACCGTCCCCATGCTGGCTCCGCCTTTGGAGCAGTTTCGGAACTTGGCAGTAGAGCTGCGGTTGCTAATTCCTGGAGTGCGGGGTGAGCTGACACAGCTGGGCTGGGCGATGACAGAGGCGGGTTGGGATTAGGGAGAAGTCAGCCGGGACGGCGGCGGGGGTGTAGGAGGAGGTGGGGACTCGAGGTGACTCAGCTTACCCCAATTTTCCTTTTGCTCCTGTCGGGCCTACACATACCACACTTACAAGTCGGCGAAGCCAGAGAGACCACCGAGGAGTTTAATCGGGAGAAGTTTTGGAAAAGACTCAGTGAGTGCTACTCTGATTGAAGACCTCTTCCCATTATCCATAGGTCTTTCTCCACCCTGAGCTGCGTCCCAACTCCTTTCCCACCCTCCCCAGTGGAGGCGATTGCCCGCTCCCCCAGCATCCTCACCTTGGGGGTGCCTTACTTTACTCCATCACCTAGAAGGTTGAATGTAAAATACTGAGTTTAGGAATTATTTTTTGAGACGCTCTGCCGGTGAGGGTGGAGAGTACGCATTATCTTTACGTCTGCAGCATTGATCCTTGCCACCTTCTCTTCTGCTTTCCAGATGAGGCAGCTATGGAAGTGTCAAGGGAAGCCATGACTCTGATAGCCTTCTCCCGACTTCCACCGCCATCTCCATCGCCTCAGGTGGGCTTCACTTTCTAGTATGTTTGTGCTGCTGCCTTGTAGTCCCTAAGAGCTCTCATTTGCTTTCCACCTTTTATATTAAGCCGTGGGGTTATACCTCTTACCTCCAAAGCTTGTTATGAAGCCCAAATTAGGCCATGTACATGAAATTGTCAAGTGTTTTACTTAGCAGGGAGTTATTAAGTACCATGGAGTCAATTCTGACTCGCAATGACCCTGTATAGCGTTTCTGAGGAGCAGCTGTGGGATTTGAACTGCTAGTCTTGTGGTTCGCATGCAGACAGCTCTAAATACTGGTTTAATTAAAGGTCAGCCTGGCTATATGTTTTCACGTGTATGATCCCCATCAGATAGATGAGCAAGCAGGCTCAGAGGCTCTGGTTGTGGTAAATAAACAGTGGAGTTAGGCTTTAAATTAGGGTCTATCTGATGTATAAGCTATATCTTTTGGTCTGTACTGCATAAAATGCTCTTTGAATTATTTTTATTTTTTACATTGAATTAGTAGCATGTGTATGAATGAGTTGGAACCGACACAGTGGTACCTAGCAACAACAACAATATGTGGTATAAAAGGACCCTTGGTGGCACATTGGTTAAGTGTTTAGCTACTAACCTGTTGTTGTTGTTAGGTACCATCGAGTCGAGTCGGTACCAACTCATAGTGACCTTATGCACAGCAGAACGAAACACTGCCCGGTCCTAGGCCAGCCTCACTACTGTTGCCACTCTTGAGTCCATCGATGCTGCCACCTGGCCAGTCCATCTCGTTGGGTGTCTTCCTGTTTTTCTCTGACCCTCCACCTTACCAAACATGATATCCTTCTCCTAAAGGTGGTCACAAGTGGCTCCAGTGAGAGAAAGATGTGAGTCTGCTTCTGAAAGGTTTACAAACTTGGAAACCCTCTAGGCAGTTCTACTCTTGTTTTCTAGAATCACTATGAGAATCAACTAGATGGCAGTGGGTTGGATTTGGGTATATGGTATGAAATTCAAGAGCTATCAAAGTATGCTACAAAACTTTTATCTCCCAATCCGTTTCTTGTTTTTGCCTCCCCTCCCAGTTCTTTTTGAATTATTCCATATATATTCTATACATGTACATATTCAGGTATGGTGATGTGTAAATGCCTGGTTCTTTTTATAAAAATGATAGAATACTATAAATAGTGTCCTAGAATTATAACTTACAGCTATTCATTCTAAGCAGTGCTGTGGTGAATTGCCTGAGATACTTGTGGTGTGTTGCATGTATAGATTGGTAAAAAAAATTTCCGGAAGTGGAATTGCTACAACAAAGAATTATGCATTTTAAACCTCTCTTGTAAAACAAATGAATAAACATGGCTGTGACCAGGCTTGTGAGTTCTTCTAAATCTACGTATACCTAATTTGGGTGTAAGATTATTTAAAAGTGGCGTATTTGTTGATATATTTAATTCTAATGGTCAGTAGTTTCAATTTCTATATCTAGATACTTAGAGATGATGTAAATATTCCTCCACTGTACCTACCAAGATAAACACTCTCCTTTTCCATACCTCCAAGCTCTGTGACAAGGAAACAAGAAATGACTGAATAAGAATATTTTAAAAGTTTCATGGAAGAAAGTCAGTATTTCTATCAAAGGGACTAATAATTTTTTTTCTTATATGCTGACTTCTTTGTTTCAAATACACGTGTTCTTGCTGTTAAGTGTCGTCTAGTTGATTCTGACTCTTAGTGACCTTGTATAGAGTTTCCAAGGCTGTACATTTTCAAGGAAGCAGAAAGCCTCATCTTTTCCCACAGAGTGGCTAATGGGCTCGAACTGTTGACCTTTTGGTTCACAGTCCAGTGCTTATTGTATGGTGCCACCATGCTCCCTCAATTGCACATTGTTGTTGTTAAGTGCTGTCGCCATCAGTTCTGACTCCCTGCAACCCTTTCCAAGGAGTGGTTGGTAAGCTTGAGCCACTGACCATGCAGTTCAAACCGACCTTGCTGTACAACACTTTAACCTATAGTACCAAACCAGGATTATTTCTAATACACCAACTAAAATTCATAGCTAGTAATATTACATGAAGAGGCAGCATAGAACTATTTTTCTGTATATGTCTCAGTACAGTGGTTTTACTCATGGATGAAAATTTAAATTTAGAGTTTGGTTTGATTTTATTTGAAGTATATGTGAGATCTCAGCACCTTAGTCCTACTGCAATTTAAAGTACAACAAGTACTGATGTAGTGAGAATTACAGAGCTGAATGAATTCTTATGGGTTTGAGCAGTTCAGAATAGTTTATTTTTGTTTTTAAAAATTTGAATCCATTATGGGCTAATAAGTTTTTTAAATATTGGATGGTGCAAAATATCAAATTGTCATTAAAAAGTTTCTAAATACTTATCCTCAATCACTGTTTATCTCATCCTAGAGTGGTAATAGATGGTTTGTAGATTGGCACCAAACTGGACCACACTTGGCACAGCACTGACGTAGGATTTAGCAGATGAGTGAAGACAAGAGAAAGTAGTGACTACTTAGAAGGAATACAGTCAACATTGAGCATTGAGCATTGTTGAGCTCATGTGATTCTGTTTTAAAAAATAAGAGAAAAAGAGAGAGAATGAGTTGGCAGGGGCAGGACAGACATACAGCCTCCCCACACTTAGCAATATGGTTAGGTTTCAAAGATCAGGTCGTTATATGAAATTGTCATGCAAAAATGGAAGATGACTACATCTTTACCTAACTGCCAAACTGCTGAGAATCATGGCCCAGCCAAGTGGACACATAACTATCGCTGGCAGCCAGTGTTCCTCTTACCTGGTCCTAGGTATTTGTTACTGCTAGATGCATGGTGTTAATGCAAAAAATAATCAGATCATTTTTTACTGTTGTTGGAAATATGACATCTCAAGTAACAAGATATGTTTTGGGATACAAAGGATTAGGGATAAGCTTTACTGCTATTTATTGATGTTTTACTGAGTTGCCTGCCCAGTTTCTGGTGTCTAGCTAATTTCTCTCTGGTATGTGATGAGTCCTTACAAGTAGTATGACTTACGGAAATGTTTGATGGTGCTGTACCAGTATTGCCTCTCTTCCACATTAGATGCATTGACCCCGTTGATCTAATGTGTTTCCTATTTTCATCCTGAACTTGGCCCATCACCTCACAGGAGACCCAGATGTTCTGTGAGCAAATCCAAGTGGCTGTTGAGGCAGTTGTTGCAGCGTGCTACTCTCTTCCCAAAGACCAGGGTGAGTAAGCCACTGAGTAGACTTAGTGTTCAGTTTATAGGATTGTTGTTGTTAAGTGCCTATGAGTCTGTTCTGACTCCTAGCAACCCTGTATAGGATTCCCAAGGTGTGGCTGGTGAGCTTGAACCATTGACCTTGTGGTTCATACCACCCTTGCAGTTCAGACTGACATTGCAGTCCAGTGCATTATCTCACAGCGCCATACCAGGATAGATCTTTGCTAATATGATGGGTTATGTCCTGACACCTTTACCCTTACCCCAATTTGAGCATGCAACTTCCCTCCACAGAATGCATTCAAGAACAATTTAATAATGTAAGCAACCTCTACTAATAAGCAACTATGGGAAGGTACAGATGCTATGTTCCCTGTGATTCCCAAGATCCCCTGCCTTGCCCAAATCTGAGGCTTTCATTTCTTCTCATTGACTCTTCTCTGTCCAACCCGTTCTACCCATGACAACTGCTGGCTGCTATGTAGCTCTATATCCATGCCATCCCTACTCTCCTCTGCACCCTCCCTCTGAGCTCCCTTATAGGTTAAGTGCCCTCTAGCCCTGCCTTACAAAAATATAAGTGAATGTGTGCCACAAATGGTCTAAACTTCCAGTGCTTCATCCACAGTTATCAAGGGACTACTGTCCTTAATGAATGGACATGAGGCATTATGGAAAGATTTGTTTCAGGTCACAGCACCAGGTGGTTGGAGGGTTAAGAAAATGATGTTGTTGTTGTGAAGTGCCATTGAGTCGGTTCCGACTTGTATAGAGACCCTATATAGGGTTTCCAAGGAGTGACTGGTGACCTTATAGTCCACCAACCTTACAGTTCAAAGGAACTTTGCATTAACCCACAGTGCCATGCCGGGATACTGGAATATAAATATGACCTGAGTTTTTTGATGGGCGTGCTGCTTAACGCATGGGATGCACGTTACCTCATGGTCTCGTATTGCTTAGACTTGTGGGAAAGCAGGTGATGACTTCTGAAAAGAAGACCAGGGCTGTTTACTCCTTGGGTTTGGTTTGACCATAGGAATCACCCTGTGCAAGCTGGTACGGAGCACCACTGTGGACATTGTGGATGGCATGGCTCAACTCCTGGAAGTGCTTACCTTCACTCCTGCTCAGAGGTAAGGGTACCAAATATAGGATTCTCATCTAATGGAGTTCCTTGCTTCGGGTGAGAACAAACTCAGTCCAACAGCAAAATTACTTATTAAAAAAAAAAAACCACACCACCATCAAATTCACTGCCATCAAGCTGATTCTGACTCATAGTAGGCCTGTCTAGGGTTTCTGAAGCTACAAATCTTTACGGGAGCAGAAAGCCTCATCTTTTTCCCACTGAGTGGCTGGTGGATTTGAAATGCTAGCCTTGTAGTTAGCAGGCTAGTGCTTATCTTAGAGCACTAATAATTTACCATCAGGCAGAAGATTTTTAAGAGACGGAAACTTAGGTTATTTATATATTCTTTTTGATTCGCCTCTCCAGCCCTGAGAACAAGGACCTTATTTCATGCAACAGTGTCTGGATTGCCTGCCAGCAGGTGCCTCAGTTACCAAGAGGTGGGTGAGAGTTGAAAGTGGACCATTGACTCTGCTGGCCAAAGAAGAGAGACTCCTTCATGTCTAGCTTCCAGCTGGTGGCATGCATGTACTTTAATTTGCATATAATTTTAGTGTATATGTATATATGGTATATCACCAGTATCAGAAGATAGATATGAATATTTTTTGCCATTTTCTAATACTCATACTTTCAAATGCAAAATCCCTCTTGCTGTAACTCTGTCTTTTGTTGAACAAATTGGTTTGTTTTCCTGGTTCTGCTCCAGGAGCCATCATTTTGAGACACATTTAAGCAGTTATGAGGTTAATAGTGTATTCGGTCTAGTTTGGTCTAGATCGTGGTTACAATCCCCTCCATGCATCTAGACCAAATTAGACCGAGTACACTATTTGTCTAAGAGAACAATGATGAGGATCATCCCGTAACCTTTTTATTTCTTCTTGGGGTGACTGAAGAAAAGCTTTTTCTCTCACTGACTGTATACCCAGGAGATGTGAGAAGAATTTTACAGTATACCACTGTCCATGCTGACCATAATTGGAGGCATTCCCTTTAGTGGTTTCTCTATGCAGTCTTAAGAGAATTATTGAGTTTTTCCTCTGATTCTGGTGCTTCTGATTTTTAACTCATAGATAACAAAGCTGCTGTCCTTTTAACGCTGACAAAGAGTGTGGATTTTGTGAAGGATGCACTTGAGGAAATGGAGCAGGTGAGGGGAACTCTGTCTTTGCTACTCAGTGACTAGAAGATGAGAATTTATTGTAAAGAGAGATTTCCTGAGCATGCACCAAATAGGTTCCATCCTCACTACTCCTGTCCTCTGTCTCCCATCTTCATCCCAGCCTGATGTATGATTCGCTACCACTCCCCTTTGTTCTGTTGCTGGACTAGAAGAGTTAGTTCAGTGTTTGTGAAGTGATGGAGCCCTGTAACCATTAGTGAAGTAGCTGGTTGAGGTTTTTATACAACTCAGACATATTCTGAACATATAATAGAATTTGTTTTTTTTCCCCAAGTTTTTTTTTTTTTTATGTTTTATTGTGAATTATGTGATAGTTTACGTGGGAAATTAGCTTTACATTCATCCTATTGTACATTATTTCATTGCCGTGGTTACAATTCACCTTCATGCATCATCAACCAACCAAAGGGTATACCTTACAAGCCTGCCCCCTGGTCATCAGCACACAGCCCCTCTTCCTCTTTGAGTCTAGAGTCCCCAATATAATAGACTTTTACAATGATCATTATTCACATATATTACCATATGTTTTAGGCTATGGAAGAATGTGACCCTTACTCTGGCCTCATGAATGACTCTGAGGAGGACAACTTTGGGAATGACCATAGAGTAGACTTTGGTGACAGTAATGATGCTGAAGAGGATGCATTGGGGTTTCCAAACAATCAGGATGTATGCTGGTCAGAGGAAGATCAGGAGCTCCTAATCCCCTGCCTTGCACTGGTAAAGGCATCCAAAGCCAGTCTGAAGAAAATCCGGATCCTAGTGGCAGAGAATGGGAAGAAGGACCAGGTGGCCCAGCTGGACGACATTGTGGCTATTTCTGATGAGATCAGCCCCAGGTAAGCCTGACTCCTACTTAAAATGCTTGAGCAGCAGCGTTCTGATCTCAATTTGTGCTGTCACTTCAATATTGTCCCTTAATTTTTTTTTTAATAAGTTTTTATTGTGAGGTTTACGTGGAAGAATATCAGTTTTACATTCATCCTATCATATTTTGTTTCATTGCAATGATTACAATCCCGTCATGCATCATCAAATAACCAAAGGGTATACCCCACAGGCCCGTCCCCCGGCCGTCAGCACACAGCTCCTCTCCCTCCCTGAGTTCAGAGTCCCCAGCTGCTCCATCTGTCCACGTCATCATCTCTGTCTCCATCCCTGGCATCACTGCACCTCTTTTAGCTCCAGTTCCCTGTGCTGGTGTGGCTATAACCCTGCCCTCTGAACTCCACCTGTGTTGGGTGGCCGCAGAGGGAGTCCCACGCCTAGAGTGATTCCTAAATCCCAGTATTTTCCTTTATACCGTGATTTTTTTTCACTGGCATGTGCAGGAAACTTAACACTGCACCCTATGCTAGATCCAGAGCTCTGGCACTGTTCTGTGAGAGTAGCTTCTCTGGGTTTTCAGTCCCTCCCCCACGGAACCCGTCCCACCTGACTGCCTCAGCAGCCGCCAGAACTCGAAGTTCCCTTAATTTTTTATTTAAAAAATGTTCAAACTTACAGAAATGTTGAAAAAGTACTGTAGTGGACGCCCATTCATCCTTCATCTAGATTCATCACTTGTTAACATATTTTTCTATATTGCCTTTTTTTTTTAATGAATACCAAAATCCCACCATCATCAAATTGATTCCAACTCATAACAATGCTTTAGGAGAGTGTAGAACTGATTCATAGGGGTCTCAAGACTTATTTAATCTTTATGGGGAGTAGACAACCTTATCTTTCTCCTGCAGAGTGGCTAGTGGATTTGAACCGCCAACCTTGGGGTTAGCAGACCACTAGGGCTTATCCTTCTACATCACCAGGGCTTTCTTTTTTATAGTATTGTTAAGTACCATCAAGTTGGTTCCAATTCATAGCAACCCTATACAGGGCTTCTGAGGAGCAGTTGTTGGGTTTGAACCACCGGCCTTGCGATTAGCAGTCCAGTGCTTATCCTAGAGCACCATAACAAGGACTCTTGTGCTTTCCCTCCTAGACTAGAGAGTAACTTGTAGTGTGGTGCCATCAGATATCCGTAGTGTAATTTCGTAAGAGGGAAGAAAAGAGAATAATCATCAGCCAAAGGCTGATAGAGATAATATCAAATATAGCTTCACTTGCCAACCTTTTATACAACAGTGTTAGCTTCCTGTGATGTTGGTTTCAGAGTCTCACATATTTGACTGAATCCTATGACCAAGAGAGTTCCCCACTTCAGCTTCCTAGTGAAAATGTTTGTGTTCAGTACGCGCTTGCTGAATTGATTCTGTATTGCCGAATTTAAGACATTTCTGAAACTAGTCACATCCTTAGTTGTGTACTGGAAACCACCCAGATGAGTTTTATTCCTTTTTTGTTAATGATTATTTTTGCTTTCTGGCTTTAGTGTGGATGATTTGGCTCTGAGCACATATCCACCCATGTGCCGGCTGACTGTGCGAATCAATGTAAGTACCTGCTTTGAGGGGATTGCTACAGATGTAATCAGTAGAATTTCCCTCATCACCAATAAATCCTCTAAGGTATAGGGTACATGTTTATTTGTAATACTTGGTTAAATGTACAAACTAATGGTCATATTTCTTGCATGATTTGTACTGGATAAATATTTGAAGTTGAATTATTATGGCTTAGAAAAGGTAGCTATGAAACAAAAAATCTTAATTGCCACAATGTTTTAAGAACCTCTAAACTTGAAAACACAATTTCTAATTTCTAGGCAGAAATAAGTGATCCAGAACCATACTTGAATCCATTATAAACATTCTGTGTGATTTAACCACAGAGGGCCAAACTCTTTAAACACCTGGTTTTATTGTTTTAAGTGCTGGGCCCTTTGCTCGAGAGTTCTCTCTTCTTGTTTGTATAAACTCAGTGTCTTATTCCTAATGATATTGGAAAGAGAAGTAAAACTGCTAAATGGCTTATATTTTGTAATCTAATGAACTGATTCTAATAATATTCCATAAATTAAATAGTGGAATTAGATTAATCAAATTTGTCTTCATAATGAATTAGAATAGGATTCTTTGGAGCATTAACTTTTTAAAAATTGACTTCCTAATAAACATCTTTTGCTATGTGCTTAGTTAATCCTTATCGTAATACCTACTGTACAAATTTAAAAATAGGTATTTCATACATTGTTGTTAGTGCTGTTGAGTCAGTTCTGACTATATAGGGGTTTTGAGGAGTGGCTGGTGGGTTCAAACCCAGCTTGCACTCCAGTGCTTATCCTACAGCACTAGACCAGGACTCCACACTTGTAGTAATAGTTGTTAAGTGCCGTTGAGTCAGTTCCTATTCATAACGACTCTGTACAGGGGTTCCAAAGAGCGGCTGGTGGGTTTGACCAGCCGACCTTGCAATTCAAACCAACCTTGCAGCACACCAGGTCTTCTACTATATTTGAAGGGGCTTCAAAAAGTTCATAGAAAATTCTATTTTAATTCCATTTCCCTCCAACTTTTTTTTTTTCTTCCCTCTCAAACTTTTTGAAGTCTCCTTCCCTATATCTTATTTTCTGCTGGTGGCATCTACATACTCCCATGTTATCTTGATATTAACATTCTTAAAATTCTATACCTGGACTTTTTTTCCATCAGTCATTTCTGCTTTATATTCTGAGCAGTTGGGAAAAATTCAAATTACATTCTAACTATCTTTTTAATTTAAAAAGTCTTATAAGATTTTGCTAAATAGAGAAGAATTCATAATCCTACCCCCATAGACTAATTAGCATGCTTATTCCTGTATATTTCCTTCAAGGTTCTTTTTTAATTATTTGCATTACTTGGGTGTTTTTAATATTTTTGCTCTTTTCTTGTTAATGATACAACTCAAAGTGATTAATTCTGTTTCTTTTCCAGTCTGCAAAACTTGTATCTGTAGTAAAGAAGGCACTTGAAATTACAAAGTGAGTATATGAGGACTTCACCCCAAATAGCTCTTTGAGATTATTCTAGATTTGCATCCATCCATTCTTAACTCAATACCCCTATATCACAGAGTGAAAGAAGGTGGGTGGGGGATTTTCTTTCAATTTCAAGAGTTTCTGCAAATGCACTTACCTTTTTTATTGTAATTTCCTTTGTGCTCTCTTTTGGAGATAGGGTTTTTCTCAACACTGTAATATATTTAACTTTGGTTTTCTCCCATTCCATTTTCAGAGCAAGTCATGTGACCGCTCAGCCAGAAGATAGTTGGATCCCATTACTCATTGCTGCCATTGATCATTGCATGAACAGAATCAAGGAACTCACACAGAGTGAACTTGAATTATGAGTTTTCAGGCTCATTTTTCAGGCTACTTTTCTCACCCCCTCTCACTGTCACAGCCAGGTGCAGATGTCTGCCTTTTAAGTGAGTCCAGAATGCTTTCTCAGCCAAGAGAGAGTCCCTATCTATACTTAGCAACAGATAGTATTGCCAAAGATTTTTGGTTAGGTCACCCTGGCAATTATTTATAAACCGTATGAGTATCATATATTTTCCTGTGCTAGATGCAAAAGATAATTACATGACTTTGTGTTTCTGAATTGCTTCAGAGATTCTTGGGGACGCTACTGCCTGTATTTCTTTTTATTTAACATTTTATTGTGCTTTTTAGGTGAAAGTATTCATAGCAAATTAATTCTCCAACCAGTAGTCACACTCACATTGTTCTATGAGTATGACTACTGGTTGGAGAATTAATTTGCTATGAATACTTTGGTTGGTTGCAGTCTCTACATTGT
Organism: Chrysochloris asiatica; assembly: GCF_000296735.1. Taxonomy (NCBI): domain Eukaryota; kingdom Metazoa; phylum Chordata; class Mammalia; order Afrosoricida; family Chrysochloridae; genus Chrysochloris; species Chrysochloris asiatica. The sequence goes on along the minus strand of NW_006408522.1, from coordinate 32,704,657 downwards.
GTCAGCTCTCTCCATATTTCCTCCCCATTTCCAGTTGCTCAGTGTTCTTGTCCCTCCCTGTTTTCTCATCTTTGATTTTGAGCAAATGTTGCCCTTTTTATCTCATATAATTGAATGTTCTAAGGAGCACATTCTTCACTGGTGTTGTTTGTTGTATAGTCCCATCTATTGTTTGTCTGAAAGGTGGCTTCTGGGAATGCCTTCACTTTCAGGTTAGAAGGTTGTTTCAGGGCAAGTCGGTAGGGGCTCATCTATTCTCTCTCAGACCAGTAAGATTTCTGTTTTGTTTTTTAAATTTGAATTTAAATTTTGTTCTACATACTTTACCCATTCTTACTGGGATAATCTATTGTAGTCTTTGTCAGAGAAGTCAGTATTGGTAGCTGGGCACCCTCTACTTCTGTATCTCAGGTTAGAGGAAGCTGTGGTTCATGTGGGCCATTTGTCCTGCAGAATAATTGCTTCCTTAGGTCTTCATTTTTCTTTGCTTCAGGCAGAAAGAAACCAATAGTTTCTTCTTTTGAAAGCTTTGAAAGCTTTTCAGATCCCAGGCACTATTCATCAGACTAGGATGTAGAACATTATCTTTATGAGCTGTGTTTTGTAGATGTTAATGTAGATGTCCCCTGAGACTATTGTCCCTGGCTTTCTAGGCCAGTGCTTTTGTCCTAATACCTAAGTGGTTTCTATACCTGTGCCTCCTATGTACTTTGTTGTATGTATATGAATTATATAAAGAATTTACAAATATGTGTGTAAAAGCATCCACCATCGTACCTGTACTGCAGTGAATTACTTCATATGGCTCTTACAGTTTTTGTAACTCCCACCAAACAGCTATTTTTCCCCGAACGATTTGGGTAAGAGAAGGTAGGAAAGATGCTGATAGATTATATGATTCAGTTGTGAATGATTGTTAAGGTTAATTGTGAAAAGTTAATGAGCAAAAGAAAAAAAGTTAAGAAGCAAAAGAGGGGCTCTCACTACCATTAAAGAAGAGCCAAGAGTGGAATGCATCCTTTGGATTCCAAGATATCTGTGCATTGAACCTCCTCATCCCAGAGTCAGAAAGCTGTGACACTGGAGGAGTGGCAGAGGAATAGCAGCAGACCATGAGACAAAGCAGTGGTCTTCCCACCCCATGGAACAAATAGAGCTGAGTCACCCAGCAGGAGGCTTGATTGCAGAGTCGGGTGGATCTAGGCATTTAACTGGGGGAGCTGACCCATGGAACTAGAGCCAAGTGCCTTCAGAGTAAGGCTCGTGAAACAGTGGTGTGTCCTATGGGCATTTATCAGCATCCCTAAAAGAGCTGTATAGCATTGCTGGAGCAGGGCAGAAGCCAGGCAAAGGGATTGAGGACCAGAGAGAGGCCTACCTGTGGCTATGCCAGAGGGGAGGCTGCCCTGACTGGAAAACTGTGCCCTGAGCATTTTCTGATCCTGTTAACGTCCCTAATAAACCCTTAACTGTGAGTATGGTATGCGCCTTCTCTGTGGCCATTCCAATGAATTGTCGGACCCAACTGAGCAGAAAGGGCTTTGGGAGGAATTGTTGGTGTCAGATTTGTGCAATACCTATATGTGTAATTGTACTCCTGTCTGACCTCCGTCATCTATTAAGCATGTAAATTTACCTATGTGGCGGTGGTGGCTGTGTGCTGTGGAGTCACTTCTGACTCATAGTGACCCTGTGTATTGTCTCCGAGGTGTAAATCCTTACGGGAGCAGAAAGCCTCATCTTTCTCCTGCGGAGTGGCAGGAACTGCTGATTTTGTGGTTTGTAGCCCATCTCACAACCCACTACACAACCAAGACTCCTTATTTTACCTGTGTATCTGCTCACCAATTACTGTTATTACTGCTGGTGCAGAATTGTATATGTTACAGCATTTACCATAATTGTCATTTATGCTTGCGTAACTCTTGGTGTCTTCTTTTCCCTTGGTCACATTGTACTGACAAACCCCATATTGTGTATTGCCTTTCCCTTCACCAGAATAATACTTTATATGAAACTTCACCAGAATAATAATATTTATATGAAACTTTCTGGTCTGCAAAGATTTTACAGACTTGGAAACCTTATACAGGGTCACTGTGAGTTGGAACCAACTTTAGGGCACTTAATGACAACTATTTAGATTTTGGCTGAAAGTAGAGAATATCAGAAAGATGTTTGCTTGTGCTTTATTGACTACGCAAAGGCTTTCGATTGTGTGGATCATGACAAGTTCTGGAAAATACTGCGAAGTATGAGTATTCCGGAACACTTAATTGTGCTCATGAGGAATCTGTACCTGGACCAAGAGGCAGTTGTTTGAACAGAACATGGGAACACTGAATGGTTTAAAATTAAGAAAGGTATGCAACAAGGTTCTTTCACCATGCTTATTCAACCTGTATGTTGAGCAAATAATCTGAGAATCTGGGTTATATGAAGAAAAACGTGACATCAGGATTGGAGGAAGACTCATTAACAACCTGTGATAGGCAGATGATACAACCTTGCTTGCTGAAAGTGAAGAGGACTTAAAACATTTACTGATGAAGATCAAAGAGCACAGCCTTCGAAATGGATTACAACTAAATGTCAAGAAAACAAAAATCCTCACCACTGGACCAGTAACATTCTTATCAATGGAGAAAAGATTGGAGTTGTGAAGGACTTCATTCTTCTTGGATCAACTATCAACACTCAGGGAAGCAGCAGTCAAGAGATCGGAGGACGTATTGCATTAGGTAAATCTGCTGCACAAGATCTTTTTAAAGTGTTGAGGAACAAAGATGTCAGCTTGAGGACTAAGGTGCGCCTGACCCAAGCCATGGTATTTTTAGTAACCTCATATGCATGCAGTAGCTGGAGAGTGAATAAAGAAGACAGTAGAATTGATGCTTTTGAGTTATGGTGTTGGAGGAGAATATTGAAAGTGCCATGGGATGCCAAAAGAACCAATAGATCCATTTTGGAAGAAGTGCAGCCAGAGTTCTCCTCGGAGGCCAAGATGGCCAAACTTCATCTCGCATATTTCAGACATATTTTCAGGAGGGACCAGTCACTGGAGAAGGATATCATGTTTGGTAGGGTGGAGGGTCAGAGAAAAAGAGGAAGACCTCCAGAGAGATGAATTGGCAAAGTGGCAGCATCAGTGGGCTCAAGCGTGGCAACAATTGTGAGGTTAGCCCAGGACCAGATAGTATTTTGTTCTGTCATGTGTTGGGTTGCTATGAGTCAGTACCGACTCAATGGTATCTAACAATAACAATGGTATTATCATATTTTAAAAAATAATAAGCAACCATGTGTTCTAAATAGCTGGATAAAGGCAATCTATTTTGTTTGAAAGGGCATAGAAATGAGATATTATAAGAGCTATATAGTTTCAGGATACCCATTTCACAAATAACTAGCCTGTTGTACACTGCAATTGATGCTGTAGGCATATCAAGCCACTAACCTATGGTTTATTTTAGACCTGCTTTGTCATTTTGATGGTACAGATTTAATTATATTTTGCACCATTGTGGAAGATCTCATACTGGAAAGCAGGATAAACTTATAATGAATATTCTGATGACTCGAGTTACACTGTAGGACTCTGCAGCCTCCAGTGCCATTCTTCTTCCTCCTATAGGTGAAATATATCACATCTGCTGCCTTTCTGATGTCCCCCTCCCCCACCAGGGTCTCGGTGGGTATAACCAGCAACAGCAGTTTGTTTGTTTTTTTAGTTTTTATTGTGAATTGAATGATAGTTTACATGGGAGAACATTGATTTTACACTCATTGTTTCATTGCAATGATTACAATCACCTCCTTGCATGCAGCAGTTACTTCTTGAATGGTTAGTGTGTAAGTTGGTTGAAATTCCTTAAGCCAAATGAGTTTTAATTTACTTTTTTTAAATTGCCTTTCAATGCTTTTAACAAGTATTGTAAAGAGAAGGGACTATCCTAAAATCAAACTAACAGTGCTAAAGCAAATATATAAAAATAGCATATTTTTTTGCATAAGGAACCCAGTTCTTTTATTTTTCTTTATAGGGCCTATTTTCTCTATACCGAATACTTTTTATATTTGTCTAACCAGACCAAATTCAAGGTACATCAGATTTTGATTATGGAATACTTAATGAACACAGAACTCAAATTATCTGTAGCTGCTCTCAGGTTTAGTAGTTGTCTATTTAATAACTTTGTTCATCTTTGAATCTTTCAAGGCTAATAGAAACAATCAGTGATTTAAGTGTCAGGATCTTTCCCTTATTTATTAGTTAATGATTGTTTGTGAATGAGCAGTAAAATGGGTTTTGAAAAGCCATGAACCCAAGAATCTCATGGGCTTATCCGAGTACCTTTTCAAAGACTTCTCCTCACACAAGCCCTGTACTTTGTATTCTAAGACAACTCATCTTCATGCCTGCCTTAAGCTGAGGTGACAGAAGTGAGTGGGAATTTAGTTTGGTCACTCACTTAACTCAAAGCTTTCTTTCCCAACATGTGCTTGGCTTCAAGATGGTAACTTCAAGGGGGTGTCTGGATTTTTAAGCTGTAAGTTCAGGAGCTACAACAGTAACATTTTTGTAGTTGGTCAGGTTCTGGAACATGTTACAATCCATTTCCACCGTGAATCTCTGTTGCCCCACTTGTGTTGGTGTTAACTGGAACTGGGTGTACAGGGTGTCTCCGGGCTGCACTGAACTTAATCTGAAATAAAGGAAAAACAGGCGCTAGGCTAGGTGTGCCTCAGATTCATTGCTCTGCTGGTCCCAGTGACTGATCCTTCCTTGATGGACACAGAGGTGGATTCTACAGAAATAAACATCTGAGTACCTTGCTGTTAAAACACATGGTTATAAGAGGATAGAAGACCAGAGCCCCTATGGTGGACATTTGCATGGTTAAGAAGAAAAACATCTTATTCTAAGAACTTTCAGGCTTTATCTGTTCCTTTTATTACCTGTAGTTTCATTCTGGTTTGATTCTTAGTAGTAGTATTGGGGTACATTTGGAAAAGGTACAGTTTTAGAATCCTCACTGCTAAGTGTAATGGGTGCAGTGGGCATATTGAGAAGACGTCAGTATGTCAACAGGCAGTTAGAAACCTCCTGGTCTGCCTTTGTACCATTGGGTGGCTAAGGGGATGGGACAGGTTCCCTGAGGAACGTAGCCCCACAATTCATCTGGGAGACCAGCAGACTCTGGTTGAATACTGTCAGTCCTTCCTCCCACTGGCAAGAGTTTCATGAGGCTGAAGCAATGGCTTAATGATACAACAACCTGTTGGAGACCTCAGGGACAGAATATGTAGGCATCTTGAGCTTCAAACTTATTACTGTGTTTGACGGAGCTTCAAAGAGTTCATGGAAAAATGGAATTAAATGATAAAGGAATTTTCCACAAACCACAGGTGGCCTTCAACCACCAATCTTGCAATAGGAATATAAAAACTCTTGTATTTCTGGAGTGAGTATAGACACAGCCATTCTGCAAAGAAATCTGATGGTCATAGTGAGAACTCAGCAATTCTATTCCTGAGTACATATAAACCCATTGCTGAGGAGCTCTGGTAGCGTAGTGGTTATGAATCGGGCTGCTAATCTCATGATCAGCAATTCGAAACTACCAGCTGTTCCACAGGAAAAAGATGCGGTTTTCTTCTCCAGTAAAGGTTTACAGCCTTGGAAACCCTGTACAGGGGCGCTATGAGTTGAAACCTCCATGGCACATAACAACAACTGAGCCAGCTCAATTCATGACAACCACGTTGTGTCAGAGTAGAACTGCTGCACATTCTTAGTGCTGTTGAGTTGGTTCTGACTCACACTGATGCTACATAGGGTTTTCAAGATACAGCTGGTGTGTTTGGACTGTTGACCTTGAAGTTAGCAGTCCAGTGCTTATCGTATAGCACCATACCAGGACTTCAAAACTGTATCGAGTTTTCTTATCTTTTCATAAGCAGTTTGCTAGGCTTTTCTTCGGTGGAGTTTGCTGAGTGGGTTCAAACTGCCAACCTTTAGGTTAGTAGCTGAGTGCAAACCATTTTTGCCACCCAGACCTCTTTTGGGTTGGCACTGATATTAGTGTGGCGCTATAGGATTAGCACTGGACTGCTAACCACAAGGCCAATGGTTCAACCCCACCATGCACTCCTTCAAAACTATCCAGGGCCTTTATGAGTTGGAATCGACTCGATGTCACTTACAACAGCAACAACACACACCCTTCAAATTTGCAAACAAGCATTTAAGGGGACATGTATGAGCAGATTCATTTCAACATTATTTGTGCCAGGGAGCTGGAGGTAGTCTAGGTGGCTATCCCTATGGGAACAGAGTGGTAAATAGTAGAAGTACATGATGGAGCGTTATGTAGTAGTAGAAGCAAAGGATTAGACATGGTTGAATCTTAAAAACATAGTTCTGAGTGAAAATAAGAAATCAGAAGAACTGGATATAATAAAGTTAATACAGGCTCATGAAGTAATGGCACACATAAGAGCTCAAAACTAACAATAGGATATACATACCAATAGAACAATATGGAGGATGGTGCTGGGAATGGGAATAAAAGGTAATTAAAAAAAATTCTATATTGTCACTAGTAGAATGCAGCTCTCCAGTCACTCAAGAAGCAGCCAGTCTTCTTGTGATTGTCTCTAGTACCCAGTGTCTCCCACATCAGGGGAGCAGAGTCAAGTAAGTGACTCAGAGCCCCACACAGCCTCCCTCAACCCCACTCCCCCATACACATGGCGGTCCCAGATGAGAGGTCTCATCTGGGACCGCCATGTGGTGCTGTGGGCTAATAGGCTGGACTGCAAAGTCATTTGAACCACAAAGTCAGTGGTTCAAGCTCACCAGCTGCTCCTTGGAAACCCTATACAAGGTGACTATGAGTCAGAACTGACTTGACAACAACAATCCTCTATTTTAACTTCTGGGGATATTTGTCTCCATGGACACATAAAAAGAGTGTCATTCATTGTGAGTCCCTGCCGTTCTGAGGAGTTGAGATGTAAACGTCAGATGAGCAGTTTGCAGTCTCTTACCTATAGGTCCTCTCTCTGTGAATGAGCCCCTTTCCAAAGATGGTGATCAAACATTCCTTCAAGGGAGCATCTAGGGTGTTATGGATGCTGACTAAGGCCTTAAGAGGTTTGTATTGCTCTGCTGTCTCTGGCATCTGTGAGAAAAGGCAAAATCTGAATCAGGTGCTGGGAACTCAGAGCTCTCCTCCCTCATCACTGTCACTGTGACTTAGAACTCCATAGCAGACATTTTTACCCCTCTATCTCTTCTTTCATTTACTCTCACCTGCACCCTCACTGACCAGCTCTGATAGTGCCTCTCCTCTGCTCAGAAACCTTGGCATGTTTGCCACTGTCTTCTACCGCCCTAGGTTAGCACTTGGGATTCTTTCTAGTTCATCCCCACTCCACCTTTCCGGCCTCACCTGATCTTCTTTGGATCTAGCATCCCATCCATGTCAGGTACTTTCCCATTCCCAGCACACCGCCAGGCTCCTTTTCTTTGGGCTTCTTTGCTTAGCCTTCTGCCTACAGTGATCTTTCCCCATCTCTCAAGGCCCACATAAATGTTACCTCCTCTATGTAGTTGTCTCTAATCCCACTTATTTCAGTGATCCCACGGTGACTTTTACCTTTATTGAAGCACTTACATAGAGCACCAAGGAATTCTGATATGGGGATATAGGATAAGCACTAGACTGCTAACTACACCAGTCACTCCTTGGAAACTCTATGCAGGGTAGCTATGGATGGCATTTAACAACAACAACAGTAGAAGATCAAATATGTCTCCCTCACCCAACTTTTCTGAAAGCAGAGGCCATCCCTTCTTCATTTTGGCCAGAGTTGTTAAGTGCCATTGAGTTAGTTGGGACTCATAGTGACCCTACACAAGGTTTTTGTGGAGCAGTTGGTTGGTTTGAACTGCTGACTTTGTGGTTCATAGTTCAGTACTGATCCTACAGCACCACAGCAGAACTCTGAATAATGGGAATCATTTCACTTTTTTTAAATTAAAACAAGGTGAAAATACTTTGAAATGTATAAAGTACTAAATAAGCATTGTTGTTGTTAGTGCCTTCGAATCAGCTCCAACTCAACAGTGACCCTATATAGGTTTTCCAAGGAGTGGCTGGTGAATTTGAACCACTGACCTTGCGGTCCAATGTATAATCCCACTATTATTATCCCGATGAGTACAGACACAGCAACTGGGAAGGCCCTAATTTTAGAAAGATTCACTTAACCAGTTAAATAGGTTGGAAATTTGAGATCTTAATAACATAGGTAATAAACTCTCCCACTTAGATTCTGCACCACAGTCATCTGTTCTGAAGCTTGTTCCCCAAGGGGCCCAGAATCCTTCTGAAATCGGAACCTGAGTAGAAGTAAATGAGAGCAATTCAGGAAGGACCATGCCCACCTCAATGGTGAGGTATAGACCGCAAATGGCGATGTCTTGCTGAGCAAAGCAGCTGAGGCTGGACTCGGAATGCGTTGCTATGGCAGTCAGTCTGAGGTAGGTGTCCTTAGGTGGGTTTCGTTCAAAGTTGGAGAAGGATAGCAAGATGGTTGCCGTAACTGAAACACATGACAAGTGGACCAGTGTAAAGGGATGATCATGTGTCCCTGACACAAGCAATAGTTAAACACATAACACAAGGAGTTAGAGTTTCATTGAAGTCAAAACAATGCCTTGTTCACTGTATCTATTTCAAACTTGGAACACATGCAAGATCCTGCCCTCCACCACCTCCATCTACTCCAGCATTCTTGGTAGACCACTTCATTGGAGTTGTGGAAAGGTTATCAAGTTAAGATGCCATTAACCTTCTCTGGTAAAATTCACCATTGCCCAGTTATCTGACTTGTTTTGTTTCAAGGGAGCTGAAAGTAATTACAAGCAATCAAAGTAGAGCCTGGAGGCAGAAAATGCAAATAAAAGAGATTTAGCAAAGAAGCACACCTAGGTGCAGACACAGATTACACAGTCACCAAGGAACTGAGGCACAGAAATGGAAGAGATTAGGACCTTCCCACTGAGCAGACAGAGACAGAACCTTGCCCTAGACCCAGTGCCCAAGATTCAGACTTCTAACTTCCTAAATTGTTAAGAAAATAAATTTTTGTTGTTAAAGGCACTACTTGTGGTATGTCTGTTTACAGCAGCACTAGGTAAGTCACATACACTGACCCACGTCTAGCTTTCACACCACTACCCTCACCCAGGTCTACCATGATTGGCAAGGGATCAATGACCCAGAGACTAGAGACAAGAGAGGACTGGGTAGGTTGTTCCAACACTGCAGAAAACCTTTAGTCCATTGATTACCCAATTTGGAATCATCTGAGGAGTTTGAACGTATCTGATGCTTGGTTCTGAGTTAAATGATCTAGGAGCAGCCTGGGCATGAAACATCCCCAGGTGATTCTAATGTGCAGTAAAGTTGGAACAACTGCTCTTGTTCAGGAAATCTCACGTCTAGCATAACCTGTTAAATGCCATCGAGTCAATTCTGTGGGATAGAGACTCTGTATAGGGTTTCTAAGGAGTGACTGATGGGTTTGAACCACTGACCTTGTAGTTAGAGGTCCAGTGTTTATCTTAAAGCACTACACCGGGATCTCTAGCATAACCTAGAGAGTTTAAAACAAACAAACCTGAACTTCATCCCAAACCAACTAAATAAGAAACCCAGGCAGTAGGGGGTCCCTTTATTGTTCCTTCTACCTGGAATGCCTATATCTCACATTTCTCTCTGTCACTCACCTACTCAAACTTTAGGATCCAATTCAAGTCTGGTTTATTTGGGGCCGGCCTGCTCCAGTCTGAGTCAAATGTTCCTCTGCCAGTGCACTCTCTGTTTACTTCCCCAACACCTCTTACAGGGTTTATCATGGCCTGTTTACTTATCTGACTCCCATCTGAACTGTGTTTTCTCTTTCTGTGTCAGGTCCTATAAGTATGTGTTAAATGACAGAATTAGACACAGAGAGTGACAGAGACAGCGAGAAAGAGAAAGACAAACACCCGTTACGATTAGAACCATCTTGAGAGGACGACAGAGGTGTCCAGCGTGTGTGAGGTGTCTGGTGGGCAAGAGAGCTTTACCCAGATTCACATTGACAGTGAGAGGCAGCTTTTTTCTCCAGAGCTCGGCCGCAAGGACGCCATTGTAGTATACTGCCTGGACTCCAACTGTCAGCTGCACTGCCTTCTCCTTGCTGCTGGGGTTAACCAGGGTCACAGAGAGTTTGGCATCTCCTCTCAGGGGCAGGTAGCTAGGTGCTTCCAAAAACAGGTACAAAGGGTCCACAGTGTTAAGACTGAGAGAATCAGTGTCTTTTTGGACTCTCTCCAGCACCTCGTTTTCTTGAAGAGATCCTGAAAAGTGGAAGAAACAAAACAAGTCTCTTACCTTTTATGATGCTGGGTTAATTCCAACTCTTATCAACCCCTTGTGACAGAATAGAACTGCCCTCTAGGTTTTTTGTTTATTTTTTACTGTAATCTTAATGGCAACAGATTGCCAAATCTTTCTCCTACAGAGCTGCCAGGTGGATTTGAACTGCCAGCCTTTTTGTTAGCAGCCGAACACTTAACTATGGTGCCACCAGGGCTCCTCCTCTAGCAGGTATGTTGTTGTTGTTGTTGTTAAGTGCTATTGAGTTGGTTCTGATGTTACATTTAATTTTCCCACTTCTGAATGCCAAAGTCCCAAGGCTTTGTAAACCTCTAAGGTTATATTGGTGTGGTGCTGTGGGCTAATATGTCAGACTGCAAAGTCATTTGAATTACAAGGTCAGTGGTTCAAGATCACCAGCTGCTCCTTAGAAACCCTATATAGGGTCACTGTGGGTTGGAATTGACCCGACAGGACTTGACAACAACAATAAGGTTATTGACATTTTATAGTCAAAAACATCTGTGTTGTCATCTCTACCACAGATATAGTGTGCTTCTTCCAGGCCATTCAAGGGCAAAGTTCTTAAAGTGCAAATGAATTTGCCCTTTGAGCAAGAGTGAGCAAGCTTTTGGACAAGTCTCTGAGGTTGATTTTGCAGGGAATTTAATCTTCCTAAGTGGAGGAATTTGGACTTAGTTCAATGGGCAAATGTGGGTCATGAGACTAGAGGCAGGGAGCATTTTGAAGCAGAGAGTAACATAGTCACATTTGTGTCTTAGAAAGTTCCTTCTGGAATTCTGGGAAGTTGAAAAGAAAACAATGATGGAGAGACTGCAGGAATGAGGTCTGGCTAGTAGGTTATTGCAGTATGAAGACTAGAGATGATGTTGTTGGATTAACTCTAGGCAATGGGGAAAGAGATGAGTAGATATACATGAGAGTAATGTGTGGCAATGAAAAAGAAAGCCTCCAAGTCTTCTTGTTTGGATAAATGGTACCCAGGAACTGATTTAGGGAAACAGGTAGGGGGCCATTAGAGAAAAGGAGGAAAGGGAAGGCATCATAAGCTTTTTGGCAGTTGGTCTTGCTATTGTTATTATGGCAATCATGGTTCCCCAGTCACAATGGAACAAAATACTACTGAGTCCTGTTCCATTCCATGATCAGTTGCGGATTGGGCCGTTGCAATCAATAGGGTTTTCATTGGTCAATGTCATACCAATATGCAAGCCTCCAATGATAAACAGGTGGTGGTTGCCCAGAAGGTGCAGTGGCCAGAAATCAATTGAACTTGGTCTTGCATATTGGCAAGAATTCTACTAATGAACCATCCTACCACATGTGGGCTTGGTATTAAGTGTATTATCAGTAGTTCTCAACTGGGAGCAATTGTCACAACTTGGGGGAAGTATGCTGATATCTAGTGAACAGAGGTGAAGGATGTCACTAAACATTCTGCAATGCACAGGTCAGCCCTTATAACAAAAACTTATCTGGCCCCAAATGTCAATAGTATTAAGGTTGAGAAGTTCTGCTATATATGATGGGGAAAAGGTTGAGATTCCTTGGCTTGCAGCTCTCTGGCCGACCCCTTCCCTCTTTTGCTGTTTCAGGCCACAGGGTAGCCTGACACCCTTCCTTGCTCAGTACCTTCAGGATACTTGTAGTTCTGAGTGATGTCCTCACAGCGGTCATTGCCCACACCCTTGGTGCTGATATTGTTGCCTACATACTTGGTGTTGGAGTCGGTCAGCTCCAGTGTCCCATCCTCACAGCACTTCCATACCACACACTTGGCATTTACTGAGGCAAAAAGGTCTGCCACTGCAGGGGTCAGCTCCAGCATCCCCTCCTTGACAGCTCTGACTGGAACCAGCTCACAGGCATCCAGGACTGATGGGGAGAAAGATTGAGAAAAGTAAGAGAAGCCAGACCCAGGCCTCTGCCAGGGTCAGAACTGCATAAGCGCATAAACTCAGTCCCTATCCTGCACCCTATGTTCCCTCCCCCAGGACTACGTGCAAAGTAAGCACTAGGCTGGGTTTCTGAAAGGGCATCATAGAGGTGGAGATATTGTTTAGTAATAATACTTTGGGTCATGGTCTATGGCAGAAGACCTCTCGGAAATTGGACAGGTAGAACCTCAGAGGAATCATCTGCACAGAAGCTCCCAGACCAGCTTTGCTACTGATACAATAGGAACAAACCAGTTGCTGTTGAATTGATTCCGAATAAAGGTAACCCCAGGTGTGTCAGAGTAAAGGTAAACCCTTCTCCAGGGAATTTTCAATGGCTGATTTTTCAGAAGTAGATCATTAGGTCTTTCTTCCAAGGTACCTTTGGGTTTAGATTTGAACCTCCAAACTTTAGGTTAGCAGTGTAAAACACTAACCATTTGCAATTACCAGAGACTATATGATAGCAATAGGCTACCTTTACTTATTAGAAAGAGCAAGATGGTGGATCGGATGGAAGTGCAGTAAGGAGCTCCATCAGCAACAACACAGAACACCGGACCAAGCAGTCTCAGGGGATGGTGCTAGAACTCTGAACCACATATAAAGGAATATTTAGAAGCTTGGAAGGCTTACAGCTAGGGGAATTTGTAGCAGAATCAAGAAAGACAGTGCTTTCTAATTCAAGACACTCAGCTGCACCTAGAGCTGCCATCTTGGGAGAGACCCAGTGGGGGAAGGATCAGAACAGCCACAAAAGC
>NW_006408522.1:32663573-32683232 GCF_000296735.1 Chrysochloris asiatica | reverse complement strand
TTATCTCTCATACTTTGGACATATAGTCAGTAGGGACCAGTCACTGGAGAAGGATATCATGTTTGGTAAGGTGGAGGTTCAGAGAAAAAGAGGAAGACTCCCAATGAGATGGATTGGCCAATTGGTAGCATTGATGGACTTAAACGTGACAACAGTAGTGAGGTTGGCCCAGGATCAGGCAGTGTTTTGTTCTGCTGTGCATAAGGTGGCTATGGGTAGGTACCGACTCGATGGCACCTAACAACAATAACTACCTTTACTTACTATGACCCAGGCTCTGTTATAGCTCTGTTCCTGAGTGAGGAAGAGCCATCTTTTTATGCTTCCCAGAGATTCCTTCTTAGGCTTCAGCCTATCTATCCTGATATCCCTTCACCAACAGTCCCCAGAAAGCCCACCTTTAGAATCTCCAGACTCAGCACATCCACCAGCACCAGCATCTCAAGATCCTCTGTCCTTCATTAAGACTCAACTCTCTGCCCTGTTCATCTAAAATGGATGAACTACCGTTTCTACCTCATCTCATCTACCTTTGTTCCATTAATTAAGCCTGCTGGCATCAGTTCAGTATTCAGTGGGGCTAGCATCATTCATTTTGATTCTCCTGTTTTTGAAGATGTAGACAGTCTTTGGAGCACTCACTGCTCCTACTTCCTCTCCAAGTGCCTCATTCAGCTCTTGGCTCTTCTGAAGAACAGAAAGGACACAGATACTAAATGAGACTGCCAGCTCTGCTGATGCTCTGGGTTTGATCTGACAACCCATCATTGTTCAGTGTTATGACTTCTAGGTGCTCTCATATTTAGGTCAGCATGGTTTATAAGATCCCAATTGCCTTGCACACATGGTGAGGTCTGTCCAGCCTCCTATCCTGGTCCCAACTCCAGGCTTTACCTTCACCTCCTTTAGGAAGACTTGAGTACAGAATCTGCCATCCACCATAATATTGGGGCAAATCAGGACGAGTCATCCAGCATTCTGTGGAGGTCTGGAAGATCCTGAAAGTAGCAAAGGGAAAAATTTAAGTGGGAGAAAAAGAAGCTCTAGAGATTCAGACTAATAAGGCTCTTATTGCCATGGGGATGAGAGGGTGCTTTGTGAAATGGCTGCTTAACTCCTAGGACAACTGGTCTTCAGTGTCCTGCTTCCAAGAGTCTTGAAGGCCTATTCTTAGTGCCAAGTGGTGTGTTGGGGGTTCCCATGAGGTTATACCTCATGGGTTTAGAGCCCTTCCTGGTCTGGGACCTTACCCCTTTGAGCTTCTCACCAGATTCTGCCTCTCTTGTCTTCTCCATTCTGAAGTCCTTCTTCACTGTAGTACTCCTCTACAAGCAGTTCCCCACCGGTGCCCTGGGCTGAGTTGAAGGTGGTGACTACTCGAGCAGGGATTCCCAGGCAGCGCAGCACTACATGGAATAGGGGCAGAGTGTCAGCAGGTGCCAGAGAGGCCTGGAACAGGGGCAGTCTGTAACTCTAGAATTATCAGGGCCTCCCCTGGGCAGGCCCTAGCTTAAATGCTAGGTGACATCGTGGAAGGAAGAGGGGCACAGTTACCAGGAAGTTAGCACTCAAGACTCCCAAGAGCCCCCAAGAACAGGACATATAAAGACTGATAAATAAGGTAAAACAAGTGATATAGCAACACAGAGTATATTAACAGGGCAAAGGTTGCAGAATCTATAACAGAGCACTGGGGGCTTACTGTACTGGGACAGGTGAGGGAAAGTTTCAGGGAAATGTGAGGTCAGGAGCAGAATTGACAGGTGGGCCCAATTTTGTTAAGGGGAAAAGAAGTTGGTTGGGAGGAGGTGCCTGGGACAAGTAGCTGGGCTCTTGACTAGATGGTGCATCTGAACCAGTTATGGTTGAGATGAAGGTGGGTGAGAGTGGAGGTTGTGCTTGCTTTATGGAGAAGCTGTCTCTTCCACATTGGTGACCAAAGGGTAGCCTGAGAGAAAGGGCAGGCCCTCTGGACAGTAGCCAAGATGACCTGTGGTGTGGCAGGCAGGCCTTCTCTGTACCTGTGCATGCTACAGCGGCCAATACCCAGGCCTGATTGTCATACACAGGCCGCCCTTGACCTGTGAGCCACTGTCGGAGGATGGGCACGCTGCCCCACAGCTTGGTCAGTAAGGCCTCTTCCTGAGTGAGCTGGGTCTGTGGAATAGGCAGGACACACTTCTCCTTGAAAGCATGCAGCTGTTTGGGAAAATGCGTGGATGTTAGTGTGAGTCCCACAGGCACCATAGCTTCCTGGTGGGTCTTCAGACATAGTGCACAGACCACATGCATCAAAACCACCTGATATCTGTGAATTATGCATGTTCCTGGACTCCACCCTAAACCCATTGGATGATAACCTCTAGGGGTGGGGTCTAGGAATCCTCCTTTTTAACAAGCCCTTCAACAGCAGGGGTTTGGGCACAATTTGACCATAGAGCTCAAGCCACAAAGAATAGTGTGATAGTAGCCCCTCCCTGTGCCCCCTAGTCATTAGGAGTTAGTCTCAGGGGTTCTTAACTTCCTGAACCCTGGCTCCTTTGAGGTCATTTGAACCTGTGTACTTGAGGCCTATTTAGTCTTTGCTTCCCCCATTGTGTCTCAGAGGGATATCCAGAGTTTCCCTTCAAGGGAAAATGGGAGCATGTTACTCCTGTGAAATACTTTTAGGGATTGTGGGAAAGGGCCAAGCTACTGTCATGGTCTGGATATTCCTGGGAATACGTTAGAAATAAAAACATCCCTTTAACCACCTTAACAGAAAACACTGGGTAAAATGGACCCTACCTGTCCTTCCGGAGTCCTGGTATGGCACTGTAGGATAAGCACTCGACTGACCACAAGGTCAATTTGAATCTCAAGGTCAGCGGTTCAAACTCACCAGCACCCTACACTGTGTCACTGTGAGTCAGAACCAACTTGACGGCACTTAACAACAACAACCTCTCCCTCTCAGACTGGGGCTAAGGAGAGGAGACTGGGAGAAGGAAGAGTCTTCTGAGGAAATCAAGGCCAATTTTAGCTCTTGGTTTTGTTTTGTTTTTTAACTTTTTATTATGAGTTGAGTGAAGGTTTACAGAATAGATGATCAGTTTTACATTCAACAAATCTTATACTTTATTTCATTTCAATGATTGCAATCCCCTCCGTGTAGTATCATTTATCTTACTTCCTGTGATTCTTGTTTCTATTCTACCTCCTTCCTAACTCTTCTGAACTTTGTCCTCAAGTAAATGCTGCCATTTTGATCTTGAATGGTTGATCATTCCATGGTGAGCACACCTTACTAGTGTTGTTGTCCCAACCTATATACCTATCTACCGCTTAGCTGAAAATTGAGCCATGAGGGTGAGTCCAGTGTCAGACCTAAAGGGTGACCAAGGGCCACAATCTCAGGGTCCTTCAGTCTCTTTCTGATCAGTAAATCTGGTCTTATATATATAATTTTGAATTCTGTTCCATATTTTACCTCTATTTACTTAGGACCTTCTAATGTGATCCCTTTTAGAAGAGCCCTTGGATTTTGTCTTCCACCCAGTCCTGAAAGATGATGTCTCCCTTTGTTTCTCTTGCCTCTGTGGGTGTTATAAAAATAAGAGTCCCTGAGTGACACAGTTAAACCCTAAACTACGAACCAAAACGTTGGCAGTTTAAACCCATTATTGAGAAAGGCACCTTGAAAGAAAGGTCTGGTGATCTGATTCTGAAAGTTCAGGGCCTTGAATGGAGTCATTCTACTCTGCATAGTCATGAGTCAGAATTGATTCAACAGCATCTGGTTTTCTGGTTTGTTGTTGTTAAGTGCCTTCGAGTCCGTTCTGACTAATAGAGACTCTGTATAGTGTTTCTGAAGGAGCTCTGGTAGCGTAGTGGTTACGAATTGGGCTGTGAACCTTAAGGTCAGCAGTTCGAAATTACCAGCTGATCCACGGGAGAAAGATGAGGCTTTCTGCTCCCATAAAGATTTACAGCCTCGGAAATCCTGTACAGGGTCGTTGTGGGTCAGAACTGACTCCACGGCACGTAACAACAGCAATAGGGTTTCTGAGGAGTGGCTGGTGAATGTGAAGCATCAACCTTGTGGTCCAGTTCAAACTGACCTTGCGGTCTAGTGCATTATCCCACAGCGCCGCACTAGGACTCTGGTTTTCTGGTTGGTGGGTGCCATCACCTGTCCTTTTCTCCTCCTCACTCAGACCTTTCTCCACGAACTGTCTCCCACAGCCCCGGAGGAGAAGATTTCCAGGACAACTGAGGTGAAGCAGATCTGTGGGAGGGTTCTTGTCTCATTTCCTCCCGACTTTGGCCTCCCCCCACTCCTCACTCACCAAGTCGCCCAATACCCGGGCAACATGCATCGGGTTGCTCCACTCTTTCACCTGCTTGTTTCTGCTCAGCAAGCCCAGGCTAAGGTCGATGACATGTCTCTCGAACTATAAGGACCAGACAGGGCCATGATGAAGGGTCTCCAGCTCAGGTATTCACCCCGAAAGACAGCCCTGTCATCTTGTCCTTTGCTGAGATTCCACCCTTCCTCCCTTACCTCCTGGTCCCTTCCCGGAGTTCTGGCTTCTCCTCCCTTCCATTGTGCCCCCTGGATTCTGTTTCAGACAGTTCAGTCCTTTGCTGATTCTCCCCACCCAGTAAGGTGTGAACCCTTGAGAACAAGGGCTATGTCCTTTCATTTTGTTTCTGTTGTTTTATATTTATTGAGTGCCTGCTGCTTCAGCCAGCATTGATCCAGGTGTGGAGAATGCAGATACAGCTCCTGATCATGGAAGACCACAGTTTAGGAGTGGAAAGGGACACCATTGTGGATTGAACTTGTTCCTCCAAAATATGTGCTATCAATTTCAACACCTAGATTTGTGGATGTAATCCCATTTGGGAATGGGATTTTCTATTTTATATTAATGAGGCCATATCAGTGCAGGGTGTGTTTTAAGCCAATCATTTTGGAGATATGCAAAGAACAGATGCAACACAGAAGCAAGGAAACACAACGGAGAAACATTAACCACACAAAAGAACCAAGGAAGAGAAACTAAGAGAGACAAGGACCTTCCTTACTCCAGAACTGACAGAACCTTCCCCTAGAGCTGATGCCTGAATTTAGACTTCTAGCCTCCTAAACTGTGAGAAAATCAATTTCTGTTCATCGAAGCCACCCACTGTGATATTCTTCTTATCAGCATCACTAGACAACTAAGATAGACCTACACCACTGAGAATATAGTAATGTGGCAAGGACTCTAGCAGCAATACCAACACAGAACAGACAACACAGACAGTGGCATGTTCCAGGGGATAAAGACGGAAAAGCTCCTTTAGACAGAGGGATCATTCAGTCTGTGTATTAAAGGGATATGGAGGAGCTGGAGCACTGGGGGAAGAAACATAGTGACTTGGTTGTGAAGGGTTTTATGTGACAAGCCAGAAGATTTGTTTTTATCCTGTAGACAATGAGGAGACAACAGAAATTTGATTTGCCTCAGTTTTTAGGAAGGTAACTGTGGTAGCCATCAAGGATGGCCTGACAATGACTTGAGGAAAGAAAGGTACCACAAAGTTGAAATTAACTAAAGAAATTGCCACAAGACCAGAGGCTAGTGGACCTGCCAGCTCTGGCCTGAACACTGAAAGTTATAGGATAGTCCCTGCCCTGTCCCCAATCTGGAGGCCCCCAATACCTGGCCAAAGTCCCAGGACTTTGTCTGGATGCAGTCAGACGTGCCTAAGTAGATGAGGCCATTCTGGTTCAACAAGTATTCCTCGCGTAGAGCCTCATTCTCCAGGAACACGGGATCGTCTGGTGAGAAGCAGGGTGGTGTTCTAGGTCTGCCCTCCATATCCAGGGCCTCTGCTCTCCTTGCTCAGTGGGTCAGATTTGGCTGCAGGCAGAACTCCTCACTCTAGAACCACTGGGACCTGGCCTTCTCACTGGTGGAGAACTGGTGAAGGGGGCTAGAGTCTCTGAATTAACCAAGGCACAGCCATCATGGTCAACCAGGCAGACTGTCAAATGCCTAGTTGTTCCAAAGAAAGTTGCAGCAAACAAGTGTTTCAGAAAAAACAATCATAGATTGGCAGGGTGGGTGCAAGAGAGATTTAGAGGGAGTGCTGGATCTGGGTGGAATGGAAGCCAGAACACTGGATGTGTCCAAGTGAACCCATGATTTCCACGGTCTGTTTGCTCCTGTTTTCCTCACCCAAGGGAGGGCACATGGAAGTCCACAGGTTTGGGACCAGGAGGAAAGTGGAGGCTTTTAAGGACATTCCTCACTCTAGGAAGCAGGGAGCTTTTGTGGAACTCTGCACTTGGTAGGTAGGTAAGTGGAGTGAGGGATTTTTAAACTGGCTCCTGGGGACTAGAAAGAGAAGAAGTCCCAAATCACACAGTGCAGCTATTGACTGCATCTTTCTTGGGTCCCCTAGATTCTAGGACGAGGGTACCCAAGGCAACAGAAGGTTGAAATAATAGAAGTGAAAAAGCCCTGAACAGATTAGTCCTGATCTTACAGAACTGTGTGTCCAAGGAGTCTTCTACCTTCACCCTCCAACTCAAGGCATCTCCATGAATTTAGTTCAACATCACTTCTTTGGAAATCACTTTAAACCCAGGTGTGATATTGATCCCAAGATCTGCAGGGTTCAGGAAGTAGATGTTGAGAGCACAGATAGTAGCAGCCTTCTCCTCTCTCCAGGGTGTGTCCCTTTTTTATAAACTTCCCAGTTTATGAATTGGACCCTGATTTTCATTACATGATATACATTTTCCTTTTGAATCTAGGAGAGTCTTATGTCTAAGTATGCTAAGATGGGACCGAGATGCCAGATGATCTCTGAAAATCGCTTCATTACCTAGTAAATGATCAGCGCCAACAACTCAACCCTACCAGGCAGACACCTCCACACACCTTTACACAGAGAGGCCTTACCCAGCAGGTCCATGCAAGCTGAGACCAAAAACAAGACTCCTGAAATGAGTCAAGATTGTGGCTTCCCTCTGCACTGAGCATTGTTTTACAATCGTCTTTGCTGTGTCTTTGTTCTGGCTGGAGGCACTGGGAGTGGACCCAGAGTCAGCCAGGCAGGTACACAACAGCCTCAGCTTGTGCGGGAAATGGCTTTAGGATTTTTCTTCCAGTATGTGGAATGCCATGGGTCTCCTTGAAGTTGAAAGAGCACAGAATTCACACTTATCCACTTGGATCCAGGGGACATTGTTGTTGTTAGCAGCTGTTGAGTTGGCCCCAACTCATAGCAACCCATGCACATAACACAAAATACTGCCTAGTCCTGCACTATCCCCATGATTGGTTATGGATTGGACCGTTGTACTCCATAGGGTTTTTCATTGACTGTTTTTCAGAAGTAGATCACAAGACCTTTTTTCAGTCTGGAAGCTCTGCTGAAACCTGTTCATCATAGCAACACACAAGCC
The DNA here is from genome assembly GCF_000296735.1 of Chrysochloris asiatica. Classification (NCBI taxonomy): domain Eukaryota; kingdom Metazoa; phylum Chordata; class Mammalia; order Afrosoricida; family Chrysochloridae; genus Chrysochloris; species Chrysochloris asiatica. Next base: position 32,675,788 of record NW_006408522.1, on the reverse strand, counting down.
TCCACTGACAACAGACAAGTGGGAAGTGCACAGGAGGTGCAGTGACCAGGAATACAATCCAGGTCTCCCACATAGAAGGTGAGAATCCTACCACAGAGTCATCACTGCCCCCATAAATGGACATTAGTTTCCACCGATTGTTCCACTTTGGAGCAGGAAAGAAGGGCTTGAATTGAGAATGGGGGTGGCCTCCTGAAGGAGAGAACTGGAGAACCCCATTCTAGCGAGGTAAGAGAAGTGGAAAGGCAGAATCCACAGATTCATGTACCATAGAGAATGAAAGTAAGGAAATGGGGTTCTTAAACAGAACTCTCATTTTCATTATATTATGTGCATTTCCAAATCTGGGAAAGTCCCATTTCCAAGAATGGGACTTGTAGAAACCTGGGAAGATCCCTTTTACTTTTCCATGTTTGCTCCTCTTTTGCAGCCCTACCTTGTAATAAGGGTTCCTTCTCGGCTGGTGCTAAAACTCTTGAAGAGGCCTGTGTGCTTATTGTCTGGGGTAGGAGAGGGAGAGGAATGTTCCCCATTCCTCCAAAGAAGATTTCAGGGAGCTCAGGAGACTACAGTAGATGTTGGCAGATTTGAAAAGGAAAGAGTCATTAGAATGCAGAGATAGAGAAGACATTGGGTCAATAAAAACCAATGGCTCTTTCTAGATAAAATAGTCCAGTCACTGCTAGGGCTGCTCTTTGCCAGAGATGGCCACTGGAGGACACCTGACCCCAAGGCAGCACACTCATAGGCTGGCTGAGCTACTGACCAAACAGGTGGAGAGAAGTTGAGAGAGGAAACTAGAAGACAGACTTGGGGTAGATTTTTTGTGAAGCTGATGAAGCTGAACCTTCAGAGCCCCTCACTGGTACAGCCCCATCAAAGCCTGGGAGGAACCTTGCTGTTGTTATTGTTGTTAGCCATTGTTGACTAGCTCTGATCCATGGTGGCACAATGTACAATAGGACAAATCACCAGTCCTGCACCATCCCTATGATTGCTTGCAGATCCAACTGTTGTGATCCTCAGGGCTTTTGGAGGCCAGTTTTCAGAAGTAGATAGCCAGGCTTTTATTCCTAGTCTAGAAGCTCTACTGAAACCTCTTCAGCATCTTAGCAACACACACATTTCTGCTGACATATAGATGGTGGCTGCACCTGAACTGCATTGGCGAGAGAGGATCACTGGTGGCACAGTGTTAAGTGCTCAACTGCTAACCAAAAGGCTGGCAGTTTGAAATCAGTAGGCACTCTTTGGGAGACAGATGTGGCAGTCTGCTCCCATAAAGATTCACAACTTTGGAGATCCTATACAGTCATTGTACTCTCACCTATAGGGTCACTATGGGTCAGAACCAATTCACTGGCAACAAGTGGATTCTCCCCTATGGAAGACTAGAATTCTACCCATGAATTTCTGGGAGGAGTACTAGCCATTCAAAACTTTATATTCTTTTTTTAAAAGAAGGCTATTCAAATTACATAGGCTTCAAATCTCACAAAGCCTAGATTCATACTGTCAGCAGAGTAAGGGAACCCAAAGAGAAAGAGAGAGGTGCATTCCTCAGGCTGCCGTAATTCCTAAAGAACTTTGCAGTTCTTGCTCCTGTTGCTGTTAGGTGCCATCGAGTCGGTACCAGCTCATAGCAACCCTATGTACAACAGAACAAAGCACTGCCTGATCCTGGGCCAACCTCACAACTATTGCCACGCTTGAGCCCATTGATGCTGCCACTTGGCCAATTCACCTCATTGGGGGTCTTTCTCTTCCTCTTTTTTTCTAACCCTCCACCTCACCAAACATGATATCCTTCTCCAGCGACTGGTCCCTCCTGACAATATGTCCAAAGTATGAGAGATGAAGTTTGGCCATATTTGCTTCCAAGGAGCACTCTGACTGCACTTCTTCCAACACAGATCTGTTGGTTCTTTTGACAGTCCATGGCACTTTCAATATTCTTCTTCAACACCATAACTCAAAAGCATCAATTCTTCTATGATCTTCCTTATTCACTGTCCAGCTTTCACATGCATATGAGGTTATTGAAAATACCATGGCTTAGGTCAGATGCACCTTAATCCAGTTCTTCTGTCAGTTTGTTGTACTGTGGTGGCTTATCAGTTGCTGTGATTCTGGAAGCTATTTTAAATACCAACGGGGTCACCCATGGTGGACAAGTTTCAGAGGAGCTTCCAGACAAAGACAGACTAGGAAGTAGGAGTAACAAACTACTTCCAAATGATTAGTCAATGAAAACCTTAAGAATAGCAGAGAAACACTGTCTTGCCCCTGTACTCTTACAAAAAAAAAAAAAAAAATCTCTTTCCATAAAGTGATTTCAGTGAGTCTCTATTTCTGTGATCAAAACAGCCTGAGTCAGCACCAGGGCTGAGTGGTGAGAGAAGATTTTGCTTTAAGTTAGAAGTCCCGATTTATTTCTTCCATTAGTGACACCAAGACAAGTCCCTACATCTAACAAACTATCCTTCCAGCAAGAAGGCACCAGCAATAACATCGAATGAGTTGCCCTAGGGCCTGGGGCATCAGCTCCCTGTCACAGCTGTACCTTAGTGCTGGAGTTCATGATGATCCAGTCCCAAACTTACCTTTATTCCAGGGATTAAAGAGCAGTATGAACTGGCCCAGTGGGTGTTTCTTCTTGCCAGAGACCTGCAGCAGGAGTGAGTAATAGCCAATAATGGCATCTGCGGGCGTCGTCACAGCAATGGTCCAGGACTGGGCATCTCTCTCCTTTACCATTGCACTCCACCACTTTTGATCGCCCAGACTGGAGATGGGGAATGTGACTTTAGTCCTATTGTCCTTGGAAGGCTGCTCTCCTGCAGACACATAGTGATGAACCTATCATTTGACTTTTTGACTACAACTCAGAGTAATAAAGTTAGAGTGTTACAAAGTTGGAAGAGATGTAAATTGGTTTGGGGTAGAAAGAATATCCAGGAGTATGTCTACGGAGGTATAAAGGGTGAAGATGGGTTATTAGCACCCGTGGACCTATATCTAAAAAGGTTCATAATCTAGAAAATGGGCAAAATAATAGTACCTGCTTCATAGGGCCCATGTGAGGAGTCAATGAGATATTGCATGTAAAGTACTTGGCCCCAAATCTCACATGTAGTACAGATTCAATAAATAATAACAATTAGATCCCACTGAGGCTTCTCCAGAAAGTTGATCTGGTTACAATGAAAAGGGGACCTTCTTGTGATAATGCTACCGAGCAGCTTCTGAATCATAATGTTACTGTTGTAAAGTGCTGTCACACTGGTTCCGACTCATAGTGACCCTGTATAGGGTTTCTGAGGAGAAGCTGGTGGGTTTGAACAGCTGGTCTTGCAGTTAGTGGTCCAGTGTTTATCCTATGGTGCCACACCAGGACTCCTGAATCATCATAAGCAATAGTTATTATACACAGTATCTCATGGCAACTGCGCAACAGCCCTGCCACATGGGTAGGACTTCCTTGAGGCCCAAGTACAGTATGAGACATTTGCCCCTTGAGGATCATTTTCTCTGATGGGGTGCTAGAATGAGAAAATCTGGTATTGCTGCCAAAGGGCTCAGCTCCACTTACCAGTTTGTGCAACAAGGGTCACCTTCTTCAGGACAGGCAGAAATGTGTGGATTGGGGCATGGAAATGCAGGATGAGGGTGAAGGGCTGCCCTCTCCTTACAATTAGGCACTGGGAGCTGATGGCCTTGGTGTGGTGCTCCTCATTGTTTCTTACTGTCTGGAAGTCACAGCTCTTGATACCCAGAGCTACTGTGAAGATGACAGAAATCAGGGAAATTGGTAAATGTAACAAAACAAGTAGAAGTAGAAAGGGAAGGCAATATATTGTAAGAAGGAAGTTGACAAAAACTGATGGAAACAGGGGAAGACACTGGGAGGTGTGCAAGAGTTAAAGGCAACAGAAGTAAATACTATTATACATATAATCCTATAATAATGGCAATCTTATGGAACCCTGGTGTGGTACTGTTGGATAAACACTATACTGCAAGGTCAGTTTAAATGGCAAGGTCAGAGGTTCAAACTCACCAGATGCTCCTTGGAAACACATATAGGGTCACTATGAGTAGAATTGACTGGACAGCAATTAACAACAACAACAATGGTAATCTATGAGTAGATGCATGAATAGGTTCAAAGGCTGAACAGGTGTAGGAGGGAGTGGAAGTATACCCAGAAATATATATAGGATTGACAGAAGATATTTGTACATGTGTATTTACTTTTGCTGCAAAATATCCCTGAGTGTGGTGGAGCATACAGAAGGCAAAGTTATGAAAACTTGTGAGACATAACCAAACACCATGAGGGAATGAGTTGCTGGGTCTGAGGTTCTCAGGACCACAGTCTCTGGGGACACCAAAGTCAATGTGCATAACAGACCACACAGAAAATGTTCTTCATCCTACTTTGGTGAGTAGCAATGGGGGTCTTTAAAACTTCACGAGTGGCCATCAGAGGTGTAATTATTGGTCTCTCCCTCTCCAGAGAACAGAAGAGTAAAGAAAATCAGAGATGATGGAAACAACTAGTCCAGTGGACTAATGATCCATGTGAACCTCAGCCTCCACAACTCTGAGACCAGAAGAACTAGATGATGTCTGGCTATCACTGCCAACTGCTCTGAAAGGGATCACATAGAAGGTCCTGGATAGAGTAGGAGAAAATGTGGAACAAAACTCAAAACCATAAGAAACAGGTAGAACCCCTGAGATTAAGGCCTGTAGTCACTCTTAAGGTTTGGAAAGGAAAATTCATCCTCATGGCTCAATTTTCAATGAAGCATTAGACAGGTTTATAAAGGGAACAGTAATATCAGTGAAGTATACATACCTTAGAATAATTAACCATTTGAGATTATATATATATATAAAAAGGCAGCATTTACCCAAAGACAAAGTGTGGGAAAGTTAAGAAAGAAGGAAGAATGGAAACAGGAAACACAGGGAGGAAATGGGATAAATGATATTGAAGGGATTGTAATCAATTAGATGAAACAAAATATGTATGAATTGATGAATATAAAACTGATGATCTGTTCTGTAAATCTTTACTCAACTCACAATAAGAAGTTAGAAAAAAGCAAAGCAAAGCAGAGACTTTGGAGTCAGAGACCAGGATTCAAATCGTTGGCTCAACTACTTACCAGTTGTGCAACTTTAGTCAATTAACTTAACCACTTTGAGCTTCAGTTTTCTGTTCCTTAGAACAGCAGAGCTGTTATGAGGATTTAATAAAGTAATGTATCTAATACACTTAGCATTGTGCCAAACAGTTGTTATAAATTGCTGGCAAGTTTGCTTCGACTCATACATACCTTATATATAACAGAATAAAATATTGCCAGGGTACATAACAGGACTGTTATTATTGTTGTTGTTAGTAAGAATAATGTTTGTTCTAATCATTGACCTCATTTTCTGGTCCCAGTCCAAAATTCAGAATCTTTCTCACCCTTATTCATTATTTTCTTATAAAACAATCAGATAATTTTTAGAGCTAGTTTTGAAATCAGTGGGTCCAATTTTGCTGTTTCACAGATAAGAAGAATGGGGACCAGAAAGGGCATCAGACACACTTGTAGGTTCACCAAGTCCACAGCACCATGCAGTCCAGAAAAATTCTACAAGGACAGGAACAAAGAGTATTATGAAACCCTATCAGTCAATTCTTATTTTAAAGAGGTGGTGGTGGGGGAGGGGGGGAGATAAAAGCAAGGAATAAATAAGTCAAAAGATGTTCAATGGATAGATTTTTAGAAAAACACAATCTAACTAAACTAACACAGCTTGAAGTAGAAAAGTTGAACAGACCTATAACAAAAGAAGAAATTGATCAGGTAATTTGAAAAAAAAAAAAAAACTCCCAACAACAAAAAAGTCTTGGTCAAGATTTGCTTTACTTTCCTGGAGAATTCTACCAGACATTCAGAGAAGAGCTGACACCAATTTTACTCAAACTATTCTAGAACATAGAAAAGAATGGAAAATGCCTGAATATATTTAATGAAGCAAGCATAACCCTCATACCCAAAACCAGGCAAAGATCAATATCCCTCATAAACATAGATGCAAATATTCTCAATAAAATCCTAGCCAATAGAATTCAGCAACATATCAATAATAATAATAATACAGGGGTGAAGCTTGATGATGGATCAGGGAGAACTGCAGTGAGGACCTCCGACAGCAATAATACAGAATACCAGATGAAGGAGGTTCAGGGGATGGTCACAGAACTCTGAATTACATATAAAGGAATATTTAGAAAGTTTGAAGGCTTATAGCCAGTGGAATTTTTAGTGGAAACAAGAAATCTATAATTTTCTGATTGGCTGGCCTCAGTGGCTCCCAGAGTGTCCATCTTGGGCAAGATGGAGCTGGGTGGGATCAGAGCCACAGCTAACGCCTGACACATACTCAGAGATAAAGGTATGGACATTCTCTCTCTCTTTTTTTCTTTTTTTCTCTGTTCACTGGACTCTTACTGGCTGTGTACTTCTATTCTGGTGACTAGAGATGGTGCTTGAGCAAGTAGACAACCTCTCCACCCCCAGAGAGTTCTAATACGTATGCTCACAGATCTGCTCAGAATTTAAAGGGAAAGGATCCCCTTAAAACCAAATGGCAGAGCAAAATGGCCACAGCCAGTCCTGAACTGTTAATCACTAGGAAAAAGGCCTGAACGGAGGTTGTGGAGTGAGAGACAGATTTAAAAAGGAAACAGGCTAAAAATTAAATCCTGAGTTACATCATAATGACCAACAATGGCATCTTGAAATTTCTCAGGCAGCCTTGAGGGCAAGAAGCTGAGAGAGGGAAATTAAAGTCATACTCATATTTTGCTACAGAATTTTGTTTTTCTCTTCTCTCTTTTTTGTCTTTTTTGTTGTTGCTGTTTTGGTATTTTTTGGTCCCCTCTGTGGTGCTGTTGGTTAATGCACTGGATTGCAAAGTCAGTTTGAACTCCAAGATTGGTGGTTTAAGCTCACCAGGTGCTCCTTGGAAACCCTATACAGGGTTTCTATAGTTCGGAACCAACTCAATGGTACTTAACAACAACAACATTTACGGGGCTCTTTCCTCCCTACATTACCCAAGAAGAGACAGCAATTGTGGTCATACAGTCAAGCTACAATCACACCCTATAAAATTCCACCATCCAGGCAAGAACCAATACCGGCTGCCATAAACCAGGTAGGCAGCCAATGCCTGCAATAGTTACTCTTAGTTGAGTAATAAGAACAGTGAAAAGGGAAGCCCATCTCCTGATCACATCTACTTGGAGGCAATCAGAAATCATAATAAAATATCAACACACATTCATCTAATTATTAAGGTCACAGCTAGCTACTGAATATGTCCAAGAAACAGATGACTATTAAGCACATGTAGAGAAACAAGATAAAGTGACTGAAACAAATGACCTAGAGGTAGACCTAGATTTCACATTGGAAGTAGGGCAGGCTTTGGAAATGCCTGAGAAGGAATTCAGAAAAATGATAATGAAATGTATCAAAAAACAAAACAAAACAAAACCCACAAAACATCATGATCAAGTAAGAGTCATACCCTAGAAGTAAGGGTGGTTCAATATTAGAAAACTAATCAGTGTAATCTACCATATAAATAAAAGAAAGGAAAATAACTACATTATCATATTGATTACTGCAGAAAAAGCATTTGACAAAATTCAACATTCATTTCTGATAAAAACGCTCAACAAAGTAGGAATTGAAGGGAAATTCCTCAACATAATTAAGAGCATATATACATATCCAACAGCCAACATCACACCCAGTGGATAGAAACTGAAAGTATTCATGTGCAAATAGGAACCAGACAAGAATGTCCTTATCACCACTCCTATTCAATATTGTGTTGGAAGTATTAGCCAAAGCTATACTGCAAGAAAGGGAGATTAAAGTCATCCAATTTGGCAAAAAAGAAATAAAACTCTTTCTATTTGCAGATGATATGATCCTATACATAGAAAAAAGAAAGTCACCGGAACTCATCGAAAGATTCAGCAAAGTAGCAGAGTACAAGATCAATATACAAAAATCATCCTGATTCCTCTCTACTAATAAACACAACTCTGAAAAGGAAATGAGGAAAATACCATTTACAATAACCTCCCAAAAGATGAAATACTTAGGAATAAATCTAACCAGAGAAACAAAAGACCTATACAAAGAAAACTACAAAACACTACTACAAGAAACCAAGAGAGTTGCAAAAATGGAAGAATATACCATGTTCATAGATAGGAAGACTTAACATTGTGAAAATGTCAACACTGTCCAAAGTAATCGATAGATACAACACAATCCCAACCTAGATTCTAACAACATTCTTTAAAGAAATAAAAAAACTGTTCACTAACTTTATGTGGAAAGGAAAGAAACCCTGGATAAGCAAAGCATTATTTAAGAAGAACAAAGTTGGAAAGCTCTCACTCCCTGATTTCAAAATTTACTACATGGCCATGGTGGTCAAAACAGCCTGATACTGGTACAACAAAAGACACATAGCTCAATATAATAGAATTGAGAACCCAGAAGTAAATCCATCCATATACAGTCAGCTGATCTTTGACAAAGAGGCAAAATATATTAAACGGAAAAGAGATAGTTACCAACAAATGGTACTAGAAAAACTGGAAATCCATTTGCAGGAGAATGAAACAAAATTCATATCTCACACCATATACAAAAACAAACTCAATGTAGTTTAAAGACCGAGAACTATAAAGATCATCAATGAAAAAATAGGGACAAACTTAGGGGCTCTAATACATGGCATAAATATACTATCAAACATTACTAAAAACACACAAATAGTAGAAGATAATACAGATGACTGGGACCTCCTAAAAATCTGGCGCTTACATGTATCCAAAGATATCACCCAAAGAGTAAAAAGGGAGCCCGCAGACCAGGGAAAATTTTTGCAATGACATGTCAAAAAAGGAATTAATCTATAAAATTTATAGAAAACTACACCTCTACATGAAAAAGACAAATAACCCAATTTAAAAAGGGCACAGGACATGAACAGACACTTCACTAAGAAAGACCTTCAGGCACCCTATAAACATGAAGAATGATCATTAGACATTGTTGTTGTTGTAAAGTGTCATCGAGTCAGTATTGACCCATAGCAACCCTGTCTAGGGTTTCTGAGGTGAGCTTGAACTGCTGAGTTTGCAGTTCAAAGGGCTTTGCAGTCTCGTACATTAACCCACATTGCCACACCAGGACTCCCATTAGGCATTAGAGAGATGCAAATCAAAGCAAAAATAGCAAAGTTAAAAAACAAAACAAAAAACCCAGAAAACAAATGCTGGTGAGGTGTGGAAACACTGGGACTTTCCAGCAGGTGGGACTATAAAATGGTTCAACCACTGTAGAAAATAGTATGGCACTTCTTCAGAAAATTGGAATTAGAAATACCTTATGACCCAGCAATTCTACTTGGTAGGACACGAGCCAGGACACGAATAGATATGTGTACACAGATGTTCATGGCAGCACTATTCACAATAGCAAAGAGATGGAGACAGCCTAAGTGCCCATCAATGGAAGAATAGATAAACAAACTTTGGTACATACACACAATGGAATACTATGTGATGTTGAAAGCTAATGATGAAATCTATGAAACACCTCATAACATGGATGAACCTAGAGGATATTATGCTGAGTGAAATTAGTCAATCACAAAAGAACATATATTGTATGAGATCATTGTTGTCAAAACTCAAGAAAAGATTTTCATACTAAAAGAAACAATATTTGATGCTTCTGAGGGGTAGGAGGGAATGGAGAGTAATTCACTGGCTAGAGGGAAGACATATGTTAACTCAGGTGGCAGGTGGGGCAACACACCCCATGCAACAAAAGGGAGGTTGGCAGAGAATAATGAAGACAGATAAAGACACAGGAAGTGAGGTATGCAAGGGCTAAAGGGAATAGAGGTAAATAGTGACATATGTGCAACCTTGGAAAAACAATGTTCTGCAGGTAGAAACATGGATGGAGACACATACTGAATGGGTATGGAAGGAAGAATGGTATATATCTCACAAATACATAAGAGTTTGAAAGAGAATATTGGTACATGGGCACTTACCTTTCCTGCAAACACAACTATGAATGTGGTGGAGCATACAGTGGACAAAATGATGAAACTTTCTTAGATATTATTAAATATCTTAAAGCATTGATTTGCTGGACCTGGAGGCTCAGGACCATAGTCTCAGGGGACTATGGTCAACTGGCATAATATAGTCCACAAAGGCAATTTTCTACATTCTACTTTGGTGAGTAGCATCTGGGATCTTAAAAGTTCATAAATGGCCGTCTAAGGTGCAGCTATTGTTCTCGCCATGTGTGGAAGAAAGAGTGATGAGAATTGAAGAGGCTTGGAATCAACTAGTTCAACAGATTAATGGAACATTAATCTTCTGAGACCAAAAGAACTAGATGGTGCCTGGCTACCACTACCAACTCCTCTGAAAGATATCACATTAAATAAAGTGGGTCTTAGATAAAATGGGAAAGAAGGTGGAACAAAGCTCAAAATTATTTTTAAAACAAGAAAAAAAAGAGACCAAGCTTACTAGTCAGAAAGAGACTGGAGGAACCTGAGACTATAGCCCTCAACCACCCTTCAGGTCTGGAAATGAACTCACCCTCATGGCCCATCTTTCAGCCCAGCAGTAGCAAAGTATAGAGGGGGATAACAACACTAGTAAGGTATGCTCACTATGAATGATGTAGCAGTCAGTCATTCAAATCAAAAGGGCAACATTACCTAAGGACAAAATTGAAAAGGGATGGGAAGGTGGGGGGAATGGAAATACAAACCATAGGGAGGAAGCAGGATAACTGTTGTTGTATGGAGGGGTTACAACCATTGAGATGACACAAAATGTATGGCTTGTTGAATGTAAAACTGATGATCTTGTTTGTAAACCTTCACTCAATTCACAAAAAGTTAAAAAAAAAATGTTCAGCCAAGTCCAAGATGAGGTACAAGACTGAGCCCCTACCCTCAACCCCACCCCACTGCCCTGTGAGAAATGTTGTGGATACCCAAGATACAGCCTAGGTCCTTCTTGGTTATGAGGTCACTGGTGAGTTATCATGAGTGCTTACTGACAAACACTCAAGAAATCTAATCTGTACTCATTTTAGCAAGAGTGAGGCTTTTAAATTCTATTTTACAAAATCTGGTGCCAAACCCAGAAGACAGGGTCAGACACGCCATGTGGGTGTTTTGCAAAGCATTTTATTCTCCTAGCTCAAGAAAGTCCCCTCCTCCCCTTCCTCATTGACTGAGAACTATGGGGTTAACAATCTTTCCCTTGATGGTAGCAGTCTTATTTAAATTTCCTAGTCATCAAACAGGTTCTTCCCCTCTCCCAATTCATCCCTGCTCACATACTCCAAATGCATAGGCCACTTTTGATATGTTAATCAACAATCTATGTCTGGTCTAGCAATTTCCTGGACACCCCTTATTTCTGAAGATGGATCATAATTAAGAATTTATTTCTCACAACCCCACTCCTACCCCCAATTTAATTCCTCTTGCATCAAAGGTGTCACTTCCTTTTCATTCCTTTGATGGCAGATGGCCACTGAGGCTCTCTTTGAGTGAAAGGCAGCCTGTAGTTTTGGCACTTGCTCAGCTGTTGGGACAGAGAAGCCATAGTTTCTGCTTGCAGGTGTGTCCTACTTTGGGAACATTTTTCACTCTGGGGGTAAAATCCTTTAGCACCAAGATAGGTCTTGGCAAATTTAGGATACTCCTACTTTGAATTTCCCTCAATATCAAATTTTTCTGAATTAGAACTCAAGAATAAAGAGTAAGGCTGAATAAAGAAGAAAAACAGCTCATCCACTCTACTTTTTCTTTAATTAATGATGGAGATGATAGAAAATGCCAATGTTATAAAATTAGGTGGAAGAAACTGACATTATTGAACATGAAAACATATGATAGCATGAATAGAAGGTGTAAGAAATAACTCTTGGGGTGGGTGAGGGGACGGAGGGGAAGGTGGAGCACAGGGCAGGGATTAGACACAGGATAGTTTGGGTGCTGGGGAGGGAGAAATATACAAGTAGGGAAGGGGAATGGAAGAACAAAGCAGATGGGAGAACAATTAGACAGGT
>NW_006408522.1:32654880-32662107 GCF_000296735.1 Chrysochloris asiatica | reverse complement strand
AGGGAGTGGGTTTGTAGGGTATACCCTTTGGTCGGTTGATGATGCATGGAGGGGATTGGAACCATGGCAATGAAACGATATACAATAGAATAAATGTAAAACTAAAGTTCTCTCATGTAAACTATCATATAATTCACAATAAAACATTAAAAAAAAAAAAAAGAAAGAACTCTTGTGGGTGTGGTCCACCATCAGGAATATAAAGACTCATGAGATTGCTAGACCAAGCAGACAGATTGTTGATTTACATCCAGGGATATGTAAGTAGGATGAATTGGGAGAAGGGAGGAAAGAAATCTGTTCTAGGACTAGGAACTTTAACTATCATTAAGACCATGGGCAAGTCATTTTGGCTTCTCTGAGGGGAGGGAAAATGGGATGTGCCATAGAATTGTATATGGAGAACTGGAACTGGAGGAGGGGATTTTTCAAGACAGGGGAATAAAACTGTTTGCAGGCCAGCCATGTGGCCGTCTGCCCGTGTCTACTGGGTTGGGTGCCTGATTTTGCAAAATCAAATAAAGAAAACGTCACTCTAGCTAAAATGAGTACAGATTGGATTACTTGAGCTTTTATCGGTATGGACAACATTCCTCACAAAGAGAAGAAGCCTCCCTGTACATCTGGTTCGGGGGCCCCTGGGTACTCCTTGTGCCCTATGCCTCCCTTTTCCACCAGTGAAGACATCACTACAGATAAAACTATCATAATAAGTCTGGGATTTTATAAATTGAAGTACAGCAATACTCAAAAACCAAAAGATGGTTTCTCTCTGTTTAGCACAAAATTGGTGTTGGGACCCAGGATGAGCCCTGCCTTGGTAGACTGGTCATGTTGGATCTGACTGTGGAATGGTGGACAGTCATGACTAGAAGGAATGCAATTTGAGCTTTCTGTGCAACTGAATCCCTGCAATGACCCGGAATCACAGCAAAAGGCACTACTGAGAGTTCATTTTTCTCTGTCTGGAATCCTCATCCTACCTCTTCTTTACTTGACAAGAACCTGCTCATCTTCCAAGATCCAAAGGCACCAACCTGTGAAGACTTCACTGACTACTCCAGGAAGAATCTGTCCTCAGAGCCCCGACAGTATCTGCTCCACTCCTTTCAGCACTTATCCCACTTAAAACAGTCATCTGTTTACCCTCTGACCTACCTCTGAGTTACCGTATCTACATCCCCAACCCCAGTGGTGCCTAGAACATAGATGCCTAACTGATATTTCCTCAGTCAATGAATGGATGTTGAAGAACCTTGAGGTAGCCTTAGGAGAGCTTCTCAAATGTACAACTGGGACCTCAGGCCTGTATTAGTGCTCACAGAACCTTGTAGGTCTCTGTGTTCTTGAGTCTGAGTTTTCTTGTTCCATGTCTGCTCTGCTCCTTTTAGATTCCCTGACTCCCACCTCCCCTTCTCTTCCATTTGACCTTGAGGCTATGACACCTTCTGGCTTTTCTAGGATCTTGCCATTTGTATCACAATCAAGTGATTAGAGTTTTGTTAAACAGAGACTTCGGAATGTTCTTCAAGTATTTCACAGTTGAGTGTGTACCCTCTCCTTCTGCTTTTCACAATACCCCAACACTGCCTCAGAAAGAACCCTTCAAGCAATGATGGTTGGTTAAATGTTTAACCCCAGTTTGGAGGTAGAGTAGGTGATGGAAGAAGAAGTCCTTGTTTGTAGTGTTTGCCAAATTCTGTGGTATAAATACTCCAATTATGGTTAATTTCAAGCTACTGGTTTGATGTCACTGAAAGCAGTTATGTAAGATGTGGAGGGGTATACCATTATATAGTATTTCTGCCCTGCAGAAATTATATATAATCATCATAAATAACTTAAACAAGACAGATAAAGGCACAATGTAATAAAATGATGAGGCTAAGATATGTATTATCTTTGTTTTTAATATAATTTTTTAATTTATGGGCTTATACATTTAAAATTTTAATAATGATTGTTTAAGAATTGGTGTAGAAGATTCCTGAAAATTTACTAATTAGTATTTGCAAACCTGTATAAGCTGGCACAAACCAGATCTCACATACCATAACCACTGAGCTAATAATACTCAGTGAATCTTCTTTGGTGGCTACCTGTGCTCTGCCCCTTCTGTCTTATAAGAATTTGATGCCCTGAGTCTTCTCTAGTTTGGGACTAGACATGGTTTTCTGATATCTTCATGTATGTTGCTCTGATTGAATAAGTTTTTATTTGTCTGAGTCTTGGTGTGATGCTATAGAATAAGCACTCAACTGCAAGGTCGGTTTGAACTGCAAGGTTAGTGGTTCAAACTCACCAGCCACTCTTCGGAAACCCTATACAGGGTCGCTATGGGTTGGAACTGACTCAACGGCACTTAACAACAAGCTCTTATTTTTATAAGGTATAAATGAGTTGATTGTCTGAATTTTCCCAAGGTTATTTTTTCTCTCTTTCAGATTTTGGTCTCATGGTCAAACGTCCTCCACACACCAGACTACCCAACCAGGCTAGGGTGTATGTGACAGTTTCTGTAGCAACAGAACCACAGCTGCTTCCCATCATCCCCACAATCTTCTCAGCTGATCCCTCTGCCTACCTACTTCCTTCTCTCCAGGACACAAAAGGAAAGCAATATCACAGGCCAGGAGATAATACTTAATTTTTCTTAAGGAGGGTTTTACTAAATGACTTCTGTCTTTTGATGATTCTGGGATAAAAATATAAATCCAAGTAATCACAATCACCATTTCATCATTATCATCATATGACAACCATCAGTTTACCACCAACTATCCCATTAACACCTCATAGCCATTAAATCACCAGCACCCACACAACATAGTCACAGTATCAAACCATCATCTATATCCACTTACTAACATCCCCACACCATAGCCACACTACCATTATCTCCACCACCACCAGCACCCACTCACTGCCACCCCATACCAGAACCACACAACCATCACACCAGCTCCGACTTACTACCACCCCAACACTATAGCCATATCACCGTTACCACCACCCTCTTTCCTTTAATGAAAACACAGAATGATGAAGGAGCTACTAACAGCACAGTAAGCCCTGTGGAGAGCTGGCTTGGCTCACCCTGTCCCATGGTTACAGGCTGCTCTTATCCACTTGACCAAAGAAACTGCTTGTCTTCAACTGTTGCTTCTAGTATCCTCTTTTAATCTGTCTTTCTAATAGAAAATGATGGTAGTACTTTGTTGATTTAAGAGTCTAAAAATAGTGGTGTTTCCCTCCACTCTTCCTGTGAGCTCTTTAACAGTCTCTTCTCTCTTACTCCCTCCATACTGTTATCTCTTGGGCCAGCTGCTGGGAGTTACCCATTTTTATTTTATCTCTTGGGTCAGGAGACAGAGGTAGGGGTATGACTGGTAGGCCTGGAGTGGGACTGAACTGGGGAAGATCTAGTTGTAGAAGTCCAAGGGGAATTTCTATGTCTGTTGCTTCAGTGACTTCAGAAAACCCTCCAATGTGTTATCCATGCAACACTGGGTGACCCTGGAAGAAATGGCTTCTATAGCTAACTGCAACTTGCAGGTCCAAAGCATACCATGAGCTACAAGTTGTTAGATGTCCATGCGCTGTTTTGATCATATAAAGAGAGAACATGTAGGTCTGGGATTTTTCTGTCTAGAAGAGATAAGAAGGTAGAATTTTTGGTGAAAAAGAAATGTCCTAAAGGCAGAAGCTGAGGCCGCAGCTCTGTCTTCCAAGCCTACCTGATATTGAATACTTTATCAGAGAAGGTTTGTAACATCTTGCAACTCAGGCATATGTCTTTTATATTTGTCCTTGTTTAGTTACTGAGAAGCCACAACAGGGGAGCTCATATTTGACCTTTTTGACCTTCTAAGTCCCAACTTTTACTTGCGCTTTTGAGACTGTGTCAGCAGAAGCACACTCAAGTTGAGCTGTATTTGCCTGCATAATGTGAAATAGCTGTACTCATTGCCTTTAAGTTAATACTGACTCATAGTAATCTTGTAGGACATAGTGGAACTATTCCATAGGGTTTCCAAGACTGTAAATCTTTACGGAAGTAGACTGCCACTGTGGTTGGTGGGTTCAAACTGATGTCCTTTTGATTAGCAGTTGAATACTTTAACCATTGTGCCACCACAGCTTCTATGGAATATCTATTGAAGGGTACAAAAAAATTACAAATAACATGGATTGCCTGGAGGGGTGAGGTAGAGCTAGGAAGTGAGGTAAAAAGATCATTTTTATGTTGTTTTATTCTTTTATATTAAAAAAAGTTTGAACCTTTATACCAATATAAAGAGGTAGCATATGCTCAAGAACCAGTAGTACTGAAGAAAGACGTCCAAGCTGCACTGAAGGCATTGGAGAAAAACAAGGCTCCAGAAACTGACGGAGGACAAATGGAAATCTTCTCATTATCACATGCAAGTAAAATTTTACTGATGATCATTTAAAAGCAATTGCAGCAGCACATAGATAGGGATCTGCCAGAAATTCAAGTTAGATTCAGAAAAGGATGTGGATGAGGGATATCACTGCTAACATCAGATGGATCTTGGCTAAAAGCAGAGAATACCAGAAATATATTTACTTGTGCGTTATTGACTATGTGGAGCATGGCAAACTATAGATAATACTGCGAAGAATGTGTATTCCAGAACACTTAATTGTGTTCATGAGGAACCTGTACAGAGACCAAGAGGTAGTCATTAGAACAGAACAAGGGGTACTGAATGGTTTAAAATCAGGAAAGGTGTATACCAGGGTTGTATTCTTTCATCATATTCAATCTGTCTACCGAGCAAATAATCTGAGAAATTGGATTATATGAAGAAGAATGTGGCATCAGTATTGGAGGATGACTCATTAACAGCCTGCAATATGCAGATGATACAACCTTGTTTGTTGGAAGTAAAGAGGACTTGGAATACTTACTGATGAAGATCAAAGACCACAGCCTTCAGTATAGACTGCACCTTAATGTGAAGAAAATAAAAATCCTCACAACTGGACCAATAAATCATATCATGATAAATGGAGAATAGATTGAAGTTATCAAAGATTTCATTTTGCTTGGATCCATAATCAACACTCATGGAAGCAGCAGTCAAGAAATCAAACAATGTATTGTAGTAGGCAAATCTGCTGCACAAGACCTCTTTACAATGTTAAAGAGCAAAGATACCAGTTTGAGGACTAAGGTACACCTGACCCAAGTCATGATATTTTCAATCACCTCATATGCATGTGAAAGTTGGATAATGATAAAGAAGACTTGAGATGAATCGATACAGTTAAGCTATAGTGTTGGAGAAGAAAATTAAATGTACCATGGACTGCCAGAAGAACAAACAAGTCTGTGTTGGAAGAGGTACAGCCAGAATGCTTTTTAGAAGCCAGGATGGCGCGACTTTGTCTGTCAGACTTTGGACATGTTATCAGGAGGGACTAATCCCTGGAGAAGGACATCACGCTTGGCAAAGTGGAGGATCAGGTAAAAGAGAAAGTGACAGCAACAATTCAAACCGACTTTGCCAGCCAGTGCATTAATCCACAGTGCCACACAGGACTCCCAAACGAGATGGATTGACACAGTGGCAGCAGCAATGAGGATGGCTCAGGACTGGGCAGTGTTTCATTCTGTTGTGCATAGGGTCACTATGAGACGGAACCAACTCTACAGCATTTTACAACAACATCAACAGCCTCCTAAACTGTGAGAGGATAAATTTCTTTTTGATAAAGCTATCTATTTGTGGTGATGCAAAAGGCAATACTCAATATGGGGAAATTCAGTAAAATGTGACCAAGACAAAAAAAGACACTGAAAAGAATGCAAGAATAAAAAACAACTACAGTAACTACTGCAACACAATCTCACAACAACAATAAGTAGATAGATATGTGTGCTAAATAGGTGTGGGAGGGCATTTGGAACTATACCCAGTTGTATATATAAGTGTGGTTGTGGATCTTTCTATATACATATTTGTATGTGCTGCATATGTATACCAGAGGGCTTCAAAAATTTTATGGAAAATTTGTATTATCTTTCAATTACATTTTTTCCATGAACTTTTCAAAGCCCCCTCAAATATAATAGAGCACATAGGGGCACAACTATGGAAACTTCTTAGGCATAACCAGACACTTTGTGGGACTGAGCTACTGAAGTTTAAAGGTTAAGAACCATAGTCTTGGGAAATATCTAATCAATTGACATAACATAGTACATACATAAAGACAATGCTCTACATTCTAGTTTGGTCAATACCATCTGGGGTCCTAAAAGCTTGTGAGCAATCATCTAATACACAACTATTGTTCTCTTGCTACCTAAAACAAAGGTAAGTGAAAAAAGCACAAAGATTTAAGGAAGAAATTAGTTCAAAGGATTAATGGACCACATGAACCATAGCCTTCTCTAGTCTAGACTGGAACTAGATGGTTGTTGTTGTTGTGTTGTAAAGTGCCATTGAGTTGATTCCAACCCATAGCGACCCTGTATGGGTTTCCAAGGAGTGACTGGTGAACCTGAACCTCTGACTTTGCAATTCAAACTGACTTTGCTGTCCAGTGCATTAAGCCACAACACCACATCAAACTCTGGAACTAGATGGTACCTGGTTACTACTATCAACTATTCTGACCAGAAACACAATAGAAGGCCCAGGTTAGAGTGGGAGAAAAAAGAACAAAACTCAAATTCATTAAAAAAAAAAAAAAGACCAGATTGATCTGACAGAAATGAACCACTGAGAATACTGCCCTATCACACTTTAAAAAAAAAAAAGTTTTATTGTGAATTATGTGATAGTTTACATGGGAGAACATTAGCTTTAACATTCATCCTATTGTATATCATTTCATTGCCATGGTTATAATCCCCTCCATGCATCATCAGCCAACCAAAGGCCTGGCCCTTGGTCATCAGCACACAGCCCGTCTCCCTCTCTGGATCTAAGGTCCCCAGCCACTCCACCTCTCCACGTCATCGTCTCTGCTTCCATCTCAGGCATCACTGCTTCTCTGGGTAGGGTCCTGCTCTTCGCTCTTCTTCCTTGATCATCCCAGGGACCTCCGCTCGTACACTGCAAACTCATTCACTCCCCTCCTTTTGCTACAAAACGTCTACCTTTACATTTCCAACCCTCACAATCAGTCCTGATAACAATTATTCACTATTGTTATCACAAGAGTCCTATCTGCATTTCTTTTCATCAGCCC
>NW_006408522.1:32649898-32654057 GCF_000296735.1 Chrysochloris asiatica | reverse complement strand
AATCTTACTAAGAAGAAAAACAGTAACTATTAGAGAAATTGAACTTGTAATTTAAAACCTTCCCACAAAGAAAACTCTAAGCCTAGATGGCTACTGGTGAATTCTTCTGTTTGATTAAAAAGAAATACCAGTGCCATAGAAATTCTTCCAGAGAACAGAAAATCTAAAAATTTAAAATAAGTTTGATGAGGCTAGCATAATCTAGATACTAAAAATTGATAAAAAGCATTACAAGAAAGAGAAACTACAGATATATAATGCACCAGCTGCTCCTTGGAACCACTATACAGGGTTGCTGTGAGTAGGAACTGACTTGAAGGTACTTAACAACAACAACAATATATGTATGAAAGAGCAGCAGTGGACTGCAAACCACATGGTCCAAGGTTTGAGCCCACCTGATACTCTGTGGGGAGAAAAATTAGACCTTCTCCTCCCTCAAAGGTTTAAAGCCTTGGAAACCCTATAACAGGGTTGTTCTGAGTTGGAACCAATGTCATGGCACTTATAAGGCAATAATAACTACAACAAGATATGGGATATTGTGTTCACTTTGGGATAAATGATATATTTCTCAATTAGAAAATTTAAAGATGAAAAACAAGAACAGAAGACAGTTTCTTAGAAAGAAAATAAATACATTTCCAGATTTAAAAAATCACCAAATACTAACTCAAAAAATGAAACACTAAACAGGTATGAAAAAAAATTGAGGGAACTTGAGATAAAATGACACTACAGGAGAGAAAAATGGATCACAGGTAAAACAGTGAGAATCAAAGATATCAAGCATCTTAAATTAGCAAAAATAGATGTTAGAAGATAATAGAAACTGATTAAAACATTTTAAGAATGATTGCCATTGTAGAATTCTATGCCCAGATAATCCACCAAACAAGTGTGAAGCTGTTGAAAACCTAAAAAATGTATCTCCCATGCACCTTTTCTCAGGAAAAAACTAGAGGATGTGTTTCACCAAACATTGAGAAAAGAGGAATAGGTTCCAGGAAGCAGGGATTCAACAGAGAGAAGCCAAAGGAATTCCTAGGATAACACAGCAGGTTTAGAGAGAAACTTAACCAGACTGTCAAAGAAATACAGAAGGCTCTAGAAGAGTTACTGCCAAGAAAAGAGTAGAGCAAATAAATTGGCTGATACAGAAGAGCTATTAGGGCCTGTAGAAAATCAATCAAATGAAATATTTCCTAATTTGACAGGAGAATGGAGAAGGCTGTTTAAGAAAGGAAATCTAATTATAGTCTACTCTGTGACTCAGATGTAAATCTATTTGTATATTACAATAGCAACTATGTGTTAGCAATTCTTTATTAACTATGTGTGTTCAGCTATGTGCAATAATGTTGTTGTTGTTGTTGTTAGGCACCATTGAGTTGGTTCCAACTCAGGGATCCTACGCACAATAGAACAAAACACAGCCTGGTCCTGTGCCATCCTCACAGTGGTTACGTTTGAGCCCATTGTTGTGGCCACTATGACAATCCATCTCATTGGAGGTCATCCTCCTTTTCGCTGACCCTCCACGTTACTGAGCATGATGCACTTCTCCAGGAACTGGTTCCTCCTGACAGACAACACATCCAAAGTATGAAAGATGAAGTCACGCAATCCTGCAGTAATAACTTATGTAAATAAAACTAATATAATTCCTCCTCTCTGCCCCCCAAAAATCGGTTTGAAGAGAATATGTATGAATTTGCTTTTGTTTATATAGATTAATTTTGGAAAGTTACTGCCTCTAGATAAGGAAATTCAATGCAGAAGGATGGTGCTTTTTCTTGTATGTTCTTATGTATTTGTTTCATGAGCATATGTTGTGTAGGAGTCTTGGTGTGGCACTTAACAATAATAACAATACTTAAAAACTAACAAAACTTTCAAGGAAAAGAAAAGAGTAGTTGAAAGAACTGCTTTTCCTAATAAGAGAAAAACCAGGAAGGTTTGTTCAATTTGAGATTTATTCAATTTCAGCTGTTAGCAAGACAATCTTCTTTTCGGTTACAGTTTCACAAATATCCAATCCCTGGCAGTATTTCAGTTGGGGCATTTATGGGAGAACCCACTGTGAGATGGATACTGATATATTTCAGTTGAGCTGGAGAAAGGTGAGTGAGAGACGTGAGGAGGAAGGATGATGATCAGAGAGTTCTGACCTGCTTCCTACTATGCCCACATCTCTCAGCATTCCAAGGTTCTGGCAACAAAACAATTCTTCAGCTTGTGTGTCCCCAAGAAGACTCATTTATTCATTTGTGGCAGAGCACCACTGAGTCCTGGTGCAGCACTGTAGGATAAGCACTGGAATGTTTACTGCATGCTAACTGCAGGGTAGGTGGTTCAAACCTTATAAAGGGTTGCTACGAGTCAAAACCAACTCAAAGTCACTTAACAGCAACATTGTGCATCAAAGGAGTCCTGGTAGCTTGAAAGAGGTTGAAGTGCTTGATTATTAACCAAAAGGTTGTCAGTTCAAATCCACCAGCTACTCCAAAGGAGAAGGATATTCCTTTCATAAAGATTTATAGTCTTGGAAAACTTACGGGACAGTTCTATACTGTCCTATAGGGTCATTATGCCTAGTAATTGAATTGGAGGCCATTGGTTTTGTTCATTTGTTTTCGGTATTATACTTCAGGCATTGAATTAGGCACTGGAGCCCTGGTGGTACAGTGGATTAAGCATTGGGCTGCTAACTGAAAGATTGGTGGTTCCAACTCACCAGTCATGCCACAGGAAAAAGATGCTGTTGTTGTTGTTGTTGTTAAGTGCTGTTGAATCAGTTCCAGTCCATAACAACCCTATATAGGGTTTCCGAGGAGTAACTGGTGAGCTTGAACCACTGACATTGTGGTTCAAACAACCCTGCAGTCCAGCGCATTAACTCACAGCGCCACACTAAGGCTTTCTAATTCCCTGAAGATTGCAGCCTCAGAAAACCTGTGGGGCAGTTGTCTGTCCTACAGCGTTGCTATGAATAAGAATTGGCTTGACTGGCCGTGGGTTTAGGAGTTCCTGCTGTTGTTAGGTGTCATGGAGTCAGGTCTGACTCATAGGAACCCTGTAGAGGGTTCCCAAGGAGAACTTTGACATTGTGATTTGCAGTCTAGAGCTTATCCTACAGTGTCATACCAGTAGTCTTCAGGAGTTCCTAGATGGTGCAAACAGATAAGTGCATCTGACTACTAGACAAAAGGTTGGCAGTTCAAACTCATTCAGAGGCACCTAGGAAGACAGGTCTGGAAACCTACCTCTGAAAGATCCCAGCCTTAAAAACCTGAAAATTAACTCAATGACAACTGATAACAACAGTAAAATAGTAAATTGTTTAGCTATGTCCCTGACACCAGAGAGTTTATATTCTAACAGGGGAAACCACACATTACTACATGCTTACACCATTAATTATTTATTTGCCATTGTAATGTTGTTGTTGTTGTTAAATGTTGTCGAGTCGATTTTGACTCATAGCGACCCTGTATAGGGTTTCCAAAGAGCAGCTGGTGAATTTGGACCACTGACCTTGCAGTTCAAAGGCTTTGCAGTCTGGCGCATTAACCCACAGTGCCACACCAGCAGTACTTGCCATTGTGATAAGAGCTATAAAAGAGAAGTTCTGAGTTCTAGGATCTAGGTGTTGAGGTCAGGGAAATCTTTCCTGATAAAACTTGAAGGTTAAATAGAAGTTAGCTAGGCAATGGGACAAGGGGAAAGGTAGAGAGGAAGAAAAGGTAGGGAGCGACTGAAAGAAGGCCAGTGGGACTGAAGGACAGAGAGTGAGAGTGACAAGTAAGGCAAGAGACAAAACTTGCAAAGTTGAACTAAAGATTTTGGATCTTATCCTCAGAGCTATGGGAAACCACTGAATAATATTTTGAGTAGTGGAGTAATATGATCAATTTGTATTTTTTAAATGGCCTATATGAAGAACAAACAAGATGGCAGATCGGGTGGAAGTCAGCAACAACACAGAATACAGGACCAAGCAGGCTCAGGGGATGGTCCCAGAACTCAACCTCATATAAAAGAATATTTAGAAAGTTGGAAGGCTTACAGCTAGGGGAATTTGTAGCAGAAGCAAGAAATCCATTGCTTCTAATTCAAGACACTCACCTGTTTCAGGAGCCGCCATCTTGGGTGAGAC
>NW_006408522.1:32636644-32647067 GCF_000296735.1 Chrysochloris asiatica | reverse complement strand
TATGATTTGTTGAATGTAAAACTGATGATATTCCCTGTAAACTTTCACTCAATCCACAATAAAAACCTTAAATTTAAAGAAAATGTATTATACTCAAGAAAACAGATGAGAACAGCTAGCATTTCAGCAAAACCTATATATAAAAATTAAATGGAGATATCATTGAAAAATATAATGACTAAAATTAACAACAGGTATACTTAACAATAGATTTAACTCAGCAGAGAGAGGATTAGTGAACTAGAAGACAGAATAATAGGAAATACCCAAAATAAAGCACAAAGAGGAAAAAGTAATGAGAAATACAGATCAAAGCATAAAAGACTTACATGAACAGAAAAATTCTGTATTAAATTGGTTTCCTAGGAGGAGAGAGAGAATGAAGCAGAAGAAATGCTTTAAGAGATAATACTATGAACACTTAAAAAACTGGTCACCAATTCAAGAAATACTAAGAATTCCAAGTACAAGAAAGGATTCCTCAAAAGAAGTTGGGGTGAGGGTGGGGAGAAGGAAGGGAGATGAATTCTGGAAAGCCAAAAAATATAAATTGACAAGTGTCTCTTCAATTTTTGTGCTTCAGGTTTTTCCTCTGTAAAATGGCATATATAATACCTACATAGCAGGATTTTTGGAGTCCTGGTGTGGTGCTGTAGAATAAGTACTGAGCTACTAACCACCAGGGCAAGGGTTCAAACCTACCAGTTGCTCCTCAGAGACCCTATACAGGATCGCTAGGAGTTGGAACCAGCTTGATGGCACTTAACAACAACAACAACAGAAGGTTTGTTATAGGAATGACCCAATATGATCTGGGTCATGTGTCTGGTAGGTGCAGAGGATAGATAAATGATAGTTGATACTATTAATTATGCTAACACCTACAGCAAGAAAGTGACAGTGGAAAGAAAAGACATTGGATTTGGAACTAGAAGGCCTGGTATTGAGTCTCACTCTGCCATTTTCAAGCTTTCAGGCATTAAACAAAATATTGAACTTTCTCTGACCCTCAGTTTTCTCATCTGTAGTATGAGGACAATGTTGTTATTGTTAAGTGCCGTCGAGTCGGTTCCGACCCACAGCGACCCTGTACAGGGTTTCCGAGGGTGTAAATCTTTACGGGAGTAGAAAGCCTCATCTTTCTCCCATGGAGCGGCTGGTAGTTTCGAACCGCTGACCGTAAGGTTCGCAGCCCGAGTCGTAACCACTACGCTACCAGAGCTCCTTATGAGGACAATAGCAACACTGATATCGCAGGTGTTGTGAGATTGAAATGAGTAAATGGCACTGTGTAAAAAACAAAGTAAGATAGGAGATTAATGACCACCACCTTCAAAAGTTTTTACAGGATTCTTTTTGTGCCTGGTGCTGAATGTGTGTTTTATTTAAAAAAATGATACTGAAATTCATTGGGACTAGGAGTTAGGGGGCTATGGATGGATTTAAATGCACGCCTTGTTTATCATTCTATATTAAAGGCCTAGAATACTCAATACATATATAAATGGATAAACACAACCTTTGCATTAAAAAAGGATCCTAACCCAAAGAAATGACTGAAGAGAATTTCAGACTCCTATGGCAAACCAAGTTCTGGTGGTGCTGTGGGTTAGGATTGGGCTGCTAATCACAAAGTCACTTTATTCAAATCCATCAGCTGCTCCTTGGAAGACAGATGAGGCTGTCTGCTTCTGTAAAGATCTACAGTCTCAGAGCCCCTAGATAGAGTTGCTCTGAGTTGGAATCAACTCAGTGGCAGTGGATATGGCAAACCAAGGAGCCTTGGTGGCACAGTGGTTAAGTGCTCAGCTAGTAACCAAAAGGTCAGCAGTTTGAACCTACTGGCAGCTCTGCAGGGGAAACATGTGGCCATCTGCTTTTATAAAGATTTACAGCCTTGGGAACCCTATGAGACAGTTCTACCTTGTCCTAAAGCGTAATTATGAGTCAGAATTGACTCAAGAACACTGGGTTTATTTTGAATGACAGATCAGGGTGTCATAACCCTTAAAGTGTATCTTACATCACATGAAGTTTGCACTGACTTGGCAAATATGAATTAACTGTGAACTCTGACATTACAGGTGGTAAATGTGATACAATCCTTACAGGAAATCTATTCCTGAAGATGAATGTGATCCAAAGTCCTTCACCACCATCTGGGGCTCTTTTATCACCTGGTTCTTGCCTCATGTTTTTATGCCACTGATTGCCACTCACTTTGATCCTAGTCACCTGAATAACTTGCAATTTCCCATTGCTTTACCCCAGTGCCACCCTTTGCAATACTGAGTCTTTAGTGTTGGCTTTTAGCTTTCAGTGTAAATGGCACTTCCTCGGAAGCCTTCCTTGGTCCATAAACTAGTCTGGATTAGTTGCCTTTCTTTATACTTCCCTAATACCTTGGAAAAGGAGCTCTGGTAGTATAGTGGTTATGAATCAGGCTACTAACCTCAAGGTCAGCAGTTTGAAACTATCAGCTGTTCTGCAGGAGAAAGATGAGGCTTTTTACTCCCATAAAGATTTACAACCACAGAAACCCTATACCACCACCACCAACAACAACACCTTGGACTCATCCTAGTGGTCATTCTTACCTTCTGTTTACTTTTTAGTCTCCACACACTTAGACTTGAGCTCCTTGAGGGAGAGCACTGGTCCTTTTTGTTTTCTCAGTGCCTAGACCAGGGCCTGGGCTCTAATAGAAACTCAGTCGATATTTGTTAACTGAGAGAGTTAATGCATGTGGCAATAAAATCAGAGTTCATAAAAGAGTTCAAGGGTGTGGTGTCTAAACTCTTTCATATACTTCAGAAGTCATTATCTCTGTAAGACGTTCATCTCCATCATATTTTCCTTAAACCATTTTCCATGACTGACAGGTAATAATTATAGGATGAAATAACCTTAGGTTGATTTCAGATCCCTGTTGCCAGATCCTGGTTTTCTGCACACTCTCTAACAGGGCTATCAACCTACTATGTAATTCTTACCACGCCTGCTTCTCTCCCTTTGATTTACTACATTGCCCTTTTGTTTATATATAATGGAAGTATTTAACTTCCTTATTAAATTAATGTGTGTGTTAGTATATGCCTTAAATAGCTGTTGTGGTCATGTAGCCAACACCTGTAGGGCAAATACAGCATACCTTCCCCACAAGGATCTTTAAGCCATACACATCCTAAGAGAAGACAATGATTGGAGTTGCTCTGTGTTCAGTGGAATCCAGAAGTAGAGTTTGAATTACCATAAACACAAGTTGCAACCAATGGAAAAGTCTGAGAGTACCTCATTCTCTATCCAAATACTACTTGAGTAATTATTATCCTCACAACTGGTCCAATAAATAACATCAAGGTAACTAAAGAAAAGATCGAAGTTGTCAAAGACTTCATTTTGCTCTGATCAACCATCAACACTCATGGAAGCAGCAGTTGAGAAATCAAACGATATGTTGCATTATGCAAATCTGCTGTACAAGACCTCTTTAAAGTGTTGAAGTGCAAAGATGTCAGTTTGAGGAGTAAGATGTGCCTAACCCAAGCCATGTATTTTCAATAACCTCATATGCATGTGAAAATTGGACAGTGAATAAGGAAAACCATAGAAGAACTGATGCATTTGAGTTATAGTATTGGAGGAGAATATTAAAATTACTATGGACTGCCAGAAGAACAAACAAATCTGTGTTGGAAGAAGTACAGCCAGATGTTTCTTGGATGCCAGGATGGCCAGTCTTCATTTCTCATACTTTGGACATATTATCAGTAGGGACCAGTCCCTGGAGAAGAATATCATGCTTCGTAAAGTGAAGGGTCAGCGAAAAAGAAGAAGATCCCCAACAAGATGGATTGGCACAGTGGCAGCAGCTATGAGTTCAAGCGAAGCAATGATTGTGAGATTGGTGCTGGACCAGACAGGTTTCTTTCTGTTGTGCATAAGGTCGTAATGGGTCAGTACTGACTCAACAGCACCTACAGCGGTTATTCAGCTGGCTTTATCTTCTGAACCCCAATCATCCTAAGTCCACCAAGGACCATAATATATTGGTGGACTTTTAGCAGAAAGGTTGGAACTATTAAGACCGACAAATTTCTTGTATATGGTGTGGGAAGGGATTCAAAGAAAGCCCAAGTGTGTGAGGGTTTTTTCTAATATGCAATGATCGTAGGTAGTATTTGGAAGTACCTACTGAGGTGGTTGCTTTTCTAACTGGATTGTGACTACAAGTATCTTATTTGTTTAATATCATGTTTATCACCTTACCTCCTTCACAGGAATGTAAGCTCTAAAAGAGCAGGATCTTTGCTCTGCTTACTGCTTTATCCCCTACACTCAGGAGCATATACCAGGCATACACTAAATCCTTCCCCTGCCAAAAAACAAGCAAACAAATAAACATCAAAAAAACCAAAACCAGTTGCCATCAAGTTAGCTCTAATTCAAGGCAACCCCATGTGTGTGAGAGTAGAACTGCATTCCATAGGGTTTTCAATGGCTAATTTTGAGGTGCCTCTAGGTGGGCTTGAACCATCATCTTTTTGTTTAGCAGTTAAGTGAGTATTAACCATTTACATCAACCAGGGACTCCTAGACACACACTGTTATTGTTGTTGCTAAGTGCCATCAAGTTGGTTCCAACTCTTACTGACCTTGTATAGGGTTTCTGAATGAATCACTAACCTTAGAGTTAGCAGTCCTATGCTTATCCTATAGCACCACACTAGGACTTCACACTTGTTGTTGTTCTTATTAAGTGCCATCGAGTCAGTTCTGACTCACAAGGACCCTGTATATGAAATGGCTGGTGGGTCTGAACCACTGACCTTTCAATTCAAACTGACCTTAAGATCCAGTGCTTACTCTACAGCGCCACACCAACACTAAATATTTCTTTAGAGAATGGACTCAGGCATACAAAACAATAGGGAATTCCCAAACATCCAGTGAACAATTAGGAGCTGCTAAAAGGTAAGTTCTGCGTAGTAGTTACAAATTGGGCTGCTAACCTCAAGGTCGGCAGTTTGAAACTACCAATGGTTCCTTGGGAGAAAGATGAGGCTTTCTACTCCCATAAAGATTTACAGCCTCAGAAACCCTGTGCAGGGTTACTATGAGTCGGAACCGACTCCACTGTACTTAACAACAACAACAAAAAGAAAGTAATAACTACATGGGAGCAAGGTCTAAAGTTTATTGGTACTAAGGAATTAGCCATTACATCAACAAAACAACAGTGAGCTGCTCAGTAAATCTTCATCTTTCTTTGACCTCTGGGAGCAGTAAGTCATGGTCAAGCACAACCAGTCCCCTTTGACTTCTGTGCCACCTCAGACTTCTGGATAGGAAGGACACCATGGAACCCCTGGGTCCTGAACAGAGTCCTGGGGGAATGTGCAAACAGTTCAGGGAGTATCCAACCTGGCATCATTCTTCTGCTTCCAGTGAAGCCTCTGTTATTATGCGGCAATGGAACCGCTTACGTTTGAATGTTCTGCTTCTCCTGAAGCTTGAATGCATCCAGCTACTGTCCCAGAATTTATAAGCCAAATTCTACAAACACATTTCTGTAACCCTTGATGTCCTTAAATTTATTGCTCCTCAGATTAGCTTGAATCTGCCTTTGGCCACTCTTAAAAGGGACAGTCTTCAGAGTGATACTGGCCCGATGTTGAGGTTTAAGGATTCCAATGCTACAGAAAACAATAGAGAATGTTAGAAAAATGTAGGCATTATAATAGCCCCTCAAACCCTTTGCTACTTAGTTTCCTGATTTCTCCCCTCCCTAGTGTTCTTAGAACCTGACTTGTCCAGAAAAAAAGGACAGTGCTAATCCTTGGATAAAATGGGAAAGAGAAGCCTGGGACTCCCATTATTATTACATTATTCTCTGCTGCTTCTTGAAGAGGCCACTGCCTTCCACGGTCAGCACACAGTCAGCAACTGGCTCTAAGAGGGGGTTTTCAAATACCACCTGTATGGAAAGTGGTTGGTTCACAATGGCAGCTCCTAGGACCTAAACAGAGACACACAAATGAAAGGAAGAAGGGAATTAATATTCATTCACCAACTCACTAAACATTCATGAAAGGCCTACTGCATCTCATGGACTCCTGGTGTGGTGCTGTAGAATCAGCACCGGACTGCGAATGACAAGGTCGGCAATTCAAACCCACCAGCTGCTCCTTTACAAACACTATACAGGGCCACTATGAGTCAGAACCAACTCAACAGCACTTAACAATTGCATCTCAGGTAACATTCCTTTGATCTGCTTCCAGAAAACTAGATTTCCTTGACCTGTATTTTCCCAAATATTAGTTGAAACAAGTTAGTGAGTTGTGATCAGCATTTTTGAAAGCTGAAATAAAATAGAAGAAAATATCAGAATGCAAGATTAATGCCAGTATTGTTACATGAAATGTTTGTTAAGTATGTGAAACTTCAGTTATACATGTATGGATGTTTGTAAAGGGTTGTGATGTAAACACTTTACACTATTCAATTCAGAGGATGGAAAAGTCTCATGAATTGGTAGTCTGGTCATATTTCCTCTGCTCCAAGGATTCCAATCAAGTATGTATAATCCAGAGCTTCCAAAAGAGGCACGTGTATAATTTGAGGGGATAGAATCTTCTTGGGCAGCTTTTGTTTGTTTCTTTCTTCATATTACAATTCTACCCCATTTCTTCTTCCCCTCCATTCATAATGTGCTCATTTCCTTTCCTACCAGTGGTGCATGAATAGAGAGTAATGGGTTATTTAGGGCTGCAGCTAGAGGGGAAGTAGTCTCAAGAATCCTGGATATACTTTTTGACCAGTTGCCTTGGAGTTAACCTTGACTCATGATGATCCTCTGTGTGTCAGGGCAGAACTACAGGGTTTACAGAGGAAGAAGGCCACCAGGACTGTCTTCTGAGGTGCCTCTGGGGAGACTCGAATTACAAATCTTTAGGTTAGCAACTGAGCACATTAACTGTGTTCACCAAGCAGGAACTCCATCACGCTTTTCAAAACCCTCCTTAAAATGGACTTCAGCATCTGGGTTTGCCATATTCACCCTACTAGGTGGCACCCCGGCTCACTTGTTGTTGTTGTTGTTACCATCGAGTCGGTACAGACTCATAATGACCTTATGCACAGCAGAACAAAACACTGCCCAATCCTGGGCCAACCTTACTATTGTTGCCACACTTGAGACCATCAATGCTGCCACTTGGCCAACCCATCTCGTTAGGGGTCTTCCTCTTTTTCTCTGACCCTCCACCTTACCAAACATGATATCCTTCTTCAGCTACTGGTCCGTCCTGACAGTATGTCCGAAGTATGAGAGACGAAGTTTGGCCATCCTGGCCTCCAAGGAGCACTCTGGCTGCACTTCTTCCAACATGGATCTGTTGGTTCTTTTGGCAGCCCATGGCACTTTCAATATTCTCCTCCAACACCAAAACCCAAATGCATCAATTCTTCTACGCTTGGCAGGGCTTAAAAGGAGCTCGCTTGGTTGGCATATAGGAAACAACACTAGTAGGAAGGGAACCCTGATGCTTTCCCATTCAGAGGACCATAGAATGTGAGAGTAGGAAGGGTCCTTAGAGGCTACCTCTTCTAATCCTCTCGTTTGACAGTTTGAGAAGCAGACACCCAGGAACTTGTCTCAGAATATATAGACAAAAATGACAGTTTGAGCTGACCTTTTAAGTAGTGCCATTCCCCCCACCCAAATCCCTCCCACTTGAATGTACAGTTTCTACTGTTGACCAAGTACTGAAGATCAATAGTGAGAGAGAAGCTCAAGAAAGGGATGCCTCCCCGACCTTCCCAATGGCCAGTTTCTCAAGAAATCTCTAGTGCTGCAAGAGGACTGAGTATTTTCAGATAAACCTGACCCTCCTTAGTGGGTCAGCAGCTGGGGGCACCAGAGGTGGCAGAGGAAAGAAGGGCTACTGTACTGTGCAGGTCCAGGCTGCCCTCTCAGAGACTCCACCCTTTCCCAGGTGGATTCCAGGATTGTTCCCATCCCCCAGCCATTTTCAGGGATCTTGCCTACATTAATCATGATGCCAGGATAGGCCAAGGTGATAATCTTGTTCACCAGGATCTTCTCAGGACAACTCATCTCTTCTCCCAGAGCACTGATGCGGATCAGCTTGTCCATTGACAGGTACTGGCTGTACTGGGAATAGGGGATTTTGCAGGGATGGATCTTTTCTAGAAAGAAAACACAAGGATGAGGTGAGAGTGGTTGAGGAACTCAGTTGGGGCTGGGTTGGATGTGGGGGGTTCTTCTATGGAAAGGAGGGAGTCAACATGTACTGAGTTGCCGTAAAGCATAGAGCCCCCATGAAGCTTTTCAGATGAGAGACTGAGCTTAAGAGAAGCTAAGTGGCTTGTCAAAGGTCATTATACTAGTAAATGCTGAGCTGAAGATTCAACCAAGGTCTGGATGACTCCCAAACTCAGACTTTTTCTACTAAACTAGGTTACTTCCTTACAGTAATAAAAAAGGGGAGGGAGAGAAGGAGGGGAGAGAATGGAGAATGAGAAAACATGAGGAGGAAGAGAAGGGAGGAAAAAGGAAGGGATAAAGGGAAGAAAGTCTGTTCAAGAGAGAGGAGTAGGAAGGGAGGTATCACAGGGATCGATTTCTAAGACCATTGGCAGTTACATAACCACTCTGTGTACACAGTCTGTCCCCATGCCCACACCCAGAAGCCTGTACCTTCTTCAGCAGAGAGGGTGATGAATGCTGTGTCCTGCCAGAAGGGGGGCAGGGGGCTGCCGTCATGTAGCAGGGACTGGGCACTCAGGTTCACCTTGAGGTCCTTGAACTGGGATGACATGTTGAGAGCCACTAGAGCAAAGCTTATGTTCTGGCCCATGTTGGCTGGGTTGAGCAGCTTGAGTTTCAGGGAGACCTGGACAACATCACTGGTCCGAAGGGAAGGTGTAGCTAGGCTTCGAGGGCTGTCCCTGCTCAGTGTCATTGGCCTAGAAGGTTGAGCATCATATCCTTGGTGGGAGCCTTGGGTCCTTCCAGCCTTCAGCTTCTGAAGAGCCTTTAGAAACACCTGCCTCTCCTGGGGGGAACCTGGGAGGGGAAAGTATAGCACCAGCTATGGGCCAGGCTGACTCAGGAGGTAAACCTTGGCTTCCCCCAACACTTACACCTATACCAGCCGTATCTGTAAAGGTGTTGACAATAATAATAAATAAACAAATTAGGATCAGCACTGGACTGTGAACCACACAGTCAGCAGTTCAAACCCACAAGCTGCTCCTCGGAAACCCTGTACAGAGTCGCTATGAGTCAGAAATAACTCGACGGCACTTAACAACAACAACAACAACAAAACAACAACCATTCATTAGGGAGTCCTGGTGTGGTGCTGTAGGATAAGCACTGAATTGCTAAACACATAGTCAGCAGTTCAAACTCACCAGTCACTCCTCAGAAACCCTATGAGTCAAAACCAACTCAATGGTACTTAACAACAACACCAGCCACCACTCACTAAGCGCTTCCT
Source organism: Chrysochloris asiatica (assembly GCF_000296735.1). Classification (NCBI taxonomy): domain Eukaryota; kingdom Metazoa; phylum Chordata; class Mammalia; order Afrosoricida; family Chrysochloridae; genus Chrysochloris; species Chrysochloris asiatica. The sequence continues at coordinate 32,637,537 of NW_006408522.1, read as the reverse complement.
TAGAGTCAGGTTTTGCTGAGCACTTTGTACCTTTAATCCTCACATAAACCTTAAGAAACTGTATTATTATTGTGATTGTTGATCTAGATGAGGAAAATGGGGTTCAGAGAGGCCAGATCACTTGTCCAAGTTACACAATTATGATTTGGAGTCCAGGCTGAAACCATTGCCTCACTCCAAAACTCTTGACCATTCAACTCTATCCTACTCTCAAAGGAAGAGAAAGGCTCACAAATGTGGAAAAGTAAAACTTTTAAAGCGAATGGGGCATAATGGTTCTGTCCCCAAACCAAATTTATGGCAGGATATAGACTAATTCCTGGAAACTGAGAAACAGAAGCAAAACAGAGGCAATGGCCCAGTCCATTCCAAGGCTCTAGTAGTGTAGTGGTTACAAGTCAGGCTGCTAACCTCAAGGTAAGAAGTTCGAAACTGTGAGCCGTTCTGTGGGAGAAAGGTGAGTCTTTCTGCTACCATAAAGATTTACAGTCTGGGAAACCCTATACAGGGTCGCTATGAGTCAAAACAGACTCCACGGCACACCACTACCACCAATAACAACCACTAAAGCTAAAGATGAGATTAAAGAACTCTACCAACTTCTTCAGTCAGAAAGTGATCAAACATGCAATCAAATGCATTGATAATTACTGGTGATTGAAATACAAATGCTAAAAACAAAAAGGAAGAATCAGTGTTTGGAAAATGCTTTGGTGATACAAACAATGCTGGAGATCACATGACAGATTTTTCAAGAAAAGTGACTTATTCATTACAAATATCTGTTTTCAATAATATAAGTGGTGACTATATATATGGATCTCACTAGATAGAATGTAAAGGGATCAAATTCATTACATCTGTGGGAAGAGGTGATTGAGAAGTTCAATTAT
>NW_006408522.1:32635238-32635949 GCF_000296735.1 Chrysochloris asiatica | reverse complement strand
AGAACAGAACAAGGGGATACTGAATGGTTTCAAATCAGGAAAGGTACACATCAGGGTTGTATTCTTTCACCATACTTTTTGAACCTATTTGCTGAGCAAATACTCTGAGAATCTGGATTGTATGACGAAAAGTGTGGCATCAGAATTGGAGGTAGACCAGTATTTTCTGGATGCCTCAGAATTAACCTTATCTCAGTCAGGATCTATATTTAGGGTATCTCAGCCAAGACAACCCCCAGTGTCAATAGGGAGTAGAGAGTTAGTTTCTGCCGGACTGTGGTTAATGCTTGTCTCTCATTGTGTATCTCCTTCTTCAGGTTGGATTCTAGAACATGAATCTGCCCCAAAGAATCACAAAGAAAACCACAGACACCCACTCACCATTAACTGCTCAGCTACTCCTGGCTTCCCACATTCCCCCTGCCCCTCACAGCCTTGCGTTTCTCTTACTCAGATCCTGTCCCCTGTCCCCCTTCATGACTCTCATGGACTGAATATTTTTGTTTGATTCCCTGGTGGTTGGTCTTCCTCAACTTCTAGAAGTATATCTTCACCCAGTCCCTCCCTGGGTGAGACAAATGGTTAAGCATGTGGCTAATGACCAAACTCAGTTCAAATTCACCCAGAGGTGCCTCAGGGGGAAATAAAAGTGCCTGGTAATCTACATCCAAAAAACCAATCATCCAAAACCATTCCTGTTGTTGTTGTTGT
>NW_006408522.1:32608229-32633343 GCF_000296735.1 Chrysochloris asiatica | reverse complement strand
TTTAATGCATCAAATCTGTTCTTCAGATGATCTCTAAATTCAGGAGGGATAAATTCAAGATCATATTTTGGCTCTCGTAGATTTGTTTTCATTTTCTTCATTCCTACAGTGACACTTATGAGGCCACCATGAGTCAGAACCAACTCGATGGCAGCTATTGTTTCTTTAGTCTACACCTGATCAACTTAGATGGACCATTGCACTGCTGCTTGGTGTAAGATGTGCCAGGACTCTCACATCTCAGAAGCATCTATCTCTGACATGCCCAGCCCTGGCAGAGTGAGGTGGAAGGTATACATTTGGGCCTTACATCAGCCTCGGTTCTGACTGGTGGGCTGACCTACCCTCCAAACACTCAATATAACACAAGTGATTTAAAAATAGGTTAAAGCAATTAAAGTCATTAATAGGCCAGCGCTTACTATATCCCCTGCCATCTTCAGCCAAACACTGATTTTTATAGGAGGCAGGGGTAAGGAATTTGTATACTATTGGTGGATACCTCTCAATGGCCCCACAATCAACATGAACATTTGTGAAGGAACCCAGAGATGTGCTGGTCTCTGGGATATGGGGTGGTGGTGGGTAGAGGGGACACCCCACCTGGAACCTTAAAGCTGTATACCTTCACTTACCTGTCTGTGCCCATAGGATTTGGTCTCTGGGTGGGGCTGGCTTGGTCTTACCTTCTCCATATTTGTAGTTCTCTGTGATGTCATCTCGCTCATCACTCTGGATACTCTTGGTGCTGATAAAATTGCCGACAGAATGTGTGTCCTGGTGAAGTTTCTGCTCCTTTCCTCCATAGACAAGCCAGGACATGCAGTCGGCATTCACCATGGCAAAGGCAAAGGGTGTGTCATAGTTCAGATCCACTTCCCCCTCTTTGATGGCTCTGACAGAGGCAGGGCCACAGCAGTAGAGGCCTGAGGAAAACAGAAGATCCCCCATGAGACTGCAGGGCCAGTTTGGGGTGGGAGCAGGGGCCATATCTGTGGGAATGGGTTCTGCCTTCCTTCTGGACTCTCACCACTGCTCGTCTCCTGAGGCGTAGCGTCCAGCACCTGCCAGCCTCCATAGCCAGAAGGAAGGTCCTTTCGGTCCATCCAGCACTCATTCCAGACGTGAAAATTCCTGAGAGAACCCAGAGATGTCAGTGTCAAAGGAAGCTAAGGGAGATGTTATACTGCTTGCCTTCTTTCTAGAGCAGGCAGAGGCTAGATGAGTGGATGAACCTTTAGATAGACAGATAGACAGACAGACCATAGGACACCACAGGGTCCCAAACCATGGTGGTTTAAATAGTGATGGAACTTCTTTCTGAGATCTTCAATTTGCTACGTAGACTGGAGACTATCTGCTGATTCTAGATATAAATAAAGAGCGAGCAATTCTAGAGTCAGTCAAAATTTAAAAATACTTTTATTTACTCTCTAAAAAGTCCTTGTGGATCTTGTGTGAGTTGCTCTCGCTCAGAGAGAATCATAGTCTTTGTATGTGGAGGTAAGACTTCAGACCTCCTGTGATCAGAGAGATAGGCTGAAAATTAAATTATGGAAGTGACAGAGCCAAACCTCAAGCCAGGGCAGAATGCTCTTAGGATCTGAAGCTTCTAAACTCCAAGTCATTGGTTTCCTGTTCAGACATCCCTCAGGCTTGGACTAGGGACATCAAGCACTGAGGCTCCAAAGGCGTGGAGTATAGGAGTTGAGTGGGACAGCAGGCTCAGGGACACAGGCCCACTCTAATTTTTCCAGTGGGTTTTAGTTCTGATTTGGGGCCCTAGAAATAGATTTAGAGGGTATCTCTCACCAGACAGTGTCCTTCATCTTATTCGTCAGAATCCTGCCTGTGTTGTCATAATACTCATCGATGATCAGATTTCCATCTGTGTCGTGGCCAGAATCAAAGTTGGTGATCACACGAGTTGGGATCCCCAGGCACCTCATCACTGCAGAAAGGGCAGAAAAACCTCCTGTGGGCTGTGCACTTGCCTGAGCCCTGGGCCAAGGTAGTAATTTCCTGAAATCATTGGTATCTGCAGGAGTTGTTTGAGGAACAGAGTTGGTGACATTTCTAACCTCCCTTCCCACCTTCCTGCACTCCTGTCCCTAGGGCATGTGGGAGATACTCTATGCAAAGATTAGGATGCTACTTGCTCAGATAAGCACTTCCAAGGCCAACAGAGAGTCTAGAGCAAGTTACTTCTCCTACCCATACAAACAATATGGGGCAGACACACTTCCTTTAGCAAGACTCAGCTGCCTGACTTGGCCTCTCTTCCTTCCTGGCTGTAAATCTCCATCTAAAATAGCTAGAATTCTATTTCTTCTTATGTTTGGGGTTATTGGTTGAGACCATAAATCTCAGGCAGAGAATTCTGTGTTTTTATTCCTCCTTTTCTTTGGGTATTATCTTGGAAACCTCTCAAGAAAAGCATCACAGATCAAGCTATAAGAGAAGAAAACAGTGTAACAAAGGTATAGAAAAGCAAAGAGGCGGTACTTGGTAGAGAAATTCTTGAAAGGAGTTAGAAATTTGTGTTTGTTAGAGGACTTTAAAAGGTTGTGAAAAAATGGAATTAAAAGATAATGGAACTTTCCATAAATCTTTTGAAACTCTTTCATATTTCTGAGGGGTCATGCCTTTCATTTGCCAGTCAACTTCTTTTCTTTGTCTTTTGTTGTACTTCCCCCATTCTATGCTCTTTTAAATACAATATTCTACAGCTCATCCCACCCTCAAATACCCTAAGGATCTCTATTCCATCAAGTCCAGCAGTGAATAACCTACCCAATTCAACAGCAACAACCAACAAGTAATGGTTTTTACCAGCCAAGTATGGTTATAACACCTAGTAACCTGCTTCTGTAAAGATTAACCCACCATCATCAAGTCAATTCTAACTCATGTGGTTGTTAAGTGCTGTCCAGTTGGTTCCGACTCATAGCCACCCAATGTACAACAGAACAAAACACTGCCTGGTCCTCCTGTACCATCCTCACAACTGTTGTTATGGTTGAGCCCATTGTTGCTGTCACTATGTCAGCCCATCTCATTGAAGTTCTCCCTGTTTTTTGCTTACCCTCCACTTTACCAAGTATGATGTCTTTTTCCACAGACTGATGTCTCCTGACAACATGCCCAAAGTACAAAATATGAAGTCTTGTCATCCTCACTTCTAAGGTGCATTTTGGTGAAAGGATAAAACCCTGGTGCACATCTTTTCTGATTTTAAACCATTCAGCGTCCACTTGTTCTGTTAGAACAACTGCCTCTTAGTCTATGGACAGGTTCCTCATGAGCACAATTAATTGTTCTGGAATACCCATTCTTTGAAATGTTATCCATAGTTTTGTTATGATCTGCAAAGTGTAATGCCTTTGCATAGCCATTAAAACACAAGTAAACATCTTTCTGGTATTCTGTGCTTTCAACCAAGATCCATCTGACATCAGAAATGGTATCCCTAGTTCCATGTCTTCTTCTGAATCAGGCTTGAATTTCTGGCAGCTCCCTATCAATGTATTGCTACAACTGCTTTTGAATTATCTTCAACAAAATTTTACTTACATGTGATATTAATGCTATTGTTTGATGATTTCTGCATTCTGTTGGGTTACCTTTCTTTGGAATGGGCACAGATATGACTCTCTTTCAATTGGTTGGCCAGGTAGCTGTCTTCTAAATATCTTGGCATACATGAGTGAGCACCTCCAAGTACTTCATCAGTTTGTTGAAACATTTCAATTGGTATGGCATCTATTCTTGGAACTTTGTTTTTGCCAATGCCTTTAGTGCAGTTTGGATTTCTTCCTTCAGTACTATCGGTTCTTGATTAGATGCTATCTCTTGAAATGGTTGAGCACCAACAAATTCTTTTTGGTTCTGTGAACGTGTATTTTTTCCATCTTCTTTGATGCTTCCTGTATCACTCTGTATTTTGCCTATAGAATTATTAAATATTGCAACTAAGGTTTTAATTTTTTCTTTACTTGTTTCAGCTTGAGAAATGCAGAGCATGTTCTTTCCTTTTGATTTTTCAACTACAGGTCTTTGCACATTTCATTATAATACTTTACTTTGTCTTCTCAGTTGCCCTTTGAAAATTTCTGTTTACCTATTTTTCTTCATCATTTCTTCCCACTGCTTTAGCTTCCCTACGTTCAAGAGCAAGTTTCATAGTCTCTTTTAGCATCTCTTGTGGTCTTTATTTCTTATCTTTTAAAAATTACCTTTTGCTTTCTTCCTGCATGATGCTCTTGACGTCATCCCACAACTCCTCTGGTTTTTGGTCATTAGTGTCTAATATATCAAATCTGTTCTTGAGATGATCTCTAAATTCAGATGGAATATATTCAAGGTCATCTTTTGGCTCTTATGTACTTGTTTTAATTTTCTTTAGCTTCATCCTGAACTTGCATATGAGCAATGATCAGTTCTTGACCTTGTTTAGGCTGATGATATTGGACTTCTCCAGCATCTCTTTCTACAGATGTAGTCAATTTGATTCCTGTGTATTCTATCTGGTGAGGTCCAAGTGAATAGTTGCCACTTACTGAAAAAGGTATTTGCAACGAATAAGTCATTGGTCTTGAAAATGTGATCTCCAGGCTCATTTCTATCACCAAGTTCATATTTTCCAACTACTGGTCCTTCCTCTTTGTTTCCAACTTTTGCATTCCAATCACCAGTAATTATCAATGCATCTTGATTGCTTGATCAATTGAAGACTGAACAAGTTGCTTGAATTCTTCAATTTCATCATCTTTGGCTTTAGTGGTTGGTGTGTACTTTGAATAATAGTGGTCTTCCTTGTAGGTGTATAGCTATTATTCTATCACAGACAGCACTGTACTTCTAGATCTTGAAATGCTCTTTTTGATCATGAATGTTACATCTTTCCTCTTCAGTTTGTCATTCTTGGCATAGTAAACCATATGATTGTCTGATTCAAAATGGCCAATAGTAGACCATTTCAGCTCCTAGTGGTGGTGGTGGTGGTGTGCTGTAGAGTCAGTTCTGACTCTGCATAGGATTTCTGAGACTGTAAATCTATGGGAGCAGAAAGTCTCATCTTTCTCCCATGGAAAGTCTGGTAGTTTCAGACTTCTGACCTGAAAGTCTGCAGCCCAACTTGTAGCCACTATGCTACCAGAGTTCCTACTAATACCTAGGATGCTATTGGTCTTTATGTATTCCAATTAATTTTTGACAACTTCCAACTTCCTAGACTCATACTTCACATATTCTATGTCTCAATTATTAATGGGTGTCTGTAACTGTTTCTTCCCATTTTGAGTTGTGTCTCATCAGTCAATGAAGGTCCTGAATGCTTTGCTCCATTCATGTTGTTAAGGTCAACTCTGTTTTGAGGTGGTAGCTCTTCCCTAGTTATATTTTGAGTTCTTCCAACCTGAGGGGTTCCTCTTCAAGCACTATATCAGGCAATGTTCTACTGCTATTCATAAGGTTTTCAGTGTCTAACCATTCAGAGCCTCTCATTCTTCCTTGTCTGTCTTAGTTTGGAAGCTATGCTGAAATGTGTCCATCATGGGTGACCCTGTTGGTATTTAAAATACTGGTGGCATAGCTTTTAGCAACACACAACAGCGTAACAGCAACACACAAGCCACCACAGATGAGTGGTGGATCGTGACCCATAATAATAATGCTATATAGGGTTTCTGAGACTGAAAATTTTTATGGGAGCAGACAGCCTCATCTTTCTTCTGCAGAGCAGCTGGTGGGTTTGAACCACCAACTTTGTGGTTAGAAGCCTCACTCCTAACCCATATCATCACAAGGGCTTCTTTCTATAAAGATTACAGACAAGAAAGTTCTTTGGGGCAGTTCTACTCTGCACATGGGATTGCTGTGACTTGGAATGGATTTGGAATTGACTATATGGCACATAGCAACATCCTCACAATGGCACAATAGGTGCTGTTGTTGTTGTTAAGTGCCGTCGAACCAGTTTTGACTCATAGCGACCTTGTATAAGGTTTCTGAGGAGCAACTGGTGAATTTGAACCTTCGACCTTGCAGTTCAAACAGCCCTTGTGGGTGAAAGCTTATTCTACAGTGCCATATCAGGACTCCATAAGTGCTGTTATCATCCCCATTTTAAAGATGAAGAAGCAGAGGCTAAGAAGAATTTGTTAATCTGGGTCACACAGCTAGTAAATGGCAGAGCTGTCACTCAAATCCTGGTCTCATTGTTAAGCTTGTACTATTAAAACTGAGGTGGACTATTAATACTACATTTTTGTATTTTCCCTTCACTGTTATCCCAAGCATTTTCTCATTGTTATCAAATATTCACCAAAGCAAGATTTCTACTGCTAGTTATTTTTAGTTGGTTTCCAATTTTTCCTCCCTCTTGTGAATAAATCTGTGATGAATATTTTTGTAGACACATTTTTATTTCCTTGGGACATATTGTTGCTGTTTTATTTCCTTGGGACATAAGTACTGTCGTGTCCCTTCCCACTCATAGAGACACTGTATAGGGTTTCCGAGGAGCAGCTGGTGAAATTGAACAGTCAACATTGCGGTTCAAACCAACTTTGCAGTCCAGTACATTAACCCACAGCGCCACACCAGGATTCCTGGGATGTATTACAAGAAGTCAAATGACAGAGTCAGAAAGTATGAATATTTCTAAAGGTTCTTCACCCATATGGCTGTCATTGGTTTGGTTTGAAATATTTACAGTTTTTAGTTAAATACTTATTTACACTAAACATTTAATTGCTTATAGTTTTTAGTTAAGGCTCCTTTTTATTTTGGTATATATATGTATAGCAAAACACTTGCCATTTACCATTTTTTACCTGTGTCAGTGACATTAATTATGTTGTTCAATCATTACCTTTATTCTTCTTAGATTAGGCTTTGGCACAAAGCCTCTCCGGGTGGGAACACACCCCTGATTATGGTCCAGGAGTGAGAGGAGAGAAGCACAATTGGGAATCGTGAACTCTTGAGTGACAGGTCTGACCAAAACCAAAGAACTAAGGCAAGAAGTGGGCAGAGATGTAAAGTGGATTGTTGGTGGAGATGACATGGTACAATCTAGAGGTAAGGGTGAAATTTGGAAAGTACTCACTGAGGGAACATGAAACAGGTGTGATGCAAGAAAGAGATTCAGGCTCATTGTATGGGTTCATTTATGCTAAAACTACAGCCAGGAGGATGAATGATTCTCATGGTAACAAAAGAACATGCCAAGGAAAGGTGGCAGGGAGAACAAGAAGCAAGCCTCTTCCCATTCTTCACTCTGACTTGTGATTTCACGAATGGCCACTTGAAATGTCAATGGTGGTGTCAACCTGTTAACAAGGCTTGGTGGGCACTTTCCCACATGACAACAGGTCATTGGTTCCATTGAGCTTTTACATTCTCTACGAGAGCAGATCACTTGGCTTGTAACGGTTTATGAGCCTATCTTCCTGGGGTCAGGGATTGTGCATTATTCATCTTCGTATTATAATTATACAGACATTAACAATACAGGCCAGGCCTATTGCAGATACTCAGTGCATCTTTGCTGGTGGCTATGGACGAATAATTTCTCATGAATCTTTTGCCCATTCTGGTGTTTCCAACTTCAGCACAGCACTGAAAAGCATAACACTGGCTAAGTGTTGTGCTTTAGTGCCCAGCTTTGGAAACTAAGCTTTGAATGATGATGATGCATTGTCAGTCTTTACTCACGGTAGTTGGTGAGCAAGAATGGGTGACAGCTTGTCACTGTGGGACAAAATGGAGCTACAGAGGGGCAAGAATGGTTTCTTATATAAAGGTTGATGTCAAAGCTTTACCTTCAACATCATACTTAATGAGGTAAGAGTGATCCAACCTGTGCAGCCAAAGTCCTACACATACATGTTTACAGGGGGCTTGCTCCTTCTATCCTTGTTCTGTCTTCCCACAAGGAGTTCAACTGTTTTATGACTTCAACTCTTAGACTTCTGAGCTCATGACTCTGAAATTTGAACCTTGAGACTGTATAAAGACTCCACTGTCATTAAACACTTCTCCAACTGAACTTGTTTTTCAGTCTAAACCAGCACCCTTTTCCAACTTTCCACTGCAGCCAATAACATCATCACTATGTGGTGCCAGGCATGGTGCCTAACACTGCAAGGCATTATCTTCCTTAATCCTCTCAACAATCTCATAATTTCCCTGACTTTAAAGATGAGAAATCTGGCACCTAGAGAGATTGAGGTCACATGGCCGAAAGTGAGGAACCAGGGCAGGCCTCAAGCTCACGTTTCTCTGAGCTTAAAGCTTTTAACTACCAGACAATGTCACTGCAACTTCGCTAGATCTCCAGCAGCCTTAGTGGATCTTCCTCTGTGATGTTCTCACCAACTACTGCAGGCCACACTCATCTCCTCTCTTGTGCGCTCTCATAATCCCCACACACATTTCCCCATTGGACTGAGTTCTCTATGATTTCACATATTTTAACTAGCCAGTCAGATTATAAATCTCTTAGAGTAGATCTCTTACCAGATACACCTCTTGTATTTCTTCATTCTAGCACAGTGCTGGGCTCAGAGAAGATGCTCATCAAATTTCTGTTGAAGTGAGTTCTCTCTGTGAATGAGGTTTCTGCAGAGTATCAATCCTGGTGACTCACAGTTTGATGTAAGACTTAAGGGACTCTTTCACTGATAATTTTGTGAGAATTGGTTCCCTCATAAAACGGAGATCCGTATGTTTATTTGTGTGCATGGACATTTGGCCAAATGTGGACAAGAGCTTAGAATCAGGAAAGGATTGCAGAGTTCCCAAGGTATGTTACAACATCTGGCCAGCATTAGTTACTATATCTATTCATGCAACCATTCAACATCCATTCTACAACCGTGCCAACTCTTCTATGGGCCAGAAACAAACAAACAAAGAAAACAGTTGCTGCCCAGTTGATTCTCATTTATGATGACCCCTTGTATGCAAAGTAGAACTAACCTCCACAGGGCTTTTAAGACTACGACCTTTCACAAACAGATTGCCAGGCCAATATTTTAAGGCACCTCTGGATGGGTTTGAACCCCTAATCTTTCAGTTAGTAGTTGAGCACTTAGCCATTTGTGCTACATAGGGACTCATTTATGCTATGGACCAGGCAGTGGGATACAACAATGAAAGACATTCTTACCCTAAAAGAGCACAACTTTAATTGTGACTGTCCTGATAGTGTATTACAACACAAATGTGTTTTAGGACTTGCCATGAAGCCTTCCAATGTTTTTTCCCCCCTCCATGTGGAAACGTGCCTCAAATTTCATAAGAAAAAACAGTGGAATGTTAGAGTTTAATTTATCAAAATGTATCCAGTCATCTTTTCTGCCACACTTCTATAGCCTATACTGAGTAATACAGTCAATGCTCCAAGTAATTGAATTTAAATTTCATGATTTCATCATCTTTAATTTTCCCCTGGCAACCCTCCTACATTGCTGGTGAGACTATAAAATGGTTCAGACACTGTGGAAAATGGCATGGCACTTCCTCAGAAAGTTGGGAATGGAAATACCGTATTACCCAGAAACCCCTCTGTTTGATATATATCCATATGAAAGAAGAGCCAGGACACAAGTAGATATATACACACTAATGTTTATAGAAGCACTGTTCACAATAGCAAAAAGATCTAGCCTAAGTGCCCATCAATGGCAGAACGGATAAACAAACTTTGATATATATGCATAATAGAGTATTATGCAACAGTGAAGAAAAGATGAATCTGCAAAACATTTCGTAACATGGATGAACATGAACATATGCTGAGTGAAATTAGTCAACCACAAAAGGACAAATATTGTATGAGATCACTATAGTAAAAACTCAAGAAAAAGTCTTCATGCTAAGAAACATTTTTTGATGGTTACCAGAGGTGGGAGAGAAAGGAGAGCAATTCACTAGCTAGGGGGTAGATACATGTTAACATGGGTAATGGGGAAGGCAATATACAAGAAGAGGAAGGTTGGCAGAAGAATGATGAAGACAGATGAAGACACAGGGAGGTATGCAAGGGCTAAAGGGGATAACGATAGTGTTATATACATAACCCTGAAACAACAATGTTCTGTGGGTAGATACATGGACAGATACGCAGACTGAATGGGTATTGGAGGAAGAAGGGGAGCATACCCACAAATATATAGGGATTTGAAAGAGGATATTTGTATATGGGTATTTACCTTTCCTGCAAACACAACTATGAATGTGATGGAACATGGTGGTGGTGGTGGTTATATGCCATTGAGTTGGTTCTGACTCTTAGTGACCCTGTATAGGGTTTCAAGAGTAGACATTTTTACTAGAGCCAAAAGTCTCATTTTTCTCCCTTGGAGTGACTGATAGATTAAAAATGCTGACCTTGCAGTTAACAGCCCAGTTCATAATCAGCTATGTTACCAGGGCCTACATCAGGCAAAATGATGAAAACTTAGATATTATCAAACATTTTAAGACGATGAGTTGCTGGGCCTGGGCACTCCGACCATAATCTCAGGGGACACCATGGTCAATTGGTATAACATAGTTCACAAAGACAATCTTACTTTGGTGAATAGCATATGGTATCTTAAAGGCTCATGCGCAACCATCTAAGGTGCAACTATTGGTCACTCCATGTGCAAAAGAAAGAAGAGCGATGATAACTCAAGATGCTTGAATCAACTAGTCCAATGGACTAATGGAACATATGAACATCAGTCTCCATGACTCTGAAGAACTAGGTGGTGCCACACTACCATTACCAACTGCTCTGAAAGAGATCACCTTAGAAGGTCCTAGATAGAGTGGGAGAAAGTGTACAACAAAACTAAAAACTATAAAAAAAAAAAGCAGGTTTACTGGTCAGAAAGAGACTGGAGGAACCTCAGACCTTCAGGTCTGGAAAGGAACTCACTGCCCGAACTTGAGTCCATTGATGCCCTATTTTCATCCAAGTAGTAGTTAGGTAGATAGTGAGGACAACATTGGTAAGATATACTCACCATAGAATGGTCAATTATTTAAAATCAAAAGGGCAACATTTACCTAAGGGCAAAGTTGAGAAAAGCTGGGAAGGTGGGTGCAGTGGAAATAGGAACCACATGAAGGGCATGGGATAACTGTTTGTTGTTGCCTGGAGGGAATTGCATCATTGAGATGAAACAAAGTGTATGGTTTGTTGAATGCAAAACTCACAATCTTGTCTGTTAACTTTCACTCAATTCACAGTAAAAAGAGAGAGAAAAAAAAAAGTCCTTCTGAATGTATTACTCCTCCAAATGGTAAAAATATCACTTCCTACTTTCCCTCTCATGCTTTTAATTATCCCTTATAACCAGCAATATAACCAGATGGTTATATTGCCTTGGCCCTTCAGACATGCCATTCCCAGGTCATATTTGAGCTGTTTTCTCTCATCATCTGCAGGGGTAATGAGATAAAATCTTATGTCTCCTTAAGAATATCTTAAACATGTAAAAGTATGTCACCTGTTTTCCATGCTAAGTTCTAATCACCAGTTTTCTAGCCTGCACAATGGCAAGATCCTACCAAAATGATTTTTCAATAAGTGCCATCAGGTCAGTTCCAACCCATAGCAATCCTTTATCGGGTTTCCAAGTTGCCGATGGTGAGCTTGAACTGCTGACCTTACGGTTCAAACTGACTTTGCAGTCCAGCACGTTAACTCACAGCACCACTCCAAGACTCAGTGTAGGATGTGGCTTAACATTATATTTCATTAATTAGAAGTTTGGAGTCCTGGTGTGGTGCTGTGGGATAAAGCACTGGACCAAAAGGTCGGTTTGAACCACAAGGTCAGCAGTTCAAACTAATCAGCTGTTCATTGGAAACCCTATACAGGGTCACTGTGAGTTAGAACCGACTCTATGGAACTTCACAACAACAACTACTAGAAGTCTATAAATATCATCTGTTATGGATTTAATTGCATCCCCTCAAAATATATGTTGCAAGTCCTAACCTCTATACCTGATGTTATACCTGTGGAATCCTGGTATGGCACTGTAGGATAAGCACTGAACTGCTAACTGCAAGGTTGATGATTCAAATCTACCAGCTGCTTCTCACATTCATTACAGGAGTTGGAACCAACTCCATGGCAATTAACAATAACAATACCTGTGGTTATAATTCCATTTGGATTTTTTTTTTTTTTTAAGCTTATGAGGCAGTGTTAGTGTTGTTGTTGTTAAGTGTCATTCAAACCAACATTGTGGTCCAGTGTTTATCCTACAGTGCCACACCAGGACTCAATGTCAGTGTAGAATGTGGCCGAAATCAATCTCTTCTGATAATAAAAAGCAGATTGAGCAAGCAGTCAGAGATGGGGGAAGATAGATGCCAAGCCACATAAAAATCACCTAGGAACAGAAGTACAAAAGAAACAAAGATCTTCCTCCAGAGTCGGTCCCCTGAATTCAGTAGGGTAATCACTGAACAGTTGACTACAAGGTCCATGGTTCAAACCCATCAGCTGCTCCTTGGAAACTCTATACAGGAACCAACTTGATGGCACTTAACAACAACAGCAACAAGGGGACATAGAAACATGTTATAATATTTAGAGATGCATTAAGAAAACTCCAGATGTAAAAAACTCTGTAGGATAAACACCCCATTTTTTTTTAAACAAAAAATTATGGGCAAGGAGCCCGTAAATAATTAACTGCTCTGAAACTTGTTTCCTCTGAAGGTGAATGGGAGTACACCCACAAGTATATATAGGTTTGCAGAAGATATTTCTACACATGTATTCATATGTGCTACAAATATATATGAGGATATATGGTTGACCATACAAATAGCAAAGTTCTGAAAACTTCTTGCTTCAGAACAAAACACCTTGAGGGAATGAGTCACTGAGCCTGGAAATTTAGGATCATAGTCTGGGGGGGTGGATATCTAGGTCAATTGGCATAACATAGTCCACAAAGACAATGTTCTACGTCCTACATTATTGCATAGAGACTAGGACCTTACAGTTTGTGAGCAACCATCTAAGATGCAACTATTAGTCTTGCTCCATCCAGAACAAAGAAGTGTGAAGAAAACCAAAGACTCGGGAAAAAATTAGTCCACAGGACTAGAAGAACTAAATGGTGCCTGGTCACCAATACCAACCACTCTAATCAAGATCAAGGTAGAAGGTCGTGAACAAAAAGGGAGGGGGGAAATGCAGAACAAATTTAAAATCATAAATGAACAAACTTTCCTGATTTGATAGAGACTGGGGAAACTCATGGAAAACAGCAGTCAAGAAATCAAATATTTTATTAGACAAATCTGCAAAAGAGCTCTTTAAAAGTGTTCAATAGTAAAGATGTCACTTTGAATACTAAGGTGCCTGACCCAAGCCATGGTTTTTCAATCAATTCATATGCATGTGAAAGTTGGACAATGAATAAGGAAGACTAGAGAAGAATTGATGTATTTGAATTATGATGTCGGAGAAGAATACTGAAAGTATCATGGACCGTCAGAAGAACAAACTAATCTGTGTTGGGAAGTCAAGCAAAATGCTCCTTAGAAGCCAGGATGGCATGATTTTGTCTTTCATACTCTGGACATATTATCGGGGGAGCCAGTTCCTGGAGAAGGACATGATGTTAGAAAAGTGAATGGTCAGGGAAAAAGAGGAAGATTCCCAACAAGATGTGTTGACACAGTGGCAACAACAATGGGCTCAAAGATAACACCAATTGTGAGGATTGGGTAGTGTTTCATTCTGTTGGGCATAATAGGGGACACTATGAATTGGAACCAACCCAACGGCACATAAAAACAACAACAGGAGGTAAGTACTATTATTCTCCCCATCATGTGTTTGAAGAACCTAAGGCACAAGTTATGTGACTTGCCTAAGGTTAACCAAACAATTAATGGTACTGCTGGTATTTGAACCCAAGCATTCTTACCACAAGGAACTCTGGTAGCGTAGTGGTTACGAATCAGGCTGCTAACTTCAGGGTCAGCAGTTCGAAACTACCAGCTGTTCTGCGGGAGAAAGATGAGGCTTTCTGCTCCCATAAAGATTTACAGCCTCGGAAACCCTGTGCAGGGTCACTATGAGTCAGAAACAACTCCACAGCACATAACAACAACAACAACAACAACATTCTTACCACATGATTCATTATTACTCTAGGTTGACAAGTTTTTAGCACAGTGCCAGACACAAAAAAGTCTTCAATAAATAGCAGCTATTGCAATTGCAAAATAATAATAGGCATGCTTTGACAGCTGTCTTGGGCTAAGGAGTTTGAATAAATCCTTAACTTTTACTTTGGTGGAGGATAGAGACTGGGTCGTACCCATTTTTGTATCTAAGAGTACTTGTAGTGTAGTGTCATGGAGTAAGGACTTGGTAAATGTTGTTGGATGAATGAACAAGCTTCTCAAACTGATAAATTTTTCACTATAGTGACTCTGTTGGTGAAGGCTGGTGCTGATTGAGCTGTAGTTGAAAAGGACCACATCTGACCTCCTTTGCCAAACCTTTTGCTTCCTAGGTCACTAAAGTGTCATGGTTCTCATAAACATTTTAACTAGTCTACTCTTGTTACATAATCTCCATTCACTGGTTCTACCAGTGTCTCATCATTCAGTTCTATACAACCACACCCAATATCAGGTCACTTTTCCGACATACATACACATAATTCATGCACACACTTGGTCCATTAGATTTTAGGCCTTTCCCTCTCTACTTTGCATAAGATTCATTCTCTGCCTGTCAGTCTTGTACCTACTTCCTCAAACCTCCCAGTTCACCTATATATCCATGATTTGTATCAAAGTTATTGAACTCCTTCTTCATTATCCCTGAGTAATTAAAGCATCTAACTCAAGGTAAGACCCTAGAGTTGCAGAGGACTACACTCAGGACTTCTTTATCATCAACCCATGTAAAATCACTCCCTGACAGAATTGACAGAAACCCCTCATGCACTTGTGAGAGACTGGGGTTCTCTGGGTTTCCTCCATGACTGGTCACATGGCACTCTGGACTGTGAGAGTCCAGAGACAAGCCCACCACACGCATTATGTACATGCACATAGACTGCATCAGGCTTTGTCCCACAGGAATTTCTATACACAAGATCTGAGTCCTCAATAAGGACTATGGACAGATCTGGCCTCCCTGGGTTGAACTAGAGAATGTTGTTAGTGAACGCTGTATTGAGTTGTTTTCCCAGATCACAAGAATAACAACATCCTGATTTTGGATGCATGCTGAAAGGCTGAGAGCTGTCCTACGCATGGAGACTTCAGTAAAGGGGAGGGCCCGCAGTAGAAGTCTATACTCCTGTTACTGATGAGTTTCCTCAGGATTTCCCCTCTCCCCAACACACATACACATTTCCTCCTTTTGCTTGCTTCTTCTGCCACACACAAACCAACTTCCATTTGCCTCCCTTTCCCTATGTTCATTTTTTCAGATTTTCTTTTACTAACGTAGTATTCAGAATCCTGGTGTGGTGCTGCAGGATAATGCACTGGACCGCAAGGTTGGTTAGAAGCTCAAGGTCAGCGGTTCAAATGAGAAATTAGAAAACTCTATACAGGGTCGCCATGAGTTGGAAGTGACTTGACAGCACTTAGTAACAACAGTGTATCATCCAAGAGCACATGGCTCTGTAGGATAAGCACTAGACTGCAAATCATAGGGTCAGAGGTTGAAGCCTATCATTCGTTTTGTTGGACAAAGATAAGGCTTTCTACTCCCACAATGATTTCCAGCCTGGGAAACTATACAAGAGTGTTGAGCCAGAACCCACCTGACGACACTTAACAACAATGTAGTATTCACTCCCTATCTGGACTGCCTCTTTCTTATCTTCCCCCAGCCTCTATTTCCTGGACTGAATCAGGCCCCTTAAACTGGTGACAACTCCAAATTTAAGGTAATTTTATGAAGATGCCATCTTATCTGGCCATAGCCTCTACCACAACTCAGACTCACATTACCTTCCATGCGTACATCACTATGAAGTTCATTCTTTGTGCTTTTGTTGTTGTTGTTGATAAGTACTGTTGAGTACTTATCACAGCAACTCTCCAAGTAGCAGTGGATGGGTTTGAACCTCCAACCTTACGATTAGCAGTCCAGTACTTACCCCACATACCACATCACTTTGTAAGTCTCCTAACTGTTGTTGTTATGTGCCATCAAGTCGGTTCCGACCCATAGCAACCCTGTATAGGGTTTCCGAGGGTATAAATCTTTACTGGAGTAGAAAGCCTCATCTTTCTCCCGCGGAGCATCTGGTAGTTTTGAACCGCTGACCTTAAGGTTCGCAGCCCGATTCGTAACCACTACGCTACCAGAGCTCCTTACTACAAGGCCTCAATCTCATTCCTGCCTGGAAAACTCCCAGTCAGGCTGTTAGGGATATTTTGCTGGGTTGACCAAGCTCAGAAAAAGGGAAGGGTGCCAGGCCCACCTTTAAAATAGGCCTAAGTGTAGTGTGGTGCTGTAGGATAAATGCTGAACCGCTAATCGCAAAGTTGGAGGTTCAAACCCATCAGCTGCTTCTTGGAAATCCTATGAGTCAGAAATGACTCCATAGCACTTAACAACAAGAAGTATGTGAAGTCTAAGGTCAATGATGGAACTTTTTAGCTGGAAAAGGCTCTCATTCAAATGTTTCTTGGTAGGAATTGGATGAGGCTTGTGTAAAAACAGTTCAGAAGAGCTAATCAATTAGCTGTTGTATTTTTTATCTTTCTATGGACACTTTCCACATCTGGGCAAGACTTCCTACCTGTGCACATGACCGCAGCAAAGACCCAACACTGCCCATAACGCACTGGCTGGCAGTCCATGGCGTGCCACTGTTTTAGGATGGCCACACTTCCAGTCCATTCCGCAGGGTTGATCCCATCCACGTACTTCTCACTCCAGTTTCCATTGAGTACCCCATTGTCATCATTGCTGTTGATCTGAAGATCAGTCATATATACACACATATAAGCATTAGAAGCATTTTTTTTTTTTCCTCAACGAGACATGATATGTGACTGATTTGCAAGACCCAAAGACCTGAGACATAGCGAAGACTTGACTCTAATACCTGGGAACTTTCAGCCCTTCTGGGTAAATCGTGGGTTAGGGGATTTACTATTCTTACTTAGGATCCACTATTAATTAATTTATGACTCTGTTTCTATCCACCACCAAAATCCCAATCTTTAACGGGCTGTGAACCTTAAGGTCAGCAGTTCAAAACTACCAATTGTTCCACGGGAGAAAGATGAGGCTTTCTGCTCCCATAAAGATTTACAGCCTCGGAAACCCTGTAGAGGGTCGCTGTGAGTCAGAACCGACTCCATGTAACATAACCACCACCACCAAGTTGAAGCTTGGTTGGCTCTGAGAGCTTTTTAAATATACATCAGAAGAGATGAAATCTAGAAACAACTAGACTAGACCATTTTCCAAACTGGAGTCCTTCCCATGCAATTTGGAATTAATAGAGGTGGTTGCTCACACCTAGCTATATCTGAGCTCAGTTGAGAAAACCTTATTATGCACACATTCTGGTGTCAGTCTTCTCCAACATGTCTTTGCCAGAGGGGCCCCTGCCTCTTGACTCTTCAAACCTCCACTGCAGAGGTCAACTGTGAGAGGACAGGGCTCCCCCAGCACTGCTTCCTCCCTCCATTCACAAGCCTGGACCTCACCATGGCGCACACCACTCGACTGATGTAGACAGGGCTTCCTCGTAGGGCACAATCCGTGGCGGGGTCAATCTGGAAGTGCAGACTCTTGTCTAGCAGCTTCAGGCAGATGTCTATTATACTCTCTTCAAACTGCAAGTAGGAGATGTAGAGAGGTGAGGGACTCATGCCTAGACCATGAGTGTATGTGAAGAAACACATGGCCCACCTTGCTCAACTCTCTGATATATTGTGGATGGTAACTGTGCTAAATAGAATGGTCTTTAGCTGCATCTTAGGTATGTGCCAGGTTCAAAGCTCTGGGGCCATGACTCACCTGATTTGCAAACTCTGCAAATCAAAACCCTCCTCCTTCATTGTGAAGTAGCTATTGTTTCTCTTGGTTTTCTTTGTCTTGTTTTGTATTTCCCCAACAAGACTGACTGGCTGAAAGCTTTGTTTCTCCCTTCCATCTCTGCAATCTCCACACTCCTGTAGCTCTGGGATATTCTTGCTAAAACCATGTTGCCTCATATTCCACCCCTATCTGCTGACGGAGCTGATGACTGGCATTGCTGATGTGATGGCGCCAACAAGCCAAAGCACCCATGACTCAGTAGGGCTCTGGACTAATTATAAGCAAGTTATGGAAACTTTCCACCCAAACAAAGCAGGCTGACTCCTCCTTGCCTTTCAAGCTTGCCATAGGTGCCATTTCCACAGGGGCCTTTCCTTGCCTGAGTCTGAACCTGGTTAACTCCACAGTTCTGGGTATGTTCCCAATAATCGTCAGATTCCAGACTGGACACAGTGCCCATCACATAGCGGGGACTCCATACATCTTTGTTGAATGAGTCTGAATGAGTGGATTTATTCTCATATAAAACTGAGTAATAAAAAGAATTTGGAAGCTTCTCTGGCTCATCATCCCCAGGGGACAGTCTGACCAATTCACTCTGCTTTAAAGCTTTCAAAGGCCTGTTCCATCCTACAGAACCAGAATTCCAATCCCTTACAAGGCCCTCAAACCCCTCCCTGATCTGGCTACCACCTACCTCTTCAGCCTCATGATTCAAAAGCCCTTGCCTCACCATTTTTGCTCCAGGAATATCAGACTCCTTGTAACTTTGGTGGTAATTCATATCATTTTTCATCTTTGTATCTTTGCTCAAGTCTTCCTCTGGCTTGAGATATTCTTCCATTGTTTCTTCACTTGTACAGACACTAACTTCTCTCCCCTGGCACCCGTGTACCCAATCAAGTGCCTTTCCTCTAGATCACCCCAACCCCCTATGCCCACCCTTGTTTTGATTATTACATACCCTACTGCCTGATAAGGGATCTGTTTATATATCTGAGTCCACACTATGCTTTGGGACCAGAGTGCTTTTTAATTTTTTTTAAATTCATTTCTACATCTCCAGCACTTGGCACCCTTCCTGGTACTTAGCAGGCACTCAATATGTTGTTGTTGTTTGGTTTCATCAAGTCAAGTAACTCCAACTCCAAGCCACACTATGTGCAATAGAATGAAACTCTGCCTGGCCCTGCACCATCCTCACAATTATTGCTATATTTGAGCCCATGGTTGTAGCCAATGTGTCAATCCATCTAATTGAGGGGCTTCTTCTTCCTAACTGACTCTCTACCTTACCAAGCATTTAGTGTATGCTAACTGAATATGAGAGGCAGAGAGAAAAGGAAGGAACTGGGACTCAGAAAGCCGCACCTGCTCACTTCTGTTTCTCGTAGATGATTAAAACAAAACAAAAAAAAAAAAAACTCCTGCCTAGGCACTACCCTTGATCCCCAATGTGTTCACGATGAATGAGCAGTTGGGGATGTGAGTTGGGGCAGTTGAGGCTGCCATGTCTCATTTTGACTGTAGATACACCCAGGGCCCAGTTTGACCCAAAGACCCCATGTATCAGGGTTTTATCTGGTTAGATACAGAAGAGGAACCCATTTCAAACTGATACAAAACTCCAGAAGGACTCCAGGTCTTCCCAGCTAATCCTCTCCCTCCCCAAAGTAGTCTGGTGTCAGTACTATGTCCAGAGTGCCCATCCCCCTGGCTTGGTGCTGAACTTCCTAAAGAATCTGCTGTGAGCCAAGCTTTAAGTGAGAGTCAGGCTTTTATAAAGGCATTATGCATCACAGTGCATCAAGATTACTATGATGTCATTTTTACAAATGAAATCATATGTTTGAGAATATGTGGAGAAAATATAATGTAGCAGAACCAAGTTAGTGACAGTGCTTAGGAAAACCTTCATGTTCCAGATGTTCATTTTTGTCACACTATTTTGAAAATATTGGCACAATCGTGTATCACACTTGTAACGTAAAAGACATACAATCAAAACAAGCAAACAAATAAAAAGGCAATAGTAACTGTGAGGGCAATGTCTTGCTGCTTATCAACTCTGCTTTTTTTATGAGGTGTCCAGGAGGCAAATGTCAAGATGAATCTGAGGTTGCTTCATCTAAGCTTGCAAGGATGAGGGGAGAGAGTAGAAAACCCCCTGGAAACACAGTGTGCTAACAAAAATACAGGTATCATCATTGCTACAGTCATTGCTGTCTTTTACAAACTCATACCCAGTGGAGTTACTGTGGGGTGTCTTACATTCCTTATCATGTCAGGTCCAACTCAGACATTGTCAGCAAAGAATGGACCCAACCACTTGCTATGGTTCCTCCTCTGGTTACCATTTGCTTGCAGTTCTAGGTGAACCCTAAGTAAGGAGCACCCCTCTACACACTGCTGCCACTTCCTTGTCTTCATGAGCCCAGGATATGCAGAGGCCATTAGCAGGGCTGAGAGTCACTTACCTGTCCATAGTTCCATGGGCATGGGCGGATCCAGTTCTTGTTTCCTTGGTAGATGAAGCCATAATCATTCATAACGTACTCTTGCCTTTGAGGCTCACTTTCCAAATAGACAGCATCCCCTGGGAATCAAAGTGGGGGACACAAGGGAAAAAGTCATCTTGTCCTTCTTGCACTATTCTTATTCTCAGAAGGTCCCATGGGAACTGAGCTCTGGGGAGGTCACCAGGCAACGCCAACGGGGAGCTTTGGAGAGACCCTCTTCTACCACACTGAGTACCAGCCACAGGCTGGATGTAAACAGGATATGGAATAATAAATTTGCCTTTGGTAGAATCTCTTGGTTTACAAAACATATTTATATAATAGCCCCATCTTCAGGTTGAGAAAACACAGACTGGCTATATGACTTTCCCAAATCACATGGTAAGTACAGAGCTGAGATTTGATCACAGAGCCCATGTGACTTCATATCCCATGCTTTTTCTGCTATACTCACCTAATCCTAATTGGAACATCAAACATTAGAACTGGTATTGATCTGATCATTATTTGGTGGGAAATTTAGACTAAGGGGAAAAAATTGCCTATTTTTAGTTTTTGTTAAGTGCTTTCAGGTCTGTTCTGACTCATAGCAAGCTATAGGATTTCCAAACCTTTAAAAAAAAATTTTGGAGGAGCAGAAAGTCTCATCTTTCACTTAAAGAGCAGCTGGTGGGCTTGAACTGCAGAACTTGTGGTTTGCAGCTCAGTGCTTATCATATGGAGCCAACACACTCCCAAGAAAGTATTTAGGATATGTGCAAATATTTAGATACTGTGTTGTTTATCTGAGTGCTGTCTATAATACTGAAAAGCTAGAAACAATTGAAATATTTGTTACTGGGGACTGGTGTGCATCTTCACCACAGAATTCTTTACAGTATTAATATGGAAGTGATGGTGATGTGTGCTATCATGTTGGTTCTAACTTAGAGCGACACTGTACAGGGGTTGGATGCGGCAAATCTTTACGGGAGAAGAAAGTCTCAGCTTTCTCCCACAGAGCAACTGGTAGATTCAAATGCTGACCTTGTGGGTTAGCAGCCCAACTTGTAATCCACTATGCTACCAAAGCTACTTACAGTATTATATTTTAAAATTAAATATGCACACAAAATAATGTATAAAACATGAATTGACTTATAAAAATGTGTATGTATATAAACAGAGAATTTTGAGACCTATTTCAAAAGATGTAAATAGTAATTGAAGATGACACACCCTTGTTTGCTGAAAGTGCAGAGGACTTAAAGTACTTATTGATGAATATCTAAGATCACAGCCTTCTGTATGGATTGCACCTCAATGTAAAGAAAACAAAAATTCTCATAACTGGAGCAGTAAAAACTTCATCATCAATGGGGAAAAGACTGAAGTTGTCAAAGACTTCATTTTGTTTGGATCAACTATAAACACTCAAGGAAGCATCACTCAAGAAATCAAATGACATATTGCATTAGGTAAATGTGCTGCACAAGACCTCTTTAAAGTATTCAAGAGCAAAACCGTCACTTTGATGGCTAAGGTGCACCAGACCCAAGCCACGGTACTTTCAACAACCTCAAAGGCATCTGAAAGTTGAACAATGAATAAGGAAGACCATAGAAGAATTGATGCATTAGAGTTATGGTGTTGGAGAAGAATATTCAAGTACTGCCAGAACAAACCAATCTGTGTTGGAAGACATACAGTCGAAGTGCTCCTTAGAAACCAGGGTGATAAGCCTTCATCTCGCATACTTTGGACATGTTATCAGGAGGGTCCAGTCCCTGGAAAAGAACATCATGCTTGGTGAAGTGGAGGGTCAGTGAAAAAGAGGAAGACATCCAAGGAGGTGGACTGACACAGTGCCAGCAGCAATGTGCTCAAGTGTAACAATCATGAGGACGGTGTAGGATTGACAGTGTTCCTTTCTGTCGTGTAGAGGTTCACTATGGGTCAAACTTGACAGTACCTAAAAACAACAGTGTTTCCATAATGAACAGGTGCTGCTTTTAAGATATAAAAAATCATCTTCTTAAATGCTGAACTGAAAGATCAGTTTGAACATCAAGGTTGCTGGTTCAAACCCACCCATCACTCCTCAGAAACCCTCTACAGACTCACTATAGGTCAGAACCAAGTTGACGCTTAACAACGACAAAGACCACAAGGGCAGGAATCCTTTTGCAGTGATGCTGGAACGGCCTGGAAGCCCTGCCTGACCCTAAGGGTAACATTTCTCTGTTCCTCCTCAGAGGCAGGTTCAGACCTGGCCTAACAGGACATTGGTGGAGAAGGACTCCTTACAGAGATGCATTTTATTGAGGTTTTGGATCCACAAGGTAAGAAGCTAAGGGTTCATGGTTGAAACCAATCATCCCTCATAGCTGGAAACAGCAGTGGCCTGACCTACAAGGTGGAGAGCTTCCCAACTAGTATCCTGGGTATGGTGATGGGGCAACTGCCAATCCTGACCCCTACCAATCCCTAGTCCCAGGGTTGGTTCACCCTTGGAGACCAGGAAGGTATATGTGTCGTATGTGTGTATGAGAGCGAGAGAGAGAGAGAGAGACAGACATCCAGAAAGACACACACAGAGAGAGAGAACAGACAACTGGCTCTTTTGGGTCCAGAGTGACAGACCATCTACTTCACCTGGCTGGTGGGTGAGAGTTCTGAGTCATTCAGTGATAGGGAGGTGGGAGTTGCTTGAAGTGACAGTCAGGGTTCTGGATCCATCTTGGGATAAGGTTGGAGGAGAAAGTAAAATGGGGAAGGATGGGAGGGGGAGCATTCTCTATCAGGAGGAAGACTTTGTTGACTCTAGCTTCTGCCCCATCTCTACTCTTTCTTGCTCCTTTTCTTCTTCCTGGCTTGTGCTTCATTCTGTCCATGCTATGTCTTTAGGTCTGCCCATGTGTATATACACACATACCAGGTATATTTAGAGAACAAGTCTTATGGGACCCAAGATTCTAAAAACACCCAAGCTGAGTGGATGAGGCTAAGGATTATCTCCTACCTTCTCCTGATTGTTCATAATGAGCAATTTAGGTAGGGTAGAGAAATAGACATGTAAGCCCTGTTATCACATATAAGCCCTGCTACTACCAGGTGCTCCACGGGAGAAAGTTGAGGCTTTCTACTCCCGTAAAGATTTACACCCTCGGAAACCCTGTACAGGGTCGCTATGGGTCGAAACTGACTTGACGGCACTTAACAACAACAACAACAACAATGAGCCTTAGTTGCTTCATCTGTGAAATGGGGATACTTCTATCCTACTACCCTGAGTTTTGGAATAATTGTTCTTGTTATTGTTAAAATGCTGTTGAGTCAGTTTCAACTCATAGCAACCCTGTATCAGGTTTCCAAGGCTGGTGGGTTTGAACTGCAGTTTACCCTGCAGCACCACAAGGTTGGCAAAACTTAAGGAAGTAGAAGGATCCTCACAATCATTGCTATGTTTGAGCCCATTGCTGCTGCCACTGTGCCAATCTATCTCGTTGGGTGTCTTTCTCTTTTTCACTGACTCTCCACTTTATCAAACATGATGTCCTTCTCCAGGGACTGGGTCCTCCTGATAATATGTCCAAAGGAGAGAGAAAGTCTCACTATCCTGCCTTCCAGGGAGCATTCTGGCTTCCAACACTGATTTGTTTGTTCATGGTACTTTTAGTGTTTTCTTCTCTAATACCATAACTTAAATACATCAATTCTTCTATAGTCTTCCTTATTCACTGCCCAACTTTCACATTCATATGAAACTATTGAAAATACCATGGCTTGGATCAGGTACACCTTAGTCCTCAGACTGATAACTTTGCTCTTGAACACTTTAAAAGAGGTCTTGTGCAGCACATTTCTTTTCCACAGACAAAAGCTATCATATTTTCAAAACTGCAACTGTTGTTGTTGTTAGGTACCATCAAGTCGGCACCGACTCATAGCGACCTTATACATAGTAGAACAAAACACTGCCCGATCCTGGGCCAACCTCACTACTGTTTCCATATTTGAGTCCATTGATACTGACACTTGGCCAGTCCATCTCATTGGGGGTCTTCCTCTTTTTCTCTGACCCTCCACCCTACCAAACATGACATCCTTCTCTAGTGACTGGTCCCTCCTGACAATATGTCTGAAGCATGAGAGACCAAGTTTGGCTATCTTGGCCTCCAAAGAGAACTCTGGCAGCACTTCTTCCAAAACGGATCTGTTGGTTCTTTTGGCAGCCCATGGCACTTTCAATATTCTCCTCCAACACCATAACTCAAATGTGTCAATTCTTCTATGGTCTTCCTTATTTACTGTCAAGCTTTTGCATGCATATGAGGTTATTGAAAATAGCATGGCTTGGGTCAGGCACATCTTAGTCTTCAAGCTGACATCTTTGCTCTTCAACACTTTAAAAAGGTCTTATGCAGCCGATCTGCCTAATGCAATACACATCGTTTGATCTCTTGACTGCTGCTTCCATGACTGTTAATAGTTAATCCAAGAAGAATGAAGTCCTTGACAACTTCAATCTTTTCTCCGTTGATAAGAATGTTGTTTA
>NW_006408522.1:32601255-32605402 GCF_000296735.1 Chrysochloris asiatica | reverse complement strand
GTACGTGGCAGCACCACCCTGAACTCAATCAACAAATGGAAGAGTCATCAACAGAATAAAATTATAAGAACAGAAGATCTGGGAGGTCAGTCTATGATCAAAACAATTATAATATGAAAGAAGGGAAACACAGAGGAACAGATATCCAGGCGATGAGAAGGTCAGGTAGATTATAGGATAAAACAGACTATCTTAAATGGAAGGAAGAGTTAATGGAATATAGGATAACGACAACAGTGGGGTTGAGGTGGGGGGCTTAGTTTGGGTGTTGGGGAAGGCAATACAAGAAGGGGGAGCAGGCAGAAGAACAAGATAGATAGGGGAACACTAAGACAGGTTTGCCTGGCCTAAGTGGGACACAGGTAAATAGTGATGCATGCTCAACCTTGGAACAACAGGGCTCTGGGATACAGGGATCTAGGCATAGTTTGAAGAGGGTAAATAATACTAAAATGCTTGACTGTCTTATGAATATTAGTTTTCCTTGCCTACTATTATAAAACAGACACTTGAGTGGGATAGAAAGAAATGTTGGGAAACATGATTAGAGAAAACTTGCAAGCTTGTCTTCAGCCTATAACTGATTGGAATAACTAAAAGGAGTTCTAGAACTTGCCCAGTGAGATAGGCCTATTGCAAAGCCTTTGCAAAGTATAGGACCTTAGGTGGAATCCTGAGTCCCATCCAGAACCTTATGAGGTGGGCCATTCCCACTAGCAAGGATAAGCAGACAAGCCTGGAACAGCTAGAGCAACAGAAAGATCATTGAGAAAAACCCAAAACAAAAATGTCAGCATGACTGGCTACTACAAGAATAAGCAAGCTGTTTTCTGGGAAGCCATTAAGGCAAGCAATCAAGTTCCTTCAGGACAAACTCCCCTCCAAGACTGAAATTCAAAGGGAATACATTGAACAGGCTTGTAAACTTGCTGGTGACCACATTGGTCTACTGGTGAGTGGAAGAAGGGAAGGGCAGCAACGAAGAAATGGGCTGAGTTCAACCCCAGTCCATTGACTCCCGTTGACCTGGAGATGAGAGAGAGAAGAATAAGGGCTGGTTGGTTTAAAGTGTGGTGAGACCTGGGGACACTTGAGCCCATGGACAAGGACATAGCCACTGAGGGCTAGAGCTGAGAGTGAAGCATCCAGCTGATATGACGTGAGGGGAGATGCACAAGAACACCCAACCTTGTAGATACTACCCATTTGACCTAGCCTCGATGACTTGAAATCAGAAGTACACTAGAGGAAGATTACAAAAAAAAAATTTTTTTTTTTGATAAAGGAAATAAAGATAAATTGCTACAATTTGATGAACCTGACCTATATTCATGGAGGGAGTAACTCTAAATACCAACAGAGAGGGAAAGAGTCTTCACATCAAATATCAATGCTATCCCCTCTGTACACAGGGTAGATAGGGACAGACAACTTAGACATTGGCTACCTAAAATGAGGAGGCGATAAAGACACGGAGTGACTGGCTTACAAGGTTTCAAGAGAGAGTTTAGTTTAAGAATGTGTGAGGGAAGAAAGAGTCCCCACTGAATAGCTGTCATCTTGCCTAGATGGGTCTGGTGAAAAGAGACAGGGGTAAGATTCATATGATTCAATAGTGGATAATTGTGATCATGACTAATTACGACTGTCACAATTGTAAAGGTAGAAGTTTTGTAACAAAAACAGAGGAGTGGTTAATCTTACAGTCCAAAAACAGAGGACCCTAGGACCATCAAGGGAGAAGAGCACAAGCAGAATGCAGAATCTTATCCAGAGAAGCAGCGACACCATAGATGGGGACAGGGCGAGAGGGAGCGGCTGAGGACTCTAGATTCATGGGCAGAGAGGGACTAAGAGCCGGTAGCCTGGAGGCAGGTTTACAGAATGTTCCCTTTGGAGGTGTAAATTATTATATATGACTAAGTGTTTTTTGGTGGTTTTTTTATATATATATATAAAAAGAGCTAAAGTGAATAGAGAGAAATACTATTAACTGATGGTACATGGAGGGGATTATAATTATTGTAATGAAACAAGGTGTATGATTTGTTGAATGTAAAACTGATGATCTTACCTAGTAAACTTTCAGTCAATCCATGATAAAAACCTTAAAAAAATTTGTTTGTTTATTTGTGAGTAAATGCCATTTAAAAACATTTTCACTAGAAAATTGATTTATATATCAATTTGCAGAAGATTTTTTTAAAAATCTGTGTTTAATAGTAACTTTAACTATAAATAACTAAAAAGGAAAACAATCATCATCTATTATGTTTTTGCTTCCAGCTATGTCTTCTACTACTTGCCTTTTGGAGAAAACACAGCATTGTAAGGCTGCCATCTTTTTGGACGAGGACAGGGATCAAGATCTTCTATAATGAAATCTCTCTCCTTACAAGTCTAAGTAGAAAGAAAACCAAGCTTCTCAAAAATTCCCTGGTATGTTGGGTGGAATGTAGCAGACTCTGTCTTGAGCAGGACGCCAACTTCTTTTCTCTTTCTGCTGCTAGAATATCTGCAAAGTAAATTTCGTATTCCTTACATGTATGTCCAAGCAATTTTATTCTCTCTTGTTTCTTCTGAACCATTGCAATATGAGGAAAGTTTTACAAGCTAGTCTCCATTTCATCATCCTTGAAATATGGCTCCACAAATGCTTTCTCTGTGATTTTATCATGCTTATCACCATGACTGTTTGGTTCCTTTGTGAGAGCTGACAATTCTTCATCTGCTACTTAGGCAGAGTTATCTGCCAAATAGAATTTGCATTCCTCATGCGTCATCTGATCAAACATACTTTCCAAGCTATCATTCATTTTTGTTTCTCCATTTGGACCTTTCTTCTCTTCTGCTCTTGCTTTTGCATTTTTAAAAGCTCAATTTCCCTAACCAATGTATAGTCCTTGTCCGCTGTCTGTCCTCCTCCTAATTTTGACTAATTGCCATTCTTTGTATGTTGTTGTTGTTGTTGTTGAGGGCCGTCGAGTCGGTTCCGACCCATAGCGACCCTGTACAGGGTTTCCAAGGGTGTAAATCCTTACGGGAGTAGAAAGCCTCATCTTTCTCCCGCAGAGTGGTTGGTAGTTTCGAACCGCTGACCTTAAGGTTCGCAGCCCGATTCGTAACCACTACGCTACCGGTAAAATCCATTTTATTCTGAGTAAGGTCTGCTCCTGGACCCATAAGCCACTGGAGATTTTCAGAAGATACATCTTGGTTGTTTTGTAGAGACTTCATTTGGGCAATTCTACATGATTTATCTGAACAACAAATGCAAGTTCACATGCTTCATGGGCTGACCTGGTTTTCATATTAAGTTGTTCCTGAGAAGCAGTACCCTCCCTGTCATCATAAAGAGTCTCTGTCTCCAAACTTTCACTTGGACATTGTTGTTGTTGTGTGCCGTGGAGTCGATTCCGACTCATAGCGACCCTGTACAGGGTTTCTGAGGCTGTAAATCTTTATGGGAGCAGAAATTCTCATCTTTCTCCCGCGGAACAGCTCGTAGTTTCGAACTGCTGACCTTGCGGCTCGCAGCCTGATTCATAACCATTACGCTACCAGAATAGAGGGATTTTAAAGACAAGGCTTTCTTCTTTTATTTGTAATGGTGTTTTACTATCTGGAGAGGATTTGCTCAAGGACTGAAAGACATATTTCTGTAAACTGGGATATTATTCTATCACAGACAGTGTTGTATTTCAAGATAGATCTTGAAATGTTCTTTTTGATGGTGAATGTGATGCCATTCCTCTTCAATTTGTCATTTCCACCATAGTAAACTATATGATTGTCAGATTCAAAATGGCTAATACCGGTCCATTTCAGCTCAATAATACCTGGGATATTGATGTTTAAGATATCAATGTTTATGCATTCCATTTTATTTTTGACAACTTCCAATTTTCCCAGATTCATACTTCGTACATTCCATGTTCCAATTTTCAATGGATGTTTTCAGCTATTGCTCTTCATTTTGAGTTGTGCCCCAGCAGCAAATGAAGGTCCCGCAGGCTTTACTCCCACGGGCTTTACTCAGTTTGCATCATCATGGCCAACTCTATTTTGAGGAAGCAGCTCTTCCCCAGTCACATTTTTAGTGCCTTCCAACCTAAGGGGCTCATTTTCCGGCACTATATCTGATAGG
>NW_006408522.1:32597096-32600782 GCF_000296735.1 Chrysochloris asiatica | reverse complement strand
AATCAAGATGTATTGATCGTTACTGGTGATTGGAATGCAAAGGTTGGAAGCAAAGAGGAAGGATCAGTAAGTAGTTGGAAAATATGGCCTTGGTGATAGAAATGGTGCTGGAGAATGCATGATCGAATTCTGTAAAATCAATTGATTTGTTCATTTCAAATACCTTCTTTAGACAGCATAAGAGACGACCTGCATGTGTAGTCAATTTGATTTCTATGTAGTCTATCTGGCAAGGTCCATGTGTATAGTCATCTATTATGCTGTCTAAAGAAGGTATTTGAAATGAACAAATTATTGACTTTGTAGAATTCTATCATGTGTTCTCCAGTACCATTTCTATCACCAAGGCCATATTTTCCAACTACTGATCCATTCTCTTTGCTTCCAATTTTTGCATTCCAATCACCATTAATGATCTTCATCATGTTTCAGTATTCAATGTTCTAGTGCTATCTAACAGTGTTCCATTGCTATTCATAAGGTTTTCAGTGGCTAAGTATTCAGAAGTAGTCTGCCTCTCCTTCTTCCTAGTTTTTCTTAGTATGGAATCTCAGATGAAACCTATCCACCATGGGTGAATTCTGCTGGTATTTAAAACACCGATGGAATAGCTTCCAGAATCACAGCAACACACGAGCCACCACAATATGACAAACTGACAGATGAGTGGTAGATCATAGGCATTAGTGAGCTGAAATGGACTGATATTGGCGATTTTGAATCTGACAGTTATATGGCTAACTATGCCAGGAACAATAAACTGAAGAGGAATGGCTTTGCATTCATTATCCAAAAGAGCGTCTTAAGATTGATTATGAAGTACAGTACTGTCTGTGATAGCATAATATCCATAGTGCTGTGGGCTAATGCACTGGACTGCAAAGTCAGCTGGAACCACAAGGTTGGTGGTTCAAGCTCACCAGCCGCTCCTGGGAAACCCTATACAGAGTTGCTATAGGATGGAACCAACTCGACGGCACTTAACAATAACAACCAGGAAAACCAGTTAATACCACTATGATTCAAATTTATTCATCAACCACTAAAGTCAATGATGATGAAGCTGAAGAAGTCTACCAACTTCTCAGTCTGAAATTTATCATACATGCAATCAAGAGGTATGATGATTACTGGAGACTGATATGTGAAAGTTGGAAACAAAGATGATGGATCAGTAGTTGAAAAATATAGCCTTGGTGATAGAAATAATGCTGAGGATTGCATGATAGAATTTTGCAAGACCAATGACTTATTTGCAGCAAATATCTTTTGTCAACAACAAAAACAGTGACTATATACACAGACTTCACCAGACAGAATACACAGGAATAAAATTGACTACATCTGTGGAAAGAGATGATAGAGAATCCCAATATCATCAGCCAAAAAAAAAAGGTGGGGGGGCAGGGGCCTACTATTGGTCTACTGTGGAATGGACAGACCATAAGTTGTTCATATACAAGTTCAGGCTGAAGCTGAAGAAAGTGAAAACAAGTCCATGAGAGCCAAAATATGGCCTTGAACATACCCCACCTGAATTTAGAGACCATCTTAAGAACAAATTTGATACATTAGACACTAACAACTGAACACCAGAAGAGCTGTAGTTGACATAAAGAAACGTCATTAAAAAGACAGAAGAGAAAGAAAAGGCCAAAATGAAAATAGAGAGGTTAATGTGACTGGAAGAAATGATGAAGTAAATAACTTAAGTGGTGACTATACATGTGGACCTTACTAGATGGAATACACAGGAATCAAATTGACAACATATGTGGTAGAAAAGCCCAATATCATCAGACCAAACAAGACAAGGAGATGGCTATGGAATAGACTGTCAACTGCTCATATACAAGTTCAGGCTGAAGCTGAAGAGAATAAAAACAAGTTCACAAAAGCCAAAATATGTATATCCCACCTGAATTTAGAGATAGTCTCAAGAACAGATTTGATGCATTAGACACTAATGGCCAAAGACCAGAAATGTTGTGGGATGACATTAAGAACATCATCCATGAAGAAAGAAAAAATCATTAAAAAGGCAAGAAAGAAAGAAAGAAAAGGCCAAGTGGGTATCAATGAAACTCTGAAGCTTGCTCTTGAGCATAGAGAAGTTAAAGGGATTGAAAGAAATGAGAAAGTAAAAGAACTGAGAAGAGAATTTCGAAGGGCATCTTAAGCAGATAAAGTCAAATATTATAATGAAATGTCTGAAGACTTAGTTAGAAAACCAAAAAGGAAGAACTCACTTGGTGTATCTCAAGCTAAAAGAACTAAAGAAAAAAAAAAAAAAATCAAGCCTCTAATTACAGTATTGAAGGATTCTGTGGAGTCCTGGTGTGGCACTGTGGGTTAATGTACCAGACTGCAAAGCCGTTTGAGCTGAAAGGTCAGCAGTTCAAGTTCACCAGCTACTCCTTGGAAACCCTATACAGGGTTGCTATGGGTTGGAATCGACTCGACGGCACTTAACAACAGCAACAACAACATGGACAAAATATTGAACTACACAGGAAGTATCAAAAGAAGAGAGACAGAATGCACCAAGTCACTGTACCGAAAAGATTTGGTCACTGTTCAATCATTTCAAGAGGTACCATATGATAATGATCAAGAACCAGTGGTATTGAAGGAAGAAATCCAAGTTGCACTGAAAGCACTGGTGAAAAACAAAGCTCCAGGAATTGAAGAAATACAAATTGAAATGTTTCAATGAACTGATGCAGTGCTGGAGGCACTCACTAATCAATGCCCAGAAATTTGGAAGACAGCTATCTGGCTAAGCAATTTGAAAAGATCGGTAATTGTGCTCATTCCAAAGAAAGGTGACCCAACAGAATGCAGAAATCATTGAACAATATTATTAATATCACATGCAAGTAAAATTTTTCTGAAAATAATTTTAAAAACGGTTGCAACAGTACATTGATAGGGAGCTGCCAGAACTCCTACCAGAATCAGAAGAGGATGTAGAACTAGGGATATCATTTCTGATGTCAGATGGATCTTGGCTGAAAACAAAGAATACCAGAAAGATACTTACTTGTGCTTTATTGATTATGCAAAGGTATTTGTCTGGATCAAAACAAACTATGCATAACAGTGCAAAGTCTGGATACTCGAGAACACTTAATTGTGCTCATCAGAAACCTGTTCATAGACCAAAAGGCAGTCATTCAAACAGAACAAGGGGACACTAAATGCTTGAAAATCAGGGTTGTATCCTTTTCACCATACTTCTTAGAGCTATATACTGAGCAAACAATCTGAGAAACTGGATTATACAAAGGATTGGAGGAAGACTCATTAACAACCTGCAGATGACACAATCTTGCTTGCTGGAAGCATTATTGTTGTTGTTGTCAGGTGCCATCGAGTCGGAACCGACTCATAGCGACCCCATGCACAGCAGAACAAAACAATGTTCAATCCTAGGCCAACCTCACTACCGCTGCCACACCTGAGTCCATCAATGATGCCACCTGGCCAATCCATCTCTTGAGGGTCTTCCTCTTTTTCTCTGACCCTCCACCTTACCCAGCATGACATCCTTCTCCAGCGACTGTTCCCTCCAGACAATATGTCCAAAGTATGGGAGATGAAGTTTAGCCATCTTTGCCTCCAAGGAGCACTCTGGCTACACTTCTTCCAAAACAGATCTATTGGTTCTTTTGGCAGTCCATGGC
>NW_006408522.1:32590012-32591881 GCF_000296735.1 Chrysochloris asiatica | reverse complement strand
CATTGTCAAAAAGAACATATCCAGATCAGTGATGAGGTACAACGCTGTCTGTGATAGGATAATATCCATGCGCCTACAATGAAGACCAGTTAATGCCACTATTATTTAAATTTACGCACCAACCACTAAAGCCAATGAAGATGAAATAAAAGAATTCTACCAACTTCTTCAATCTGAAACTGATCAAACATGCAATCAAGATGCATTGATCATTAGTGGTTATTGGAATATTGGAATACAAAGGTTGGGAACAAAGAGGAAGGATCATAGTTGGAAAATATTGCCTTGGTGATAGAAATTATGCTGGAGATCACATGATCGAATTCTGCAAAATTGATGATTTGTTCATTTCAAATACCTTATTTAGACAGCATAAGAGACGATTATACACATGGACCTCACCAGATGGAATACACAGAAATCAAATTGACTACATCTGCAGAAAAAAATGATGGAAAAGCTCCATATCATCAGTGAAAAGAAGGCCAGGGGCAGACTGTGGAACAGACCATCAATCACTCATGTGTAAATTCAAACTGAAGCTGAAGAAAATGAAAACAAGTCCACAAAAGCCAAAATATGACCAAAATATATCCCACCTGAATTTAGAGATCATCTGAAGAAGAGATTTGATACATTAAACACTGAAGACCAGAAGTGTTGTGGGATGACATCAAGAACATCATACATGAAGAAAACAAAAAGTCATTAAGAAAACAAGAAAGAAGGAAAAGGTCAAAATGGATGTCAGAAGAGACAACTGAAACTTGCTCTCCAGCATAGAGAAGCTAAAGCAAACAGAAGAAATGAGGAGGTCCAAGAACTGAACAGAAAATTTCAAAGATCAGCTCGAGAAGATAAAGCCAAATATTACAACAAAATGTGCAACGAGCTGGAGTCAGAAAACCAAAAACGCTCAGCATTTCTCAAGCCAGGGGAACTGAAGAAAAAATTTCAAGCCTCGACTTTCGTTATTGAAAGATTCACTGGGCAAATTATTGAATAATGCAGAATGCATCAAGAGAAGATGGAAGGAATACACAGAGTCACTGTACCAAAAGGAAATGGTTAATGTTCAACCATTTCAATAGGTAGCATAAGATCAAGAGCTAATGGTACTGAAGGAGGAAGTCCAAGGTTCATTGAAGGAATTGGCAAAAAATAAGGCACCAGGAAGTGATGGAATAAAAATTGAAATCTGTTAAGAAAGTGAGGCGGCACAGGAGGCACTCACTCATCTCTGCCAAGTAATTTGAAAGACAACTATCTGACTGATTGGAAGAGATCCATATTTGTGCCCATTCCAAAGAGAGGTGACCCAATGGAATGCGGAAATCATCGGACACTCTCTTTGATATCCCATGCGAGTAAAGTGTTATTAAAGGTAATACAGAAACGGCTGCAAGCATACATTACAGAGAACTTCCAGAGGTTCAAGCCAGATTCAGAAGAGGTCGTGGAATGAGGGATATCATTGCTGATAGCCGATGAATCTTGGCTGAAAGAAGAGAATACCAGAAAGATGTTTACCTGTGCTTTATTGACTATGCAAAGACTTTCAATTGTGTGGAACATGACAAGCTATGGACAACATTGTGAAGTATGAGTATTCCGAAACACTTAATTGTGCTCATGAGGAATCTGTACATGGACCAAGAGGCAGTTGTTCAAACAGAACATGGGAACACTGAATGTTTTAAAATGAAGAAAGTTGTGTGACAGGGTTGTATTCTTTTACCATACTTATTCAACCTGTATGCTGTGCAAATAATCCAAAATGCTTGGTTCTATGAGGAAAAACATGGCATCAGGATTGGGGGAGGGCTCACTAACAACCTGTGATATGCAGATGATACAACCTTGCTTGCT
>NW_006408522.1:32584601-32589912 GCF_000296735.1 Chrysochloris asiatica | reverse complement strand
TTTTTTCTTCAGTTCCCCCAGCTTGAGAAATGCTGACCGTGTTCTTCCCTTTTCGTTTTCTAATTCCAAATCTTTGCATATTTTATTATAGTATTTGGTTTTATCTTCTCGAGCTGATCTTTGAAAATTTCTGTTAAGCTCTTGGACCTCTTGGAAGCATTAGAGAACTTGAAATACTTACTGACTGATAAAGACCAAAGACTACACCTCAATGTAAAGAAAACAAAAATCTTCACAAATGGACCAATCATGAAAAGCAGTGAAACTATTGAAGACTTAATTTAGCTTGGATTCACAATCAATGCTCATGGAAGCACCAGTTAATAAATCAGACATTGTATTGCATTAGACAAATCTGTCACAAAAGACCTCTTTAAAGAGTTAAAAGAGCAAAGATGTCAATTTGAGGACTAAGGTACACTGACACAAGCCATGGCATTTTCAATGGCCTCAAATGCATATGAAAGTTGGACAATGAATAAGCAAGACCACAGAAGAATTAATGAGTTTGAATTATGGTATTGTAAAAGAATAGTGAAAGTACCATGGACTGCCAGAAAAGCAAACAAATCTGTCTTGGAAGAAATACAGCAAAAGTGCTCCTTAGAAGTAAGGATGGAAGTACATTGGACATGTTGCCAGAAAGGGCTGTCCCTGGAAAAGGACATTATGCTTGGAAAAGTGGATAGTGAGGGGAAAAGAGGAAGACTCCCAACAAGATGGATTGACACAGTGGCAGCAACAATGGGCTCAAGCATAATAATTGTAAGGATGGTGCAGGACTGGGTGATGTTTTACTCTATTGTGCATAGGGTTGCTATGAGTTGAAACCAACTCAATGACACCTAACAACAGCAACAACACTTTAAAAGTTTATATTTGCAAAGTGCTCACA
The DNA here is from genome assembly GCF_000296735.1 of Chrysochloris asiatica. Taxonomy (NCBI): domain Eukaryota; kingdom Metazoa; phylum Chordata; class Mammalia; order Afrosoricida; family Chrysochloridae; genus Chrysochloris; species Chrysochloris asiatica. The sequence goes on along the minus strand of NW_006408522.1, from coordinate 32,589,017 downwards.
CAAGTAGTAATGACTAGGATGCCCAAACAATGCTTGTACAAGAGTGCAGGAAAAGGACTGTTGTTGTTAGGTGCCATCGAGTCGGTACTGACTCATAGCAACCCTATGCACAACAGAACAAAACACTGCCCAGTCCTGGGCCAACCTCACAATTGTTGCCACGCTTGAGCCCATTGATGCTGCCACTTTGCCAGTCCATGTCCCTCGAAGTCTTCCTTTTGTTCTCTGACCCTCCACCTTACCAAACACGACATCCTTCTCCAGAGACTGGTCCCTCCTGACAATATGTCTGAAGTATGAAATGAAGTTTGACCATCCTGGCCTCCAAGGAGCACTCTGGCTGCACTTCTTCCAACACAGATCAGTTTTGTTTTGTTTTTGGCAACCCATGGCACTTTCAATATTCTACTCCAACACCATAACTCAAATGCATCAATTCTTCTACAGTCTTCCTTATTCACTGTCCAGCTTTCACATGCATAATGAGGTTATTGAAAATACCATGGCTTGGGTCAGGCACACCTTAGTTCTCAAGCTGACATCTTTGCTCTTCAACACTTTAAAAAGGTCTTGTACAGCCGATTTGCCTAATGCAATATGTCGTTTGATTTCTCGACTGCTACTTCCATGAGTGTTGATGATTGATCCAAGAAGAATGAAGTCCTTGACAACTTCAGTCCTTTCTCTGTTGATAGAATGTTGTTTATTGGTCCAGTGGTGAGGATTTTTGTTTTCTTTACATTGTGATGCAATCCATACCAAAGGCTATGGTCTTTGATCTTCATCAGTAAGTGTTTTAAGTCCTCTTCACTTTCAGCAAGCAAGGTTGTATCATCTGCATATCTCAGGTTGTTAATGAGTCTTCTTCAATCCTGATATTTTTCTTCATATAACCCAGCTTCTTGGATTATTTGCTCAGCATATAGATTGAATAAGTATGGTGAAAGAATACAACTCTGCTACACACCTTTCTTAATTTTATACCATTCAGTGTTCCCATGTTCTGTTCGAACAACTGCCTCTTGGTCCAGGTACAGATTCCTCATGAGCACAATTAAGTGTTCAGGAATACACACACATTTAACAATGTTGTCCATAGCTTGTCATGATCCACACAATCTAAAGCCTTTGTGTAGTCAATAAAGCACAGGTAAATATCTTTCTGGCATTCTCTGCTTTCAGCCAAGATCCATCAGACATCAGCAATGATATCCCTCATTCTACGTTCTCTTATGAATCCAGTTTGAACCTCTGGAAGTTCTCTGTCAATGTATGCTTGCAGCATTTCTGTATTACCTTTAGTAAAACATTACTTGCATGGGATATCAAAGATATAGTCTGATGATTTCCGCATTCTGTTGGGTCACCTTCTCTTTGGAATGGTGACAATTACGGCTCTCTTCTAGAGATTTGGCCAGATCAAATTTCTTGGCATAGATGAGCGTGTGTCTTCAGTGCCACCTCACTTTCTTGAACGATTCCCATTTTCATTCCAGCAATTCCTGGTGCCCTTGGTCTTTGCCAATGCCTTCAATGCACCCTGGACATCTTCCTTCAGTATCATTGGCTCTTGATCATATGCTACCTCTTGAAATGGTTGAACATCAACCATTTCCTTTTGGTACATTCATCTGTCAGTTTGTCATACTGTGGTGATTTGTGAGTCACTGTGACTCTGGAAGCTATGCCATAGGTATTTTAAAAACCAGCAGGTCACCCATGGTGGACACATTTCAGATGAGCTTCCAGACAAAGTCAGATTAGGAAGAAGGAGAGATGAACTACTTCCAAACATTTTGTCACTGAAAACCTTATGAATAGCAGAGAAAGAGACTGAGCATCTGTGAAATGGTGGGAATCCATCATGGGTTCACATGGATTCAAGTTTTGCTTTTTTGAAACTTTCTGGAATGCCCTCCCTCCCCTCATATAATTTTTATTTGATTTTGGTCAAAACTACCAATATGGAACCAGCAGATACGCAGGGCCAATTGTATTATAGAATCTCATGTGCTTATTTGATCAATGAAAGAAAATTTTTGTAAACCTACATCAGAAATGTTAATATTGGTTTCTTCTGGATAACAGAACTGAGAGACAGGGAGGATCTATTTTTTACCTTTTACCTATTGTTGTTGTTTTACCCTTTATTTATGCAAACATTCATTCAACAAATATTCAATGCACCACTGTGCTTATATCACTTTTATAATGAAAACCTTGTTACCTTAAAAATATATATGATGAAAATCAAATGGTAACAGTGGTCAGACTTAATTGGAATAATTTTATTTTTAAGTGAAGAGACTTGGCTTATAATTTTAAAATTCTAAACAATTCAAATTGCAAGGGCTTGTTTGTTTGCGTTTGGAGGTTTATCTTGCTGAGTCCATGGTATTAGAGGGAGATCTATGGATGGCCAGGGAGCAGAGGTCTAGAAATCTTTGAGCTCAGCTTTCTGTGGCAGCACTGTCAGACAGAGACAGAGGGATTCCCCTACCCACCCAGCCACCCTCAACCTCACCTCCCATAGGCGCCTGTCTTACCTGGACACCAGGGGTTGAAGAGCAGGATGAACTCGCCAATGTGGTAGGCTGTGACAGAGCCCTGAAAGGAGTCAATGTGAATCTTCAGAAGGTACCGACCCACCGCTGCCATAGGAGGGGCGCAGAGGCTCACCTCCAGAGAAGTGGCCCCATTGGACTCCAGCGAGGCGATCCAGGGACTGGGGCCACCATGACGTGCCAGACTGAACACGGCTCGAGTCCCCTTGGCCAGGTCTGGCAGAGGGCCTGTAGAGATGAGGAGCTAAGGCCCTCTGTAGTGATCTGTCAGTCCCCAGGTGCCCACTACATCCCCAACACACACACACATACAGCCTGTGGATCAGCTGGCATCCTCACCAGTCTCAGTCACAAAGATGATGTTGTCCAGGTCTGGTTGGAAGCTCCGGTTTCGGAAGTACAGGGTGATGTTGAAGGGCTGGCCTCGGCGAACAATGAGTCGGTCCACACTGATCTCCTCAGTGTGGTGCTGCATGTTGTTCCGGAAGCTTTGGAGGTCCGTGAGGGCCACCTTCAGCCCTGAATCAGGGCAGCCCAGGGCAGATAAAAGAGCAGGGTTGTAGCGTCAGTCCAATTCTGCCCACCCCTTACTAGCTGTGCAAACTTGAGAAACTAACTTAGCCTCTTTGAGCTTCGGTTTCCACGTTGGTAAAATAGAATCCACAACACCAGTATGAGGATTAAATGAGACTCCATACTCTTTCTGTCTTTTTCTCTCTTCCTCCCTGCTTCTTTGACCTTCCACCCTCTTCTTCCTGACACACTCCCTGAGGTGCATGGTTTCCTGCCTCTGTCCAACTCCTCTTGGGGTCTGGCCAAGTTTATTTGCTCCGTTCAGTTCAGCGTATCACCAGATTCACCCTGGTATATGATTTTTATAAATAAATGAACAGTCTCATTCTAGCCTTCAGATATGGAAACAAGTCCCTGAATTAGCTGTCCCTGGCTTAGCTGCTCTTCTTTTAGCAATTTACTGGCTCTCTGGCTACCATTAATATCATGTGCCCAATGCCCTGGGAGATTGGATGCTGAAGACAAAGAAAAGCCCATTTTCAGCCTTCTAGAACTTTTGCTATAACATAGACTGACTTCACTATGCTCTGACTGAGACTTCTCAAAAGGTATTCATTCTGAACTTCTCTGTGTTTGGCTACAGCCCTGTGATAGTCCCCCAGCACCTGGACTCACATCTTTGAGTCAGAATTGACGCACCCCTCTCCTCCTCAGCCTGTATCCATTCACATGTTACCAGCTCCCTTCATTCAGCTATCCCTCTTCCACAATGTAATTTCAACCTCCTCTCCTCACTTCTCCACCACTCATCTGTCAGTTTGTCATACTGTGGTGGCTTGTGAGTTGCTGTGATTCTGAAAACTATGCCACCAGTATTTTAAATACAAGCAGGACCACTCATAGTGGACAGGTTTCAGATGAGCTTCCAGAAGAAGACAGACTAGGAAGAAGGAGTGACGAACTACTTCTGAATATTTAGTCACTGAAAACCTTATGAATAGCAGAGAAATACTGTCAGATACAGTGCCGGAAAATGAGCCCCTCAGCGTTGGAAAGCACTCAAAGTGAGACTGGGGAAGAGCTGCCTCCTCAAAGTAGAGTTGACAGTGATGATGCAAACGGAGTAAAGCCCGTGGGAGAAACGCCTGCGGGACCTTCATTTGCTGATGGGGCACAACTCAAAATGAAGAGAAACAGCTGTAAACATCCATTGAAAATCGGAACATGGAATGTATGAAGTATAAATCTGGGAAAATTGGAAGTTGTCAAAAATGAAATGGAACACATAAACATCAATATCTTAGGCATTAGTGAGCTGAAACGGACTGGTACTGGCCAT
>NW_006408522.1:32569605-32582256 GCF_000296735.1 Chrysochloris asiatica | reverse complement strand
AGCATGGCAACAGTAGTGAGGTTGGCCCAGGATCAGGCAGTGTTTCGTTCTGCTGTGCATAAGGTCACTATGAGTTGGTAATGACTTGATGGCACATAACAACAACTCCTTACTTCTAGTGACTGTAACAGCCTCCATCAGATCTCCTGCTCCTATCTTTCTCCATACCACCCCATGCATTAACACATCACCAAATATCTTTCCTCAAAATAGTAAGTTCAGAGGTAGCCTCCTGTTCACAATGTTAAAGGCATACTCTTTAACCTACCACTTAGGCTCTCCATGTTGTTTTTGTTAGGTGCCATCGAGTTGGTACTGACCCATAGCGACCTTATGCACAGCAGAACGAAACACTGCCCGATCCTGGGCCAACCTCACTACTGTTGCCACGTTTAAGTCCATCAATGCTGCCAATTGGCCGATTCATCTCATTAGGGGTCTTCCTCTTTTTTTCTGATCCTCCACCTTACCAAACACGATATCCTTCTCCAGCAACTGCTCCCTCATGACAATATGTCCGAAGTATGAGAGAAGATACATGCCCTCAATTACTCTTACGTTCTCATTTGCCCCCCTCTCATCATGGGCCCTCTCTTCCAGTCAATCTTTCCCTAAACAAATAGCACCCTATACGTCTATGTATTTTGTTCTTGCTGGTGTGGCACTGTAGGATTCACACTGGATTACAAACCACAAAATTGGCAGTTCAAACCCACCAGCTGCTCCTTCAAAACCTTATACAGAATCACTATGAGGTGGGACCAACTCCACGGCACCCAACAACATAGCCCTAATTCAGAATACACCCCTCTATCTAACCAAAATTCCACCTGTTTTTCAAGGTGTATTTAAGACCCACCTCTTTCATGAAGCCTGTACCAATTGGTCCACACTTCTTCCCATCTCTCTCTGACCGATGGCACTGAGGTAACCTTGACAACTTAACTGACATGTTGATTTACTTGTCATGCTCACTTATTCACTTATATCAACATGCTTTTACTGAGAGCCTAACAGTTGCAGGCCCATTGTGAGTGGCTCAAATATTTTTCTTAGCTACCTTTTTCTTTGTCTTCTACCACTAGATGTAAGCTAATGAAGACAGAGATCTAGCTGCTTTCTCTTGTGCGTTTAGATTTTAAAAATATGAACCAAAGCATTTGACAAAATCTAACATCTTTTTATGACAAAAATGCTAAAAAATCTAGGAATCGATGGGAACTTCCTCAGTCTGAAAAAGGTCATGTAAGAAAACCCCACAGCTAACTAACTGCACATTTAATGGTGAAAGATTAGATGCTGTCCCTCTAAAATCATGAACAAGACAAGAATAGCCATTCTCACTATTCCTATTCAGGATGTTTGTGGCAACATTGATCATAGATCTGAAAAATGAGAAGCGACCTAAATGCTCATCAGTAGGAGACTGAATAAACCAATTACCTATATTCATACCTTGGAAATACTAACCAAGGTAAAAAAAACCGTTAAGATAGATTTATAGGTACTGGTTGGCATAGATGTAGCTTCAAGACACACTATTAAGTGGAAAAAAAATCAAATTGTAGAAAAATATGTATAATACGATGATAGTATAAAGATATATTTATACATACCACACAGTCAAATCCTATGTATTTCTATATAGATAGTAAATGTATATAGAAATGTTGTTGTTGTTGGTAGGTACTGTTGAGTTGGTTCCAACTCATAGCGACCCTGTATAGGGTTTCCGAGGAGCACCTGGTGAGTTTGAATTGCTGACCCTGTGGTTCTCAGTCCAGTGATGATCCTACAGTGCCATATGTAAACGTATCTAGTAATATTATGCATATCATTTACATATAAACATATATATACCATACAATCAAATCCTATGTATTACATTGAATACATATATGACTATAAATGTATGATAGACAAGATAACCATAGACATGAGGCTGGGATTAAAGGTGGCAGTCACAGGACTGTAGCTCTTTTATTGGTTTATTTTATACCAGCAATATAGCCACATAATTATCATATAATTAAAATTCATAAAAATTTAAAAATTAAATTCTAGACACAAAAAATAATAAATAATAATAAATGAAGATGAGGCAGTAAGAGTAAATGACATTCCTACAGGAAATTCAAAGTGCCTTCCTATATATAAATGGTCTCAATTAGCCATTTAATCTTCAAAGCAGCTCTTTTAAAGAGAAGGTGATAATATACTGATGGAGGGATGATGAAAAGATTAGTTAAAATGGGTAACAGATCCTCAGAAGTGGGTCAAGAAGAAAAGATGAAAGTTCAGACTTTTAGAGGTGGGATACAACTTCAAGATTGTCTTATCCAGACTCCCTCCTTTTTCAGGGAGAGGAAGTGGCAAGCAGAACGAAAGTGACTTGCCCAAAGTCAAAGGGTCAGCTAGTGACAGAGAAGGACAGGAGTCCTGATGCCCCAATTCCTGTTCCTGCTCTATCCGACTGCCAGGGAAACATGTAACTTGGCATGAGGCTGTTCAGCTGTGTTCACTTGCTGGCTTCCACCTTGTCTCATGGTTCTCAGACAGCTACTAACTGGGATCTCTACTTCTCCTGTCTCTGTTCTTTATTTACTACTCTGTTCCTCAGAATACCCCTCCCTTTGACTTCTCAGTCTTTCTCTGCCCCCCTAGTCCTTGCTCTCCAGTGATCTTACCTTGTGCCATGGTGGCTGCCTCTGGCTCCAGGTCTGTTCCCCACAGAATGACTGAGCAGAGTGGAGCTTCAAGAAACTGGTCCTGGAGTGTCTATTTACCCTGCCATCCTGTAGACTCCCAAGAGACACTGGAGGTGGAACCCGGTTGTTTTCTACCTGCTTATTGGGCAGATCACAACTGGTTTACTCACTTGCCCTCAGGTTTTTCTTGGCGGCATTGCTTGGTCGAGAGGAGGTGTGGAGTCCAATGAACTCTCAGGGCCCAGTGCCATGTGGGCCTTTGATAGCTCTTGGGCAATGGGGTATTTCCTGGCAGGTGTTATGTAATAATGGTGAGCCAAGTGGAAGAGCCAGATAGGAGAGACAAGATGATGGAGAGGTCTGCATCCCTGCAAGAAGGGGAACTTAGGCCCCCAGGCTACAACTTACAACCTAGAGAGCCTGAGCCCTCTCTTTTATCCTAGAGTCACTTTCTGGACATTAAATGCAAACAAAGCCCTTCTGGTTCATCTTTGACATAGTTTATTTAATTTTTTGACAGGTGCCTTGTCTTGAATAGGACCTGCCAGATCCAAGGTGAATCTCAACTGAAAGCAGTAGAGAAAGAAAACTTGGGGAAGATTCACAGAAGAGTGTTTGAACATAAGTGAAAGGGAGGACGTGCCAGTCAGCAAGGACCTTGATATCTGTCTACAGGTCACTCCAAGGACCTAAGGAAAAGAAGTTCTTGGAGTGACCTGTAAACAGATACGCACAGATAGAAGAGCAGAGAGAGAGGAATGTGAAAGGGTTCTAGGAGGGAAGTGAGTGAGGCACTGTCAAGTAAGCAACCTGCACCCACTCCCACCCACACCTTATCTTTCCCTCCTGTGGCACTCTTCTCCCTACATCCCTCAACTTTCTGGGTCTCTTGCCTCTCCTGGAACCTCATTCACCAGCATTCCTCCTCCCACCTGTATTTTCAACTCTTTCTCTCGAATCAACTATTAAATGTATATAACCAATTACCACTGGTTGCTATCACGTTGATTATGACTCATGGCAACCCCATGTGTGTCAGAGTAGAATTTTTGCTCCATCGAATTTTCAATGGCTGATTTTTCATAATAGATTGCCAGGTCATTCATCTGAAGAGCCTCTGCATGAACTCCAACTTCTTAACTTCCAGTTAGCAGCTGAGTGCCTTCACCATTTCCACTACACTAAGACTCCAGTGTATATGACACATATAAACAATTCACTGTCTTAACACACCGACACCCACATCAATGCTCTCTCAACCTGTGTCCTCTTCTAACTCCTGACCTTTCTCTCATCCACTTAGCCACGCCCCTACTCCACTGCTTTGTCTCCCACCCATTCCTCACCCCACTGCAATTGGGCTTCTGTCCCTGAAGCCACTCTCACCTACTCCTTCCAGCCGCCAGGCATCAGGCACTGTCTTTGCTCTTATCTTGCTGGGCTTCTGCTACACTGACCTACTTCTTCTGAGAAATGTTCTCCTCTTGGGCTAAAGTGACCTCTCTCGCTATCTATTGTCCTTCTACCTCCCCATCCACTCTGCCTTCATGTTATTGCTTCCCAGGGATTCATGCTGGGACCTACTCACTCTACATTCTTCCTTTCTGACTTCACTTTCCACATAACACCGGTGACTCCACTGAACTGTGGAATTCCCAAAGCTTCCTCTGCACTTGTTCGAGGATATAGGCACCACCTGCTGGACAGTTTCATTGTGTGGACATTGTAAACCCAACATGCTGGATTAGAACTCTTCTTCCCTTCTAAGGCCTCTCCTCTAGAAAACAAAACCCTGCCCTGCCCTTCTTTCGTCAGTGTTGGTCTTGGCGCCCACACAGCAATCCAGGAGAAATCTGGGTGTCACCTCATACTTCTCCATCTTTCTGACCTCCTTTTAACCATCAGCCACCCAGTACTGTGCAGTCTGACTCCTGACTTGTTCTTTAAATATGGCCTCTTTGGTAGCATAGTCAGGTTGCCAATCTAAAGGTCAGCAGTTCGAAACTACCAGCGGTTCCATGGAAGAAAGATGAGGCTTTCTGCACCCATAAAGATTTACAGCCTCGGAAACCCTGTGCAGGTTCACTATGAGTCGGAACCGACTCCATGGTACTTAACAACTTCTCCTTGCTGTTTAGCTCTGCCTTTCTTGAAGACCTTGCCTTGATGGACAACAACTCTTAGCCAGTATTCTAATCATTCTTTCACCAAACAGGTCCCTAGAGTGTCTTTTCAGAAGTGCCAATCTGAAGAGCCATGTTGCTCTCCTGCTTTAGATTCAATAGTGAATTTTAAGACTCAAGAGCCCTTAAAGTTCTGTTTCTCCCCACTTCATCTGGAGCTCCAGGTTCTCTGATGACACTCCAAGTTCTCGGTTAGATGACACTCCGGTTTTTCTGAAAGATGACACTCCAGGTTCTCGATGAATGGCATCCCAGTTTCTCTGATGGCACTAGGTTTTCTGATGAAGCTCCAGGTTCTCTGATGGCGGTATTCAAGCTTTCTGACAAAACTCCAAGTTCTCAGATTGAACTCCAGGTTCCCTAAGAACTCTAGTTTCTTGCATAGAACTCCAGGTTCCCTGATGGAACTCTAAATTCTCTGCTCTTCACACCTCTGTGTTCTAGGCATATTGGTCTGTCTCCTTCTGAAATGGTCTCTACCTTTACAATTGTGACAGTTGCAATTAGTCATTATAACAATTACTCAGTATTGAATCATAAGAATTTTATCCCCATATCTTTTTACCAGACCCATCTAGACAAGATAAAAACTATTCATTGGGGACTCTATCTTCCCTCACACATTCTTAAACTCCCTCTTGAAACCTTGTAAGCTGGTCACTTCATGTCTTTATCACCCACTCATTTTAGGTAGCCAATGTCTAAGTTGACCATCCCTGTCTGTGTACATGGATATGAAGTTTCCTTCCCTTTCTGTTGGTATTTAGAGCTACTACCTCCATGAATATGGAGTCCTGGTGTGGCGCTGTGGCTAATGCGTCAGACTGCAAAGTCATTTGAATTGCAAGGTTGGTGGTTCAAGTTCACCAGCAGCTCCTTGGAAACCCTATGGGTCGGAATCAACTCGATGGCACTTAACAACAACAACCTCCATGAAATTGAAGCAATTTACCCTCGTTTCCTTTATCAAAAAAAAATTTTTTTTTTGATCTTCCTGTAGTCAAGTTTTGACTATTAAGCCATGGAGGCTAGGTCAAAAGGGTATTTACTATCTGCAAGTTTGGGTGTTCTTGTGCACCTCCCCTCACTTCATATCAGCTGGATGCTTCACTCTCAGCTCTAGCCCTCCATGACTATATCCTTGTCCATGGGCTCAGGTGTCCCTAGGTCTCACTACACTTTGGACCAACCAACCCTTCCTCTTCTCTCTCCCATCTCCAGGTCAACAGGAGTCCATGGAACATGGTCAAACTCAGCCCATTTCTTCATTGTTGCTTTTCCCCCTCTTCCACTCACCGGTAGACCAACAAGCTTCCCTGCCTGCTCATGTGTTCCCTTTGAGTTTCAGTCTTAGAGAGGGGGGTTGTCCTCAGGGAACTTGATTGCTTGCCTTGATGGCTTTCCAGCGAACAGCTTGCTTATTCTTGTAGTAGCCAGTCATACTGCCATTTTTGTTTTTTGGTTTTTTTTCTGATGATCTTCCTTTGAAGATGCATCTTCTGTCACTCTAACTGTTCCAGGCTGGTCTGCTTGTCCTTTGTGGATTGTGTCCTACATCCCAAGGGCTTAATGATGATGATGATCAGTAGTAGTAGAACTATTAGAACTACTATCATCTTTTCCGTATACCAGATACCATTTTAAGTTCTTCATGTGCATTATTTGGTTTACTCTTTATAATATCCTTGTGAGTTAGGTATTATTATTATTCCCATATTACAGATGAGGAAGTTGAGGCTTAAAGACAATAATGATTTTTCCAAGATCACTTGCTAAGAATTGGTTGATCCGGACTCAGGTAATCAGCCTCCAGAGCTAAGAAGCTTCACAAGAGATTAATGTACGAAGTGCTTAACTACAGTCAGTTTTCCAGTTCAGATTAGTTGACCTACTGGGTGAGTGAAGATCCCTGGTGGAGCAGTGGCTTAAGTACTCAGCTGTTGTTGTTGTTGTTAAGTGCCATCGAGTCGATACTGACTCATAGCGACCCTATGTACAACAGAACAAAACATGGCCCGGTCCTGGGCTAACCTCACATCTGTTGCCACATTTGAGCCCATTGATGCTGCCACTTTGCCAATCCATCTCCTCTTCCTCTTTTTCTCTGACCCTCCAACTTACCAACATGGTATCCCTCTCCAGTGACTGGTCCCTCCTGAGAATATGTCCGAAGTATAAGAGACGAAGTCTGGCCATCCTGGCCTCCAAGGAGTACTCTGACTGCACTTCTTCCAACACAGAGCTGTTGGTTCTTTTGACAGCCCATGGTACTTTCAATATTTTCCTCCAACACCATAACTCAAATGCATCAATTCTTCTACAGTCTTCCTTATTCACTGTTCAACTTTAGCATGCATATGAGGTGATTGAAATACCATGGCTTGAAATACTTAGTCCTCAAGTTGACATCTTTGCTTTTTAACACTTTAAAAAGGTCTTGTGCAGCAGATTTGCCTAATGCAATACATCGTTTGATTTCTCAGTAGCTGCTTCCATGACTGTTGGTTAATCCAAGAAAAATGAAGTCTTTGACAACTTCAATCTTTTCTCCATTGCTAAGAATGTTGTTTATTGGTCCAATGGTGAGAATTTTTGTTTTCCTTACATTAAGATGCAATCCATACCGAAGGCTATGATCTTTGATCTCCATCAGTAAGTATTTTAAGTCCTCTTCACTTTCAGCAAGCAAGGTTGTATCATCTGCATATTGCAGGTTGTTAATGAGTCTTCCTCCAAACCTGTGCCATGTTTTACTTCATATAACCCAGCTTCTCGGATTATTGCTCAGCATACAGGTTGAAAGAATACAACCCTGTCGCACAACTTTCCTAATTTTAAACCATTCAGTGTTCCCATGTTCTGTTTGAACAACTGCCTCTTGGTCCATGTACAGGTTCCTCATGAGCACAATTAAGTGTTCCAGAATACTCATACTTTGCAATGTTGTCATGATCCACACAATTGAAAGCCTTTGCATAGTCAATAAAGCACAGGTAAACATCTTTTTGGTATTCTCTGCTTTCAGTCAAGATCCATCTGACATCAACAATATATCCCTTGGTCTATGTCCTCTTCTGAATCTGGCTGCTAGCCAATAAGTTGGTAGTTGGAAGCCACTAGTCACTCTAAGGGAGAAAGCTATGGCAGTGTGCTTCCATGAAGAGAACACTTTAGAAACCTTACAGGACAGTTCTACTTTGTGCTATAGGATGGCTGTGAGTCCGAATCTACTACCCATTAGTGGAATATGCTAGCTAAATGAATTAGAACATGGACTCTGCAAAAGCACTGCCATATTAACTGAGACGGGCTAGTACTGGGGGTTGGGGGGAGACATAGGCAGGGGAACTTAATTTTGAGGTGAGGTAGGAAGAAAGTGAGCATAATTATGGTGAATGGGTCTAGAGAGTTGGGGAATCTAAAAAGGAAAGTGTCCAATGGCCATGGGGACAGCAGTTTGTTTCATGGTGCTCCTGGGACAGCCTGAAGAAGAACTGGGGGCTCAGCAGGAGGCCAGGAAGCAGACATCCCCAAAAGAGCCTCTGCTTTGAGGAGATTTGTCTGAGGTAACCAATGGACAGGAGGTGGAAGTACCACAGTGGCACAAAGGCAATTCATGGGACAGGAAATGTACCTCACAATCTGCAAAGCCCTTTAGAATACATTTTCTCATCTGATCTTCACAGCAGCCCTATGAGGAAAGGTAGGGCTGACACTGCTATTACTGTTTTATTATATTAACTATTTGCTATATTTTATACCTGGGAGAATCAAGGTCATGCCTCAGGGAGTCAAGCCTCAATCCCAGAGCTCTCTGTTTTGCATCACACAAGGTTGCTAGACAACCACAAATCCCAAAATTACCAACCCAAGTGAGGGTGAGGGTCTCTGTGAAACACCATGGAGTGGGTGGGGGAAATCAGCAATCAGCAGAAGTAGGTGCTGGTGTGTGTTGCTAACTTGTTTCAGAGCCTACTCATTGTTCTGCTAAAAACCCTTGGGTGGAGTGTATTTGTGGCTAGCCCTGCCTGGCCAGGTCTGTTTTACTGGGTTGTGTGAGATGAGGAGAGGGTGAGGGGAATGAAGTGTGGTCTCTCAGGATAGAAATCTGAATGCTCCCCAGCAGGGGGCAAGGACTCCTATATCCCAGCCCCCAAAGCATCCCTAGGATTATTATCTTGCTCATTAGCCAAGACAGGGAAACAAGACCCAGACTGGACTGAGTGGGGGAAAAAAGCAAAATATAAAAAGAAAACAATACCGAGTATAATTTTTAAGCCAGTTTTGAGGTAAGGAAAGAGGAAATCATTTGACAGAGATGACTAATATCTACCATTTCCCAGGAAGTCCTCACCCACTCCCTGCTGGGCACTGTGTGTGACCAGAAGGAGGGGCAGAAGCTAAACAGAGGAGGACCTGGCAGACAGCAGACAACAAAGTCCGGATTGCTACAAGAGCCAGCATGAACACAGCAATGACAAAGCAGTGACAGAACCCACAGAAATGTCAAATGGCACCTAATGGGGAAGGTACACCCGGCACCTTGGGTGGGGTGCATGGGCATGCAGACTCTCCCTTCCTGTCCAACACAGTAGGTGGTGTGGGCTGGGGTGGGTAGAAAAAGAGGCCTGGGCCTCTAGAGAGAGAAACTATGCATAGAAGGAAGGCAGGAGAGAGAGGACCTGGGGCAAAAAGATTAAACAAACAGAAAAACTAATCAAAAACTTGACAGGAGGAAAAGGAGACAGACAAGATAGGTGGAGGGAACTTGCAGAGCCATGCCACAGGTGAGGAATGAACAAGACCAAGAGCTACATCTGAAACCTACAGCATGATGCTTGCCTCTCCACTTTTCTGGATTTCCTAAATCTTCTATGAAGATGTATCCATTTGTAGTGACAACTTTTTAAAAAACACACAAAAGGGAAAATTAGTCCAGAATGATATATGACAAAATGTTAGCAGAGATTTCCCCTACAAAGTGAGAGCATTTTTCTTTGGTTTCTTTTCACTTTTCTATCCTTTTCCAATTATCTCCGATAAGCACAGGATGCTTTTGATGACAGAACCCACTGCCATCAAGTTAATTCTAATTCAAGTGACCCTATAGGACAGAGTAGAAATCCATAGGATTTCTGAGGCTGTAACTCATTACAGGAGCAGATAGAACCATCTTTCTCCAGCAGAGCACCTGGTGGGTTTGAACCATCTACCTTTCAGTTAGCAGCCCAAAGCCTAACCCATAAAAGAGTGGCTCCTTTTCTCTGTCCTTAAGATAATAAAAATAAACAAAAACCATAAAAGATGAGCATCTGAAGGGAGTCAAGGTGAACCTGAGTGAATGAAAGACCAAGGGGAGCTAGTAGGTGAGGAAGCAAGAGTGATGGAGAGGAGGGGGCCAGGGATGAACTGCTTCAACAAGAGCCACCAGCTATGAACTGCTTCAACAAGCCCTCACTTTTTTGTGTGTTCAATGACTACATGTTGAAAGGTGGCTGCCCAGACATTCTGGATGCTCCCACACTGTCAGTAGAGAAGTCCTGTAGGCAACTTCTGGCCGGTCACCAAGGCCATGCAATCACTCTTCTTCCAACCCATCCTGGCCAATGTCCCCAGACCTCCGACTAACCTCAGTATCACTCAAATAGCATGCAGAGAGAGACCTGATACTTAACTCCAGGGAACCTGATTTAGAGACAATTGTGTGATGGGCTTGGAGTCCCTGGAGGGTATAAACAGTTAATGCTCTTGGCCGCTAACTGAAAGGTTGAAGGTATAGCCCACTCACAGGTACCTTGGAAGAAAGTCCTGGTGGGTCTCCTTCAGAAAAACCAGTCATTGAAAACCCTCTGAAGCACACATAGCTCTACTGTGACACACATGTGGTTTCTATGAGGTGGGATCAACTTTATGGAAACAGTTTTGTTCGTTTGTTTGTTTGTGTTTATGGTAGGCTTATTTTATGGTTGGAACCTTTAAGGGAGGAGAGAGCAAGCAGACAGGAAGGGAGGAACCCACCACATGGCAGGCAGCCAGGCTAAGAAAACCAGCCAGTAGTAACAAGTAGCTTGCTGGCCCAGGAGAGTGAACACTGTGATAAAGATGTCTTTATTGTCTCCTCCCAAGTGCACAGTGGTTCTGACAGAGCTTCATCCGCTTCCAGGCAGACTGAGGAAGAGCAAAGTGGAGTGAAAATAGCATATTCAGGAATAGCAAAGAGCAGGAGGGCCTGGGGGTATTGAGGGTGCATTAAAAAGCCCTGGCTGCAGCAACAAAGATGTCCTTATAGCCCTTGATCAATTTGACCTCATTGCTGCTGATGAGGACTTGGAGCTGGCGGGGTCCAGCTTTGATGGGGTAGAGGTTCAGTTGAATTGTGATGGTGTGTCCGGCCACCAGAGTCCCAAGGCTGAAAGTCCAAAAGGGTCTGTTAGAGTCTTGAGGAGCAACCATTTGGATGGGCGATCTGACTTTCAGACCATTCCCCTCTGGACAGATACCTCCCACCTCCAAGACCACCAAACTCAACCTTCCCTGAGGAGAGTAGGGATGTGGGGGAAGGAAACATCATCTAGGAGACTGGTGATGATCCTGTGATCTGGAAGTGCCTCCTTCTCCCACATCAGAGGCCAGAGTGAGAGAAGTGGACAGTGTTACTTACTCTTTTGATATCTGCCCATTGATGAGGCCACTTCCTTCTACCACCATTGTGCAGTTACTCAGAGGCTCCATTTGAGTATTGGTGAGCATGATGTGGACTCTCAATGGCTTGTCCACCTCAGCACTTTTAGACACCTGTGTGGACAGAACATGAAGGCTTCTTGGGCAACTGGCCTCATGATACAGCTACTTAGGGCTAAGATATTGTAGTTGGGAGAGATGAATATAAACCAGGAGTATTCGGGCTTAACACATTCAAGCCTGTCTTGGAAGGTCACAATACTCCAAGAAGTCACCACCAAGTGGGAATTGAACCTATTTCCCTACCCTTAATCTAGCTCAGAATGGCAACTAGATTTCAACTTAAGTGCCAGCTCCCATTGGTTAGTAGTGGCTAATAGGAATGCTAAGTTAAAAAGGATCTCCAAGACAAGTCCAGAGTCAGATAGATTCATGATGATTAGTAATGTCACAGGCATGGTATAAGAAGGTAGTGTCGTGTGTAACACCTATATATCAATGTCATTCTACCCTTTATTCTGCAGATGAAGAAAATTGAGGCCAAGGTCACATCACATGATATGTTCATAGCAGAGCCAAAGCCTGAGCCAGGTATTATAGACCCGAGCCCAGGGTCTTTCCCCGACACTGCTATCTTCAGATACATCTGCAGAATATACTCTGCATTTTTTTCCAGGTGCTTCTAGTGTATCATATGTGAGGACCATGTTATGGGGCAGCTCTTCTAGTCCCCTTGGGGGTCCTGTTAGTGGGAGGCAAAAATTCTGCTGTACTTATTTATGGACCCCCAGTATCTAACACAGTGCCGACCAACTGCTGGATATTCAGTAAACCTGTATTGAACTGAACTGAACTCCAATCACCCAGTTAATGCTGGAGGTATGCCCTGTCTCAGCCAGAAAATCAAGAAGGAAGAACACATCCTGATGTCTCAGGGATTCAAATGAAAGAACCAGGTCCTTTGCACCCTAATGAGAATGTCACAGTTGTTGTTGTTGTTAAGTGCCATCGAGTCGGGTCCGACCCATAGCGACCCTGTACAGGGTTTCCGAGGGTGTAAATCTTTATGGGAGTAGAAA
>NW_006408522.1:32564570-32565082 GCF_000296735.1 Chrysochloris asiatica | reverse complement strand
ACAATTAAGTGTTCTGGAGTACTCATTCTCTGATATGCTGTCCATAACTTGTCATGATACACACAGTTGAAAGCTGTGCATACTCAATAAAGCACAAGCAAACATCTTTCTGGTGTTCTCTGCTTTCAGCCAAGATCCATCCGACATCAGCAATGATGTCTCCTGTCTGAATCCAGCTTGAATCTCTGGAAGTTCCTTGTCAATGTACTGTTGCAGATGTTTTTGAATTATTGTCAGCAAAATTTTTCTTCCATGTATTATTAATCATTTTGTCTAATGATTTCTACATTTCATTGGGTCACTTCTCTTTGGAATGGGCACAAATATGGATCTCTTCCAATCAGTTGGCCGAGTAGCTGTCTTCCAAATTTCTTAACATAGATGAGTGAGTGACTACAGTGCTGCCTCAGTTTGTCGAAAGATTTCAATTTATAGTCCATCAATTCCCAGAATCTTGTTCTTTGCCAATGACTTCTTCCTGCAATACCATTGGTTCTTGATCATATGCTACC
>NW_006408522.1:32552506-32564470 GCF_000296735.1 Chrysochloris asiatica | reverse complement strand
GGAGCGGCTGGTAGTTTCGAACCGCTGACCTTAAGGTTCGCAGCCCGAATGTCAAAGTAGAACAGGTTAAATTAACTATGGAATCCAGCATAGTCACGTAAGCCTTCCCCAGGACCCTTATCGGTGGCAACTAATTAATAGCCTCCTTGACATCTGATCTGTTTGCATCAAGATCCTCTTGGAACCAGGCTTCTGTGGTAAAGGGCAGGGCCCTCACCAGGTTTATGTCTGCATTTATGGTTCTTTTCTCTGTTGGCCCACCACAGAGGCTGTACGCTGTCCTCCAGCCCCACAGCCTGACACTGTGCCCAGCTGAAAACTGTTGGGCTAGCAGGTGATTTATGATATGAAGGTGAGGCATGCTGCTGATGGTCCTACCAGATACAGTGCCAGGATTGGATTAGGCAGTGGGCAAGGTAAGGAAGAGGCTTCAGGGGAATGAAAATCCTGGAAACAGGAGTGAGGAGCAGTGTTTGCCCCTTCTCATTTACCCTGTTTCCACCTGCAATTCCTTTCTCATTTAGAGATCCTATCAACTACCCAGGCATCCGAACCAGAAATGAGTCTCACCGTGAACTTCTTTGTTGTCATCACCATTTTATCACCACTCACCTGTTGAATTCCATCTTATGTTAACTCTCAAATCTGGCTTCTCTGCTCCATCTCCCAGGTGCTGTCTTTGATGTCTCTTTGCCAGTCTATTTTCTTACTTCTTAGTCTCACCTCCTTGCCCCATACTTTGTCTTCCTATGAATCTCTGACAGAATTTCACCTCCTCTGAGAAGCCTTCATGCCCACCCACACTTTGTATCGAGACCACCACACACTGCATTTTAAGATTCGGTTTTATCTGAAGTCAGACCCCTGGCTGACAGGCAGGGGCTCAGTAAATGCTGGGTTGTCAGAGAGCCCTGGGCACCATCTCTGTCTAGTGGCCTCACCTCAATAGATAAGTGGGGAGGCTCCAGAGAGATATCTTTCATGACCAGCATGGACCTCCCCGTCTCCTCAACCTTGGCGATACCGGATACACGGATCAACTTTTCATCCGTCAGCCTGTTTCTGTAACTGTTGTAGGGCAGCAGGAGAGGCCACTGTATCACTACACAGAGACAAAAACATTCAGAGTGCAGAGAGTGGGTCTTATAATGAGAAGGAAAGAGAGAGAAAATGTTTACAAGAGGGAGGGAAAAAATAGAATTTGTGTGTGAGAAAGGGTGATGTATAGTCCACATGTATGCAAGAATATGTCTGTGTGTATGTATGTGAGTGTGAGCATTTATCCTGCACAGATTGCCCCCAGAGGTCACTGCTATGTTTCAACTAGTGGCATGACACCACCTGATATTTGACCTCCCACCAACAGCAGCTTCACAGCTGTATGTGTGTGTGTGTGGCAGTGCTATTGTGTGAACATGCTGGGCCTGCCCCATGTTCTTCATCCAAAGTTCCCCCAATCCTGCTTCATACTCACCCTGCCCAAAGTCCAGATTCAAGCGCACCACTTGCCTCCAGAGGGGCTCTCGGGTGAATCCACCGTGCAACATGGTCTGTGCACAGAAGCGAAACACCAGCCAGATGGGGCCCTGGGGGTGGGTTATGTCTGACACCCGACGGGCATGCAGTGTCAGCAGTAGGTCCTGGCCCCACTGGGGCGTCCTGGCCAGGTGGAGCTGCAGCTGTGCTGGCTGATTCTCCACGCCCCCAGACCCCAGCAGGTCCAGGAAGGGTGAAGAGGTCCTTCTTTGGCCCAGCATCCTCCGGGAGGCCTTCATGAATATAGAACGCTCCTTACTGGATCCTGGGGAAGAGGAGGACCAGGAAAGACTTCAGTGGGTAGGTTTCAAAAGCTCTATGACCTTATCCAGGTAACAAGCCATCCAACAACTCCCCATTCGCCTCCCAAAACCCTGATCACATGAACAACAGGTAGGGAGGTAGTACATCATCAAGCTTGGTGTCCCTCAGTTCTGAGTTCAAATCCTTGCTCCATCACAGTTCCTTAATCTCTTGGCACTCAGTTCTGTCATCACTAGCACAAGAAATATACTTATTCTCTTCACAGAGTCACCAAAGAAGGCTGGATTAAATACATCGCTAAATATAAAGCACTCAGCACAGTGTTGTATTCAGTGTCATCAGCAGCGCCACTAACATGATCACAGCCAAAGGCTTCTCTCCCCTACCAATGTCCTCACATCTGAAATCTATGCTCAAGTCTTATAAAAAGAGCTTTACCTCTGACACTTGAGAGCTACTTAATACACAGGTTTAACTTAAATATACCCCAAACTGAACTTCTCTAGAGCAAGTACTATATTCCAGAGGCATTGTTCCAAGTGCTTTCTAACTATTAATTCATTTATCCCTCACAACACCCCTCTCAGGTAACTACTATTGGTGTTATCCCATGTTACGGATAAGAAAGTAGAGGCACTGAAAGGGTAAAAATTTTTAAGAGATTATAATTTGTGAAAGCTTTTTTATTGATGTATTTTTCTTGGGGATAAATAGGAGTAAGGAGTTAGGATTAGGACTATGGCTAGGTCTAGGTTAGCCTAGGACTTTACTTAGTGTTAGGGTTATGGTCAGGACTGAGGTCAGTATTAAGGTTAGGGATAGAGGTTGGGCTAGACCTAGGAGTAAAGCTTGGTCTAGTTTTGGGGTTATAGTTGTTATTGTTAGTTGCCAATGAGTTGGTTCCGACTCATAGCAACCTTGTGCATGATAGAACAAAACACTGCCCAGACCTACATACAGCAAGCAAGGTTGTATAATCTGCATATCACAGATTATTAATGAGTTTTCCTCCAATTCTGATGTCACGTTCTTCATATCATCCAGCCTCTCAGATTATTTGTCAGCATACAGATTGAATACATATGGTGAAAGGATATAACCCTGGTGCACACCTTTCCTAATTTTAAAGCATTCTGTATCCCCTTGTTCTGTTTGAACAACTGCCTCTTGGTCTCTGTACAGATTCCTCATGACCACAATTAAGTGTTCTGGAATATTCATTCTTTGCAGTGTTGTCCAAGAAGTGTCATGATCCATACCAGTAAAAAACCTTTACATAATCAATAAAGCAGAAATAAACAGTTTCTGGTATTCTCTGCTTTCAGCCACGATCCATCTGGCATTAGCAATGATCAATAATATCCCTCATTCCACAACCTCATCTGAATCTGATTTTAATTTCTGGCAGTTCTCTGTTGATGTAGGGTTGCAGCCAGTTTTTAATTATTTTCAGCAAAATTTTACTTGTGTGTGATATTAATGATATTGTTTGATGATTTCCACATTCTTCTGGGTCACCTCTCTGGAATGGACACAAATATGGATCTCTTCCAATTGGTTGTCCAAGTAGCTGTCTTCCAAATTTCTTGGCAAAGATTAGTGAGTTATGGTTAGGTTTATATTTATTTATTTATTTATTTTAAAATCTACTTGATTCCTTCTTTTATTTATAAAATATGTAATTACATTATTTCCTCTTTTTACTTTGTGGGTTTTTTGTGGTTTTGTTTTGATTGCACACCTCTATCTCTGGTTCCGTAGTTCAGTCTTGTAGGGTTGTTTTACTTCAGATACTTCAATGTCTAGGTTGAAGGAGCACTAGGTGGCACTGTAGGATAAAAACACTAGACTGTTCCACCAACTACTCCATAGGAGAATGATGATGCTTTATTCTCCCTTAAAGATTTACAGCCTCAGAAACCCTACTCAGAGTTGTTGTGAGTTGGAACCAACTCAATGTCACCTAACAACAAAAACATCTGGTTGAGTTCTGGTGATATGGTCATGTATGTTAATTTAAGGATGCTGTCTGCTGTTACTGGTTCTTTACCCAAAAAATTCCCTTTAGTACTGTTTGTAAGGTTGGTCTGATTTTACAAATTCTTTTAATTTCTATTTATCTGGAAATGTCCAGATTTTGCTGTCTTATTTATGAACAATTTTGCAAGGCATATGATTCTTGGCTGGCATTTTTTTCTCTTTCAGCATTTCATATGTGTCATTATATTGTCTTGCTTACATAGTTTCTGCTGAGAAATCAGAGCTTAGTCTCAGTTCTCTTCTCAGTTTTCCTGAGCTTCTCCCAGTAATCTTTCCTTGTCTTTAGTTTTGGGAAGTTTAATTATATCTTGGTGATTTTCTTTTGGGAGTTATCCTGTTTAGAGTTTGTTCCAACTTCATAAATGCATATCTTCTAGTTTCCCGGATATTAGGGGAGTTTTCTTCTAACAATTCTTCAACAATCATCTTTCTCTGCATGTGTGTGTTTGTGTGTGTATGCATGTTTTGTCTCTTCCTGTTCTGGAATTCTAATCACATGTAAGTTATTCCTCTTAACAGTGTCCCACATAAATCTTAGCCTTTCTTTGAATCTTTCTTTTCTTTTTCTGGTTATCCTGCAAGCAGATGAATACAGAGAAATTTGTATTCAAGTTCATTAATCAAGCCTTCTATTGATTCAGTTCTATTTCTTTGCTCTTTCAATAGATTATCTATTTCTGAAGTCTTAGTGTCAGTCTTCTGGATTTGTCTTTGTTGTTTTTGTTTGGTTTGTAATTTTTCATTTATTTTCTCAATTTGCTTTAGTAGTGTTTTCTGAATTCTTTGTCTATGTTTTCCTTGATTTCATCTGCAAAGTTTTCTTTGTTTGTTTGTTTTCTATCATTCTTTAAATCCATCAAAAGCACCTAAATATCATACTTTTAAATTCTTTATCAAGTAGTTCTGACACCACTTCTGGTATTATATTTTCCGACTCTGTAGTTCAGCCATTTATTTGTTTGAGGCACTCTTTATTGTTTCTTCAAGTAAGCTGAAATTGTTGTCTCTGAGATATTGTAGTGTCTTTGTGTTTATATTTAATTGATAATTGTATCTTAGTGTGTTTTCAAACACTCACCACCTGTCTTCTGGTGGATGTGATAGATACTGGAAATGTGGACACAGTTCTCCATTTGCTATTTGTGTAGCATAGTTCAGGGCAGGGTTATCTGATGTTGACTGCTGATTATTATTGATTTGCTGGTACAGGAATGAGTAGTGAGTGACACTTGTCCAGTGATTGGAGCCACAGGAGGTACAGATGTGGTTGGGCTATATGGGCATGATTGCTGTCTCCCAAAAACAAACAACAGCAATAAAAAATGTAATGATGCAAAATGCATGTGCACCCAGCTTAGAGGGTAGCATATCTGGCACCCAACACCACACAGAGCAGAGGCTACACAGGAAGGAGGGACCCCTGGCTACTGGGCTGTTGTGTTGAGGAAGGAAACTGGTTACGTCCCCATCTACCAGGAGGGAACAAGGGAGAACTATTTCCCCATTGCCATAAACCTCTAATGCACATCTTGTGCCATGGAGCCACTATATCCACAGCTGCCCACAAAAGCTCAAGATTGCCATGCCATGCCAGGTGATAGCCTACTAGCCGATCTCCTCCTCACCACTATACTCAGCTTCCTCTCCCCGTAGGTAGGTACTCATCCATCTCTCCAGCCTATCCTCTGAAGCTCAGGGTTCCAGGATTACCATCCACCTCTGTTTTACTTGGTTGTCCATGTCCTTGTTGCAGAGGGGCTTCTCGGTATGGATGCCCACTCCACCATCTTGCCCTGGGAGCCTTTTTTGGATCATTTTAAGTCATCTCCCTGTATAAGTACATCACATGCAATATTTGGGAAATATTTATACTAAAAAAAAAAAAAAGTGTTCATTTCTCTAAATTTATTTGAATTTCAAATTTAACTGGACACCTTGTGTTTTGATTTGCTAAATCTCCTGAGAGTTTGTTGTGAGAAAAGGTGATTAGGTGATGATGGTTTTAACATGCGAGTTAACTTAGTTGGCAGGTGGCACAAATTCCCTCCCCCACCCCAATCCCTGAGGCCCCAGGCACCTTCTGGGTACTTGTAGGAGCTGGAGATGTTCTGGCGCTGATCTGACCCTACCATCTTGGTGCTAATTTCCTTCCCAATGGAACTGGTGTCATGAACCAGGATTTCCTGGGCCTGGCCATCCTCAAAGAGCCAAATGACTTCATCAGCATTCACTTCTGCATATACAAATGAGGTGTCATAGGCAAGGTGGATCTCCCCTTCTCTGATGGCCTTCACAGAGGCAGGGCCACAGCAGAATAGCCCTGTGGAAAGAACAAGAGCTGTGGAACATGCCTGCTGACTGGAAGGGTCAGCTGGTCTCTGTGGTGGAGGTAAGGAGATAGGGTAGTGAGGGGCAGAGGGGAGGGGATTCTTGCTCTCACTGTTAATCACCCTATCAACCTCCCAACAGAGCCCAAGCCCTTCTACAGTGTCCTCACTCACCACTGCTGGTTTGCTGGGGAGTGGGGTCCAGAACCTGCCACCCATTGTATCCTGGTGGGAGATCTTTCCGGATCATCCAACATTCATTCCAGACATGAAAATTCCTGCAAAGAGAGCTAAGGAGTCATATTTTCTGAGGATTTTCCAGATACTAAGTGCTTGGTATCATTGCTTCTTATTTTGTGTCTCTGCTTCTTGTTGAAATAATTTCAAACAGCAAAGTTGCAAGAATAATAAAAAGAAAACCATCTATCAATTAAAATATGAGGCTAACATTTTGAGGCTAACACCTGCTTTACCATTTGCTTTCTTTTGATATAGATACAGATATGGATTTTTTTTTTCTAAACTATTTGAAAGTATTTGGACTTCTGGTGTGGCACTATAGAATCAGCACTGGACTGCAAACCACAAGGTCAATAATTCAAACCCACCAACTGCTCCTTGAAAACTCTACACAAGGTCACTATGGGTCGGAACCAACTCAACAGCACTTAATAATAACAACAACAATTTGAAAGTAAATTGAAATCATTATGGCCCTTTATCCCTAAATACTTCAGTGTGTATGTCCTAGGACTAGGGATCTCTGCACAGTTACCCTCCTCAATACATTTAATATTGACATAATACTCTGATCTAATTTACTCTATCTCAATTTTATCAATTAAACTAACAATGTTCTTTATAGCATTTAGTTTTCATATAATCAGGACTTAGAGACTCTGCTCTTCCCACTGCAGAAGAGTTTTCCTTTTCTCCTAGACAACAAAGCAAAACTGGAATGGACAAGAATCCGTAAAATGTAGGTAAACCAGAACTGCAACATTAATTTTCCTCTTAGAAAACAAGGACAGTATACACACAACGCAGTAACCAAATATCTTGACTGGCCAAGTGAGAAACAACGGTGTCCTGTTCAAAGATGGTGACTGGCCATGCTGCTTTGAAGGTAGATCCCCACAGTTGTGGCAGTAGTCCAATCTTCTGCACCAGGCTCCTGAAAGGGTTCACTAGGCCTCTTCTAAGTCTCTCATCTCAGGGCTCTAACCATAATTTTTTCCCATTCTGGTTATTCCACTGCACTCCAAAATTGTAAAATTTGGTCTGTTCCAATTTAATTGTTGGTTATGACTGAACCAATTCAAAACTCTGAGTATAATTCACAGGGATGACCTAGGAACTGGCTGGAAATGGAAATACAGGACACCAAATTTGGCGTAGAGCAGAGAAGGAGGAAGAAACGAGGGCAGGAGAAGAGAGATACAAAATTAAAAGGCATACACACACACATATGCTCAGAAAGTATGGGGGACAGGGAGAAGTCAAGAGACACAGGAAAAGATAAATAGAAATAGCAAGTCCAGGCTCTGCTCCTGACAGGGGACAAAGAGAATAGCACAAACAAAAGACTTAAAGGAAGAGAATTAAAATGAATATAGATGTTGAGTTTAGTCCTCAGAATACACAGTTTATTTAATTGGTCACTGGCTTCAGAATGTTATCCCCTAGTCTCCTGTCTTTGAAATGAGTTTGATGTAATGATCCAACTAACCAAGGCAGCCTCCTAGTTTGGCAAATTATTCTCTGAGCAACACCAGCAATGTACAGAGTAGTATCATCTCAAGGGCCAAGGAGAATTAGGTCCACGTTTTCTTACCCTTGCCTGGGTAAGGAAGAGACCTGGCTTGAGACTGCCCCTTACCATATTTTGTCTCGTCTCTGAGTGGGCAGCATCTCTGCATTTTGGTCATAGTAGGTGTCTATGGTCAGGTTCCCATCCATGTTGTGTGCAGACCGGAAATTAGATACAACACGGGTCGGAACACCTAAGCATCTCATTACTAAAGAGAAAGAAGGGGATGCAAAATCATTGGGTTTATTTCCAGCAGAATCATTGGTGCCCTGTACATACTTTCTAACTCCTAAGTTGGAGTAGAGAAAGATGTCTAAGATTCTTGTAGATCCATACTTGTGACACCGTTATCCCCAAAGCACCAAATCCAAGCCCAGAACCAGGCAGCCCACTTGTCCCACCAATGATCTCCATCCCACAAGGAGAATAAAGTTTGAGTCACTTAAAACAACAATAATAAGAGTTCAATTGATCATTTAGGGTTTTTCAAATTAAAAACATTCAATAATCAAAATGAAAAGTTTAATATCTCTGGTGGCCAGTTTCAGAATAGAAGGTGTGTGACTGTAGGTAAGCAGCTTTACTTTCTTGGTCTCCGCCACTGTGTGTAATAAAGTGAAGAGACAGGCCAGGTGATTTTGACTTCTAAAAGTATTATACTTTAAAACAACGGTTTAAGACTGGCTTTGAACGTATGACTTGATCTTCATCTTTATTCAGAGGGAAATGGGAATGATTAACTTTGAGTCTGAAATCTTTCCCAAAAGACAAAATACAATGGGCAAATTTTTGACATTTTATGGTTAATTATTAAGTGGCTTAATTATTTAATACAAAGAAGCACCATCTCAACATATTTCCATCATCACCCAAGAATTGAAGAAGACTTCCCTAACATAATGAAAGACGAGAAGGTAAGCATACAAAAAGCTGACCAAACCCCAAACAGGATAGATCCAAAAAAAAAAAAACAATCACCAAGCCATATCATAATCAAACTTTTCAAAGTCAAAGACAAGGAAAGAATCCTGACAGCAGCTCAGAAAAAAAAGGAAAAGTTACCTACAAATGATATTCAATAAGACTAAGCTCAGATTTATCAGTAGAAACCATGAAGACAAGAAGGCAATGGGCTAACAAACACAAAACTGTGAAAGGAAAAAATTGCCAACCAAGAGTCATATATCCAGCAAAGCTACCCCTCAAATATAGTGGCAAAATAAGGACATTTCCTGATCAACAGAAATTAAAGGAATTTGTAATAACCAGACCAACTTTACAAAAAAATGCTAAAGGGTGTTCTTTGAACTTAAAATCAACAAAAGCAGACAACAACCTGAGATCACCATTCCTGACAACACCACCCAGAACTCAATCCAGATATAGAAGTTTTTAAAGTAAAACAAACCTACAAGACTGAAAACAGGGAATAGATATCAAAGTATAATAAAGTCAACTACAAAGCAAAAAAAAGGGATAGTGTAGATACAGAATTTCCAAATGGCAAGGAAGTCAAGTAAATTTCAAGATAAAACAGACTGTTTTAAGCATGGAAAAAATTAATAATTTATATAATAACCTCAAATAAAAATAATATACCTGCACATCAAAATAAAAAAAGGAAAGTGAAAGATTTAGTAAATATTAACACAGAAGAAATGAAAATAACAAAAAAAAAACACACAAAAAATGAACTCAACATAGGAAATTATGTGGAACAAAGAATCCAGCAGCACCACAAAAACACACACAGAAAAATGACAATAGTCAATTCATACCCGATAATTACATTGAATGTAAATGCATTAAATATGCCTGTCAAGAGACACAGAGAGCAGAATGGATAAGAAAACAGGGTTCTTCAATATGTTATTTACAAGAGACACATCAAAAAGATGGAGTCAGCCTAAATGCCCATCAACAGAAGAATGGTTAAACAAACTTTGGTGCATACACACAATGGAATACTACAAAATGTTGAAGCATTATGGTAAGTCTATGAAACACCTCACAGCATGGTTGAACTTGGAAGACATTATGCTGAATGAAATTAGTCAATCACCAAAGGACAAACATTGTATGAGACAAATGTTGTGAAAAGTAAAAAAAAAAATAAGTTTTCTTGATTAAAAGAAACATTCTATGATGGTTATGGGGTTGGAGAAGGGAAAATTATCCATGGTCTAAAGGGTGGTGGTGGTGGTGGTAGTGATGTGCTTTGCGACCTTATACAGGGTTTCCGAGGCTGTAAATCTTTATGGGAGCAGAAACCCTCATCTTTCTCCCACGGAGCAGTTGGTAGTTTTGAACTGCTAAGGTTCGCAGCCCAATTTGTAACCACTATGCTACCAGAGCTCCTTAATCTAAAGGGTAGACACAGGTTAACATGGCTGACAGGACAAGAAATATACAACAAGAGGAAGGTTAGTAGAGGAAAGATGAAGTTAGTGGGAGACACAGGGAAGAATACAGTAGTTAAAGTGAATAGAGGTAAATACTGTTAACTGTTGGTACATGGAGGGGATTGTAACCATGTAGTGAAGCAAACAAAGTGTATAGTTTGTTGAATGTAAAACTGATGATCTGCTCTCTAAAACTTTACTCAATTCACAATAAAAAGTTGAAAAAAAAAAAAGCTCATTAAACTCAAAACTAATACTGAGCAGTATTGAACGCTGTCCTAGTGAAACAGGTTCAATTATGGCACCAGCAATTTTTTTAACAGTAGGTTGTACTCATTTCAGTATAATAAATGTTTTCCAATGGTTTCACAAACGTTGTTTCATTTAAAATCCTAATTTCTGCCATGTTTGAAGTGTCATCTCAAACCCTATGCAAACCATAAAATGAAGGGGTTGGTTCAGTGTATATATAAGTGTATTGTAAGTGAACGCCAATCCAAATATTGAAAGAGGTCAAACATGTATGTTTTCTCTTCCTTTTCTTTTCAGTTTGTCCACTCAAAGCAGATGCAATTGAGGACAAGTTATTCAAATAACTGTTTTACATACACAGAAGAAGCAAACATGGTCTCTTACAAATAGATTTGCTATTTTGTACGTGTGGTCATGGGTCACTGAGCAGCAAATCCAGTGGCTGTAACACTTAGCTTGTATCTTGACCCTAAAGAGATAGCATATATAGAAGGCGCTGGTTACTTAAATTGATGTTATTGTTGTTATGAAGTGCCATCGAGTCAGTTCCATCCCATAACGACCCTATATAGGGTTTCCAAGGAGCAGCTGGTGAGCTTGAACCGCTGACCTTGCAGTTCAAACGGCTTTGTAGTCTGGCGCATTAATCCACAGCGCCACACCAGGACTCATTTATGTATTTATTTGTTTAATTAAGTGGCTTCCTGCACCAGTCGTTTTTTCCCCGCCAAACACATATTTAGCTGCTGTGGTACACACAATATGGAGCAGGCAATACTAGGGTAGATCATAAAGTCTTGAGTGAACACTGATAATCCTGCTCAGTTGGTTTTTATGGGGCTGTAGACATACCTTCTCCTCATAGAATATGGCTAAGGCAGTATATCCTTAAAACACTTTTTCTAAAAGTGAGACATCTAATGGAGCTGTTTGTTGTTGTTTAGTGCCTTCGAGTCGGTTCCAATCCACAGCGACCCTGTGTAGGGTTTCCTAGGAGTGGCTGGTGAGCTTGAACCTCCAATTTAGAGGTTCAAACTGACTGTGCTGTCTAACACATTAACCCACAGTGCCATCCGGGACTCCAATGGAGCTGTTTAGTTATGAAAAAATTTCCCTTGGAGATTTTGCAGTTTTGTTCAAATACGGATGAACGCCTGGCTTTTCACTTCGGAGTTGTTGTTGTTTGTTGTGAAGTACTGTCGAGTCGATTCCGACCCATAGCGACCCTGTATAGGGTTTCCAAGGAGCAGCTGGTGAGCTTGAACCGCCGACCTTGCAGTTCAAATGGCTTTGCAGTTTGGCGCATTAACCCACAGTGCCACACCAGAACTGG
>NW_006408522.1:32539997-32549827 GCF_000296735.1 Chrysochloris asiatica | reverse complement strand
TTCTTTCTTGTCTTCTTACTAACCCTTTGCTTTCTTTATGTCATCCCACAACTCTTCTGGTCTTTGGTCTTTAGGGTCTAATTCATTAAAACAGGTTTTGGCATGATTTCTAAATTCAAGTGAGATATGTTCAAGGTCATATTTGGCTCTCCTGTACTTGTTTTCATTTCCCTCATCATCAGCCTGAACTTGCATATGAGAAATTGATGGTCTGTTCCACAGTCTGCCCCTGACCTTCTTTTGGCTGATGATTATCTCTTTCCACAGATGTAGTCAATTTGATTTCTGTGTATTTCATCTGGTGAGGTCCACATATATAGTTGTCTTTTATGTTGTTTAAAAAAGATATTTCCAGTGAAGAAGTCATTGGTCTTGCAAAATTCTATCATACTATCTCCAGCATAATTTCTATTACCAAGGTCATATATTCCAACTACTGATACTTCCTCTTTGTTTTCAACCTTCACATTTTTATTACCATTGATTATCAATACATCTTGATGGATCAATGGCAGACTGAAGGAGTTCATATAATTTTTCAATTACATCATCACTTGCTTTAGTGATTGGTACATAAAATTGAATAATATTAGTATTAACTGGTCTTCCTTGTAGGTGTATGGCTATTATCCTATCACAGACAGCATTATACTTCAAGATAGATCTTGAATTGTGAATTGAGTGAAGGTTTATAGACAAGATTATCAGCTTTACATTCAACAAATAATATCTGGGTTAGATTCTCAGCCATTGCACCTCAAGTGTAGTCACTGCCTGCACTGCAGTGAATTACTTGATACAGGCTTCTAATTTTAGTCTTTGTTGTTTTTCTTAAGTGCCTTCAAGTCAATTCCAACTCATAGTGACCCTGTTTGGGTTTCTGAGGAGCAGTTGGTAGGTTTGAAACTCCCACCAAATGACTGGGCTGTTGTTGTGGTTGTTAAGTGCCGTTGAGTAGGTGCCAACTCATAGAGACCCTGTATAGGGTTTCCAAGGAACAACTGGTGGGTTTGAACCACCAACATTTCGGTTAGCTAATCCCACAGTGCCACACCAGGACTCCAAATGGCTGGGTTGTTGTTGTTGTTGTTGTTAAGTGCCATCGAGTCAGTTCTAATTCATAGTGACCCTGTATAGGGCTTCCAAGGAACAGGTGGTGAGTTTGAACTGCTGACTTTGTGGTTCACAGTCTAGTGCTGATCCTATAGCGCCACACCAGAAGTTCAAATGACTCAGTAGTACTATGCAAATATGAGGTTCTTATGGTCTGTCAAGGGTGTTGGTAGCTGGCTAATAATGTAAGTAGGTACATGGCACTCTTGTGCAGGGTGGGACTATGCAAATAAGGTATACAGAAACCCAACCTGGGTACTGATCAGTTTTGCCATCCCACTAGGCTTAAAATGAGCCATCCCAGAGGCAGGAGAAAGGGATATCCCTACCTTCAGTAAAGAGGAGCCAGGTGTGGAGCATGTCCTTTGGACTTGAGATCCACGTACTAATCTCCTTGATCCAAGAGACAGAGAGCTGTGATACCAGAGATAGTAAGAGATGGCAAGAAGTGGCAGCAGCAGAGGCAGCAGAACCAGGAGGCTGTCAGGAGATGGCACAGTGCACTTCCCAGTCCATGACGTGAGGAAGCTAAGAACCTTTGGGCAGGAGGCTAGCTGACAGAGTGGAGTGCCTTCAGGCATTTGTCAGCAGAGCTAAAGGAGCTTTGTAACACTTGCTGGATCAGCATAGGGACCAAGAGGCCAAACAGGAGAAAGTCATGCTTATAAGCAAGGCTAAGGGGAGACTGTCCAGGTCAAAGAACTGTATACTGCATTTCTGATATGAATTGTAATCTATTCCCTAATCATGATTATTGTCTGTGTGTTCTGTGTGGCCTTTGTAACAAATGATCAAACCTAACAGAGAAGTAGAGAGTGCCGTGAAAACAACAGTTGGTGTCTGAATTGGTGAAAAAAAAAAAAAAGTTGGAGGGTGGAGGCATGGTTTTGGACTGATGCTAATAGCGATATCCTCCTCCTCCCCACTGAGGAAGTTAGAAATCAGATGCCACGCCACGCTATTTTGACACCATCCATCTGTCAGTAGAAGCCTATGTCGTGCTATGGTGCTGAATAGACTTCAACAGAGCTTCCAGACTAAGACTAAGACTAGGAAGAAAGACCTACTCCCAAAAACCAGCCAGTAAAAACTTTGGATCACAATGGTCCAATCCATAGCCAGTAACATGGATATTGATACATCAGATAGTGTTTCATTCCATGGTGCATGGGGTCCCCATGAGTCAGGGTCAACTCAATGGCAATGAACAACAAGTGCTCCATCAAGGAGTATGCTAATATGTGCAACAGGTTTCTACCATTAGCCCCTTCACCTCCACTGAAATGTGCTGTGTTCCTCAGGATGGTATAGTGAGTGCCCTGGTTAAAAACTGAAGCATTTCCCCACCCCCTTTTCCTGGCTGTAGGACCATGGGCAAATTACTGAACCTTTCTGGGCCACCATTCACTATTGTGAAAATGAGGTTTATAACAGCCATAACCTCAAAGCATTATCATGAGGTCTCCATGAATGACTACTCAGGTGATGTACTTCCCGTTTCCCCTTCACTCACCAGTGCACATAACAGCTGCAAAGACCCAGCACTGCCCATACTTCACAGGCTGCCTGCCCTGGGCTGACCACTGCCTCAAGATGGCCACGCTGCCATTCCACTCCAGGGGGTTGACTCCTCTGGAGTAATCCTCCCCCCAGTTCCCCTGCAGCACACCATTGTCATCGTTGCTGTTGATCTGAAAGACAGGCAAATGGGTGTCCACAGTGCCCTGAGGAAGCCCAGATGTCCTCTGACAGAGACAAGAAAGCCTCCCCATCTTACCATGGCGCTGAGTACCCTGCAGACATATACCACGTCATTGCGCTGAGAATAGTCTTTGACTGGGTTCTTTAAGAAGTACAGGTTTCTGTTCAAGATCTCAAAGCAAATATCTATGATGTCTTCTTCAAACTTCCGAGTCATTTCAAGGTATGAGGAAGAGAAGAGTAAAAAGGTCTTGAGTTCTGAAACTTCAGGTTACTGGCACAGGCTTTGTATGTGTGTGAGATGAAAATAATACACAACAAAAAGTATGCCAATTCAACAATTTCTATATGTATTCAGTGACACATTAAATTCTTCAAGTTGTACAACTATTCTCACTATCCTTTTCCACATTATCCCACTACCATTAACATAAACTCAATGCCCCTAAGCAAGACTCCCCCTTTCTCCATCTCTCCCATGCATCTATGTTTGAGCATGTATTATGATTTCATTTCTTTTTATGACTGAATAGTATTCTGTTGTGTGTACTCGTATATACCACACATTATTTATGCATTCACTCCTCTGTTGATGACCATTGTGATACTGCCTTCAAAGAGTTTATCAATCAAATTGGGAATGCATTAGATTCAGAATTCCATAGGACCAAACTGGGTGACTGACTGAAAATGCAAACAGAATTCAGAGAGAGGAGAGATCCCTGTTGGCTGGAAATGTCCAAGAAGGACAGATTAGACAGGAAGAGCATAAGTCTGCAAGCATAGTGGGCACCAGAGAAAGGAGCTTAGATGTTCTCAAATCTTGAAGACTTTGGGAGTAAGGAAAGATCCGATGGATAAGTACAGGCCCAGGCCTGGGAGAAGGAGAAGAGTGTGGAGAGCCTGGGAACCAGGAGGTGGAGCTCAGAGCTGATGCTATCAGCCATGGAAAAGGTAATGGAGGCCCATGGCATATGTTCATGACATAGGTTTGCAATGTGTCACAACCACTTTGGCTGCCAAATGCACTGGTAGTTGTCTCCATTTTTTTTTAATTTCACAATTTGTCACAGGTAGAGAATGGGGAACATGTGATCTTCTTCCTCAGCAGGGTCTGTACTTTGCTTTCTCCACACTCACTTCCCTCCAGGTGTTTGTGGACAGAGAGCTGAGGTAGCAGAGGGTTGAAGCAAAACTGTGCAGGCCGTGGTGGACAGTTCAGAGTGGGAAAGTTACCCAAAATCAAAGGTTTCCCTCCATACAATGACTGGACTTTGACGCTTTTAAAGAATTACTGTTCATTATTTTCAGTTATGAATATATATTGTGATTAGGTTTTTCAGGAAGAGGCATCATCTTTTGCAGCTGTATTCTAAAGCATTGCTGGGTTAAATGACAAGGTAGCTTCACTGTACTTTAAAAAATCAGTGGGGGGAGAATGAGAGCATTTAGACCAGGATTGGCAAACATTTTCTGTAAAGGGCTAGAGAGTGAGTATTTTAGGCTCTGGGGCCATTTGGTCTCTGTCAAAACTACTCAACTCTGCTATTGTAGCATAAAAGCAGCCATAGACAATTCCTAAATGAATGAGCATGCCTATGTTTCAATAAAACATCATTTATGGACAATCACAATTAAATTTTATATAATTTTCACATGTCACAAAATATTATTAAAATATTTTCTAACAATTTAAAAATGTAAACATAATTTTTAGCTTGTGAGATAAAAAAAGAGACAATGAACCAGATCTTGTCCATGGGCTATATAGTTTGTAAACCGCTGGTGTAGATGAAACAGGATTTACCTTAAACAGATCACTACTGAAGAGATAGGTCCATAGAGGTGTATTACAGCCATTTGTCTACTTTGGGGTTCCTGGGTAGCACAAATGGTTACGGGTTCAAGTACTAGCTGAAAAGCTGGTG
Organism: Chrysochloris asiatica; assembly: GCF_000296735.1. NCBI lineage: Eukaryota > Metazoa > Chordata > Mammalia > Afrosoricida > Chrysochloridae > Chrysochloris > Chrysochloris asiatica. The sequence goes on along the minus strand of NW_006408522.1, from coordinate 32,545,085 downwards.
ATTGGAACCCACCCAGAAGATCCTTGGAAGAAAGGCATGGCCATCTGAAGGTGAAAATGCTGAGGAGCAGTTCTACTCTGCACACACAGAGTCATCATGAGTCAAATCAACTTGACAGCAACTGGTTTGGGCTCTTTTCTACTTTGATTATGTTTTAAGTTTTCCATAATAAAGTACTCAAAACTAAAAAGGAAAGAAGTCTTTCCTTCCTTCCTTGGCCTTCTTATTAGGTGGCGAATTGGCTCAGCATCCCACACCCTGACTCTGATTAGCAGCCCATCATAAGCTAACAGAGTCATCTAGGCATCAACCTCAAGGAGTCCCTGCTCCAGACCCAAGCCTGGATGACACTTTTACCTGCCCGTAGTTCCAAGGCCACGTAGTGATGAATCTCTCGTGACCCTTGTAAACAAAGCCGTAGTCCATCAAGATGTACTCCTGAAGCAGGATTTCACTTGGCATGTACACATCATCCTCTGAGCAAGTCAGAGTGGTGCAGGGTACAAACCCCCAAACCAAAACAGAATACAATTAAAAAGCAGTAATAAGAACTTCTTGCTGAAAAACAGGAGAAGTGGTAAATGGGAACAGAACTGAAGACCAAAGCCCCATGGAGACTGCAATATGTTTTTCTAGAGGCCAGAATAGAATCTGTACCTTAAAAAATACTAATTGTATTGAAATGAAACAAAGTATATGATTTGTTGAAGGTAAAATTGATGATCTGCCCTATAAACTTGCACTGAATTCACAATAAAAACTTTAAAAAATAAAATATTTTTTTCCTGAGTGTCAAAGTGACAGGCTTGCTGTAGAGATCTAAAAAAATAATAGACAATGATAGCAATCATCCCTACTCCCCAGAGACATACACTGTTACATTATCTTGGTCACTCTTTCTATACATATATGGGGTGGGGGGGGTGTTCAAAAGCTGATAGGAAAATTCCATTATCTTTTCATCCCATGAGCTTTTTGAAGCAGCCTCAGATACTTGTACTTAAAACAATTAGGATCTTATTGCATTTCATTTCTTAATTGATTTCACTTACTAATGAATGTTTTCTTCTGTAAAGATTATTTTTGATGAAGACATGATATTATATCTGACAGATATGCAGCCATGTATCTTCTGGGCTTTCTAGAAGAATGCCACAGCATTCCCAATAGCTGGGGTTAGCATTACAACCTATGAGCAGGTCTTACCTGTATTCCAAGGGTTAAAAAGCAAGATGAATGTCCCCACCAAGTAAGTTACACTGTGACCTTGACCCTGGGAGATCTGGATCTTGAGTGTGTAGGGACCGATGATTGCATTGGCTGGTGTGAAGAGGGAGACTTGAATGGAGTTCAGGTTAATGGTGAAGTCAAAAGCACTCCAGACATTCCCGTGTTGCACCTGGGTGAGTACGAAGGTAGCTCGGGTTCCCAGTAGTTCCATAGGCTCTGGTCCTGTTTAGGAGAATGATCCCAAGCTCACATATCTTTGTAAAGTGATTCCAGGGGCACTGAAAGTGCCCCCACCTTCTCCCACCTCTTGCTAAACCTGCCACTAGGCACCCTTGGACAAGACACGATCTCTGAGCCTCAGTTTTCTTATCTGTAAAATTAGGATTGTAATGGTATCTAGTTGTAAGTCTTGTCTTACAGCTTCAATAAGAGAATGTATACAGTGTTTTAGCAGAGTGTGTGGTATGTAATTAAACGTTGACTGTTATTGCCCTGGAGTCCCTGGGTAGTGCAAATGGTTAATTGTGTTCACTGCAAACCAAAAGGTTGCTGAGTCAAGTCCACCTAGAGGCACCTTAGAAAAAAGGCCTGGAACGCTGCTGAGAAATCAGCCATCGAAAACCCTATGGAGCGCAGCTCTACTCTGACACATGCCTTGAGTTAGAAGCGACTCAGTGGCAACTAGTTTGTTTTTTAAATTATTCCTATGCCTTCTCAAAGGAGCTCTGGTACCTTAGTGGTTACGAGTCGGTCTGTTAACCTCAAGGTCAGCAGTTCAAAACTACCAGCCATTCCACGGGAGAAATATGAGGCTTTCTGCTCCCGTAAAGATAGACAGCCTCGGAAACCCTGTACAGGGTCGCTATGAGTTGGAACCAACTCCACGGCATACCACCACCACTGCCATGCCTTCTCAACTTGCTGAGAGAATAGCTAGATCTTTCTTAAATAGTACTGAGAAAGACTGAGCATGTGGGTCCTGGGGAGACCCCAGGAGAAGAGAGGGAAGGGAGGCTCAGAAAGGAGGGGCAGGGGCCCTGTAGGTGAACTTTACTAGTGCCCCATTTTGAGGGAGCCCATGGGGCCTTGGGGCAGAGGGCAAACTCACCGGTCTCGGCCACAAAGCTGATGTTGTCGAACTGGGGTCGGAAGCTCCGATTAAAGTTCAGGACGATGACGAAGGCTTGGCCGCGACGCACAATGAGCCGTTTTAGTCCCATCTCCAGTGTGTGGTGCTCTTTGTTATTCCTGGGAGTCTGCAAGTCAGCAGAGGTGAGCTCCAAGACTGCCACTGGGAGAGATGAGGAGGACAGGTCATGCCAGTTGACACTGCTCAGACTCTTTTGTGGCACTGGGCTACCAAGCTCTTAGCCCTCCTGCCACCCTCCCCCACAGTAGACAATTCACAGTGAGAGGACTACCATCCCAGTGACCTCTGCATCTGACCCAGAGCCACACTGTTGTTGTTGTTGTTAGTTGCCATCAAATCGACCTGACTCAACCAGATCACATGCTCAAAGGAACAAAGCACTGCCTGCGGGTCCTGCCCCATCCCATGATGGGTTAGAGATAGGACCATTGTGAGCCATAGCACTTTGCTTGGCTGAGTTTTGGAAGTCAATTGCCAGACCTTTCTTCCTAGTTTGTCTTAGTCTGGACACTCCTCTGAAACCTGTTCAGCATCATAACAACATTCAAGGCTCCACTAACAGATAGATTCCTGGCCAGTGCTTAAGAACTAGGGGTCCCAGAAAATCAAATGTCTTCAGAATGTCACAGGGCATCTATTAAGCATTTGTCTCAGAGTTACTCTATGAGTCTGATGGTGTGATAATTAGCATATTAGAATTTTGTATGAATTAAGTCAATGAGCTACTGACAGAAGGTTGGGGCCATGGCTACAGGGTAGATCACTGCTTTTGGATGCTGGAAGGAAAAGGGGGTGTAGGGGATCTAAGCCACTAGAGCCTATAGCTTGCTTCTCAGCTATGTTCAAGGTTTTGGGAGAGCTACATCCTGGGGCACTACTTTATGTGTACACCTAGTGTGTGGTTCAAAACACTTATGGAGCAGAATGGGCAAAGAGCACAGGCTCTAGAGTGACTCAGCCCTGGCTCAACCACCTGGATTGTGAGACCTGGGACTCAGTGTTCTCATCTGAAAAATGGAGACAATAATAATCCTACCTCATAGGGCTCATGTGAGGACACATACATAAAAAGCTTAGCAAAGGGCTAAAAACAGAATAAACACTGAACGGTAATTATCAGAAGCCCCAGTGGAGCAGTGATTAGAGAGAGAGCTCTGTTGCTAACTGAAAGGTCAGCAGTTCAAACACACCTGCCATTCAGCAGGAGAAATATGTGGCGGTCTGCTTCTGTAAACCTTAGGGGCCTAACCCTACATTGCCCTATAGGGTCACTAGGAGTAGGAACTCAAGGACAATGGTTTTCTATTGTTGTTTCTAGTTTTAGTTATTACTGTGGCATTGTAGCATAAGCAATGGACTGCTAATCACAAGGTCGGCAGTTCAAACCCACCAGCCACTCCTCAGAAATCCTATGCAGGGTCACTGTGAGTTGAACTCGACTCAACAGCATGTAACAACAACAACAATAGTAGTAGAGGAATCTCTGGGTGGGGTAAACACTTAACATATTTTATTGTTAAATAAAAAGTTGGCAATTCTGGTCTACCTAAAGGTGCCTCAGAAGAAAATCTTGATGACCTGTGTTTGAAAACTCAGCCATTGAAAGCCTCTGGAGCACAGTTCTCTGACACACATGGGGTTGTCATGAGTCAAAGTCAACTCAAGGACAACTGGAAAATTCATAGTGGTGAAAGTGCATCCTCAGATTGCATTTATTTTGCTGACAATGCTTACACTGTACTTATAGCTAACTAAAATCCATTAAGACTTTCCCCTAGAAGTGCATCAATTTATCTTTGTGATTCTTAATTGAGAGATTTGGATCCTCAGGGAACATTTATCAATGTCTGGAGTCATTTTTGGTTTTCAAGACTTGGGGGATGGGCTGCTACTGATATACCCAGAGGGTAGAACAATATCCTAGAGGAAAAAGCCATGTTTGCTCCCAGCCAGTCTGTGTGCCTTTTCATTCTGAATTCCCACATAGATGAAATGCATCTTTGCTAAATGAGTTCGTTTTGAGTCCATTTTTCCCTACTTGCCTGGACCTTTCTGAATCTTAGTTCTCTGATCCAAATGCTTTACCTTATCACCTGTTAATTTCAAACCTTTTTTCACACCTTCATCCAAGTCATTAGTAAAATGATTCTAAACTATAGGGCTTAAGTCAGAAACCAATCACTCGAAATTTTTTCCAGGTTAACACTGAACCAATAGGAAATATTCCTTGGGAATGATTGTTAAACCATCTAATTCTTCTAATGAGGAAGTTGGATTAGGTGCTAAAGTTTCCTTTAAACTCTAAATCAAGTTCAGTTTTCAAATTTGCGTCTTTCCCACAAGTCTGTAAAATGTCAACTAAAAGCGGAACGTCCATGATGATCCCTTGATCCTCCTCTCAGTAATAATCTTTCATCAAAGGGAAATGAGGATCATCCTGACTTGTTCTGAATAAAGCTGCTGGCTCCTAATGACCTCTGTATTGTTTTCTGCTGTGGGCTAATGCATCAGACTGCAAAGTCATTTGAACTGCAAGGTCGGTGGTTCAAACTCACCAGCTGCTCCTTGAAAACCCTATACAGGGTCGCTATGGGTCAGAACCGACTCAACGGCACTTCACAACAACAGTCTGTTTAATATTTGGTTCTAGAATTTCTGCTCACGCTTGGTCCAGGTTACCAGGGATTAGTGTCGATCTTCTTGTAAAC
>NW_006408522.1:32538852-32539897 GCF_000296735.1 Chrysochloris asiatica | reverse complement strand
ACCCACAGGTTATTGTTAAGTGCCGTCGAGTCGGTGCCGACCCATAGCGACCCTGTACAGGGTTTCCGAGGAACAGAAAGCCTCATCTTTCTCCCGCGGAGTGGTTGGTAGTCTCGAACTGCTTACCTTAAGGTTCACAGCCCGATTCGTAACCGCTACCACAGGTAGTGATTGCTAAATCAGCTACAAATAACACATACATTCACAACAAAGGTGGTGATGAGCTCCTCAGGTTTAATAAAGATCACAAATGTGGACAGCACAGGGCAGGAATCAGCCACAACAGAATATAGGTCATAGTAGACTTTAGATAATGTTATGAAGATCTGAATTTTAAAAAATGCTTTTGCTCAGATATCTCTGTCGTAAGATTACATGTTAACTAAAAAACCAAACAACAAAAATAAGGGTAAAGGGAAGAAAATGAAAAGGACAAGATGCATATTCAGAAAAAGAGACTGCATAGCTGAGGTGCTGACCGTCTTTGATGATGCGGTGCCTCCCTCTTGAGGCCTTTTAGAGTAGTGCAACAAAGCCTTTAGAAAACATTTGTTTGGTCTCCATAAGTAGGAATACACTCAGTGATAACTGGTAATCTCATGAAGCAGATAGCACCACCACCACCACCCCGACACACACACACATTCCTAGAAACAGGTTAAATTGTTTTTCTTGTTGTTAAGTGTTGTTGTGTCAGTTCCAATCCATAGTGACCCTGTATAGGGTTTTCCGATAAGCAGCTAGTAGGTTTTAACTGCCAATCTTGTAGGTAGTAGTCCAGCACTTATCCCACAGTGCCACACCAGGAACAGGTGAAATAGAGCCCAAATTTGGGTATATCCTTCAGAACATGTGAAATTGTTCACTATAGATCAATCAGTAAGTACAAGTAAATCCATGCTATTTATTGGGTAATCCACCCCTAAATCCACCTGTTAGTTCAAGAAACAGCAATTAAGCATCAGGCAGCATTGTGTAAGATATTAATTCATTGTCATTGGGTCAACTTCTACATATAGCATCCCTATAGTGTAGAGTAGACCTG
>NW_006408522.1:32521453-32527997 GCF_000296735.1 Chrysochloris asiatica | reverse complement strand
TTGTTGTTTAAGTACCATCGAGTCAGTACTGACCCATAGCAACCCGGCATAGGGTTTCCAAGAAGCAACTGGTGAATTTGAACTGCCAACCTTGCGATTCAAACTGACCTTGTGGTAGAGTGCTTATCCTACATCACCCATGTGGCACTGTAAGAGTCTGAGTAGTAACGAAACATTTAACAACTTAAGACCACTCAGAGATGCCTCAGAACAAAGTCCAATGGTCTGCTTCTGAAAGGTCACAGTCTCAAAAACTTGATGGAGCAGCTCTACTCTGTCACACTTGGACCAACAGGAGTCATAACAGGTGTTTTGGAGTTTGGTTTTGGAGTTTCTGATAGCCCTAGATCCTGTTGGAAACAAGTTGCACCTCATGTGTTCTGAAGAGCCTGAAACTTTCATAACAGGACCTACAGAGCTTTCAGGGAAAGCCTATACACCCACTCCAAATGGCTCTTCCATGCTGAAAGATACATAGCCAAGCACACATGAGTTCTTCTATCACCTGACTTGGAGTAGCCTTCTCTTGGCTGCTGCTCTCAGCTAAAACCATAGTTTTGAAGAGCAGCCAACTTGGTTTTTCCTTCACAGGAGTTCATTCTTGAATTGAGAAGGAAAGAGTAGGAGGAAGATGGCCTCCTCTCCATGCTCACAGCTGCAGTGAATGGAGAAGACTCATTCTTCATTGGTGATTCAGGTTTTCTGTTTTGCTCCACTTAATAGAATTAAGCATTTGGCTCTCTGAGATACTTTTCAAGTCAGGGAGACAGCAACTACAGAGAAGAAAAGGGAACGCCTTCAAGTGAGCAAGAAACCAGAGCCAAGAGGACCAGGAAGAAGTTCAACAAAGCAGGAAATAAAGCAGAATCAATTAGTAAAAACATGTCAGCACCTACAAGGCCTTCTTGACTTGGCTACAGTCCCCTGGAGTTAATGACTTGAGTTAGAGGCCAGGTAGGTCCGACCACATGACTGCTGCTGCTTGCTTGACTAATATAATGACAAGGATGTAAAAGGATCATAACATATCCTGATGTATTATGGGCCTTAAAAAAAAGAGGCATTAAAACAGCTATTCACCCACAGTGAGTTCTGAGATGTGAAGTTCCTATGCTGTGAAAGACCAAACCAGAGACAGTCCTACTCTCAAGGACGGTTCCATCTCTCCACTGAGGTCTCAGCTCAGAGATCCCCACCACACAGGAGTGTTCTCTGGAGACCAAATATAATGTCCCTCTACTCCATCCTATGATCACTTGTCACCACAACCAAAACCCAGTTGCCATAAGGTGAATTCCTACTTCTGGTGACTCCAAGTGTGTCAGAATAGAAATGTGCTCTATAGGGTCTTCAGTGGTTGATTTTTTCAGAAGTAGATTGCCAGGCATTTCTTCCAAGATACCTTTGGGTAGACTTGAACCTCCAACCTTTCAGTTAGCAGCCAAGCACACAAACTGTTTACATTTTTTTGCAAAGCACTTATCACCAAAATTAGTTCCATGGAAGCAGGGATGTTGGCTACCTTCTCATACCTGGATTCACCCACCCCAGCCCTTGCCTAGAAGAGAGCAAGATTCAAAACTGATTATGGCTAATGTTCTCCAAGTATTTATTTTGTGCCTGATTCTGTTTAAAGCATTTATATGCATGAACTCATTTATACTCTCTGTGATAGAGGTGTTAGGATTGCTCCTGGGGTACAGGAAAGGTATGGGTCAGAGTTGGGATTCAAATCCAGGTACAGATGGTTCCAAAGCCTGCTCCCTTAAACTTCACAATCCCCTGCCATCCCTAGTACATCCCTCTGCTGCCGAGTCTGTTCTGACTCCTAGCAACTCTATATGTCAGTGTGGAACTGTTCTATAGTGTTTCCAAGACTGTAAATCTCAATGGAAGAAGACTGCCTCATCATTCTCCCAAGAAGCAACTGGTGGTGTCAAACTGACTTTCAGTTAGCAGTCCAATGCTTAACTCACTACAACACCAAGGACTTTCCCTGCTGGGTGTACAGTACTGTTTGTTGAATAAATATGTGCATGCCTGAAGTGCCAGGAGAGTCACTTGGCATTAGGGCTGTGGAGAAACAGGGAAGAAGAGAGAGAAAGGTCTGTGAGAACAGCGGGGTTAAGAAGCCAAGATGAAGAACAACTTGACAGAGGCCAACATGATGCTGTTGAATTCCGTTCTTGTTAAGCGTGTCGGTTGGTTCAGACTCATAGCAACCCTCTATAGGGTTTCCAAGGAGCAGCTAGTGGGTTTGAACCACTGGCCTGGTGGTTAGCAGTCCAGTGCTTATCCTACAGTGCCACATACCAGTAGTGATGGGGGTATCTATTTCTGATGGAGAGTAAAAATTTACCCCTTTCTGAAGGTAACTTATAAATATTTATTATGAAACAGAAGAAAGCCTTAAGACAAAATATCCTTTGACCCACAAATTCCTCTTCCAGGAACCTTTTCTAAGAACAATCATCACTTGTACACAAAAACGTAAATATGAGAATGCTGTTCAATCCAGACTAAATATTCTGCAAGAATTGTTGGGTATATAAACTTTTCCCTCTCTCTGATGTAACTGACAAGAAAGACAATAGCAACAGCAAAATAGAACAAAGTACCTGGGAAACTTATTCATGAGCTATTGGCTCCATACAATAAGCATTGGACTGCAAACCATAAGGCTCAAGCCTGTCAGCAGGAGAAAGATAAGGCTTTCTGCTCCCGCTAAGTTTTAAAGCATCAGAAACCATAGGCAGGGTCGCTATGAGTCAGAACTGACTCAACAGCACTTAACAACAACAAAAACCCCCATATAGGGTTTCTGAGGAGAAGCTTGTGAGCATGAACCGCTGACCTTGCTGTTCAAACTGACTTTGCCTTGTAGCGCATTAACCCACAACGCCACACCAGGATTCCAAAGTAAAATAAAAAGACCTAGAAAGAGTATGTTGTTGTTGTTGTATGTCGTGGAGTCGGTTCTGACCCATAGTGACCCTGTACAGGGTTTCCAAGGCTGTAAATCTTTACAGAAACAGAAAACCTCATCTTTCTCCCATGGAACAGCTGGTAGTTTCGAACTGCTGACCATGAGATTAGCAGCCAGATTCATAAACACTATGCTACCAGAGCTCCTTAGAAGTAGTATGTTACAGAGGGATTATTTTCAGATGGTCAAATTATAGACAAATTTCCTTCCCTGTTTTTCTGTGTTTTCCAAACCTTGGCTTTGAACATGTGTTCCTTTTGTTTTTAGAGGGAAGTGTGAGCTGATTAAAGGCAGTGAAGAGCTCTGCAGGCTTTGGGGCAGAGGAGTGGCATGATCAAAGCTGTATTTGAGGATTAAGCTGACTATGGTATGCCGCCAAGATGGGAGGGGAGAAAAGACAAGGGTGGAAAGGTGAGAACTCTTTGGCAATAATCTGGACAAAAGGCTAATAAGGACTTAAAAAAAAAGGTGTCGGTAAGAGGGAGGGAAGTGTTGTTTTTAGGTGCCATTGAGTTGGGTAACAACTCACAGCAACCCTATGTACAACAGAACTGAACACTGCCCGGTCCTGGGCTAATCTCACAATTGTTGCCACATCTGGGCCCATTAATACTACCACTTTGCCAATCTATCTTGCTGGGGGTCTTCCTCTCCTTCTCTGATCCTCCATTTTACCAAACATGATATCCTTTCCAGTAACTGGTCCCTCCTGACAATATGTCCAAAGTATAAGAGATGAAGTCTGGCCATCCTGGCCTCCAAGGAGTACTCTGACTGCACTTCTTCCAACACAGATCTGTTGGTTCTTTTGGCAGCCCATGTTACTTTCAATATTCTCCTCCAACACCATAACACAAATACATCAATTCTTCTACAATCTTCCTTGTCACTGTCTAACTTTCGCATGCATATGAGGTTATTGAAAATACCATGGCTTGGGTCAGGTGCACCTTAGTCCTCCAACTGACATCTTTGCTCTTCAACACTTTAAAAAGGTCTTGTGCAGCAGATTTGCCTAATACAATACGTCATTTGATTTCTTGACTGCTGCTTCCATGAGTGTTGATGGTTGATTCAAGAAAAATGAAGTTTTTGATAACTTCAATCTTTTCTCCATTGATAAGAATATTGTTTATTGGTCCAGTGATGAGGATTTTTGTTTTCTCTACAGTGAGATGCAATCCATACCAAAGGCTGTGGTCTTTGATCTTCATCAGTATTTTAAGACCTCTTTACTTTCAGCAAGCAAGGTTGTATCATCTGTATATCGAGGTTGTTAGTGAAAGAGGTAGAAACCACCTTATCTGTGCAAAGGACTAGAGTCCTTGGGCATGTGGCAGGCTAAGAAATACTTGTTGAAATACCTTGCAGGGTTCCTCAGGCCCCAGCTAATTTGGATGAAGGCTACTTTGGGACAAGTTGAAGGAATCTACTGCAGACCACATCATCCTAGACAGATCGATTAAAAGTGAAGAACTAGAAAACTGTAGGCAAAGTTTTCCCAGCACAGCCATCAGAAAGCCACCAAATGTCAGATGAACTCAGCTCTTTCCTTTCTCTTCCCTCCTGGTTCCGGCTTTCACTCCAGCTCTATGCCAATGTCTTTTCCCTTTTCCCTTTTCATTATTTCACTTTGAGACTTTTACATTCATTACTTTCAGTACATTACATATTTTACATTCAGTACTTTCATTACTTCTGTTTTTAAAAATGTACAAGTATTATTTGTTGTGCTGTGTACATTCTCAACAATAGCAACAAAATAAATTTTAAAACAAAACAAAGTAAATTGACAAGCTAAAGTAAAAAGCGGAATTGCCTACTATTCTGGGGGAAATAAGTGTGTATGTGTAGGGCACAAATTTGCAACTCAATAGACTATTAAAGAACTCTGGTAGCATAGTAGTTATGAGTTGGGCTGCTAACCTCAAGGTCAGCAGTTCGAAACTACCAGCTGTTCTGCAGGAGAAAGATGAGGCTTTCTGTTCCCGTAAAGATTTACAGGCTCAGAAACCCTACACAGTGTCACTATGTGTAAACCCACTCCACAGCACACCACTACCACCACCACAGACTATGTAGTATAACTTACTTACATGCTTGGCCAATGCCATCTTTAAAAATAAATGTTTCTTGGGCTAAGGAACCAGAAATAAACACACACACACAAAGATGTGAAGGGGCACATGTGTGTGAGAGGGTATGAAGGTATTCCTATGTGAAGGGATTGTGTGTCTGAGCCACTAAGTGTACAGGAATAAAAATGTCTTATTATTCAAAGTCCAAATTCTTTACTCAACCATTGAAAGCCTTCCGCAGTGTGGTTCCAACACCTCTATCCCAAGAACCTACAAATTAACTCTACTTCACTCATATGGTAGCCTCCAAAAACATAATGTTGTTGTTGTTGTTAAGTGCCATTGAGTCAGTTCCGACTCAAAGGGTTTCCAAGAAGCAGCTGGTGAGTTTGAACCTCCAACCTTGTGGTTCAAACTGACCTTGCGGTCCAGTGCATTGTCCCACAGGGCCACACCAGGACTCCTCCATAAAGACGGTTGTTGTTTATAAGTGCTGTCGAGTCCGTTCTGACTCATAGCAACCCTGTATAAGGTTTCTGAGGAGCAACTGGTGAGTTTGAACCACCGACTTTGCAGTTCAAACTGGCCATGCGGTCCAGTGCTTATCCTACAGCGCCACAGCCTAGGAAACCCTCAAGCAATTCCACTGTGTCGTATAGGGTCATTATGTTGGAATCAGCGTGATACACACAACAACTCATGATTTATACTCAGTGCTATGCTTACAGTTCAAATAGCTGCTGGCAAGTAAAAAAACAACCAAAAAAATGGCTACAAGGGCTAGTTGCCCAGGTTAAATAATAGGTCATGAGCAGCATTTCAAACAAAGGATTAATAGCTATAATATAAAAAAGATGCTAAAAATACAAAGAAAAAGACATTTTTTGCTATTGTCAGGGAAGCATAACTGAAACAATAATGAGATCCCATCTTTGATTCATTTGAAAATGTTTAAAATATTAACATGTTTTCTGGAGGATATATGGAAATGGACTACCTCATAGGCTGCTGTTCAAAGTGTAAATTCATGTCACCTTTTTAAGAAAATCAGTTGATATCCACCTAAATTTAAAGGGGACATTGCCTTTGACCCATTACTTCCAGAAGTCTTTCATGTAAAAAATATTTGCCACATATATAAAGTTATATTAACAGGAACATTCACTGCAGTCTTATTTATAATGGCGAAATACTGAAAACAAGCTAAAGGTTTATCAGTAAGGAACTGTTAAGTGCCATTGAGTCTAGGATTTCAGAGAAACAGCTGGAAAGTTGGCAAGATTTCCAAGATATCTGATTCAGTTTCCTTTAAAAGTGCATCATCAAGGGAGAACAAACAAGATGGCAGATTGGGTGGAAGTGCAGTAAGGAGTTCCGTCAGCAACAACACAGAATACAGGACCAAGCAAGCTCAGAGGATGGTCCCAGAACTCTGAACCACATACAAAGGAATATTTAGAAGGTTGGAAGGCTTACAGCT
>NW_006408522.1:32508635-32518828 GCF_000296735.1 Chrysochloris asiatica | reverse complement strand
ATCAAGTATCAATGCTATCCCATCTGTACACAGGGTAGATAGGGACGGGCAACTTAGACATTGGCTACCTAAAATGAGGGGACAATAAAGACACCAAGTGACTGGCTTACAAGGTTTCAAAAGGGAGTTTAGTTTAAGAGTATGGGGGGAAAGAAAGAGTCCCCACTGAGTAGCTGTCATCTTGTCTAGATGTGTCTGGTGAAAAGAGATGGGGAAAAGATTTGTAAGATTCAATAGTGAATAATTGTTATCATGACTAATTGCAACTGTCACAATTGTAAAGGTAGAAGTTTTGTAACAAAAAAGGGGGAGTGGCTAATCTTACAGTTCAGAAACAGAGGACCCTAGGACCATCAAGAGAGAAGTGCACAAGCAGAATGCAGGACCTTATTCAGAGAAACAGCAGTGCTAGAGATGGAGGAAGAGATGGGGGCATTGAGAGGGGGAGTGGCTGAGGACTCTAGATTCAAGGACTAAGAAGAAAAGCACTAAGAGCTAGTGGTCAGGAGGCAGACTTGCAGAATGTGCCCTTTGGAGATGTAAATTATTATATATGCCTGAGTGGTTTGATTGTTTGTTTTTAAAAAGCTAAAGTGGATAGAGAGAAATACTGTTAACTGATGGCACATGAAGGGGATTATAATCATTGTAATGAAACAAGGTGTATGATTTGTTGAATGTAAAACTGATATGCCCTGTAAACTTTCACAATAAAAAACTTAAAAAAAAAAAAAAAGTGCATCATCAAATAATATATATTATATGATCTCAGTGTAAAACAGTCTTACATAATTTTAAACAATCTGATATTTTCAACATTATTTGGAAACCATTAAACTGTTAACAGTGTTTGCCTTTAGGGAAAGCATAGGATTAAGAGTATATGTATATGTAAAGGGAGACTTACTTTTTTTTTCATCCTAATGTAATGTTTAAGGTGCTATGGTAGTGTAGTGGTTATGAGACAGGCTGCTAACTTCAAAGTCAGCAGTTCGAAACTACCAAATATACCAGCAGGAGAAGGATGAGATTTTTCTGCTTTCATAAAGATTAACAGCTTCAGAAACCCTAAGCAGGGTTGCTATAGGTCAGAACTGATTCCACAACACATAATCACCACCATCAACCACCTATATAATGTCTACAATTTTTTTTACAATAAGTATAGATTTTATATAACTTTTATAACTTCAAAATCCTATTTTAAAAGATAATACAATATTTTTTGGGCTACTCTAGAATTTAGCACCAAAACATTCTGGAATCCAGCACATAAATCTCTTAAACTTTTCTCTATTAAATTTTGGTTTGTATTTCTTTTTAATGTAAATCTCTAATTTTGCATAGTTTCTATGATATGTAGCTTCCTCAGGGGAGAGCTAAGAGTCTGAGAAGCTGGACTGAAAGAAGTTTCAGTATCAGAGAGGTGGTCCTCCCACAGCTTAAATGTTAGCCGTAGAAATAGCCTCGGAGGCATCAAAGGGCACTTGTGGCAAAGGAAGGCCCTACAGTTCATGTCAGACTTCCCCAGGCCATTCTAACCCAAGATTGTAAAAAAGTTGTCCACAGCCAGAGGAAAGAAAATGAATGGCAGTAAGATTTGTGCCCCAAGGTCAGAAAGAGGATGGGGAAATGAGAGGAAGGAGACCAGATTACACAATGAACCATCAATGACCAATTTAAATACTTCTTTCTTTTCTGTTCATTGTTGCTCTCTCAAAACTTCCCTCTCTCGATTTAGCACCTCACAAAAGTTGTATAGATTCCCAGTACTCACCCGGCTCCATCTCTCTCCTTCCTGTCAGCATCGAGATTCTAGACCTAATTGCCTCCTGAGCTTTTACAGTCATCCTACTAGAACCTTCCATCCTTGAGTTGGGTGGGGCTGCCACTTCCTTCTCCTAGGACTCCTCCTTAAGTTTCCCGTTGTTCCGGGTACATCTTAGCTTAAGGAAAGGAAGCTCCTGACTAAAGCCTTTAAAAAATTGCTGAGGGATTTGTTTCTGTGGCCTCCTTTTTAAGTTGAGAAGACTACTGAGTGACTTGAAAGGTGAACCTTGGTTTGGATCGGCCCTTTTGTACTATTGTCACTTCAAGGCTTGGGACCCAATTCAATCTAAGCCAACTCAACCTGGTGTCAGGCATCGCCCGGCAGTGTCAATGCTGGGATGGGGATGAGTAAGAAACATAGCTGCCCTCAGGAAGGGCAGAGACAAAGAATCATGAAAATGGGTTTGTGCAACCCATTAGGTCCTGGAAGTCTTAGAATTGAGAAGAAAAGTAAGGCACATTGAAATGATGGATTCTTATATTGTTGATTAAAATGCAGCTGAAGGAGTTTCCAATGACAAGGGAAAATGCCTATTACTTAATGATAACTAGGGAAGCAAAACAGGACACACAAACAGTGCAACTTAACAGTATAACAAAACTGGCATGTACACAAATAAACTTCTAAATGATACAAGAAAATAAAACAAACTGTGGTTCTCTAAAAGTAGTAAGATTGTAAGCGTGGTCATTTCCTTTTCTTATATTTTTTTCATTCCCAAAACAAAATAAAAATGGTTTGCACAATGGGAGTGTAAAATATTTCTAACCAATGGAGAAAAAAAAGGAGTTGCAGGATCATGGCTAGAGATCTGAACATGGGTTTACCAGATGATTACCAGCAGAAGTAGAGGTGTCCAGCCAGCACTCCTGGAAAAGGAATTTACTTTGGTAAAAGAATAGTGCTGCAGAGAAAACATGAAGCTATTTACACATTACTGATCATTGTCAAAGGTATGTAAGAAGTGCCTAATTCCCTGGGTTAATCTGAGTGATTCATTGCAAATTCCCTCACCTATTGAAACCAAATCTTTCTGTCACATCCCTGCCTTTTTTAATGGGTTGAGCTTATTTGGGAAATGGTCATAGTTATTAAACTTGCTTATTGGTGGTGGTGGTGTGCGGTGGAGTCAATTCTGACTCATAGTGACCCCTTTTATAGGGTTTCTGAGACTGTCAATCTTAATGGGAGCAGAAAGCCTCATCTTTCTCCCGTGGAATGGCTGGTAGTTTTGAACTGCTGACCTGAGGTTAGCAGCCCAACTCGTAACCACTACTTTATTGATCACCCTGGGTTGTTTTTTATTTTTTTAAAAGTAAAAGTTACTATACTTTTAATTGGGGAAAAAACAACAACCCATAAACACTTTTGTCAGTAATGCAAGAATCTCTTGTAGTGGATATATATACTTTGTTTGAAGAAGGCAATTTTTATCTTCTTGAGGAAGGCAATTTTAATTAAAGTAGCAATTCATATTAAAGATATTTTGGTGTACATTCTTGTTAATTTCCTTCCTGTTATTTTGTCTTGAGTTTTCCTTAGTTGTGATCATATGAATAGTGCATCTTGAAGACAGAACTTTTTTAGAAAAATGAGAATTGTCATATAATTTAAATACTGCTTAAAAACATGTCTTTAATGATAAAATGACTTATGTCTTATGAAAACAAGCTTTCACATCTCAAATATTGTTTATTTATTTATATCAGTCCTCCAGTTTTGATATTGAGGCTTATATGGGAAGAAGGAGCCCTACTAGGGCACTAGCTAAATTCTTGGCTGCTAGCTAAATGGTTGGCAATTCCAACCCATCAGCTGCTCTGCAGGAGTAAAACATTGCAGTCTTCTAGCTCCCCAAAAGATGAGAGCCCCATGAGTCAGAATCAATGCAGTGACACACAGTAACAACAACAGATGGAACAGAGGTTTCGCCATGCCAAAAACCAAATAAGCATAATGTTAGTTTTCAGGTTTACTGGAGAAATTCTTTCTGGTCTGTTGTATGGGCCCCATTATAAGATTGAGTATTCAAAATTTCAAATCTACTTTCATGCCTACCTACCTTCCTTCCTTCCTTTATTCTTCAAGTATTGAACACAGCTGTACTGTTGAAGGCACCATATTAGACATTTTAAGGAACACAAAGCCAACAGTTGATCTTTAGCCTCAATGAACTTAGAATTGGTGAAGATTTAAAAACACATGCACACACAAATCTCCTCTACTAAGGCATGTGCCTTGAATGGAAGGCTCAGAATGATGGAGCATGTACCATTAATGAAGGATGAAGAGGCTCTGGAGAGAGATGGCATGACAATGACTTTCCACATAACGCACAGCACAAGCAAGTAGACCTACTTCTGAAACTAGGAATTGGTTTGCCTACAGCAATCAAAACTCACTTTATATAAAACAATTGTTTGCAATGGAGGGGAAAAAAGCCAAACTCTTGAGAGTTTCAGACTTGCAAAAGCAAGACTCTTTTGCCTCTAGTGCTTTAGAGATTAAGAGTTTTATAGCTGAAAGAGATTAGCTTTAAAACCTAAGCATCATTGATCAAACTGAGCTTTTACTTATCCCCACTGTTTTTCTGTACCTAGTGTTTTTTGGTGTGGGTCTGTAGGATAAGCATGGACTGCTATCTGCAAGGTCAGAGCCTCAAACCCACCAGTCTTTCCTCGGAAACCTCATACATGGTCACTATGAGTCAGAACCAACTTGACGGTACTTACCCACAACAATCTAACATTAGATTCTTACACGTTATTGTCACTCTTACCTGACACTGTAGCTGAGCAACTATGAGGGTGAATAAAAATTATCCTCACTCCAGTTATATATTTAAACTTCTGTTGACTGCAGCCTTCCATTGAAGGTCACTGCTCTGTAGGTGTGAACATGGACATCTGAAAACAAAATTTGGACTGATACTCAAAGGAAGGTAAAAGTGTCTTTTAAAAAACCATTACTGGTGATGAGACATGAATTCATCACTATGAGCCTGAGAGTAAACAGCAAAGTATGGAATGGAAACATCCTCAATTACTGACCAAGAAAAAAATCCAAAAGTCAACTGTTAGCTGGAAAATTGATGCTTATGGCTCTCTGGGATTCTCAAGGGCCAACACTGAAACACTATCAGGAAAAACAAGCAGCAATAAACAGTGTTTGTTACAGTGAGATGCTCACTGAAGAGCTGAAGCCTAAACTTCGGATTAAGTGCAAGGGCTGCTACCCAAGGACTTTGTGATCTTGCGTGGCAATGCATGTCCCCACACCACTGCCCATACTTTTGCCACTCTGCAAAAACTTCCTTTCGAGGTGTTAAAGCATCCTCCCTATAATCCTAATCTTGCTCCATCAGACTCTCACCTGTTCGGTCCCTTGAAAGCAGCCCTTCAGACAAAGATTCACCTCTGGTGAAGAAGTGAAGACAGTGGTATATTCGTGATTTGCAGCTCTGCATAAAGCATTTTTAAATAAGGGAATACAAAGGCTTGTTGACAGATGGCCAAAGTGTAATGAAAAGCAAAGAGATTATGTCAAAAAATGATGTATTTGTCTTTTCTAAAAGTTGATTAAAATAAATTATACAGCCAGAATATAGATAATTTTAACTCACCCTCATATATTGGCAGCTAATTAAGTTACAATCAATTGTAACTTAATAAATATGATCAATATCCATCATGATATTATAAATCATTTTACTTAATTTATCATAGTATATTCAATTTTAAAAAATTTCCTTACAAGATTGTTGTTGTTAAGTGCCTTCGAGTGAGGTCCAACTCATAGCAACCTTACATAGGGTTTCTGAGAAGTAGTTGGTGAGTTTGAACCACTGACCCTACAGTTCAAACTGACCTTTCAGTCCAGTGCATTATCCTACAGCACCATGGCCATATCATCATTTTAAATTTAGTTCCCCGAACAAAAATACTTTATACCATA
Source organism: Chrysochloris asiatica (assembly GCF_000296735.1). Classification (NCBI taxonomy): domain Eukaryota; kingdom Metazoa; phylum Chordata; class Mammalia; order Afrosoricida; family Chrysochloridae; genus Chrysochloris; species Chrysochloris asiatica. Next base: position 32,513,043 of record NW_006408522.1, on the reverse strand, counting down.
TCTACTGTATGTGTACTGCTATAGACCAAGTTCTGTTAGGGTTAATCCACTAGATTTGTCCTTCAACACGACAACATGCTCTCTGGGGATCTTTAACTCTAAAATAAATACAGACACACTATAATCCTCTCCTGGGCCCCACACCCTTATATGTGACTACTGGTTTCTCCACTTGAAAATCCTGCAGTCACTTCAAACTCAACATGTTCAAAATTGAACTCATTAACTCCACCCAACCCCCAAATTCATATTATTTCTTACTCATCCTTGTAAACATTATAAAACTTCATTGGTTTTTAAAGCCTACTATTTGAAGGCTGGGTAGTCACATGGACAAAATACAGATTTCTAAGTTAGAGATACTAGTTAGGGACCTTACTCTGCCCTGAGTTTTAGTACCTATTTGACCTTAGACAAGTAAGCCCCTCTCTTCTCATATGGTCAAATGAAACCAATCACAATACCTATTTTATGCTTTGCTTTAAGAATCAAATAGCTGTTTGGTGGTGGTGGTTGTATGCTGTTGAGTTGACTTTGACTCATAGTGACTCTGTATAGGGTTGGATCTGAAATGCTGACCTTGAGGTTAACAGCCTAATGAGTAACCCAATATGCCCCTAGGACTTCTTTTGTGAAAGAACATGTAAGCCTTAAAGTGCTATACAAATGTTAAGCCACTTTCATTAGTAACTTTGATCACACTTGATCATTTTCAAAGGTAATCTTTATAATCCTTCAGAGCATGAGATTCATGTTGAGTGAAAGACCATGTGTCAAGACTTGCACTAAGAAGCTGCGCAGATCTTGGAGAATGTATCATTGTCCAGAGACCAGCCTCAGTTTTACTTAGTTTTGTTAGTGTGCAGGGACTTGAAGACATCATTATCACAGCCCTGGCTTCAAACTCACCACAAGGCTGCATTGTTCCAAAGTACAAAATCTTAACATTGTCCATGGTTCTGTCACTTAATTTGACCCTAACCACATCTCCAGCCACATCTTCCACAACTCTCTCCCTCCCTTCCTCATCTAGTTGGTTTGCCCAGTTCCCAAATCCAACTCTTCTCCCAAGTCTTCCCTCTTTTTAGACACTAGTTGAAATATCATTTCTTTATGGACGCTTTCCCTAACTAGCTTTCTCTAAAAACCCTTTACTTGACCTTTTTGAACATTGCTCTTAACATTTTTCACAGGCCAATTAAATAGTAATTCCTATGTTTTGTTTGTCTTCTCCACTAGACTCTCTGTCTTCTGTGTCATTCAGATGACCCCACCTGAACAGGCTGAGTCATTCACAAAATAAAGCCCCATTTTCTATGATAATTGAATGACAGCCACTCTAATCCTCACCCATGAAACTAGCTGCAATTCAAATATTTCCTGGAATCCTGTCCCCAGAAGTCTTAAGAAATCCCCAGGGTTTTTTTTTGCCACAAAATTGGTCCCTCTCTCACCAGCTTGAAAAATGGGAACTCAGCCCTACTCTTTAAGAATGGGTTGACTGGCTCAGCTAGACCAGATATTCTTGACCAATTCCATGAATTTGGGAGGACACAGTGGACCCTTAATTATATAGCCAGGAGGCTAGAGCAGGAGGGGTTAAAGAAATCAGTCACACCCTTTGCTAAGCCCCTGATGTTGAGTCTTGGGTTCCCTTCCTGGTGATAAGCCGCACCCATTTTGTCTTCACCTGCTTGTCTGACCTCAGCGAGGACCACTCCAGCCCATCAAGCACATTTAATAACTAAACATGCAGGGAAGTAGTTATAGTTGATCCTCCCAATCCTTTTTTGTTAGTTTTTTGTTTTCAGGAATGCTCCTCAGTCCCTTGCAAATGATAGAGAAGGAATGATAGAGTTGTCCTGCCCAGTTTATTCATCTAAAACCTGGGGTAGAGGTTAATGCCTAATTGTGCTACCAAAACCCCTCTTAGCTTATCTGGCTGAAAATAGTCTCGCTTCTTCATATATATATGTTGCTGTTGTTATTAAGTTCAAAGTGTTCTTGGAAAAATAAAATGAGAAGATAATGCAATTTTCCCATGAACTTTTTGAAGTCTACTCTTGTGTATGTACGTGTGTGTGTGTATATACATACTCCTGATGTGGCACTGTAGAATCAGCACTGGACTGTGAACCACAGGTTGTCAGTTCAAACACATCAGCTTCTCCCTGGAAACCCTATACGGTTGCTATGAGTTGGAACTGACTCTATAGCACTTAACAACAACATAATATATCAATTAGACTACAACCAAACTTTGTTCTTTCTTCAGGCTGTACATAATCTAAACTCTTTCAATCCCTCCCTCACCCCTCCCCCACCAGCCAGGCTAGGTCACCATCATAGCTCCTGGACCACCATTATAGCTTTCTAGCTGGTCTCCAATTGTTGCATTTTGGCCTCACATAGTCCATCCAAATACAATAGATCTTTAACTTTTAAAAAAGATCAAAATTGTCACATCAGTCCCCTATTTCAACTCTTTCATGTCTTCTTATTCTTCTTAGAATGGGATCAAAAAGATTTAATGTAGTCCCCAAAGCCTTGCACATTTTCTCTCTGCCACAGACATTTATTCAACCAATAAACATTTGCTAAGCATCTGTGAGTGCCAGGCGCCAGGGATATAGCAGTGAACAAGATTGGTAAGGTCTCTTCTCTCACGAATCTTACGTTTTAGTGGGGAAGAGCCAACTAGCAAGGAAATAAATAAACAGACCAAATATGCCCAAATGGGAATAACTGCTCTGAAGGAAAAATAAAAAAACAAAGTAATGAGAGAGAATGCTTAGAGTTGGAGGAGGCGGGGGGACAAGGTGTTTCTTTAAATTGGGGAGCCCAGAAAGGTCTCCCTTGATTGTTTGATCTAAGTGACAAGAAAATTCACTTCTAAAGTTCTATTGACTTCTAAAATTGATCTAAGTGGCAAGCTATTGAGCTAAGTTTTTATGTAGTCTTTCAATAAATGTTTTCCTTGAATTTTCCCACAATATGATATTGAGCCAGATTCTGAAGGTACCACAGTAAATAAAAGACATAGTTCCTGTGCTCATGGAGTTGACATTCTACCAATGGAAACAGATATCTCACAATAAACTATGTAGCTACAATAAGGCAAATACAGATTGTCCTAAAGTCATATTTTAAGAGAACCTGTTCAGTCTGGGAAAAGCTAGGGATTGGGGCAGGAAGCCTTCATTGGGGAATAATCTTTGACTTTGTTTTGAAAGATGCCTGGAAATTTTAAGCATGAGAAGGTAATGCTGAGTGGTGAGGAAATTTCCTTACAAAGAGAACATCTTATACAAACATCCCAGAAACAAGCAGGTGAGATTCCCTGAACTTTTCTGAGAGGTCAGTGTAATCTTCTCATACTAAGGGGAACACACTGTGAGATAAAGGCATGCCAGAAAATTTTTTTTTTCCTAAGAGCAATGGAAGTCACTAAAGGGTTTTTAAATAGGAGAGTGAATATCAGATTGACATAAAAGATCATCCTAACTTTGTGTGGAGGGTGGATAGGAAGGAGGGCAAAAGTGGATGTGAGGAGGCGCACTAGGAGACCACTACAGAAATCCAGGTGAGAAATGATGGTGACCTAGACCAGTGTCATGGCATTAGAGATGTTCTCAGTAGAGGATTGTAAAGGAGTTGGTGGGTGGTATGGTTGGTGGTGGTGGTGGTGGTTGTGTGCCGTGGAGTTGGTTCCAACTCACAGCAAGGTTTCTGAGACTGTAAATCTTCATGGGAGCAGAAAGCCTCATCTGTATCCATTGGAACGACTGGCAGTTTTGAACTGCTGACCTTGAGGTTAGCAGCTTGACTCATAACCACTATGCTTAGAAGTTAAAATTGACGGCTGTGGTGGTTGATTCAATATGTGGAGTGAAGGAGAAGAATATGTCATGAGTTCCAAGGTTTCTGGTTACATACTTCTGGTTATTTGGTGATTCTATTCACTGAAACAGGGAGCCCTGGGTAAGGACCAAGTTTGCAAGGTCAGGTTCAGGATCTGTAGTTGAGTTTGAGATGATCGTGAAACATACAATTAAGAGCCTGAGTAGGTTGTTGCATATATAAACTGAAACTTCACAGAAAGATCTGGGTTACAGACATAGATAGTCACTGGAGCCAGGGGCCTGGATGAGAGCACCTGGGGAAAAGCTATAGAGTGAGAAGAGAAGAAAACCTAGGATGGATCCTTAAAGAAGGATAGATCTTCAAAGGACAGATCCTGAAGAAGGACAGATCCTTAAAGGTTAGGTAGAGGATGAGGAGAGCTTTTCAGAAACTGAAAAACTGCCAGATAGGTAAGAAGAAAACTAGGTAATTGTTCCAAGAAGCCAAAGAAAGGGAATGTCTCAAGAAGCAGGGAATCTTTACCTGTGTTGTTGTTGTTGTTGTT
>NW_006408522.1:32502287-32503960 GCF_000296735.1 Chrysochloris asiatica | reverse complement strand
TCTTCATTAGTAAGCATTTAAAATCCTCTTCGCTTTCAGCAAGGAAGGTTGTATCATTTGCATATTGTTAATGAGCCTTCTTCTAATCCTGATGCTAGGTTTTTCATATAATCTAGCTTCATGGATTATTTGCTCAGCATATAGATTGAATAAATATGGTGAAAGAATACAACCCTGATGCACACCTTTCCTGTCAGTGTCCCCTTGTTCTATTTGAATGACTGCCTCTAGGTGTATGCACAGATTGCCCATGAGCACAATTAAGTGTTCCGGGATACTAATTCTCCACAATGTTGTCCATAGCTTGTCATGTTGCACACAATTGAAAGCCTTTGCATACTCAAAAAAGCACAAGTAAACATCTTTCTGGTATTCTCTGCTTTCAGTCAACATACATCTAACATCAGCAATAATACCACTATAATAGCACATTCTATCTGAATCCTGTCTGAACCTCTGGCAACTCCCTGCCAATGTACTGCTGCAGCCATTTCTTGCTTTCTTTCTTTACTTTTATTGTGAATTGAGTGAAGTTTTACAGAGCAGATCATAAGTTCTACAGTCAACAAATCATACACTTAATTTAATAACAAGGAATACAATCCCCTCTATGTAACAATAATTAACAGTATTTACTCTATTCACTTTATCTCTTGTACTCCTCGTAAATCTGCTACCTTCATCTTTCATCTGCTCACCTCCCTCTTTGCTATCTCCATCACCCACGTCAACAGGTGTCTACCCTCTACCCAGTGAATAATGTTCCTTTCCCTTTCTCATCCCTGGTTAAAAAAAATGTTTCTTTTATAACACTGTTATAAAAGACTTTTTTTTATAACACTGATTTCATACAATATTTGTCCTTTTGTGATCGACTAATTTCACTCAGCAAAATGTCCTCCAGGTTCATCCATGTTATGAAGTGTTTCACAGATTTACCAGTATTCTTCAAGGTTGCATAGTATTCAATTGTGTGTATGTACCACATTTTGTTTAACCATTCTTCTGTTGATGGGAATTCAGGTGCAGCCATTTTTAAATTCTCTTTAGTAAAATTTTACTTTCATGCGATACCAGTGATATTGTCTGATGATTGCTGCATTTCCTTTAGTCACCTCTCTTTGGAATGTGCACAAACATGGATCTCTTCCAACTGTTTGGATAGGTTCCAACTTGCATATGAGCACATTGATGGTCTGTTCCATAGACTGTCCTTGGCTTTGTTTTGGCTTTTTCACCATTTCTTTCCACAGATGTAGTCAATTTGATTTTACTGTATTCCATATGTTAAACTGCATGTGTACAGTTATCTTTAATGATGTTTAAAAAGGTATTTGCAATGAAGAAGTCACTGGTCTTGGAAAATTCTATCATGTGATTTCCAGCATAGTTTCTATCAACAAGGCCATATTTTCCAACTACTGATCCTTCCTCTTTATTTCCAACCTTTGTAATCCAATCACAAGTATTTATCAATACATCTCAATTGTATGTTTGATCAATTTCAGACTGAAGAAGTTGGTAGAAGTCTTTAATTTCATCATCACTGGCTTTAGTGGTTGATATGTAAATTTGGATAATAATGGTCTTAACTAGACTTCCCTGTAGGTGTATGGATATTACCCTATTACAGACAGCACTGTACTTTAAGATAGATCTTGACTTTTTTTTTT
>NW_006408522.1:32498398-32501267 GCF_000296735.1 Chrysochloris asiatica | reverse complement strand
AAAGAGGAAGACCCCCAACGAGATGGATTGGCCAGGTGGCAGCATTGATGGACTCAAGTGTGGCAGCGGTAGTGAGGTTGGCTCAGGATCAGACATTGTTTCGTTCTGCTGTGCATGGGGTCACTATGAGTCGGTTCTGACTCAATGGCACCTGACAACAACAACAGTGCCTAGGATACTGATATTTGTGAATTCCATATCACTTTTAACAACTTCCAATTTTCCTAGATTCATATTTCATACATTCCATGTTCTGATTATTAATGGTTGTCTACAGCTATTTCTCCTCAATTTGAGTTGTGCCCCATCAGCAAATGGAGGTCCCAAAAGCTTTTCTCCATTTGTGTCCTCACAGTCAAGTCTACTTTGAGGAGGCAACTCTTCCTCAGTTGTATTTTGAGTGCCCTCCAAACTGAGGGACTCCTATATCTGAAAATAGTCTGGTGCTCTTCATCATGTTTAAGTATTCAGTATTCTTGTGCTGACAGTGTTCCACTGCTATTCATAAAGTTTTCAGTGACTAAAAATTCAGAAGTACATGTTTTCTCCTTCTTCCTAATCTGTCTTCATCTGGAAGCTCAGCTGAAACCTGTCTACCATGGTGACCTTGCTGGTATTTAAAATACCAGTGGCATAGGTTCCAGAATCACAGCAACACACAAGCCACCACAGTACAACAAACTGACAGACAAGTGGTGGAATGTCACATTTGGTTATTGGTTATTCTCTATCTATCTGAGTTCATTACTCTTTGGGTTTACGTGACCAGGTTTTTAGACATGGTCCGGAGCCCTTCTTACAAAGGGAATAGAGTGCCCTTTCTTGTTTTGCATCCATTGTTTTTATGGCCCCTCACCCACTATCACAGGCCCTAGGACTCCACCTTTGTCCAACAATTCCCTTCCTTGTTTGGGAAGGTTCAACTCACAAGTGGAGTGAACTCAGACAACATCCTGAACAGCTTGTAAACCAAAGGGACAGCAACCAAACTAGATGATATTGTGGTGGTGGTTAAATTCTGTTGAGTTGGTTCCCACTCATAGCGACCTTGTATAGGATTTCCAAGGAGTGACTGGTGAGTATGAACCTTGCAGTCCAGTGCTTATCCTACGGCTCAGGATCGGACACATGGAAGAAGGTTTATTCAGACCATGATAGGAAATCAGGTTCACATTATTCTGTGTCAGTCTAATGGTGTTGTTAATGATTATTCAGCCTTGAATTCTCATTGTTTGAGACAGACTTTGGGCAAAAATCATTAAAGTGAGGTGTGGCTGTTCTCTAATTTGGCTGATGAAACTACACCCAGGCAAGGGGCCAGGCCAGAATTTAAGGATGGCTACGTAGCTAAGCTCTTGTTTCAGCACTTTCACCAGAAAACCTGAATGAGTGATGGCTTCGTCTCATGGAAGCTATTGGTTTGGGGTCACTTAAAAGCTTCACTACTTTTACAGACATCTTAATCTCCTCTTGAACCTCCTGATCATACAGCCTCCATCTTCTTTCCCAACCCCTCATTTATAACTACAAATAATGGATGAAACAGCTCCTGTGATGGCAAAGAGTTAGGATTTTTATCAGAGGGAGGGGGAAGGGAAGCCCAATTTCCTTTAAAGTACAGCATCTTGAAAGAGAGCATTTGGAAAGTGTTTCAGAATGAGTTAAGGTGTTCTGGGGAATCTTGGGATTTCAGCAATACCTCACAGGTGAGGCAGGTGAAGTACTGAATTTAACCATTAAGCAGATCCTGAGGTTCCAAGTAGCAGCTGCTTCTATTGAGTCCTAGGCTAGAGATTGAGAGAGTTCCCCTGATAATGGCACCTGTGGTCTCAAGAAGATGCCTCCCAGAGGAGTCCTATATCTGCATAGACATCATTTCCTCCATCTGTGTAGATTATCCCAGGATCAGAAACTTAGCACACAACTACACATAGCTTTTGATGTAGAGAAATAAAGCTATAAATATGAAACAAGGAGATAAAAGGAGTCACGTTTCTTAGGGACTTGACAGAACAACAACAATATATCTTGCTTGCTTCTGAATTAAAGTGAACCCAGCACTAGGCCCAAAACGTCACCATCCCAGTTGATTTTCAAGTCAAGTTATCTGGACTGGGAACCAGGAGTGGCTGCCTGTACTACACCAGTCCCAGGAAATACTGCACATTTCTATCATAGTTATGTGCTTAGTTGGTTTTCCTGGACAAAAGGACAACGTTCCCCTTGATAGCTTGTGTTCAGCTGCTGCAACAGAAACCAGCTATAGCAGTGTCTTGATTATCTGACTTCACTGGGGCATGAAATCATGGCAGTGAAGGGTTATGTAAGATTTCATTTTCAAAGACAACAGAAATGGGTTTCAGGTTTCTGGGTTGGCAATGTGGAGAAGGAAGTTTTGGCATTTCAGGGGCAAGGTTGACACTGCTTGTATTGCTAGTCTTACCAGCAGCACATCTCAGAGGTATTTCCCTCAAGTACTGGCTTGACTATTCTAGTTTGGGTCTATAACATATCCAAGGCATTTTACAGTAGTTATTGTTCTTACAAGCAGATTAGTGTAGTGGTTTTGAATTCAGTCCAAGCCTCAGAGCTACCTTGAGAATGAATTACTACAGGATTCTCAAACCTGAGTTTGAATCCTGTCTCTATGATTACCCTGTACACAAATTATATCTCTCCTCTAAGCTTCAGTTTCCTCATCTTTAAAGGGACACGATAATAGTACTTCTTTATAGGGTTGTGGGGGTCCTAGTATGGTACTGTAGGATTGACACTGGACTGCTAAACACAAGGTTGGTGGTTCAAACCCACCAGTTGCTCCTTGGAAACCCTGTACAGGAACCAAACTGGCAGGTCTTAACAACAACAA
>NW_006408522.1:32497131-32498298 GCF_000296735.1 Chrysochloris asiatica | reverse complement strand
TCTTACCAAACATAATATCCTTCTCCAGCGACTGTTCCCATCTGTTAAGTGCTGTTAAACAAACAAGTAACAAAGTCTGAAAAGTGACTCTCAGCTCTAGTCAAACGAAAACTATTGATGACCTTGATAGTGGTGGTGGTGGTTGTATGCCATTGAGTCAATTTCAACTCATAGTGGCCCCATAGAGGCTTTCCAAGGCTATAAACCTTTATGGAAACAGAAAGCCTCATCTTTCTTCCATGGAGTAGCTGTTGAATTTGAACTAATAACCTTGAACTTGGCAGCCTAATACATAACCTATAGGTGCTCCTATTGGTGACCTTGTTGTTGTTGTTGTTAGGTGCTATTGAGTTGGTACCGACTCATAGCAACCCTATGCACAGCAGAACGAAACACTGCCTGATCCTGGGCCAACCTCACTATTGTTGCCACACTTGAGCCCACTGATGCTGCCACTTTGCCAATCCATCTCACTGGGAGTCTTCCTCTTTTTCTCTGACCCTCCACCTGACCAAACATGATAGCCTTCTCCAGCGACTGGTCCCTCCTGACAATATGTCTGAAGTATGAGAGAAGAAGTCTCACCATATGGGGTCTAAGGAGCATTCTGGTTGTACTTCTTTTAACAAAGATTTGTTTGTTCTTCTGGCAATCCATGGTACTTTTAATTTCCTTCTCCAACACCGTAACTCAAATGCATATATTTGTCTTTGGTCATCCTTACTCATTGTCCAACTTTTACATGTATATGAGGCTATTGTAAATACCATGGTTTGGGGCAGGTGCACCTTGTCCTCAAACTGACATCCTTGCTCTTTAACATTTTTTTGTTTGCTTGCTTGTTTTAAGGTTTAATAAAAACCTTAGTCAATGTTGGTGCCTTCAACAACACAACTGTGTTCAATACTTGAAGAATAAATGAAGGAAGGAAAGTAGGTAGGAATGGCAATAGAATGAAAATTTTAATACTCAATCTTATAATGGGGCCCTTACAACAGACCAAAAAGAATTTCTCTTCTTGTTTTGAATGAAAGTTTACAGGGCAGATCTTCAGTTTTACATTCAACAAATCATACACGTTGTTTCATTACAATGACTATAATCCCCTCCATGTACCATCAGTTAACAGTACTTCTATCTACTTTAGCTTTTTTTAAAAAACAACAA
>NW_006408522.1:32495315-32496536 GCF_000296735.1 Chrysochloris asiatica | reverse complement strand
TAATTTTCCTCTAGTCGAGATCTGATTATCAAGCCATTGAGGCTAGGTCAAATGGGTACTGTCTGCAAATTTCAGTGTTCTTGTGCATCTCTCATCACTTCATATCAGCTGGAGGCTTCACTCTCAGCTTTAGCCTTCTGTGGCTATGTCCTTGTCCACAGGTTCAAGTGTCCTCAGGTCTCACCACACTTTGCACTAACCAGAGCTTCCTCTTCTCTCTCTCATCTCCAGGTCAATGGGAATCAATGGACTGTGGTTGAACTCAGCCCATTTCTTCATTGCTGCCTTCTGCGCCCCCCCCACACACACACCCACCCACCCTTCCACTCACTGGTAGACCAATGTGGTCACCAGCAAGCTTCCATGCCTTTTTGTGTGTTCCCTTTGAATTTCAGTGTTAGAGGGGAGTTTGTCCTGAAGGAACTTGATTGCTTGTGTTGATGGCTTCCTGGTGAACAGTTTGCTTATTCTTGTAGTAGCCAGTCATGCTGACATTTTGTTTTGGATTTTTCCTGATAATCTTTCTTGAAGATGTATCTTCTGTCACTCTAGCTGTTCCAGGTTGGTTTGCTTCTCCTTGCTAGAGGGAATGTCCCACCTCATAAGTTTCTGAATGGAACTCAGGATTCCACCTAAGGTCCTATACTCTGCAAAGGCTCCACAAGAGGCCTATTTCACTGGGCAAGTTCTAGAACCCCTTTTAGGTATTCCAATCAGTTCTAGGCTGAAGATGGGTTTACAAGTTTTCTCTAATCATATTTCCCAACATTCCTTTCTATCCCAATCAAGTGTCTATTTTACAATAGTAGGCAAGGGAAACCAATATTCATAAGACAAGTCAATCATTTTAGTATTATTTACCCTCTTCAAACTATGCCTGTATCCCTGTATCACAGAGCTCTCTTCCCAAGGTTGAGAATGCATCACTATTTACCTCTGTCCCACTTAGCCCATGCAAACCTGTCTCAATGTTCCCCTATCTTGTTCTTCTGCCTGCTCCCCCTTTTTGTATTGCCCTCCCCAACACCTGAACTGAACCCCCCACCCCAACTCCACTGTTGTGGTTACCTTATATTCCATTAACTCTTCCCTCCATTTAAGACAGTTTATTTTATCCTGTAAACTACCTGACCTTCCCACCACCTGGATTTCTGTTCCTCTGTGTTTAACTTCTTTCACATTGTAATTGTTTTAATCATAGACTGACCTCCCAGATTCTCT
>NW_006408522.1:32488687-32495215 GCF_000296735.1 Chrysochloris asiatica | reverse complement strand
ATTATGATTGGCTACTACAAGAACAAGCAAGTTATTCACCAGGGAGCCATCAAGACAAGCAATCAAGTCCCTTCAGGACAAACTCCACTCCAAGACTGAAACTCAAAGGGAACACATGTGCAGGCATGGAAGCTTGCTGACAACCACGTTGATCTAGTGGTGAGTGGAAGAGGGGGAAAGGCAGCAATGAAGAAATGGGCTGAGTTCAACCATGTTCCACAGACTCCTGTTGACCTAGAGATGAGAGAGAGAAGTGGAAGGGCTGGTTGTACCAAAGGGTGGTGAGACCTGGGGACACCTGAGCCCACAAACAAGGACATAGCCATGGAAGACTAGAACTGAGAGTGAAACATCCAGCTGATATGAAGTGAGGGGAGACTCACAAGAATGTCCAAACTTTCAGATCATACCCATTTGACTTAGTCTTGATTGCTTGATAACTAGAGCTTGACTAGAGGAAGATTTAAAAAATAAATAAAAATTTTTTTTGATAAATGAAACAAGTGTAAATTGCTACAATTTGATGACCTTGACCTATACTTATGGATGTAGTAGCTCAAGGGACCAACTGAGAGGGAAGGAGTCTTCACATCAAGTATCAATCCATTCCCCTCTGTATACAAGATAGATAGGGACAGGCAACTTAGACATTGGCTACCTAAAATGAGGGGGTGATAAAGGCATGAAATGACTGGCTTACAAGCTTTCAAGATGGATTTTAATTTAAGAGTATGCAGAGGAAGGTTGAGTTCCCACTGAATAGTTTTCATCTTGTCTAGATGGGTCTGGTGAAAAGAGAGGGGATAAGAGTCTTATAATTCAATAGTGAGTAAGTGTTATCATGACAAATTGCAATTGTCACAACTGTAAAGGTAGAAGTTCTGTAACAAAAACAGGGGAGTAGTTAATCTTACAGTCCAGAAACAGAGGACCCTAGGACCATCAAGGGGGAAGAGCACAAGCGAATGTGCAACCCTATACAGAGAAGCAGCGATACCAGAGATGAGGACATGGAGAGAGGGAGCAGCTGGAGACTCTGGACTCATGGAAAGAGAGGGACTGGGTGCTGGCAGTTAGGAGGCAGGCTTGCAGAATATGCCATTTGGTTGTTTAAATTATTATATATTCCTGAGTGTTTCTGTGTACATCCTCCCACCCACCCCCTCAAAAAAAAAAAGAAGAAGAAGAAGAAGAAGAAAGAAAAACAGAGGAAATGGAAGCAAATATTGTTGAATGATGATGCACAGAGGAGATTGTAATCATTTGCAAAGAAATGATGGTGTAAAGCTGATGTTCTCCCATGTAAACTATCACTCAGTTCACAATAAAAACTTAAGAAAAATAAAATTAATGTTTGCTTAAGCAGGGCCTTTCTCTTTGCTTGGGCTTCCTATTTTTGCTGGAGGTTCCTGGCTAGGACCACAGAAGTTGACCAGTTGGGCACTTCACTATCCATGATTCCATTCCATTTTGGGGTAGTGCACCTGCTCTTCTAAGGTGAGAGTGATTACCTCAGCAAATGATTCTGGTTTTTGGTAATAAAGAAGGCACTACACCTCATTACATACAGTAAATAATGAAGGCTGAAGGTGTTCATTAAATAGGCACAAGACTAGAGCCAGCTTCTGGAAATAACTGATCCTCACAAAAGTCTTAAATTATCACAAAAGTTTTCTACTGAGTGGAGAATAATGATGATAGCTTATATTCTTATCTAAATTTCAAAATATACGTGTCACTTGATTAAGTGAATGTCTCTGGTGGAGAAAAAATGTGTTGCTTTTTCTTTTCTTATTTGTTGTAGTATAAATGCAATAGAGAGAATTAAAAGTAACAAAAATTATATGCATCTTTAATTGAAGATTAACTCAGCTATTTCCTCTTTATTAACTAAGGGCTAATATTTATAGATTGGTTAAAAGAACTTACGTCACATTAAATACCATTTGGCCATCAGGAAAATTGATCTGTGCCTCCCATTTGATCTACTCAACATATTCCAAACTAAAATAATTTCTCCCCTTAAACTACGTCTCCTTCTTAACTACCCATTTATGTCAGTGGTGTTATCATTTTCTAATCTCCAAAACAGGACTTTGAGCTGCTTCATTCTTATGTATACATTATTATCTATACATAAGAATCTCCTGGGGATCTGTACGATCACCTAGGGATCTTACTAAAACTGTAGATTCTGATTCAGTGTTTCTGGATTAGAAATGAAAATTCTTAGCAAGCTGTTAAACAGGAACAAACAGATTGGAATCCATGCTCTAAAAGAAGATCTTGGTGTGATCTTGGATTCTTCCACCTCCTTTTCCGTGGCCAGCAGCCACCTGATCCTACTGCTGCATCATGGTTAAGCAGACTGATTAGGATCATAGATTCCATCATCAGGTATCTTAGATTTGATACCTGACTCTAGCACTTACAGCTGTTACTCAACCTCCCTGTGCCTCTGTTTCCTCATCTATAAAATAAGAAAAGTGACAATTCATTCTTCATAAGGTTGCAATGATAATTAAATGAGATAATGTTAAGCACAATGCTACTAGTTTTATTATTAATTACAAATAGTCTAGCTATACTCTTCCCCGCTCTATTACAATTGCTCTATTTTATGCTCTTGCCATTGTTGGCTTGGGTTACAGATACTGCAGCTTCCAGACTCCTTCAGGGTTCTGCCAGATGGGTTTTCCTTAAATATCATGCAACTCTCCAGTTTGGAATCCATAATGGCTCTCTTTTCTGAGTGGGGCAAACAGTTGATTTGCTCAGCTGCTAACTGAAAGGTTGGAGGTTCTTCCAGAGGAATCTTGGAAGAAAGGCATGGTTACCTACTTCCAAACCCTCAGTCATTGAAAACCCTATAAAGTTAAATCTGAAACCAAAAACTATCCCCTGAAGTCTTCTTTAAACCAAATCATTGTTGTTGTTAAGTTGCCATTGAGTCAGTTCTGACTCATAGTGACCCCACGTACGGTTTTCTAAGAGCGGCTGGTGGGTTTGAACCACCAACCTTGTGGTCAGCAGTCCAGTGCTGCTCCTACAGCGCCACACCAGGACTCCAAACCAAACAATAGTTTAACAACTAAAGAATGTCTGCCTTGAGCATTGTGCTCTTTTAAGAACGATCTATATGGGATCAAATTGACAACAGTAAATGGAAAGTTAGGGGAGGAAGAATTCTGAAAAAGAGGGTGAAAATGGGTGCACAAATTGAACAATGTAATTAGTGTCACTGAATTGTCACAGATTTGTTGAATATTCTGCTGTGTAGAGTCCTAATAACAACAACAAAAATTAAAATAAATTAAAAAAACAAAAGCATATCTTATTACAAATACCAAAAAAATTAGTACACAGTCGCTCATTTTAAATAATTCACATACCTATCAGGTACTGACACATTCAAGTAATATGACCTGTATCAACAAACATTACCTTTCAGATACACACACACAAATCTCTGGAGGGCAGTTCTTCTTGGACACACATGGGTTTCCATGGGGTAGGAGGGAAAGCTGAGGGAATAAACAGTATGAAGTAAAGAATGAAAGCACTGGTACTGAGAGTAAAATATCAACCTGAGGAGCATAGCCAATGTGTAGTCATTAGCAAGTTGAATTAATGTTTACTCATCCTACAGAACTGACTAGAAAGGACTGTGGAAAAGTTCATAGTGGACAAATGAACCAATCATGGTTGTGCAAGCTGTAGTTTAAGCTCATGGGCTTTGGATTCAAATAAAGTTCAGTTTGAATCCTAAAAATATATGACCTTGGGATGTTACTTAACCCTCTAAATACAGAAGGGAAAGGAAAAAGTGATTGAATTCAGAGGATAAGCAAATAGGTATTTGAGCATGTGGATCTCCATTTGGATGTCTAACAGACATCTGAAACTTGTGACATATCCAACCTGATTTCTCTCCACATATCTGATGGAGTTTTTGTTTGAACTATCAAAACTACCAGATGTTCTGCAGGAGAAAGATGAGGCTTTCTGCTCACATAAAGATTTATAGTCTTGGAAACCCTGTTCAAGGTCACTATGAGTCAGAACCGACTCCATGGCACATAACCACCACCAGCATCCATTCATTTATTCATGCATTAGTTCATCCATTAAAAATTTTAAAGTTTTAAAAGAGATCTGTCAGTGAACAAAATAGCCTCTTGTGAAATTTACATCCTAGCAAGGGAATAAGAAATTAAACAGTCAACATACCAAATAAGTACATTAAATCTTAGGAGAGGTAAGGACTATGGAAAAAGTAGATTATGGTAATAAGATAGATTGGGTCAACTTTACTGAGAAGGTAAAATTTTAGCAGGACCTCAGAAGGTAAAGGAATCCTGGTATGGTGCTGTAAGCTAATGCGTCAGACTGTAAAGTCGTTTGAACTGCAAAGTTGGTGGTTCAAGCTCACCAGCTGCTCCTTGGAAACCCTATACAGGGTTGCTATGGGTCAGAATCAACTTGATGGCACTTGACAACAACCACAACAGAAGGTAAAAGTGTTGCTAAGTAGATATCTGGGACTTCTGAGGCAAGATGGCTGAGTTGGCAGTCACACTGAACCAGCCCTCTACAACAAAGATCTGGGAGACTGAGTGAAACAAATACAGGTAGTGATCCTTGAACCCTGGGCATCAAATAGAAAGGTAGATTGATTGCCAATTGGAAGAAGAAGCTGAACGGGTTTGGCACCAGGAGTTGCAGCTCCTACTTCTGAAGGCACATGAACTCACCCTGAGCTGCACTGCACACACAATGGATGGGAAGCTTGGCTCTCACTCACAGTCTCTATCACATCCACCAGCAGACAGGTGGTGAGCGCCTGAGAATACAACAATATACAATAATCAATTAAATATAAATATAGCAACACTACAGTGTCTTAGAGAAAATTCCAGCTTATGTGAATAAGCAAAACAGAGTGCTTCTAACAAGTGACCAAAATACAGAGTCAGAAAATATAATACCAGAAATTGTATCAAAAGTACTTGATAAAGAATTTAGAAGAATGCTATTTAAATACCTTCAATGGCTAGAGTGAAAGATCAGAAAAAGCAAGGAGAACACATACAAAAAAAACTTTTTGAAGAATTAAGGAAAACAATACAAGAAAGATCTGATAAAACAAATGAAAAATAGGAAAACATACAAAAACAGCTATTAAAAGCCAGAAATTAATATTAAGACTTCAGAAATAGATACTACATTGAAAAGGCAAAATAGAATTGAATCAATGGAAGAGCAAATTAGTGAGCTTGAAGACAAATCTTTCAAAACTCATCTTCAAGAGGAATCAGAAAAAAAGAATTTAAAAATTTGAACAAAGCTTAAGATTTATGTGGAACACTATCAAGAGAAATATAAGAAATAACTTATACGTGGCTGGAATTCCAAAACAGGAAGAGACAAAAATAAAAACAAAAAAACAGAGAAAATTGTCCAAGAGTTGTTGGAAGAAAACTTCTCTAACATCATGAAAGACAAGAAGATAGTCATTCAAGAAATTAAATTAACTCCAAACAGGACAGACCCCAAAAGAAAATCACCAAGTCTTTGACAACTTCAATCTTTTCTTCATTTATATGTTTTCTTTACATGTAGGTATCATCTGCATATCACAGGTCATTAATGCGTCTGCCTTCTATCGTGATGTCATGTTTTTCTTCAGATTATTTGATCAGAATACAAACTGAATAAGTATGGTAAAAGAATACAACCCTGGTGCACACTTTTCCTAATTTTAAACCATTCAGTGTTCCTTTGTTCTGTTCTAATGTCGGCCTCTGGTGTATATACAGGTTCCTCATAAGCACAATTAAGTGTTTCAGAATATTTATTCTCCACAATGGTGTCCATAGTTTGTCATGATCCACATAATTGAACACCTTTGCATAATCAATAAAGCACAGGTAAACATCTTTCTGGTATTCTCTGCTATCAGCCAAGATACATCGGACTTCAGCAATGATATCCGTCATTCCATATCCTCTTCTGAATCTGGCTTGAACCTCTGGAAGTTCTCTGTCAATGTATGGTTGCAGACATTTTTGCATTTTCTGTAGCAAAATTTTACTTGCATATAATATTAATAATATTGTCCAATGATTTCTGCATTCCATTGGGTCACCTTTCTTTGGAATGGGCATAAATATGGATCTCTTCCAGTCAGTTGGCCAGGTAGTTGTCTTCAAATTTCTTGGCATAGATGAGTAAATGCCTCCAGAACTTCATCAGTTTGTTTAAAGATTTCAATTTGTATGCCATAATTCCTGGTGTCTTGCTCTTTGCCAATATCTTCAATGTACCTTCAACTTCTTCCTTAACTATCTTTGGGTCTTCATCATATGCTACCTCTTGAAATGGTTGAACATCAACCTTTATTTTTCATTGTAAATACCTTTACTAGCTGCTCCGCGGGAGAAAGATGAGGCGTTCTGCTCCCGTAAAGATTAACAGCCTCGGAAACCCTGTGCAGGGTCGCTATGAGTCGGAACCGACTCCACAGCA
>NW_006408522.1:32459492-32488573 GCF_000296735.1 Chrysochloris asiatica | reverse complement strand
CTTGCTTGTTCTTGTAGTAGTCAATCAGACTGCTGTTATTGTTTTTTTATTTTTCCTGTTTTCTTTCAAGAAGTATCTTCTGTTCTTCTAGCCACTCCAGGCTGGTCTGCTTGTCCTTTCAAGTGGAAGTTTCCCACCTCAGAAGACTCTGGATGGGGATCAGGATAAACCATTTCTTTTTGGTACAGTGACTATGATGTATTCCTTCTTCCTTAAAAACATTTTCTGGCTCTGTATCTTGGTCATTAGCTTGAGCCACTCTCTTATTTCTTTGTGTGAACTAAAATCTTCTGTTGTCTCTGAGATATTGTTGTATCATTGTATTTGTATTTAATTGGTAATTGCATTTTGCTGTGTTCTTAGGTTCTCACCAACTGTCTCCTGGTGGATGTGATTAGAGAGCGTAAACGTGTGCACCATTTTTTTGTTTGCTGTTCATACAACTCAGGTTAGGGTGGATTTGGCTGATGTTGGCTGATGTCTATGATATAAGAGCTGGTATTGACTCTTTGTCCAGTGGGTGGAGCTGTAGAGGGTACATTTGTGGCTGAGTTGTCCGGGAATGGTTGCTGCCTCCCACTGGGGCAAAAGGAGAAACACACACTTAAAAAAACAAAACATAACATAACAAGCAAGCAAACAACAGCAAAAAACAAAATTTAATAAATAGGTAAAAGAAAAAAACTTGGGCAGCAATAAGAAAAAAGAATATAATAACTAAGAAGAGAAAAGAGGCACAGAAAATTGAACTGTAAAAGAGAAAAATAAAAAAGAAAGAAAACAAAGAGGGAAGATGGAAAGTAAAAGAGACTAGAAAGTAGTAAAAGACAATCAAGAAAAAAGAGAAGAGGGTGGAAATGAGAATCAGAGGAAAAGAAGAAAAAACAAAAATGGAGATAGAATAAAAATCAAGAGAAGGGAAAGAAAAGAAGAAAGAGAAGAAAGAATAAATAAAAACAGCAAACAATGAAAGAAAAAATCAACAACAACAAAAAGTGCCGTTGTTGGACTCAGAGAGCAGAAAATTTGGTGGGGGGTACGGGGTGCAGGGAGCTCCTGTCAGCCAAGCATTTCATGAGGTGGGTGCAGGAGGGATATGAAGGCTGAGTTCCCACCCTAGATAGAGTTCCCATAGTTCTAGGTGTTGTCTATATTTGGGAACCCAATCTGGAAGTTGTTCTTGGAGACCCTTCAGGCCATTAGTTTCAGTGTCTGTCAGAACCAGAAGGTAGTTGGGGGCAGGGTGACTGATTATGAAGGTTCCTGCTAGTTTAATTCTAACCTGGAGGCTCTGTGGGTTCTGTTAATCTTGAGCAGAGCATGCCTAAATCCAGGTGGCAAGGTGGCAAGCTGGCACCCACCACACATTGGCTCAAATGGCGCAGCTCAGAACTCCTGGAAAAGCAGGGGCTTTGCTGTGGGTAGATGTGGGTAGGGACTGGCCTCACCTCTGTTATCCAGGGAGTGGTGGGGAGCAGGAAGAAATCCCACCTTTTCTGTGACCAATGTGAATCTGCACCGTAAGGCTGTCATCTGTCCATCTCTAAAACTGTTCGCAAAGGTTCAAGATGACAGCGCTGTATCTGGCTGTCAGTTTCCTTTTGGCATCCCTGCTCAACTTCTCTTCTCAGCAGAGATTCAAGCCACTTTTCTATCCTTTTTTTCTGAAACTCAGGGTTGAAGGATTATCCTCTGTTCTTCTGTGTCTGTTTCATTTGGTCTCTGGTATTTTTGGTGTAGAGGGTCTGTATAGCATGTCTGCCTAGTCTACCATCTTGCCGAAAGTTCTCTTCCTAAGTTATTCTCTAAGTATGGATCAGAGGTAGGAGTTCTAATGAAAAGCTTGAAAACTTGGATAAAGGATAATATATGAGAAAAGCAAAAAAGTGGCATAGTATCCTAAAAATCATTCCTAGTACAATTTCTTTCCCAGTTTTAATCTGCCAATTAGGTGACAAAAGGCATGTCACATAACAATGAGGGCAAGGTCCTTCCTTTCCCTCTATTAAACTTACTTTGAGACATCAAGTCATACCCAGTGAAGCATCATAACATCCTAGGAAGGTCCTGTATGTGCTCATGAGCACTTTTAATTGCATGTTCCTACTCCCTCAGATTAGCCTTTTGGCAAAATTAACTCATTTCATCTCCAAAGGATATGGAGTAACTATGATCCATTGTTGAGCAAAAGGGATGAAAATCAGCTGCCAATTGCAATCAGGGAGAAGGTTCAGGGCTATTCCACAACGCTAGGAATGGCACCAGAAAGTCTACCATCTTTACCCAGGTCAAGGCAGCTAGATGTACAAGATTCCTAAGCAGGGGTCTTTAAGCCTTTAATGCCTCCTGACCCCACTCCTGCCACAGAAGGGTGAAATCTGTTTGTGCACGGTAGGCCCATAGTAACAATCAAATACAATATATTTGAGTGCTAGAGTGGACCTCCATTTAATAAGTACTTACTGAACATATAAATATAAAGAGCAATAAAAACATATTGGTGCAATAGAGTGATGAACCAAGCAGACAAAATTCTATCCTGCAGTCAAGAAACACCTTCACAACCAAGTGCATTTAAGTCATTGTCTAAGACAGATAAATGAGCAGTCTTACAACTTAAACTTTGGAATTATAGAACTCCTTTGTTTCCTATATAATTATTAATGTTCCCAGAAAATCTAAGCCTACTCCAGAGCTGGTTATAAGTTTCATAATTTCTGCTCTACCAATTTTCCTTCTCTCTTTAAGCAACAAGTCCAAAAGTGATTAGCCAGAATTCATAGCCTAACTTGCCAGTTCAATACTACTTCATGACTCCTTCTTTACTGCAGTCAAAAAGCTCTTTGCAATTTAGTCAAACCAGACATTACTGGCTGGTCCCTATGCTTAAGAAGGAGTCCTGGTGTGGCGCTGTGGGCTAATACGCTGGATTGCAAAGTTGGTTTGAACTGCAAGGTTGGTGGTTCAAACTCACCAGCCACTCCTTGGAAACCCTCTTCAGGGTCACTATGGGTCAGAACTGACTCAACAGCACTTAACAATAACAATGCTTAAGAACTCCCTTTAGTAGCCCATTCTTTTCTCTTATTCACCAATCTCCCTAAAGAGCATAGGCTACTTTCTTACAGAGTGAGACACAAAGTTTAACTCTACTTTCTTTATTTCAACATTTCCAGACTGGTTGGTTACATTTGGGGCTGCCATATGGGAGTATTTCCCACAAGATGTCAGGTAGGATAGATTCTAGAGTAGGTATGAATTGCTTGAGGTTGGGGTTGGTTATCACAAAATACATATTCAATAAATCAGGACTGAGATCACTGAAAGGGAAGATCAAAGAAATGCTTGGACAATGAGAGCACTAAGGAGAATTAAAGTTGCAAAAAAGATGAAAAATGGACATTTGGGTATAAAATTCTATTCCTTGTTGTTAACTGCCATTGAGTTGGTTCTGTCTCATAGCGACCCTGTATAGGGTTTCTGAGGAACAGCTGGTGAGCTTGAACTGCCAACCTTGTGGCTCGCACTGTCTTTGCAGTCCAGCCAAAACTCCTTACCAGAATTTTAGAAAAAAATTATTCAGAGAGTGAAATGGAGAAACAAAAATGACTGTCAAACTTCAGTTTTCAGCCTGGTCAATGGCTCTAACTGCTGAAGATTATTGGTAAGGAAAAGTGTGATCCAGCACCAGTCCATACAGAATGCTGTTTCAAAGATACAGGGTAAATGTTGATGACAAAACTACTAAATGTTCTAAATGAGCAGAGTTTGAGGAATGAATAATTCCTTAACTCATTATGATGCGCATATCAGGTTAAAGGTGGAGGGCATGCTTAATCTGGTAATCACGTAAAAAAAAAAAAAAATCTGGATCATTTCTCTGGGAAGAATAAATCCTATTACTCCCAATGTGCCACACTGGGCAGTGCTTAAGAGAATAACTAACCACCTGTACATCCACATTCTCTTGACAATCTCCTCACCACCATCTTTTTTCCCCTTCAGAATAGTGGAATAGTGGAAGGTGATATGATCTAAGAGGTGACATAAAGGAAGAAGTGCCCTGAGCTTTGGAGTTAGATGTAGATTAGAATTATAGTACTAACTACTACATTGCTGCAAACATTCATTTCATCAGTGTTCTGCTTTGATCCGCCCCTGAAAGCTAGTGGGTAGACTTTGGTGAATTTAGAAACAAAAAATACAGAGTAGTCTATTCCCTCTGATGATATTCCTGCTAGCTTTCTAGCACCTGACTCACCTATCATCTTGTCAGATGCTCAAATCTGGTAAGTCTTTTGCTTTCAAAAGTTTCAAATCAAAATTTTCATAGCCACAACCAAGGGCTTTCCCAGAAGGGACTGTTTATAAAGTCTAAGGAAAGCTGAAGTGAGACAACATTTTATTCAGTTTATCTTCTCTTGGGAGCCTTCACCTCAGAGAAGCAACATTGCCCTCTTTACACTTGTTTGTGTTTGATGCATTAAGCCCTTTTATTGTATTAATCACCTTTCACATCTATTTATTTATATGTGGTGGTGGTGGTGGTATGTGCCAGAGTCAATTCTGACTTATAGACACTATATAGAACAGTATTTCCTATAAGACCCTACAGAACTACCCCCAAAAGGATTTCCTAGGCTGTAAATCTAAAGGAGCTCACCCAGTCTTTTCTCATGAATAGCTTTTAGCGGGTTAGAACCACTAACCTTTTGGTTAGCAGCTGAGTGTTTAACCATTGTGCCACCAGGGCTCCTTCATTTATATGTAAATAGTTGTTAGTAGGAATATTTAGAGAATAAGAATTGTGTGCCATACTAAGTCCATCAAGAAATTAGCATGATAATTAATAATTATTTAGGTTCTTGTAGAATCTCAAGATACTATTTCAAAGACTACAGACTAACAAGATATATTAAGCTTTCTGCTTCTCTTGTTGTTGTTGTCAGGTGCCATCGAGTCGGAACCGACTCATAGGGACCCCATGCACAGCAGAAAGAAACAATGTCTGATCCTGGGCCAACCTCACTACCGCTAACACACTTGAGTCCATCAATGATGCCACCTGGCTGATTCATCTCGTTGGGGGTCTTCCTCCTTAGTACCACCAAAATCATCATCTTTGGAAACACGTGAGCCTTACATTTGCAGCTATAATTCAGATGATAAAGTTAAGGCTCAAAAACATTTAAGGATGAACTTCTATTTCATTGATACCACATGACCCACCAGGAAACAGATGGTTCATTTGAAAGAGATAGAGAGCTTAATGAAGGTACCAATTAAAAGGGGCGGGCAGGGTTAAAGGAAACCAAGTCAAGATGATGAAATACCTCAGCAATATCCAGATTTTTCTGCAATGATGAACATGTTCTACATCTATATTGTCTAATACAGTAGCCACATGTGAGCACACAAAATGTACTTAGTATGACTAAGCCACATAGTTAATTTAAATAGAGGCATGTAGATTCATGGCTACTGTATTGAACATTACAGCTCAAGTCTCGCAAAAAACCCTTACTACTCCTGGCCTGAAGGAGATAAAAGAATTATTAGAGCTCAGAGTGTTGTAGCTTTGCAGGATAGCACTGGACTGACAAGCACAAAGTTGGTAGTTTGAGCCCACCAACTGCTCGATGGGAGAAAGATGAGGTTTTCTATTCCCATAAAGATTTACAGTCTCGGAAATCCTTTAACGGGTTGCTATAAGTTGGAACTGACTCCACGGCACTTAACAACAGAGATATAGAGCTATAGCTATGGCTCGTAAGAGAAGTATGATAGAACTTACGGTCTTTGACAAACTGCAGCCACTGTCAACCTGGAGAGTGGCAAGGGAGGAGCTGAGAATACAGACTTACTCTTCTTGTCCTCCTATTTCCCCTAGTATCTTCAACTGGTGGAACTCACCAGAAACTAAGAGAGCTTGTTGGTACACAGTCCATAAAGGTCAGTCTCCTGGGGCTGAGAATGGTAGAGAAAGATGGAGAGTAGATACAGAATAAAATATTTTATGTTGTATAAAATGAGTTGAAGGTTAAAATCTTTGGTTTACCGGTACTTAGGAATCTAAATACATGTGAAACCAGTGGCAAAAAATGGATCAAAAGCATGTTTTCAGAAAGTCCTACAAATGTTTCTTGTTAAAGTTACCCTGGAGTTCTCTGCTGCACTAAATAGTATATGCTATAATTAAACTGCAACTGGACTCCTGGTGTAGCGCTGTAGGATACGCACTGGACTGCTAACCACAAGGTCGGTGATTCAAATCCACCTTGGAAACCCTACTCAGAGTTGCTATGAGTTGGAACTGACTTAACAGCACTTAACAGCACTCATTTCAGGCTTCATACAAAGTTAGTTCAATGCCACGTCTCTTCAACTATATTCACTTTTCATATGTCAACCATATTAGATCTTTCAAGGATGTGTGCAACTATTTCCAAGGTACCAACTCAATTTACAAATCCTGAGATAGAAAAAACTTATATTTGATTTAGGCTAAAGGTCATATTGGAATCCTGGTGTGACACAGTAGGATGACTACTGGACTGCAAGGTCAGTAGTTCAAAACCACCAGCCACTCCTTGGAAACACTATACAGGGTCACTATGAGTTGGAACTGACTCGACTGCACTAAACAAACTAACCAAAGGCCATAACTAAAATAATGGATAAACTTCAGCTGGAAATGGGAAATCAATAAACTAGGCCTATGAATCCAAGTCTACTACTCTAGGATTATATGACCAATTCCTACTCTAGGGCTATATGGCCACTGTCTTTCTTTCCTTTTTTTTAACTGTTGACTATTGATATATGTTTTAAAATGAGTAGTAAGCTAAAGGAAAACAGGGTAATATCTACAGGCTGGGTCAAATGCTATTTATGAAAACCTTTATTGTCTTTAATGGGTTCTGAATATATCAAGGATCTAGTGCTTACTGCTCAGTACTTAAGGAAGAAAGGTCTAATGTCAATGTGTAGGGGTTGAAGTATGTACCAAAGGAAAAGCAATTTCCACCACCTCCAAGGAGCAGGAGTTGTTTCTCTTCAGGAAGGAGGATGCTGCTATGGTTATGAAGCATTAATGGCCGTGGCACACAAGTTGTGTCAATCTCATACTCAGAGCTCAGTCCTATATTCAGATCAACAACAGTTACTCCAGGAACTGATGAAGAATGAATCCATACCCCTCCAACCAGTAGAAGCTTCCCATTGAAAACATGAGCTGTGTGAGAGTACCTTGGGGTAATAGGAGGCTGGATGTCCATTGATTCCCAAAGGAATCCACAAGATACTGGTTTCAGAAAGAGTACAGAGCTCAATGGCTCTTCAGAAGTCCCCAGACCTCCAGCAAAAAGGGCACCCCCTTGCCAGCCGCAGGCACTGTGGGAATGACGAGCTTCAGGTGTATTCCCTTCCACTGAGATCCTGACCCAAGCCATTGTCCTCACATGTAGGAAATGCCAGTCACTTAGTACAGGTTCCATCACACTGCGACCTCCATATACAAACAAATATTTCTGATTCTGATATGTCACTTCTGTTGTTGAATGTCGCCAACGTGACAAAGTGGAATCTTCTGAGCCAGTCTTTGTTACTGTCACTTTCAGGTCCTCAGTGCTACTATCTTCTCTCTTACAAAAACACAGTTGGAGAATTCCCAAAGCTGGAGTCACTGGAGACAGTCTCCCTCCCAGAACCAGAGCCTGTGTGTCTGAAAGTCTTGTCACAGTGTGATAAAGGCGTCCATCCCACTTAGGTCCAGTCCCCCAATTGCTTATTTGGCTGCCTTTCCACCCAAAGTCACCATCTCTTAAGAGTAAGTGAAACTTGCTTACTCGGCAGTGCTTCCTCTCTTGCTCTCCAAAGCCGCCTACACTGAGAATAATGCCAGGGCTCAAGAGGGTAGAGGCATGGCCATATCTCTTAAGGTTAGGCCCTTGGCTGTCACTCATGGTTACACTGGCAGGGAAGACCCCTGAAGGGGAAACAGGATCTACCCAAGGAAACGCCTCTGTGGGTGGAAACACCAGAGTTTGGGCGAGGGTTTCTCCCTTAGACGCAGCCAGAATGAAATAGTGGGCACACTTCAGATGCCACTCCTCAAATTCATCAAAGGGTTCAAGATTTTCTATCCGCTGGCGTTCTTCTTTGGGGAGAAAGCGATGGTAGAATTCATTCATGTCCATGGCAGTGCAAGCTGTCCAGCCAGCTTGAAGGAAGCGGCACCGCTGAGCTTCCACGTTGGGAAAGCTGTCCAGGCCCTGCAATGGAGAATTCAGCTGCTGAAAATGTTGCTGCATGAACTGGCCAAAGGCGTCACATGGCTTCATCTGCTCGTAGATCACGAAAAGGGCATCAGGAAAACGCCGGGCTGCCCAAGTGATGAGGGCTGCTGCGCTCTCGGGCTTGAGATAGGTTAGCACGGCCTCTGCTAGGAATAAGGTGGGTGCGGCCGTGTCGAGGCCCGCAGCAGCCAGGGCCTCCTCCAGTCGTTGGAGCTGCCGCAGGTCTATGCCCAGGATGCGGTAGTCCAAACTCTCAAAGAGCAGCGTTGATGCAGGGACCTCCTTCTGGAAAGGGCCGGTTAACGCGCACAATTCTGGCGTATCTCGAATCCTTTCTGCTTTGCGCCGAGCTACTTCGGGGAAATCCACCTCCCAAACTGCAGCCCGGACTAGATGACCTGCAGTTTTGAGGCAAAAATACAGCGAGTCGGAGCCTGCGCCTAAGGACACTATCTGAGCCGGCAGCGCCTCGGCTACCGCGCACGCCTGCTCCAAGAAGGCGCACACACAGTGCCTCACAGCGCGTGCGCGAACATAGTACCCGCGGTGGATGAGCGGCGTTCGGCGGACGGTACGGGGAACTAGCAACGCAGCAAAAGTGTCGTGGACGTACCCGCGCGCGGCTAGGGAACTTTTGCTGAGGGCACTGCTGTCGTTGGTGTTCTGCACTGCTCCCGCTCGACGCTCGCGGCTTCGTGGGCCCATAGCCAGGAGACACTCAGGAACGCAGGCCCGTGACGGCTACAAGCAGCTTTTTCATTCGTATGGCTCCACCTCGCGGACCTCTACACGCAAAAACCACAGCTCTTCCGTGACTTCCCATTCCGCGGACAAAGAGTGCGTCACTTCCGGGAAGAGCGCACTTCCGTCAGTCAGAATTGAGTCCTGTTCTGAAATACGACCGGGATAGGAACGTTCTGAGCCTCTCGGAAACTATATTTCCCTGGGGGAACACCTTGCTACCAATTACTGTGGGCACGTAACTGTGTTAGGGGCGCGCACGTTGTCATTTTTTTTTTTTAAACAACATTTTCAGCTTGAAAAGAAAACTAAATCTGGGTCCTCATAGTTGAGTTAACTGCTGAGAAATTTTTAAGAGGTAAGTCAACGGGTACTGACGACCTGGCCTCGGATACATTCTGAGAGTCGGAAAGGGCAAAGCAGAGTCAGCACCAGGTCGCTATTGAGAAAGGGTTATTCCTCGGATGCTAACGTTGCTGCTGTTAAGTTAGAGTCCTGGTGTGACGCTGTGGGTTAATGCGCTGGATTGCAAAGTCGATTTGAACCACAAGATCGATTATTCAAGTTCACCAGCTGTTGGAAACCCTATAGATTGACGTTATGGGATGGAATCGACTTTATTGTTGTTAACCCATATAGGGTTTCCAGGGAACGACTGGTGAGTTTGAACTGTCAACCTTGTGGTTAGCAGTCGGATGCTCCTCCAACAGCGCCACACCAGGACTCTGATTCTAAAGTAATATTGAAAATTATCGGTGAAAAGGAGAGTCATGAATACTCATTCATGGCTTTCTGACTTTTGGGATCCGCATCTCTAAAATAAGACAAATTGTTGCTTTGTGTGGTATCCCAAGCTTGTTTGCGGACCAGAGAAAGTGGGGGGGGGGGAGGAGGGAAGATCACTGTAATAGGTTTTTGGTGAATGAATGTAAGTTTTATTGTGTATATTGCCACCCCCAATTTTTTTTCCCCACCATGGAAAATACATTTTTATTTTTTTTTAAAGTTTTTATTGTGAATTGAGTGAAATTTACAGGGCAGATCATCAGTTTTACATTCAACAAATCATATACTTTGTTTCATTACAATGATTATAATCCCCTTCATGTACCATCAGTTAACAGTATTTTTCTCTATTCGTTTTAGCTCTTTAAAAAACAACAACAAAAAAACACTCAGGCATTTATAATAATTTACACCACCAAGGGGCACATTCTGCAAGTCAGCCTCCTGACCGCCAGTACCCAGTCCCTCTCTTTCCATGAGTCCAGAGTCCTCAGCTGCTCCCTCTCTCCATGTCCCCATCTCTGCCTTCATCTCTGGTGTCGCTGCTTCTCTGGATAGGGTCCTGCATTCTGCTTGTGCTCTTCTCCCTTGATGGTCCTAGGGTCCTCTGTTTCTGGACTGTAAAATTAACTACTCCCCTGTTTTTGTTAACAAAACTTATACCTTTACAATTGTGACAGTCGCAGTTAGCCATGATAACAGTTACTTGCTATTGAATCTTAATCTAATCCCCTTCTCTTTTTACCAGACCCATCTAGACAAGATGAAAACTATTCAGTGTGGACTTTGTTTTCTCCCCGCACTGTGTGTGTTTTGTTTTGTTTTTTTCTTGTTAAGAGTTGTCAACTTTATATTTAAAACACATTTCACTAACACAAGAATAAGGTACATTTTGGATTGTTCAATAAGTCAAAAGAGAAAACAAATCAATACATTCTTTTCAAACCAAAAATGCGTGTTTTCATTACCGAGAAAAGTCAAAAATGAAATTCTATTAACAATAGCAGTAGCACCTCACTTTAATTCATGGGTGATCTTTTTTTTTTAAGTAGATATATGTTGTTGTTGTTGTTGTTAAGTGCCGTCGAGTTGGTTCCGACTCACAGCGAGCCTGTATAGGGTTTCTGAGGAGCATCTGGTGAACCTGAACCACCGACCCTGTGGTTCAAACCAATTTTGCGACCCAGCACATTAGCCCACAGTGCCACACCAGGACTCCATGCATCAGTATAGAGCTAAGGAAATGTCAAATTGTTTTGGAGAATGTAGATAACCTTTTGTGTGTTTTCTAAGGGGGGGAAAAAGTTGGGGTAAAGGTAAAGTTTCTAACTTGGGTGTCTAGGAGTCAACACCAGGAAACATTCTAGAATTCTAGGTTTTGGGAGGTTTATTCATTGAATTTTGTTGAGTGACTAACTATGGGGACTGAGATAAAGAAGGAAGTCAGAATGGTTTTAGTTGTGGTTAACTTGAAGCAGTGTTGCATAATGATTGAGTGCATGAGTTTGGAGTCCAGATGATTTGGATTTGGATACTAATGCTCAAGGAAAAGTTTGGGTGACAGTGAAAGTTTGATCACTGAAAGATGCCATTTAGATTTCATTAATGTCATTTAGAATTAATTAATGGCTTTATGAATTGGAGAACAATTTCTGTGGAGCAATATAAGCAGAATGCATGTTTCAGTGAAGAGGAGGTAAATTAATGGAGACATCCAGTGTATATTTGAAGGAGCTAAACTCAGAAAGAAAAGAGTCAGGAGTTACTAAAGAGAAATGCAGAACAAAGGAAGAGTTTTGTATTTTATTTCCAGTTAAAATCAAATATTGTGCATGCATATAGGGAAATCAGCAGTGAAAATAACTAGTGAAGGAATGGGATCCTGGACATAGTCTCCGAGTTAGGGGAATGAAGCCATGGTGTTCCAGGATAATGTGCTAGACTGCAGAGTTGGTTTAAACTGCAAGGTTGATAGTTCAGACTCACCAGTTCCTTGGAAACCCTATACAGGGTCACTATGAGTTGGAACCGACTCAACAGCACAACAACAATATGAAGAAAACAAGTATGTGGATTAAGATACATTTATATGTTTGGGGATGGCAGAGAGAAGTAGAGGACATTTATGTCTGCTAGCAGCAGGGTTGTTTCTTCAGTGTAAGAAGGTTCTGTCTGGTGGAAGGCTGAAGAGTTTGGAATGGCCTCTGAAAGGAGTGGAAGAAGGACGCACCTAAGCTTTGGGATCCAAAGGACTGCTATCCAGGGGCTTTGTGATCTTGCATGACAGTGCATGTCCCTACACCTCTGCCCACACTGTTAACATTTTGCAAAAACTTCTTTTTGAGGTGTTAAAGCATCTTCCCTATAGCAAGATTAGGATCTTGCTCCATCAGACTTTCACCTGTTTGGTCCCCTGAAAGCAGCCCTTCAAACAAAGATTCACCCCAGTGAAGAAATGAAGACTGGTACATTCATGACTCGCAGCTCAGTCTAAAATAAAATAATAAGGGAATATAAAAGCTTGTTGACAGAGTGTATTGAAATGCAAAGAGATTATGTCGAAAAATGATGTACTTGTCTTTTCTAAAAGTTTATTAAAATAAATTTTACAGCCTGAGTACGGATAATTTTTGACTCACCCACGTATATAGTACAGAGATGAAGAAAGACCAGTAAATCAGTGATTGACATACAATATTACAAAGCACTGTCTTAGAGATAGACACTGGATCATATGGAATCATAATAGAGGGGCATATAAATGATTTTTTTTTCATCCTCTCAGGTACTTTGCATTTTTATCAAATAAGGAAACTGAAGCCATAAGGTAAAGTAACTACAGCCACACAGCTGCTTAAACAACAGAACTGGCAAGAGGAGGAACCATATCCGTTTGTCTCAACTGCTGTGTTCATCTTTAGCATATTATTAATAGTTCAAAAATATGTTTGTTTGTTTGTTTTTAATCCAAAATAGGCTTGATATAATTTCTAGTTTTTAAAGTTAAAAAATTCAAATTTCACAGTAAGTGCCAATAGGGAAAAATAGACCGTACTGAAATTTAGGTTGGAATCCACCGAATCCACCTCTTACAAGTTTGAGTTTTTCTGTTTCTAGCCAGAATCCTTGTGTGGTGCTGTAGAATAAGTACTTGACTGCTAGTCATGAGCTTGGCATTTCAAACTCACCAACCACTCCTCGGAAACCCTATATAGGGTTGCTATGAGTTGGAAATGACTTGACAGCACTTAAAAACTGACATTTCTAGTTCACATTGTTTATTAATCATTTCTCTACCTCTGGCACACTTGTTAGTTTGGGGGGTTGGGGGGTTTCTAGCTTTTAAAGAATAAATTAGCAAAATTCTGTTTCTTTGCTTTTATCTGGAAATGTTCACAATTGTTAACATAGATAAATAAATCTGAGCCTGTAGCTGCATCTACAACTGCCCTTAACAAAATGTGTGAAAGTAAAGCAATTGGAAGGAAATTTAGAACCCCAGAACTTGCTGACTGAAATGCATTGTATTGTTTAGAGAAGGACTTTTGTTTTCCTGCTAAATCATAATGGAAGTAGAAGAACGGCAACAAGCATGGAAGAAGAAATTTTACTTGGAATTACCAAAAGTGGTGAGAATTCAATCACACAATTTTTGAGTGGTTGCTAATTATAATGACTTTTCTGTTGTTTCTTTTTATAGAAAAGTCAATAATAGAATTTGTAAATAGAGTTTAAATTTAGAGTAAAACTTTTAAACAGTAAGAACTTTTAAATTTAGAGTACAGTTTTAAGTTTTAAAAAATTTCAAGTAAAAGCTTTATAAGTTGTATAACTAAATCTAATGGGCAGCTTGCCTAGTATAAACTTAAGCGTAAAAACTTAAATTTAGAGTTTTAGGTTAAATTTAAGTTTGAACCTGGTATGATGCTATGAAGCAATGGATATTTGATAATTATTTGCTGATTGTATACTCATAGGAACTTCATGCCCACTTGAATGGATCTATGAGTTCTAAAACCATGAGGAAATTAATAGCCAAGAAGCCAGATCTTAAAATAAATGATCAAATGACCGTGATTGACAAGGGAAAGAAGAGAACGTTAGTAGAGTAAGTTTGGGGAGGTTATACTTTTTTTTGTTTTCAACTTTTTATTGTGAATTGAGTGAAGGTTCACAGAGCAGATCATCAGTTTTACATTCAACAAACCATACACTTTGGTTCACTATATGGTTGTAATCCCCTCCATGTACCAACAGTTAATAGCATCTACCGCTATTCACTTTACTGCATTTCTCCTTGTATTTCCCACTACCTTCATCTTCCTTTGCTAACCTCCTTCTTGTTGTATATTGTCTGCTCTGCCACCTGTGTTAACTTGTGTCTACCCTCTAGCCCATGAATAATTTTCCTTCCCACTCCTCTCCTGTAACTATCATAGATTATTTCTTTTACCAAGAAAACCTTTTCTTAACTTTTTAGAGCACTGGCCTAAACACAGGAGCTCTGGTAGCATAGTGGTTACGAATCGGGCTGTGAACCACAAGGTTAGCAGTTCGAAACTACCAACGGTTCTGCGGGCTGTGAACCACAAGGTTAGCAGTTCGAAACTACCAACGGTTCTGTGGGATAACGATGAGTCATTCTGCTCCCGTAAAGATTTAAAGCCTCGGAAACCCTGTACAGGGTCGCTATGTGTCGGAACCGACTCCACGGCACACAACAACAAGTCTCATACAATGTTTGCCCTTCTGTGATTGACTAATTTCACTCAACATAATGTCCTCCAGGTTCAACTATGTTGTGAGTTATTTCACAGATTCATCCTCAACATTTTGTAGTATTAATGTGTGTATACGCACCAGAGTTTAACCATTCTTCTGTAGAAGGGCATTTAGGCTGTCTCCATCTGATATATAACTTGTAGACAGCATATTGAAGGATCCTGTTTTCTTACTCATTTTGCTCTTTATGTCTCTTGACTGGTACATTGAATCCATTTACATTTAGTGTAATTATCATTAGGTATGAATTGATTGTGTGGGTTGTTGTTGTTTTGTGTATGTGTTGTTTTTTTGTGTATGCTGCTGGATTCTTTGTTCCCTATAACTTCCTATGCTAAGTTCATTTTGTTTGAAGGTTTTCTTGTCATTCTAATTTCTGTTGTGTTAATGTTTAATAAATAGTTTTTATTTCCCTTTTTAAATTTTCATGTACAGATATATTTTTTTCCTTGAGGTTACCCTGTAATGTATTAGTTTTTCCCTACTTAAAAGTCTTTTATCTTGAAATCTATTTGACTTCCTTGCCATTTGGAAGTCTGTATCTACACTGTTCTTTCTTTTTGCTTTGTGGTTGACTTCTTTATACAATGATATCTCTGGTTCCCTATTTTCAGCCTTGTAGGTTTATTTTACTTTAAATACTTACATATCTGGATTGAGTTCTGGATGGTGTTGTCATGTATGATAAACTCAGGTTGTTGCCTGCAACTGTTGCTTCTCTGTCCAAAGAACACCCTTTAGTATTCTTTGTAAAGTTGGTCTGGTTGTTACAAATTCCTTTAATTTCTGTCTATCAGGAAATGCCCTAATTTCACTATCATATTTAAGGGATATCTTTGCTGAGTATGAGATTCTTGGTTGGCAGTCTTTCTTTTCAGAATTTTGTATATGTCATTCCATTACCTTCTTTCCTGCATGGTTTCTGCTGAGAAATCCAAGCTTAGTCTTATTGGTTCTCCTGTGTAGGTAACTTTTCATTTTTTCTAAGCTGTTCTCAATATTCTTTCTTTGTCTTTAATTTTGGAAAGTTTGATTGTGATATGTCTTGGTGATTTCATGTTTGGGGTTCGTTCAGCTTTCTGTATGCTTATATTCTCATCTTTCATGATGTTAGGGAAGTTTTCTTCCAACAGCTTTTGGATAATTTTCTCTGTGCCTATCTGTTTTCTGTCTTGGAATTCTAATCACCTGTAAGTTGTTCCTCTTCGTGGTGTCCCACATAACTCTTAGACTTTCTTTGGGTTCTACATTCTTTTTTCTGACTGTTCTTCTAGCAGAGTAGTATCTCTTCAAGCTCACTAATTCAGGCTTTCATTGCTTTATTTCTACTCCTTTGCCTTTTCAATGAATTGTCCTTTTTTTAGATGTTAGTATTAATCTTTGGATTTATAATTGTAGGTTTTATGTTGTTTTAAAATCTGCATTTATTTTGTCTGTTTGTTCTTGTAGTGTTTTCCTGAATTCTTCCGAAGTTTTTATTGTATTCTCCTTGCTTTCCTCAATCTTTCTGTAGATCCTTTGAAGGTACCTAATTATCAGTCTTTCACATTATTTTACAGTTGATTCTATTACCTTTTCTTCCTCAGAAACATCTTCTGGCTCTGCCTCTTGGTCATTTGTTTGAGCCATTCCTTCTTGTTTCTTTGTGTGAGCTAAAATTGTTTGTTGTCTGCAGAGCATTGTGGGGTTGTATTTGTAAAAACAAGTACATTTGTTGGGCCTGAGGGGAGAAATATCTAGAATGCACCTGCAATTCAAGGAACCCACGACATAATTGTGAAAGGGATGTGACAGCAGAGTTCCTGGCCCTAGATAGAATTCCTGTAGGCCTCAGTGTTATCTAGATTGTGGGGGCCCTTTTTGAAGCTGGTTTCCATGTCTGTTGGGACCACAGGGAAGCTGAGGGCAGGGTGACTGGTTAAATGCTGGTCTGGTGACTCTGCGGGTTTTGTAGGTCTTGAGCTGAGCCCACCTGAGTGCAGTCACCAAAGTGGCACACCAGAGTGGCGCAGCTGGCCTTCTCACACTGGTGTGGCTCCTAACCTTGTGGCTCTGAACTCCTGGAGAGTGGGGTCTGCACTGGGGTTGGATGAGGGTGGGAGTTGTCCATACTTCCCGTCATCAGCAGAGCATGGGGAAAAAGAAGAAATCACATCTTTTCTAATGCTTGCTCGAATCTGCTCTGCCAGGTCTTCCTCCACTGCCATAGCAGCTCACAAGATGGTTGAGCTGCATTTGGCCAACTGTTCACCAGTCAGTCTCTCTCTCACCACCCCTACTTAGCCTCTCCTCCTAGCAAGCACTCCATCTGCCTCTCTAACCTTTCTTCTGAAGTTCAGGGGGCCAGAATTTACATCTGTTCCTGTTTTATTTTGACCTTCGTATAAGTGTGTATGCCAACTCTGACCAACTTGCCCAAAGTCTGACCATACTTTTTGAGATCATAAGTAGTGTGTACTGCTGGTGTAATGGGTTATGAGTTTGGCTGCTAACCATAAAGTCAGCAGTTCAAATAATACCAGTCATTCCATGGGAGAAAGATGAGGCTTTCTGCTCCCATAAAGATTTACAGCCTCAGGTCGCTATAAGTTAGAACCGACTCAATAGCTCACCATCACCACCACCACCAAGTAGTATGTAAAAATTCAGATTTTAGTAGTTAAATGAATAGGTAGCCCTCTGGTAAGGAGAGTATAATTTGACATACAGTATATTTTTCCAGTTGTCAAACTATTGGCAATATATTTAATGATTTATATTGTTTGTGAAATTGTACTATATTGGGATAATCTTTAGACTTGAAAATGCAGACTTCTGAATACCCCTCCCCCCATTGTTTGCTGTAACTAGCAAGGAATAGGGAAAGGGCATCTGTTATTTCACACTTACAAATACCCTTAATATTTTCTTTTCAGCTATTTGATGATCTTTCCAGAGCAATGTAATTTTGTGTGTGTGTGTGTGTGTGTGTGTGTGTGTGAGTTTATTGCAGCTTTATTTAAATAACTAAAAACTGGGAACTACCCAAATGTGCTCACAAGAGAATGGCTAGGTAAATTGTCTCATTTTCATATAATGGAATACTGTAAAAAAAAAAGAAAGAAAGGGGTAAAAAACCTACAAACTGCTGATACACATAACATCAAAAGAATATAAATTCAGCTTTTATCGTGTTCTGTTGTTCATCAAGTCAGTTTTGATCTATACTGACCCTATGTACAACTGAACCACACACTGCCTGGTGCTGCGCCATCCTCACAGTTGCTTAGGTGGGAGCCCATTGCTGCTGCCACTGTGCTAATCCATCTCTTTGGGGGTCTCCCTCTTTTTCACTGTTCTTCCACTTTAATAAGCATGATGTCCTTATCCAGGGATTGGTCTCTTCTGATAATATGTCCAAAGTATGAGAGACAAAGTCTGGCAATCTTGGCTTCTAAAGAGCATTCTGATTGTACTTCTTCCAACACAGACTTTGTTATTTGTTCTTCTGGCAGTCATGGTACATTTAATATTTTTCTCCAACACCGTAACTCAAATGCATCAAGTTGTCTACAGTCTTCTGTATTCATTGACCAACTTTCACAAGCATATAAGGTTATTGAAAATACCATGACTTGAGTCAGGCGCACCGTAATCCTCAAACTGATATCTTTGCTCTTGAACGCTTTAAAGAGGTCTTGTACAGCAGATTTGCCTAATGCAGTATAATGTTTGATTCTTGACTGCAGCTTCCATGAGTGTTGATAGTGAATCCAAGCAAAATGAAGTCTAGACAACATCAATCTTTTCACCATTTATCATGACGCTATTTACTGACCAAGTAGTGAGAATTTTTGTTTTCTTTGCATTGAGGTAGAACCCACACTGAAGGCTGTGGTCTTTGATCTTTATCAGTAAGTATTTTAAGTTCTCTTCACTTTCAGCAAGCAGGGTTGTATCATCTGCATATCACAGGTTATTAATGTGTCTTTCTCCAATCCTGATACCTTATTTTTCTTCATATAATCCAGTTTCTCAGATTATTTGCTGAGTATACAGATTGAATAAGTATGGTGAAAGAATACAACCCTGGCACACATCTTTCCTGACTTTAAACCTTTCGGTGTTCCCTTGTTCTGATCTAACAGCTGCCTTTTAGTCTATGTATAGGTCCCTCATGAGCACAATGAAATGTTCTGGAATGCTCATTCTCCACAAGTTGCCCATAGTCTGTAGTGATCCACACAATCCAAAGTATTTACATAGTCAGTAAAGCACAGGTAAACATCTTTCTGGTATTCTCTGCTTTCAGCCAAGATCCATCTGATGTCAGCAGTGATATCCCTCATTCCACGTCCTCGCCTGAATCGGACTTGAACCTCAGGCAGTTCCCTGTCAATGTATTGTTGCAGCCATTTAAAAATTATCTTTTGCAAAATTTTACTTGCATGGGATATTGAAGATAGTGTCCAGTTGTTTCCACATTGCATTGGCTCACTTTGCTTTGAAATAGGCACTCAATCTGGGTCTTTTCCAGTCATTGCCCACGTAGCTATCTTTAAAAAATCTTGACTTAGATGAGTGACTGCCTCCAGTGCTACCTCATTTTGTTAAAAGATTTTAATTTATATTTCATCAATTTCTTGAGCCAAGACAAGCTTGCTCTTGCCAATGCCATCAGTATACATTAGGCTTCTTCCTTCAGTACCATTGGCTCTTGATCATATGCTGCCTCTTGAAATAGTTAAACCAGAGTAATGTAATTTTTAAAAAACTCATTCTGTAGTTCTTTTTAAGTGTATGTTCTTGTGAAGTGCCATTGAGTCGGTTTCGACTCATAGCAACCTAGTATATGGTTTCCAAGGAGCGGCTGGTGGGTTTGAACTACTAGCCTTTTGGTTAGCAGTCCAGTACTTACCCTACACCACTATACCAGGATTCCATTTTAAATATATATTGTTTTTGTTAATTGCTGTCAAGTCGGTTCCGACTCTTAGCAACCCTGTATAGGGTTTTGGAGGAACAGCTGGTTGGTTTGAACTGCCGACCTTGTGGTTTGCACTCTAGTGCTGATCTTATGGCATCACACCAGGAGTCCCTTTTAAGTATAAAGTTACTATTAGTATATAGTTACTATTAATCTAAAAGCTATGTATTAGGTGCACTCTTAGGCAGTAGGCAGCGTGTCAGTCTCATAAAAGCTATGTATTAATTCAGCTCAGTGAATTTCTCTTGAATTCAGCTTTTGATGACTAGGGTATGTTTGAAGTTTTCATTTATGTTGCAGATGTTTCCAGATGTTTCAACTTATTCATCAGCTTACTACTAGCCCTGAAGACATTTTAATGGTGAGATCTTAATGCTATTTTGGGAATGGTTTAAATTTTAATGTATGCCCTTCTATTGTTATATATGATCTTTTGCTTTTATCAGTAATCTGATGAAAAATATTTTCTGCTTTATTTAAGGCATACCTTCTCAAAACCATTGTTAGGTGTTTGCTCATGAACCAAAATGAAAACTAACATCTGTTAAATAGGAAACAATTTGGAGGAGAAAATTTAGTCCTATTTTTCATGGTTGGCATATTATATGAAATATTTGACCACAGGTGGTATGTATTGCATATAAGACTTTCAACTGAATTGGTAGACGTTATAGAGAATGAATAAGTTCAAGAAATGCTTAGAGATTGAGTGACCAATCTTTAGCAAATTGATACAGGAAAATTGTGTCTTTTTTCTGGGAATGAAGGACTGTTGGGTGGCACTTTTCTCTAAAATTCCACGATACTAGAATCTGACATGAAAGACTGGCCTCTATCATTGATCTGACCAGATGTCATTTTGTAAATGGAGAGAAGTAAAATTGGATCAAGAAGAAAGTACAAAGTAAGAAGTATTATTACCTGAGTTTCGGGAGAACACACTAAACCGGTCAAGTAGGAATTTTCTTCCTTGGTCAAGATTGATCCTCATGATAAGCCATGAGTAAATGAATCAATCAACTTTTGGAGAATGATTAACTTTAGTTCATCAAAAGCTAAGTGCCCATAATGTTCTAGGCACTGGGCTAAGGACTATGAGATACACGATAGATCAGCATAGATTCTGATTGTGAAGAATTTATAGTAAGAATGGAGAGACAGGCCCATAAGCAGATAAATGCAGTATAACATTGTAAAATCTGTGTCGGAGACATGCACAGTGATTTATATAGGAACTTAAAGAGGCATTTCTTAATCAGCCACTGAATAGATCTGAAGGTAAGTCAAAAAAGTATTGCTACTAGGTTCCAGTTCATACATTATTGTTGTTGTTAGGTGTCATCAAGTTAAAGTGTGTTTAAACTTGTCCCAGCAACAAGTAGATGGCTGTAGACAAGTTCCCTCAGTAATACTTAATTCCATTGTTGTTGTGAAGTGCTGTGGAGTCAGTTCTGACTCATAACGACCCTGTATAGGGTTTCTGAGGAGAGGCTGGTGAGCCTGGACTACAGACCTTGCAATTGAAATGGCTTTGCAGTCTGGCACATTAACCCCCAGTGCCACACCAGGAGTCCTTAGGTTCATTAGGGTGTCTTACAAAAAAAAAAACTTTTTGTGTGGTGGAAGAAAATGATTTTGAGGTTAGGACTAAAAACACATTTTTAACAAAGCTTAAGTGGACTTCTTCCCAAATCATTGAAGCTTTGCAACAAGTTTACAAGAATGCTGCCTCACTTAAAACAACAGTTTTTAGATGGATGAAGTATTTTAAGGAAGGCTGTGAAGTCCTCAAAGGTGAATTCAAGGCAGAGAGGTCAGTTTAGAAGGTTATGGTAAAACCATTTAAAAAAATCCAATGGTGTTATCTTGGAGATTTTCTCAAAGGACACAACGTTTATATGGTCTTATTATGAAGAAGTTTTCAGAATATTGAAAAATACATTGGTTAAAAAAAAAAGACTAAGAAAGTTGCATTGAGGACTCCCCCCGACAGTGTACTTGTTCATTCTTCAAGGGTGGCAAGGGCTAGCCTACAAGAATTTGGTTGGAAACCTTACCCATTCCACCCTACAAGCCTGATCTTAACCCTTCAGACTGCTTTTTGTTCCCTAAATTGAACATTTAAAAGGAGTCCCTTGAGGATGCTAAAGTATGCTGTTTTAACAGGGTGAAGATCAAACACAGATGTCTTTGGGGAAGGGTTGTTGTTGTAAAGTGCCATAGAGTCGGTTCCAACCCGTAGCAACCCTGTATAAGGGTTTCTGAAG
This sequence comes from Chrysochloris asiatica, assembly GCF_000296735.1. NCBI lineage: Eukaryota > Metazoa > Chordata > Mammalia > Afrosoricida > Chrysochloridae > Chrysochloris > Chrysochloris asiatica. Next base: position 32,466,734 of record NW_006408522.1, on the reverse strand, counting down.
AGCAGCTGGTAAGCTTGAACCTCCAACCTTACGGTTTAAACCAGCTTTGCCGTCTAGCGTATTAAGCCACAGCACTGTACCAGGGAAGAAGGGTCAGAAAGATGGAAATAACACCTTCAGAATTTAAGACCTCAATGGTGGATATGTCGAGAAACAGGAGGGTCACATTTTGATATTTTGTTTAATAGAGGTTTCAAAGGTTTTTATGATTTTGTAGGAATACTTTTTAAGCTACCTGCATACTACTGAATACTACTAGTAATGCTCACCACTGGGGCTCTAGTCTCATTTTTTGTTTTGCAAAACATGAAATTTCACATTCTGAGAGCTTGATACTCTCTGGGTATTATAATACCATGTTCATTATTTCGTTCCTTACAAAGTTGGTGAAAAACTATTAAAATGAGTTATGGAGTTAAAATTCTCTACTTATTTCTACTCTAAAAAACCAAACAAACAACAAAACAAAAAAAACTAAACCCATTGCCTTCAAGTTGATTCTGACTCATAAAGCCCCTGTTATTGTTGTTGTTAAGTGCCATCGAGTTGATTCCAACCCATAGTGATCCTGCATAGGGTTTCCAAGGAGCAGCTGGTGAGCTTGAACTGCCGCTGTAAACTGCTGCTATGATTTTCAAGACTGTAAATCTCTGTGGAAACTGCCTACCTCATCTTGCTTCTGCGAAGCAGCTGGTAGTTACCCACTAACCTTTTAGTTAAAAGCCGAGCCCTTACCCACTGCACCATCAGGACTCTTTAGCAGGTGATTGTTGTTGATAAGTGCCTTCAAATCAGTTCCAACCCGTAATAACCCTGAATAGGGTTTCCTAAAAGCAGCTGGTGAGCTTGAACTGCCAATCTTGCTGTTCAAATGACTTTGCAGTCCAGTGCATTTACCCACAGCATCGTACCAGAAAGTCCACATATGAACCATCTGTGAAGTAAAACAAGAGACTGTTTATTTGTAAGTATGAGGATCACTCAAAACTCCAGATGATTTGGGTGTAAGATTGGATTGTAACTGAAACAATAAATTTCTCAACCGACATTGTTGAGGCCAGACCTGGTATTGCAACAAGTTCACCAAGATAGTGCCATTTTATTGTTGTTGTTAAATGCCGTTGTATAATTCTGACCCATAGTGACTCTGTATAGGGTTTCCAAGGAGCAGCTGGTGAGCTTGAACCACCAACCTTGCAGTTAAAACGACTTTGCAGTCTGGTGCATTAACCCGCAATGCCATTAAGGTTAGGACACCAGGACACCAATAATAAAGATTAATTACAGCAGATTGTCACAGCTTTCCTGGCATACGACTTTTCTAAAATTTGGTCTGTTTAAGATTGATGACAGAGAAGAAAAAATTCTTTCAGCCTTTAGATTTTTTTTATCCTTGTCACTCAGTGATTTTGGGGTTGCCAAAATTTCTGCTACATTGGACACAATTTTACACATCTTTTATCACCTACTTTCTGTGACTAAGAGGAATTTTCCTAAGTGTTCTTTGGAAAGACTTAAACCCTGTCTGAAGAATTTACTGACAATTACAACTTAGTCCTAAACAATTTAATAAGAACCTTCAGCCATGACTCAAAATGGTATATCATTAATGTGTAATTATTTTATAAGCTGTCTGTTTCCATGTGTACCTTATTGTGTACTGCACACACATAGGTTTTTTTTATTTCTATTTTACCTCATTTCTCTGCTTTATAAATCTGTTTTTTGAAAACTAGGAAAGAGAGAAATGGTTAAAAGGAATAAACAAACAGAAGGTGTAAATAATGTGCAGATGTAGGTTTAATGGAAATGAGGGGAGTGATGGGAGCTATTTGAAGTGCTGCAGCTCAGTTAGGTCTCCTCCAGATACATTACAAAGCAAGTAATCTCACCGTGTGGGAGACTTCCAACAGTACTTGCAAATCTTATTTAATGAATGCAGTAAAGCTATAACGCTTTGCACTTTAATTGGGAGCCATACATTATCATCAATGCTGTTTAACCTTTATTGTCAGGTTACAAAAGATGTCATTAAAGAATTTGCAGATGATGGTGTCAAGTACCTGGAACTGAGGAGCACACCCAGAAGAGAAAATGCCACTGGTAGAATTTAATTATTTCTTAGTGAATGCATTATCCCTTTCTCATGTGCTTTGATAATTCATGTGTGTGCAAGTTACGAGTGTGAAGCACTTTACACTCTTGTATTGCTCTCTGTTTTTATGAGTAATTGTAGAGTTAACAATTCAAATTGTTTTTCCTGGAGAAGATATATATTAATGAGTGAGTTATGCTTAACTAAAAAAGTAGAAAAGTCAGGTATATCTGTAAAAGAAGGGAAAAAAAGCCTACAAAATTTTCTTTTGTTCTTCCTTACTTGTTTTGTTCGCTCTGTGCAAAGACCAGTTGCTCCTTATAGTTGAGTTGTTCTCAAGCAGAGGTTTATTCTTGCTCCGTACGTCTAGTGAACTCAAGAGACAATGCCACTGAGTGGGTGCAGAACCAAGGTTTAGAGCAGCCACTAACATAGAAGCTATTCAGTCACTCATTAGGGAACAGTAGTAGTTTCTTAGGCCAGAAGCAAGATATGTTGTGGTAAAACCTCTCAGGATGGAGATGTACAGATCTGATGTAGTCTGGAGAAATTTCTTTTCTTTTTTTTTTTTTTCAAGTTTTTATTGTGAATTGAGTGAAGGTTTATAGGGCACATCATCAGTTTACATTCAACAAATCATATACTTTGTTCGTGTCATTACAATGATTATAATCCCCTCCATGCACCATCAGTTAACAGTATTTCTCTCTATTCATTTTAGCTCTCTCTTTTTAAAAAAACACTCAGGCATATATAATAATTTACACCACCAAAGGGCACATTCTGTAAGTCTGCCTCCTGGCCACCATGATTCTAGAATCCTCAGCTGCTCCCTCTCTCCATGTCCCCATCTCTGCCTCCATCTCTGGTGTCCCTGCTTCCCTGGATGAGGTCCCGCCTTCTGCTTGTACTCTTCTCCCTTGATGGTCCTAGGGTCCTCTGTTTCTGTAAGATTAACCACTCCCCTGTTTTTGTTACAAAATTTCTACATTTATAATTGTGATGTCACAATTAGTCATGATAACAATTATTCACTATTGAATCATAAGAATCTTATCCCCATCTCTTTTCACCAGACCCATCTAGACAAGATGAAAACTATTCAGTGGGGACTCTATCTTCCTTCACACACTCTTAAACTAAATTCCCTCTTGAAACCTTGTAAGCAGTCAGTGTCTTTATCGCCCCTTCATTTTAGGTAGCCATTGTCTAAGTTGCCCGTCCCTATCTACCCTGTTTACCGAGGGGATAGATAGCGTTGATACTTGATGTGAAGACTCCTTCCCTCTCTGTTGGTATTTTGAGCTACTACATCCATGAGTATAGGTCAAGTTCATCAAATTGTAGAAATTTATCATTTCCTTTATCAAAAAAAAATTTTTTTTTTTAATCTTCCTGTAGTCGAGTTCTGATTTTCAAGCCATCAAGGCTAAGTCAGTTGAATACTATCTGCAAGTTTGAGTGTTCTTGTGCCTCTCCCCTCACTTCATATCAGCTGGATGCTTCACTCTCAGCTCTAGCTCTCTGTGGCTATGTCCTTGTCCCTGAGCTCAGGTGTCCGTAGGTCTCACCACACTTTAGACTGCCTAGCCCTTCCTCTTCTCTCTCTCATCTTCAGGTCAACAGGAGAACTATTGGTATACTGATGAGTGTGGTGAAAGGGAAGGACAGAAGAAACCTTCCAATTAATAGAGCTGATTTGCTCTTTTTAAGAATGGATATTCAAAAGGAGGTTGTTAACCTAAGTCTACAACAAATATGGGAATGTTTAAATACAAGTTAACGGAATATTATGCAACCATTAAAAATACTTGCAAGCACACTTTAATGACACAGGAAACTGCTCAGAATATAGTGACAAATGGCTGATGAGAGTACAAATACCCTCTATAACATCTCTTCTATTTAAAATGCATATATGCATATACTTAGAAAAACAAAGACAATAGTTATCTCTAGGCAGTGGTATTACAATTTATTTTTCTCTTTCTCTATAATTTTCTGTGTTTTACTAGCCATTTTTCACCAAAGTAAGCATTTTATAATCAGAAGGGAGGGGTATTTTAGAGAAGGTTGTTGTGGAGAGCCTTTTTCTGAGCCTCCCAGAAGAGGAGAACTTGAACACCAAGCTATAGAGGACATTTCTGGTACCCTAGAAGAAACTCTGCCTCTGAGCAGAATTGAGAAGCAAGGAATCTAAGATGGGATTTTATTTTCTGGACCAGCAGAAAATAACATGCTAATAGAGAAAATACACCCTTTTTTATACATACTTTTTTTTCCCCATTTCATTTTTCAAATACTTACCTTTCTTTGACATTTGTTAGCAAAAATGTAGCTTAACTCATCTTGATGCCCTTGTCACAACATAAAGTGAAAATGTAATTGTTAATATAGGGAGTGTTACTGTGATGCTGTGGGCTAATGCATCAGACTGCAAAGTTGTTTGAACTGCAAGGTTGGTGGTTCAAACTCATCAGCTGCTCCTTGGAAACCCTATACAGGGTTGCTATGGGTCGGAATTGACTCAGTGGCACTTAAGAACAACAACAACGGTGTTAAAGGATCGAGTCATTGATAATCTCCTTACACACATTTTCTGTGTCTCCTTTTCAGGAATGACTAAAAGGACTTATGTGGAATCTATACTTGAGGGCATAAAACAAGCCAAAGAAGAAAACTTAGACATTGATGTTAGGTAAGAAGCATTGCACTAACATTCTTTGTAGGTATCACTTAAAAAATCAGGACATGATATTTTACTGTCTGGATCCCAAGTATAATGGATTTTATAAATCAGCACATAAATGATTTCTTTCTTCCAGTAGAAAAAATAGAATCAAGATCTGTGTTTATCTAATATTGAGAATGTAGTTATGAATTTATTTCTTCAACAAATAAATACTAAGAGAAGGGGAGACTAGCTATAGATTAGAAGAGTTTTAAGAGATACATTGGCCAACACGTGTGTATCTAATTTGAGTCTTAAATCAAGCAAACTGTCAAAGACAAATGAATATCAAAATCAGATGTGAAATCATTTGAAATTTAAATACTGACTAGATATTTGATGCTACTTTAGGAATCTATGTCTCATTCCTCTGGCCATGTAAATTCATGTTGTCTAGGCTTCAGTCAGGCTGTGATTTTTCTAGAAAGATGTATTCCATTTAATCTGTCATGCTTTCTCATCTATTCATTTTCTGCTGTTTTTTTTTTCTGGGTTAAAGGTATTTGATAGCAATCGACAGAAGAGGTGGACCTTTAGTAGCCAAGGAGACTGTTAAACTTGCTAAAGAGTTCTTCCTTTCTAGTGAGGAGACAGTCCTTGGCCTTGACCTCAGTGGAGACCCTACAGTAAGTTATTTTTTCAGAGATATATTTTATTTAAACAGTGGGATTAGCTTGGAGCATCCTGTATTCTCCAGAGGGTATAGCAAAGAAACCCCTTCCTGCCCTGGTCTAGAGCAGCTGTTCTTTTTTTTTTTTAATTTTTTAAAATTTTATTTTAAGCTTTTATTATGAATTATGTGATAGTTTACATGGCAGAACATCAATTTAGCACTCAACCAATCATATTTTGTTTCATTGCAATGATTACGATCCCTTCCATGCACCATTGGTTAACGATATTTGCCCCTCTCTATTCCCTCCTTTTTTTTTTTCTGTTTTCATGTACACAAAACACACAGGAATATATAATCATTTAAACAATCAAAGAGTGCATTTTACAAGCTAGCCTCTTGCCTGCAGACACAAGCCTTTCTCTTTCCATGAGTCCTCAGGTGCTCTCTTCCTCCATGCCATCACTTCTGTCTCTGTCTCAGGTGTTGCTGCTTCTCTGGTGAGGATCCCATGCTCCACTAATGCCCTTCCCTCTTGATTGTCCTAGGGTCCTTTTCTGTTCCTGTAATATAAGATTAACTACTCCCCCTTTTTTGTTACACGTCTTCTACCTTTATAGTTGTGACAATCACTGTTAGTCATAATAACAATTATTATTGAGTCAAAAGAATCCTATACCCATCTCCTTTCACCAGACCCATCTAGACAAGATGAAAACTATTCAGTGGGGATTCTACCCTCCCCCCTCGCTCTGAAACTAAACTCCCTCTTGAAAACTTGTACGCCAGCCACTTTGTGCCTGAATAGCACCCCTATTCTACCCCTGCATTTAATTTTTTTTTATTTTTAAAGGTTTTTATTATGGATTGAGTGAAAGTTTACAGGGCACATCATCAGTTTCACATTCAACCATTCATATAACTTGTTTCATTACATTGATTATAATCCCCTCCATATATCACCAGTTAACAGTGTTTCTCTCTATCCTCTTCAGCTTTTTTTGTGGGGGTGGGGGAAACTTGCCTTTTTGGAATTTACTGTCTCGGATTTTAGGGAAGGTTTTTACATTTATCTGTGGATATCCAGGGCTCATGTATGAGATTACTAACAAGCATAACTGAGTAATCGGATGAGGGACAGTTTGCTATGTCTGTTAGGTGGCTAAAGTCTGATCCTCAGAGCCTATGGTTTGGACGGTCAACAACGCTTGGTGAAGGGCTGACTTTTCATGTCTTGATGGTTCCTAGGTGAACAGCTTGCTTGTTCTTGTGATAACCAGTCTGCTTTTTTCTCTCCTACTGATCATTCAAGAAGTATCTTCTTGAAAGATACTTCCACTAGCTTCTCCATGTTGGTCTGCATGTCCTTTCAAGTGGGAATGTCCCACCGTAGAGGGTTCTGGATGGAGCTCAGGATTTCATCTAAGGGCTCATTCTCTACAAAGGCTCAACAAGAAGCCTATTTCACTCCCTTTAGGTATTCCAATCAGTTATAGGCTATAGAGCAGCTATTCTTAACCTGGGTTCTGAGAGAGCATTAAGTACCCTTTGAAAATACAAACAAACCACACACACACACACCCAAACAGATTTACACAACAATTTTCTGCATTCTTAAAGTATCACACAGCTAGTACCTGTCTACCTATGTTACCTGAAATCAGGGGTGTGCCCTCTGTAACAAAGCCAATTTAGCTATACCAAGTGAGGAGATAGAAGAGAGTTTGTTTATGCATAATCTGGAAAATGGACAGAGTTTTAGTGCTCCCTAAATGTTAGCTTCAAATGTATCTGGCTAACACA
>NW_006408522.1:32449711-32458817 GCF_000296735.1 Chrysochloris asiatica | reverse complement strand
TAAGCCAGTCACTTCTTGCCTTTGTAGCCCCCACCCCCCATTTTGGGTAGCCAATGTCCAAGTTGCCCATCCCTGTCTACTCTGCTAACACAGTGCTTATATTTTGTAAAAGCTAATACTCGATGCCTACACATTTCGGTTCCAAAGACAGAGTTATTTTGATCTATAAAAGGAACAAAGAAAGCTTGTATAATTAGCTCTAAGTTAACAGAAGTTTTTATTGCAGCTGTTAAGTTTTATTGCCAGCCTTGTGGAGGGGATGCCAACTCCACTCAAGTCCAATTCTTTTTCAGTGCTAACCTCTTTTGGAATTTTATATGTTAGAATCTACTATTCTCAGCTCCTGGGCCTGGGGAATTTATTTAATATTTTTTTTATACATTGAGTCATGACTAGCACAAGAGAGAAATTAATTAATTACATATTATGGATATTTTAGGGTGCTAGGGATTAATTATCTCATAGTACCCTCGATTGAGAAGGGCTGGCCTAGAGCTTCAGATTAAAACAGTGCTTCAAATGTTGTTCTGTGCCCTTGAGTTGGTTCCTAGTCATAGTGACCCTATGCATAACAGAACAAAATACTGTTCCGTCCACTCCATCCTTACAATTGTTATACTTGAGCCCATTGCTGCTGCCACGGTGCCAGTCCATCTCAATGGCAGTCTTCTTCTTTTTTACTGGCCTTCTACTTTACCAAACATGATGTCCTTCTCCAGGGACTGGTTCATTCTGATAACATGTCTTAAGTTTGAGATACAAAGTCTTGTCAACCTGACTTCTAAGGAGCATTTTGACTAATTTCATCCAACACAGCTTTCTTTGTGTTTTGACAGTCATGGTACTTTTTTTTTTCTAAAGTTTTTATTGTGAATTGAGTGATGGTTTACATTGGAGAACATCAGCTTTATAGTCATCCTATCATATTTTGTTTCATTGCAATGATTATAACCCCTCCATGCATCATCATTCAACAGCATTTGCTTCCATTCTCTGTTTATTTTTTGATGTACACCAAAGCACTCAGGAATACATAACCATTCAAACAACCCAAAGGACGTACCCTGCAAGCCTGCTCCCCAACCACCAGCACACAGCCTCTCTCCCTCCTCGAGTCTAGAGTCCCCAGCTGCTCCATCTCTCCACATCATTGTCTCTGCCTCTATCTCTGGCATTGCTGCTTCTCTGGATAGGGTCCTACACTCCGTTTCTTCCGTTATGGTCCCAGGGTCCTCCGCTCCTGGACTGCAAGATCAACCACTCCCCTCCTTTTGTTACAAAACGTCTGCCTTTACACTTGCAACATTCACAATCAGTCCTGATGGCAATTATTCACTATTGAATCACAAGAGTCCTTTCACCAGCCCTGTCTAGACAGGTTGGAAGCCACTCAGTGGAGATTCTCCTTTCCCCCCTGCTCCCTCTGAAACTAAGCTTCCTCTTGAAAACTTATAAGCCAGTTTCTTTGTGCCTTTGTAGCCCCCCATTTTGAGTAGTCAATGTCCAAGTTGCCTTTCTCTGTCAACCCTGTGTACAGAGGGGGTGGGAATGATCCTTGCTGTAACGATTCGTTCCCTCTTTTAAGCTACACTTTTTCCCTCTTCTTCCCATGGTACTTTTAATATTCTTCTCCAACACCATGACTTGAACATTGTTTCTGCTAGAGTCACTGTATTTCACATGCATATAAAAATACCATGGCTTGGGTAAGGCCTTAAACCAATATCTTTCCTTTTGAACACTTTTTTTTTTTGGTTAGTTCTTGGCTTTGTTGGATTTCTGAATTAAAAAAAGGAAAGCAAAGCAATCATTAAATGGTTCAGATAAAAGAAAAACATCTTTACCTGAGTTACCGATCAGGCCTACTCTGACCTGCCCTCACTTCTCCCAGAACAAGCTTCCAGGTATCTAAAAAACTGTTTCCACACTGATTTCATGTAAAGTCATCTCTACTGTATGTGTTAACTAAACTATGAGAACAGTCCATCTCGTACGTATTATATATACACAGATTCTCACCCATAATTAGATCTCTCACTGGAATAAAATTCTCTGTAGAGTGGGTTCTTTGGGGCCCTGACAAGAACTTCCAGCAAAGCTTTTTTCAGATTCAAGATATTTAAAGGTTTTTTAAAAGAACTTATTTGAGTTCCCTGGTGTACCATAAGAGCTCTGATCTTTATGACAGCTTTTCTCATCCAGACACTTGTAAGTTATTTCCTCCTCCTATTTTTGTTTTTTTAAATGCAAATTCAAGAAGGCTGTCCAACTGATGCTTTTGCCACACTCAAGACAAACACAGAATTTTCTGACAGTATGGATTTTCTGATGGGAAAGAAAGTCAACAGTTCTGTTAGAAGTTTTTCTCACACTTGTTGGATCTTCTCCACAGTGCAAGTTTTCTGATGTCCAATGAGACGTGCACACTGCCTGGAGCACTACTGGCAATGAGAGCATTTAGAAGGTGTTCTGTGTGAATTCTTATGGAACAAGGAGAGGGCTGAGCACAGATATAAAGCTTTCTCACATTGACTGCATATTTAAGGTTTCCCACCTATATGAGTACTATTGTGGTGGTGGTGGTGGTGTGCCATTGAGTATGTTCTAACTGACAGAGACCCTGTAGAAGGTTTCTGAGGCTGAAAATCTTTACAAGAGCAGATAGCTTCATCTTTCTCCCACTGAGTGAATGGTAGATTCTAACTCTGACATGACAAATCCTATTGCAGGTGATTAGATCTGAGCTTGAACTAAAACTTTTCCAAACTCAGGGCATTTGTAGTTTCTCACTGGAGAATTGTAAGGCTTTCATTATTGCAGCTCTCTGGACAAAGCATTTCTCACACTTCTTAAAACTGCTGTTTCTCTGGGACCCACTGAAGTCTGATATCTCTGGAAAGTTGATGTCACCATTCACATATGCCTAAGATTTCTCGTCTTAGTGAGTTGTGACATGTAAATGCATTTTTGTATGGTGCTAGAACTTCTTGTCCTGTCAAGACATTTGTGAGGCTTCTGAAGAATGGGGAAGGCTGAGCTTAACACCTTTCTCACCCACATTACAGACATATGTTTTTTTCCCTAATGTGGATTGTCTGGTGTTGAAGAAGCACTGCGTTCTGGTGGAATCTTTGATCACATACGCTATATTTATAACGTAGCTCCTCTGTTTGAGTTTTCATTTTCTGTTGTGCAACAAAATCCATGCCTAGGGTGAAGTCGTTCTCACAGGCCAACTACTAATGTGGTTTCTCTTCCATGTGAATTCTCTGATGTACAATAAGGTATGAGTTACAGTTGAACTTTTCTTATATTCAAGGCATTTAAAAGTGTAAGTGTGAGTTGCCTGGTGTCTGATGAGGTTGGCACTCCAAGTGAAACTTCTCATACACTCCAAGCATTTATACGGCTTCTCACTTGTATGGACTCTCTGGTGCACAATAAGGTCTGATTTCTGACTAAAGCATTTCTCACAGGCACCCCACTTATTGGGGTTCTCCCTGGTATGAACTCTTTTATGTACAATGAAGGCTGAGCGGTGTTGGTAACTTTTCTTATACTTGTTACATTTGTAGGGCCTTTCACCAGTATGAGTCCTCTGGTGACTAATAAGGTCTGATTTCCCACTAAAAGCTTTTTCACACTCCAAATACTTAAATGGTTTCTCACCTGTGTGAGTTCTTTGGTGCCTGATGAGGTTTGTACTTCCGACAGAAGCACTTATCACACTCACTACATAGATAAGGTTTCTCGCCTGTATGGCTTCACTGGTGGACAAGCAGATCAGAGAGCTGACCAAAATTCTTGTCACAAATGTCACTCGTATAGAGTATTTTACCTGTATGGGTTCTCTGGTGTCCTGAAAGAGCTAAGTGGTGCCAAAAACTCTTCTCACATTTGGTACATTTATAAGGTTTCTCTTAAGTGTGGATCCTCTGATGTGAAATAAGTTCGAGCTTTAGATGAAAGTTTTCTCACACATATCACATCTATAAGGTTTCTCCCCACTATGGGTTCTCTCACACATAATAAGAGCTAAGTTTTCACAGAAGCTTCACTCGCATTCAAGGCACTGGTATATCTGATCATATATCTGAGCAGTCTTATTATGCACATGGATAAAAATCTTTCTACCCTTCTGAGGACATGCATAATATATTTTTCTTTTTTGAGTTCTCTGATTACAGCTCACTTCTGAAGTGTACATATTCTATGACTCTCTCCAAGGGAGTTTTCCACTGGTCTTCTTGACCCATCATTGTTTTAACAGTCATGTTCTTGATAAGAATTTGAAAGCTACATCTTCTTTAGGTCTTTTAGTCATATGTAGTTCATGTCTAAAAATTTCCAGCACCATATATACTACTTTCTTACTTGGTATTTTCAAACCTAGAATCTAAACGAAGGAAAGGAAGTCTATACTTCCTGGTCCTGAGAATTTGCTTTCTCAAGGAAGATAGTATTAGGAACAAAAGAGAAGACCAATGGTAAGTCATAAAAAATGAGAAGGTTTTCTCTTTTTCCATAGGTAGAATGGTGTGTTTATGTATGTAAAAAGAGACTCAAAGAGTCTCTTTCCTTTTTAGTTCTAAAATGTGTCTGATCCAGAACCATTCACAGAACTCAATTCTTCCCTTTCCCAGGCAGTCCCGGTGACGCCTCTCTGGCTAAAGACAGCATTTCTGGTTACTCTCCACACACTGGGATCTGGGCTTCCCGGTGGCCTTAGGCTCTTCAGCGGTGGCCCTGAGGGCCCAGTTTAGGAAAGTGGAGAAAAGCAGACACGGGAACGCTAACAGGAACAAACACGGGGATAGAACTAAGCCGCCCACTGTGCACTTTAATAGCCGAGAAGTCCAGCTACTCGAGCCCTTTCAGCCTGGATGTGAAGCGGCAGTCAGGACTCTGCCCCCACAAATCACTTTTGAACACTTTAAAGAGGTCTTGTGCAGCAGATTTGCATAATGTAATCCGTGTTTTGATTTCTTGACTGCTGCTTCCATGAGTGTTGATGGTTGATCTGAGCAAAGTGAAGTCTTTGACAACTTCAGTCTTTTCTGCATTTATCATGATTTTATTTATTGGTCTGGTTGTGAGGATTTTTGTTTTCTTTACGTTGAGGTGCAACTTTACTAAAGGTTGTGGTCTTTGATCTTCATCAGTATTTAAGTCCTCTTTGCTTCCAGCAAGCAAGGTTATATCTCAGGTCGTTAATGAGACTTCTCCAATCCTGAGGCCATGTTCTTCTTCATATAAACCAGCTCCTCAGATTATTTGCTCAGCATATGGGTTAAATAAGTATGGTGAAGAATACAACCCTGGCAACACTTTTCCTGATCGAAACCATTCAAACCTTTTTCTGTTTGAACAACTGCCTCTTGGTCTATGTACAGTTTCCTTGTATGCACAAGAAAATGTTCTGGAATATCCTTTCTTCACAATGTTGTCCATAGTTTGTCATGATCCACACAGTCAGTAAAGCATAAGTAAACATCTTTATGGTATTCTTTGCTTTTAGCCAAGATCCATCTGACATCAGCAGTGATATTCCTAATTCCATATCTCCTTCTGAATCTGGCTTTAATTTCTGACAATGCCCTTGTCGATGCACTGCCATTTTTTATCTTCAGCAAAATTTTACTTGCTTGTGATGTTAATGATTTAGATGATTTCAGCATTCCATTTCTTTAGAATGAGCACAGATATGGATGTCTTCCAATCAGTTGGCCAGGTAGTTGTCTTCCAAATTTCTTGGCATAGATGAGTGAGTGCCTCCAGTGCTGCATCAGTTTGTTGAAAGATTTCAATTTGTATTCCATCAACTCCCAGAACCTTGTTTTTCACCAATGCCTTCGGTACAACTTTACACTTTTTCCTTCAGTACCATCTGTGTACCATCTGTTCTTGATCATATACTAACTATTTCTTGAAATGGTTGAATATCAACCATTTATTTTTGGTACCGTGACTCTGTGTGTACCTTCCACGTTCTTTTTATGCTTTCTGTATCATTCAGTATTTTGCCTGTAAAATCCTTCAGTAGTACAAGTCGAGGCTTGAAAATTTTTTTTCAGTTCTTTCGGCATGACAAATGCTAAGCATGTGGTTGCGTTTTGTTTTTCTAACTCTAGATCTCTGCACATTTCAGTGTAATACTTGACTTTGTCTTCTCAAACTGCCTTTGAAATTTTGGGTTCAGCTCTTTTACTTCTTCATTTCTTCCATTTTCTTTAACATCTTTATGCTCGAGAGCAGTTTTCAGCCTCTTTCTTACATTCATTTTGTTTGGGTTTTTGTTGTTGTTGTTCTTATTTTTTTATTTTTATTGTGAATTGAGAGAAGGTTTACAGACAAGATCATCAGTTCTACATTCAACAAATTATACACTTTATTTCATCTCAGTGATTACAATCCCCTCCCTGCAAAAACAGTTATCCTACTTCGTACCTTGTTGTCGAAGTCCTGTGTCGGGGTCCCGCCTCGACAAGAAAGTGTGGGTATCACAAAGAAGGGAGATCTGGCGGCAAAAGTGATAAAGAAAGAGAGAGACGAAATATATACAAAAAAGACAAACACATAGATATGATGCAAGCTGGCAGGTAGACAGATCGGCAAACATTGCCTAGCATTGCCAGCATTGCATTGCAGAATTCACTCTACCTCAGCCTTTTATTCTCTTTTTTAGTGAGGGATTTGTTACAAAGGAAGGATGTAATTCACTCAGGGAGGATGTCACAAAGGGAGGATGTGATTAAGACAGGATATGGAACTGAAATGTGATTAATCATTCAAAACAGGACATAATGATTCACAGGAACAACTTTTAAGATATTTTCATAGTTTTTCTTAACAACCTAACATTTTTATTTTTACAGAAAAAATGGTTCAATCAAGCTGTTATATATTAACTTTTAGGCTTAAATGATCTAGAGTAGCAACGTACGGTTTCTTAAGGATACATAACATAAAGCAAGGTTCCTGAAAGGAGCCAAGCAGTCTCTGTACACTTTGCAAACTTTTGTTTGTGAGCAAGATCTCAGGCACAGGGCTTCATTTATCTATACCTAAAATGCTACATTGTTCTTAATATTCCTATATACTTTCAGGAGGAAGGAGAGCATCTGGGTTAAACTGATTCTGCATATGCTGGCCCCTCATTAACATCTTATATTTCACAAAGAACAAAGCAAAAATATTTGATGTACACATACAAAACAAAGCACATATATTCATTTATGTGGCCTAAGGGCATATTCTACAAGGCAGCCTCCTGCCTGCAGGCACATAGCCTTACTCAATCCATGGGCATGGAGTCCGCAGCTGCTCTGTCTCTCCATGCCACTGCTTCTGCCACCATCTCTTCTGTCAATGCTTTTCTAGATAAGGATCTCATGCTTTGTTCAAGCTCTTCCATCTTGATGGTCCTGGGATCATCGTACTCTGTAATTCAACTGCAAAGCTTATGGACTTGCCTGTACTTCTTCCACTACTTGAAGTAGCAGTGGACATTGGCCTAGCTGCGGTATTATTCATCTCTGCTTTAATGACACTTGTAGGCATGGCTGTGGGTCCCGTGTGAAGAATGTGGGGATGGAGAAGGTGCGGTGTCTGCTGCAGCAGCTCAGAAAGGGGCGGGACAGGAGAGGGGCAGAGTACTGAAAGGGAAAAGGTAACTCAGTAGGGTGAAGGGGGAGTGTTGCAAGATGGCGTGAGCAGGGCTCCCAGGATGGGGCAGGGGTAATGAGAAGGAGGGCGTGGCAATACGCCACCCTACCACTAGCCTCTCTTACATCCATTTTTGTCTTTTCATTCTTTCCTGTCTTTTAAATTACCTTTTGCTTTTTTCCTATTTGATGTTCTTGATGTCATCCCACAACTCTTCTGGTCTTCAGTCATTAGTGTCTAGTGCATGAATCTGTTCTTGAGATGGTCTCTAAATTCAGATAGGATATGTTCAAGGTCATATTTTGATTCTTGTAGACTTGTTTTCATTTTCTTCAGCTTCAGCCTGAATTTGCATGTGAGTAATTGATGGATTGTTCTACAGTCTGCCTCTGGCCTTGTCTTGGTTGATAATATTGAACTTTTCCACCATTTCTTTCCACAGATGTAGTCAATTTGATTTTTATGTATTCCATCTGGTGAGGTTCATGTGTATAGTCATCTTTTATGTTGTTTAATAAAGGTATTTGCAATGATTAAGTCATTGGTCTTACAAAATTCTACCATGTGATCTCCTGCATCATTTCTATCACCAAAGTTATATATTCCAACTACTGCCACTTAACTCTTTGTTTCCTATTACCAGTAATCATCAATTCATCTTGATTGCATGTGTGATCAATTTCAGACTGAATTTTTCATCATCACTGACTTTTTAGTGGTTGGTTTGCAAATTTGAATAATAGTGGTATTAATTGGCCTTCCTTGTAGGCGTATGGATATTATCCTATCACACACAGGATTCTACTTCAAGATAGATGTTGAAATGTTCTTTTTGATAATGAATGCTATGTCATTCTTCTTGAAATTGTCATTCCTGGCATAGAAAACCATATGATTGTAAATTTGTAAATATAAAAGTGGTCAGTCCATTTCATTTCAGTACACTAATGCCTAGGATATCAATCTTTATATGTTCCATTTCATTTTTGACACCATTCAATTTTTCTAGATTCATTCTTAGTACATTCCATTTTCTGATTATGAATGGATGTGTATAGGTGTTTCTGGACTTCTGGTGTGGCATTGTGGGTTCATTGTACTGGACTGCAAAGTCATTTTGAACCACAAGGTTGGTGGTTCAAGCTCACCAGTCACTCCTTGGAAACCCTACACAGAGTCGCTGTGGATCAGAACCAACTCAACAGCACTTAACAACAACAACATAGCTATTTCTTCTCATTTTGAATTGAATTCCATCAGCAAATGAAGGTCCTGGAAGCTTTATTCCATTTGTATCATCATGGTCAGCTCTACTTTGAGGAGACAGCTCTTCTATAGTTATATTTTGAATGCCTTCCAACCTGAGGAGCTCATCTTCTAGCACTATATCTGACAATGTTGTTGTTGTTAATTGCCATCAAGTTGGTTCCAACCCATAGTG
>NW_006408522.1:32445000-32449287 GCF_000296735.1 Chrysochloris asiatica | reverse complement strand
TTATTTCATTTGTTAATTTGATGGAAACTTTTTTTTAATAATCATGAGTGTCCCTGAAACACTTCAGTTCTCCTTATCTGTGTCAGGGCAAGTGTATGGATGAAGAGTGGAGAATGTGTAAAACCTCCATTTCTGAGCCAGGTTTCCCTCCACCATAGATGGCTTGGCTGTAGACTGGACTGGAAATCAGGACACTGTGTTTTAGCCCTGGCTCTCTCCTAAAGTATTGATTTTCATCTTTGATTTTTGTAAATTTGGTCACATTTAACTTTTCTGGGCCTTGTTTATTTATAAAAATGTCATAATAGGACTTGTTTTTGTTGTAAAGTGCCGTCAAGTCCAACCCATAGTGACCCTGGTATAGGGTTTCCAAGGAGCAGCTGGTGAGTTTGAACCACCAACTTTGCAATTCTAAAGACTTTGCATTCTGATGCATTAACCCACAGTGCCATGATAGATAGGACTAGATATATAGATTTCCTTCCAGAAATAAAATTTTGTGATTACTGTATCTAGCTTGGAATCCTGGTGTGGCACTGTAGGATAGGTACTAGACCGCTATCAGCGATTGAGACCCACCAGCCACTCTTATGAAACTCTGTAGAGGGATGCTATGAATCGGAATTGAATTGATGGAACTTAACAATAACAACAATAACATTATTAGTTTAGATGATTGACTTCACTGGTACTTGATTTAAGAATCCCAAGGGCAGGACTTGTGTCTACTTTGTAATTCCCAAAGTGTCCAGAACATTGTAGGTGCTTCATAACAGTTTAGTAAATGTGTATATGAATTAATCTGCCATTTTTCTGCCATTGTTATAGTTTTTTGTTTATTGGTGCAGAGTACCAATAAACAATGTTTAGAATTCTCATGCATCCTCATTTTAATGTTTATTTTCAAGGCAGGACAAGCAAAAGACTTCTTGGAACCTCTTTTGGAAGCTAAAAAAGCCGGTCTGAAATTGGCATTGCATCTTTCAGAGGTAAATAATACTGTCTTAGGCTACAGAGAGCAAATTACAATGGAAAACAATATTATTTTTAAATGACTAAAATGAAACATAGCTTAAAAAAAATTTTTTTTAAAGGGGAAAGTGGAATTATGTTTAATGTTAATGAAAATGATAAAGGCATGACTTGCTTTAGTCCCCAGTGTTACCATTTGTATCTTTTTATGGCTATTGACTCGTAGTCCAGCTATGGATACAAATAGCTCAGTGAAATCTTATTTGAGAAAATGCCTGGATTGCCACCACCAGTCTTGTCACTCACTGGCAAGCTGACCTCAGGAGGAACAACAAAGCATGTCATGTGTCCTCCTTGTGGAAGGGACCTGAATGCATCATATGCAATGGCAAGAAAGGAAGTGACTTGTCCTTGGTGTCATGTTGTAGGGCTCAGGAAGCTCCTGTGCTGTTGATCCCCCAACCTTTCAGACTCTAGCTGCTTGGCAGCATGAACACAGGGGCAGATAGTGTGCAGATAAAGGCTAGAGAAGTCAGTTTCTTAAGTATATGATTTTGAAGGGAAAAAAGGGGCTCTCCTGTGCTTTTCTTCATTTTACAGATGGATTTACTTTCTATCTCAGTTTTACCTTTGTTAAGTGCAGGTAGTAATATTGTACTTACTTTACAGGATTATTGTGAGTATTAAATGGAGTGGTATATAAAGGTTAAATAGTATGGATTAAAGATTTTTTTAAAAACCCACAGACCTTCTTGCCAATAGTTGTGTTTTTCATGTCTGAAGACAGAGGGGTTTGATTGGTGGTGGTGGTGGTGGTGGTAGTTATGCGTTGTTGAGTCTGTTCCAACTCATAGTGACCCTTTCTAGGATTTCTAAGGCTGCAAATCTTAATGGGAGCAGAAAGCCCCATATTTCTCCTATGGAGAAGATGGTAGATTCGAACTACTAACCTTGTGGTTAGCAGCCCAACTCATAACTTCTGTGCTACCAGGACTCCTTGGGGTTCAATTGTGATTAAGTGTTGTTGAATCAGTTCCGACTCATAGCAGCCCTTTATAGAGTTTCTAAGGAGCAGCTGTTGAGCTTGAATCGCTGACCTTATAGTTCAAATTGACCTTTCAGTCCAGCGCATTAACCCAATTGAATTAAGGATCGGTAATTTAGTGGCCAGTCTCACAAACCTATACAGGGTTGCTGTGAGTCAAAGCTGACTCGATGGCTCACAATAAGAACAATTTAGTTTTGTTGTTAAGTGCCGTCAAGTCGGTTCTAACCCATAGCAACCCTGTATAGGGTTTCTGAGGAATGATTTAGTGGCAGAACTTAAAATTTCTAGGATCCATGTTTCTACACTTTGTCTGTAACAGACCCTTCATCTTCTAGCTAACCTGATGCCTGACTGAAGTCACTGGTTGATATCATGAATAGCCCTAGTCACTATGACCTCTGGTTTTTGTGGACAGCATCAGAACTTGCTCATCTTTTGAAACCTTTTCCTTAGTTTCTATTGTATATCTCATGTGGGACTTATATGAGAATTTATGTAAAAATACAGAGAGTAAGTCTTATTATTATTTTTAGAATCCTGACTTGGCACTGTAGGATAAGCACTGAACTGCTAATCACAAGGTGGGAAGTTCAAGCCCACCAGCAGCTCCTCAGAAACCCTATATAGG
Organism: Chrysochloris asiatica; assembly: GCF_000296735.1. Lineage (NCBI taxonomy): Eukaryota > Metazoa > Chordata > Mammalia > Afrosoricida > Chrysochloridae > Chrysochloris > Chrysochloris asiatica. Next base: position 32,446,639 of record NW_006408522.1, on the reverse strand, counting down.
GTCACTCTGAATAGGAACCAACTCAGTGGCAATAATATTATTATTGATTTTAGAATTATTAGGGTCATTGAACTGAATCTAGAATATTGGGGAGTGACTGGAAAGATAAAAAGTGAAGAAAGCTGGAAATGTATAAGTACATAAGCTCAGAGGTAACTTACTCAAAATGACAGAGTACCTGTCTATAGCAAAGAAATGCTTCTTAAAGGACCATTGAAAGAGATCATTGATCCTTTTCTCACTTTTTATTTTTCTTGAGATTCCATGCCAGAAAAAAGAAACACAAATGTTCCTGGATCTGCTTCCAGACAGAATTGGGCATGGGACATTTTTTAAGTCCTCTGAGGAAGGATCCCTGGATCTGGTGGACTTTGTGAGGCAACATCGGATACCACTGGGTAAGGCTTACTGTTTCAGGTCTTCAGACAACCTCTTCCTCCCACTCTCCCAAAAGTGCTGTACTAAAAAGCAAATATCATTTAGAAAATAAAAGATGCATGGTGTGTGTGTTTTCTGAGCCTCATTTAGTTACCGAAAGTTTTAGTTTCTTCTAGAATAGAAGTTCCATGAGGGAAAGGAACTTGTCTTTCTTGACTACTGCTACATTCCCCAGTGCCTAAGATAGTATCTTACCCTCATTACTTACCTATTGAAGGAATAAAGGTTGCTTAGTATTTTGAAATGGCATTAATGTAATTAACATGTTATGAAAATATGTAACATTCACTTAAAAATTAAATGTAGAAAATTCCAAGTATATCTTACATATCTATTGATCAGTACACACTTGTCTCTCTTCATTTATATACTTGAAGCAGTTTTTATTTAACAACAAATATTTATAGAGAACTTAACCTGCTCCAGGCACTGCTAGTTGCTGGAATTAGAGCAGGAAATGAAACAAACAGACATGGTTCTTTTTCAAGGCACTTCTATTCCAGTGGAAGATAGATAGACAGCAAGTACATAAGAGAATATTTTTATTTTGTTAGGAAAATTCAACAGGCTGATAATAATAGTGATTAGATAACCCCTTTAAATTGGAAAGTCTTACGAAGAAGAAAGCATTATGCTAAACAATGTTTTACTAAATGAGCAATTTGCTGAATTTACAAATTGACCAATTTGCAAAAACACGTGTGTGAGTAGAATTTTCAGTTCACATCAGATGTATTTTTTCTTTTTCATAAGGAAATTTTCAAGTATAGAAATGTAGAATTATCAGTCCCCACATATGCGTCATTAGGTTCAACAATTTTACATATTTTGCTAATCTTATTTCTTTAATTCTACCCTAATTTTTGTGATATGAAGATAAAATGGTCAACTAAACTTAACAGAAATCTTCAAAAGCTGTTGAAATCCAACTGTCTCATTTGTGAAATGACACAGTATCTGGGATTTGATCTTATGTGTGTTTTTGTTTGTTTTTTTCCTGGAATAATTTAGAACAAAACCAATATATTGTGTCATTTCACAAACGATTTGCTGTCTCTTAGACTGAGTGACCCTGTGTTGAAGCTGCTTAACCCAAATGGCAGAGGCCATCATCAGTCAGGTTGTGGAGGAGGCCAGTACAGGAATTTATTCATAGTAGAAGCTGTGGGGATCATGACAAGCTATGGACAACATTGCAAAG
>NW_006408522.1:32442123-32444245 GCF_000296735.1 Chrysochloris asiatica | reverse complement strand
ATCATATTTGGTAAGGTGGAGGGTCAGAGAAAAAGAGGAAGACCCCCAGTGAGATGGATTGGCAAAGTGGCAGCATCAGTGGGCTCAAGCGTGGCAGCAGTTGAGGTTGGACCAGGACCAGGAAGTATTTCATTCTGTTTTCCTGATGATTGCTATGTATTCGCACTGACTCGATGGCATATAACAACAACATTCTTAAAAGGGCTTACTTGCTTAAAAACAGCAGGTGGTAAATAGATAGTTATCTGGGAAGTCTGATGGGTTCCTTTGAAGCCATGAAAAAAGGACACTTTTCTCCTGGCTTTTAATTATGCTTTAGCTCTCAAGCTGAGCTACAGTTTTCTGTTAGCCTCCACTAGAAGACCTGGAAGGAGCCCTGGTAGCATAGTGGATTACGAGCTGGCTGATAACTGCAAAATCAGTAGTTTGAATCTACCAGTTACTCCACAGGAAAGAGATGAGGCTCTCTGATCCCATAAAGGTTTATAGCTTCCTCTGATGAGTCTGAACCCCTGACCTTGCAGTTCAAACCAACTTTGCGGTCAAGTGCATTGTCCTTCAGCACCACACCAGGACTCCATTTGTGATTAGGAAAATGTAAATTAAACCACAACCACATACCAATAAACAGCTATTAGAATTACAGAAATTTAAAAGGTAGATCATAATAAATGTTGACAAGGTGTAGAGGAACTAGAACTTTCGTGCACTGCTGGGAATGTACATTAAAGTGGTACAATCAAAAGATTTATAGCCTCAGAAACTTTGTGAGTCAGAACCGATTCAGTGGCATATAGCCATCACCACCAACACCACAAGGTCTGGAAGAAGTGCATAGCCCTTCAAAAGACCCTTTGGCTTCAGACTTGTATGAAAACTAAACTTGCTGGAGCCATTGAAACTTGTTGTTGTCAGGTGCCATTGAGTCGGAACCGACTCATAGTGACCCCATGCACAGCAGAACAAAACAATGTCCGATCCTGGGCCAACCTCACTACCGCTGCCTCACTTGATGTCATCAATGATGCCACCTGGCCGATCCATCTCGTTGGGGGTCTTCCTCTTTTTCTCTGACCCTCCATCTTACCCAGCATGACATCCTTTTCTAGCGACTGTTTCCTCCTGACAATATGTCCAAAGTATGAGAGATGAAGCTTAGCCATCCTGGCCTCCAAGGAGCACTCTGGCTGCACTTCTTCCAAAACAGATCTATTGGTTCTTTTGAAACTTAGGAAACCCCAGAATGAAATGTTCAAAATTAATCTTTAAACCTTGAAACAAAATGTTCCATGAAATAATCATTAAACTAAGCAGCTATTTAGTCCAATTAATGTTTGCCTTGAGTATAGTGCTCATGGACAAGTTAATGTAAAGTGTGGGTGAGAACTTTAAAGGGCAGTGAGCCTAAATTAATGGTGATGAAACAGTATGGGTAGAGATAATGAGAATGGTGGCACAGTGAAGTATGGAACCAACGTTATTAAACTGTATGTGGAGAAACTGTGAATGGATGTGTGTTGGATTGTGTATATTGCCACCAAAAAAAAAATTTTTTTTAAATCCTTCTGACCTGCCATAATTCCTTGCCTTCTTTCCGGTGACTGAGTTACCTCACTCCACCTCCCTTCCCCACACTCAGGGTAGCACATAGTGTGAATAAAACCCCAAAAGCCCCCTGATATCTAGTCAGTTCTGACTCGTTTTTGTTGGTATGTGCTGTGGAGTCAGTGCTGACTCATAGCGACCCTGTACAGTGTTTCCGAGACTATAAATCTTTATGGGAGCAGAAAGCCTCATCTTTCTTCCATAGAACAGTTGGTAGTTTTGACCTGCTGACTGTGATATTATTAGCAGGCTGATTCATAGCTATCCTGTATATGGTTTCTGAGGCTGTAAATCTTTATAGAGAAGACCACCTTATTTTTCTACTACTAAAAGCCAGTGATAAGGAGCTCTGGTAGCGTAGTGGTTACAAATCGGACTGTGAACCAAAAGGTGCATTGAAGGAATTGGCAAAGAACAAGGCACCAAGAATTGATGGAATAAAATTGAAATCTTTCAAGAAAATGAGGCGGCACTGGAGGCACTCACTCATCTATGCCAAGAAATTTGGAAGACAACT
>NW_006408522.1:32437476-32440668 GCF_000296735.1 Chrysochloris asiatica | reverse complement strand
TTTGCATTTCAGATGGCTTTGCAGTGGCGGTGTTAAAATCCCTGTGTGGTATAATTGACTGCCATAAATTGCAGCATTATTTTTCTTGTACAACTTCACTAACTGAATACAGAGTTCTGCACATTAAAAAATAAAAAAAAGTTGAAGACTGCATTAACCCTGAAACTACTGCCCTAAAATAATGCTTAACCTTAACCAAAAATATCCCCTGATATCTTAAAACCAAACAGTTGTTGTTGTTGCTATAGGTGCCATCGAGTCAGTACCAACCCATAGCGACCTTATGCATAGCAGAACGAAACACTGCCCGATCCTGGGCCAACCTCACTGTCGTTGCCACGCTGGAGTCCATCGATGCTGCTAGTTGGCCAGTCCATCTAACTGGGGGTCTTCCTTTTTGTCTCTGAAATCCTCCACCATACCAAACATGATATCCTTTTCTCCCAACTGGTCCCTCCTGACAATATGTAATATGTCTGAAGTATGAGATGAAATTTGGCTATCCTGGTCTCCAAGGAGCACTCTGGCTGCACTTCTAGTTTAGCTTAAGTAGTTAAAGAATGTATACCTTAAGCATGGTCTCTTTGGGATCAAATTGATGACAGCAACTCCAAAGATTCAATAGGAAGCTTAAGGGGATAGTGAGTTTGGTAATGGGGGAAGAATAGCTTGGAAAAAGAGGATGAGAATGTCACTGAGCTATGCAAGTTTTTTTGGTTTTCGATTTTTTAAAGTCAATTTTGTAAAATAATGAATTACTGCAAATTATGTATTTATGAGTATTTGGTAAACATAAAATGAGTTACCTGCTTTTAATAAGAGGCTTTCTTTCTTTCTTCTAGAATTCTGTTTGACTTCAAACATCAAAAGTCAGACAGTACCTTCTTATGATCAACATCATTTTGGATACTGGTACAGCATTGCCCATCCCTCTGTGATCTGTGTAAGATGTTTTGTATGTTATTTCTATTTAGTCCCTGAGTTGTATTAAGTCAGATGTTCACTACTTAGCTGACTTCCACTCCTTGCATGAATGAGGGAAACGCTCAAGTAGAAGGATGAGAGGTGGTTGGGGCATGAGAGAGAAAAAACAACACCTGGTGCTCAGCACCCATCTGTTGTGATTCTGCTTTGCTCTATATGCACTCACTCTGAGCATGGAGTTTTGTTTTGTTTTTTTAAACTCTCTGGATGATTTTAATACGCACCTAGGTTTGAGGACCACTGCTTTGCAGTTTTTGTTTTAAAGTATAAACAAATCAGTGTAATTAGAGATAATTGTCCAACTTTTGCATTTATGGGTACCTATGTAGATTCTTGGAAGATGCATGCTAAATAGGAAAATAAGCCCTAAGCAAATAGGTTGTTTTTTAAAAAATCATTTCCTTATTCATTTTGAAATTTTTTTGCTTATATTGGCAGACTGATGATAAGGGTGTTTTTGCAACAAGCCTTTCTCAAGAGTATCAGCTAGCAGCAGAAACATTTAATTTGACTCAGTCCCAGGTGTGGGACCTGTCATATGAATCTATCAACTACATCTTTGCTTCGGACAGTACGAGATCTGAACTAAGGAAAAAGTGGAATCATCTGAAGCCCAAAGTGTTACATTTTTAAGGTGTAATAAGGTGAACTACTCTCAAGTTATGTGTGCAGCAAGATCTCCTTGCAATATTCCACTTAGTAAATCATCCTCTACTTCCTTTGAAGCATAAAATACCTTGGGCTCCATGGTGTGCAGTAAGTATGTATGAAATTTACTAGCAGGCTCTTATGTCTTACACGGCTTACTAACATGTTTCCTGCTGAAAGGACTTGCTGATTACTCCATGTAGATTCTTTTTCTTTTTTTTTAATTTAGCAGTTTCTTCCCATTGTTGTTAGGCACTATCTATTTGGTTCCAACTCATAGCTACCCTCTGCACAACAGAATGAAACTGCCTGGTTCTGCACTATCCTCACAATTGTTATGTGTGAATCTCTTGTTGCTGCCACTGTGTCATTCCATCTCATTGGAGGGCCTCCTTTTTTTCACTGACCCTCCACTTAATCAAAGGAGCTCTGGTAGCATAGTGGGTATGAATCGGGCTGCAAACCTTAAGGTTAGCAGTTCGAAACTACCAGCTGTTCCGCAGGAGAAAGATGAGGCTTTCTGCTCCTGTAAAGATTTACAGCCTTGGTTGCTATGAGTCGGAACTGACTCCACGGCACATAACAATAACCACTGTACCAAGAATGATGTCCATCTCCAAGGATTGGTCCTTCCTGACAACATGCTCGAACTATAAGAGACGAAGTCTTGCCATCCTGGCTTCTAAGGAGCATTCTGGTTGTATTTCTTCAAACACAGATTTGTTCGTTTGGGCAGTCCATGGTACAGTATTCTTCACTAACACCATAATTCAAATGCTTCAATTCAAGTCTGGCCTAGATGTCTTCTAGGATCTTCCTTTTTCATTGTCCAGTATGCATATGAAGTGATTGAAAATACCTTGTCTTGGGTCAGGTGCCCTTAGTCCTCAAAGTGACATCTTTGCTCTTCAACACTTCAAAGAGGTCTTGTGCAACAGATTTGCTTAATGCAATATGTCATTTGAGTTCTTTACTACTGCTGTTGAGTGTTGAATGTGGATCCAAACAAAATGAAGTTTTGATAACTTCAGTGTTTTCTCAGTTTATTTATCCAGTTGTAAAGATTTTTGTTTTCTTTACATTGAGATGCAATCCATACTGAAGGCTGTAGTTTTGATCTGCATCAGTATTTTCCCAGTGATGATTATAAAGGAAAATCAAAGTGATTTCTCAAGAGGACAAATTTTAGTGTCTAAATAACATGAGGAAAGGGGAAAACATTGCTACCAAGCCTGTTAGCCTTCTAGCTCATGACAACAGTTCTGCAGGTTGTTGTGCTTGAATCAGACTGTTTACTTGCTCTATCTGTGTAAGTATTCTTCAAGACTGCTGACTTCAGGCTATACTGCCCACAGTGCATTTATGTGAACTCCCAGCAGTCAGGGTTAATGCACTTTGAGGTGACCCTAGTGACAGATAAAGCCAGCTGCTGAGAAATGACTTTATTCTTGTAATTCTTGTAATTGTATCATCAGTACTTGAAAAGAATGGAAGTCTCTGCTCCAGTTTTGATAATATATCTAATTTTTAAAGTGATTGTAAACTTTATAACCCATTTTT
>NW_006408522.1:32412988-32435880 GCF_000296735.1 Chrysochloris asiatica | reverse complement strand
AAGCCTGTCACTTCTTGCCTTTGTAGCCCTCCCACTTTGGGTAGCTAATGTCCAAGTTGCCCATCCTTGTCTACCCTGTGTATCAAGGGGGTGGGAATGATCCTTGCTGTTAAGATTTGTTCCCTCTTTTGAGCTACTGCATCCATAGGTATAGGTCACGTTCATCAGATTACTCTTTTTTTCCTTTTCTTGTCAAGTTTTGATCATCCAGCCATTGGAGCCAGGTCAAGTGGGTATTGTCTGCAAGTGTGGGTGTTCTTGTGCATATGCCCTCTCTTCTTATCATCTGGACACTTCTCTCTCCACTCTAGACCTCTGCGGCAATGTCACTGTCTCTGGGCCCAATAGTCCCCAGGTCTTGCCATACTGCTGGCCAACCAGGTCTCCACCCTGGTTCACAGGAGTCTATTGAACGTGGTAGGACTTAGCTCACCACTTCATTGCTCACTTCCCTGTATTGGTGACCAATGTGGTCACAGACCGCATGTCTGCTCCTATATCCCCCCTGAGTCTTAGTCTTGAAGAAGTATCCTCTGTTCTAGCCGCTCCATGCTAGGCTTGAAGCCACTGTTTTGATGAGCCCTTTTTAAGGCACTTTAACAAGACTTGTGGTGCTGTGGGTTAAGGCGTTGGACTGCAAAGTTGATTTGAATGACAAGGTTGGAGCTCACCAACAGCAATGAGGCACTTGTTAAGTGCTGTTGAGTGGGTTCTGACTCATAGTGACCCTGTGTAGGGTTTCTGAGGAGCTGCTGGTGAGTTTGAACTGCCGACCTTGTAATTCAAGCTGACCTTGTAGTTCAGTGCTTATTCTATAGCACCATACCAAGATTCCATAATGAGACTAAGACAAGTTTATTACGGATAGAAGTTGCTTATAGCCATCTACTCACTGCAAAGACATCTTTAAACACATTTTATTAGGAATAAACCCATGTTATGTCTGAATTGGAACTCTAGTAGCAATATTTGACTTTCCCTCATACTTGTATATATTTAACACCTGTATTTAGCATGTCACTTTAAGCCCTGCTTGCTCAATGCTTAAGCACTTGGTTGCTAACCAGGTCAGTAGTTTGAACCTTCCAGAAGCTCTGCATAAGTAAACACCTGGCAGTCTTCTCCAGTAGATTACAGTCTAGGAAACAATATGGGGCAGTTTTACTTGTCCTATAGTCACTAGGAGCCCTGGTGTGGCACTGTGGGTTAATGCACTGGACTGCAAAGTCGCTTTGAACCACAAAGTTGGCAGTTCTAGCTCACCAGTGGCTCCTCAGAAACCCTATACAGGGTTGCTGAGTTGGAAACAACATGACAGTACATAACAACAACATAGGGTCACTAAGTCAGAATTGATTTGATGGCACACAACAGTAACTTTAAGCATAGTGGACTTGGTTCTCATAGAAAGAATGCTTGAAGACAGTATTTCTTGTTTTCTTGCACCTTTAGAAAGAGCAGATTCGACTGCAGAGAAAGGTCTGTGCATTAGGTTGAGATCAACTAGGTCTTCTGGTAAAAATTTGCCTTTGCCTTATTCCTTTTGCATGTTTTCTTAGTCTGGAAGTTAAAGAAATGGTCTTGGCCTTTTTTTTTAATGAGGCTCATTCTCCATGCCTAGTAATTGCAGGTCTTAGTGGATTGTGGAAATACAGATATCAAGGTGGGATTTTTGTTCTCATTTTTCTTGTGCTGTTCATGCCTAGAACATGACGATTCATATTTCCAGCTATCCCACACAGGAAGCCAAAGGCAGCATGTAAAGATTTACCTTTTCCTATCATCAATTTAGGAGCTCTGGTAGCGTAGGGGTTATGAATCGGGTTGCGAGCCACAAGGTCAGCAGTTCGAAACTACCAGCGGTTCCGTGGGAGAAAGATGAGACGGTCTGCTCCTGTAAAGATTTACAGCCTTGGAAACCCTGAGTAGGGTCGCTATGAGTCGGAACTGACTCCACGGCACATAACAACAACAATCATCAATTTGGGAGTCCTGGTGTGGTGCTGTGGGTTAATGTGCCAGACTGCAAAGCCGTTTGAACTGCAAGGTCGGTGGGTCAAGCTACCAGCTGTTCCTCAGGAACCCTATACAAGGTTGCTATGGGTCAGAACCAACTCGATGGCACTTAACAACAGATCATCAACTCAAGCATAACAATTTGCATATGTATTTTAAAAATCTGAAGTAACACCAAGCACTTTGGAAACATAATTTTTTATTAACATGGTATCCCTGAGAGGCAGATTAAGGTGTAAACAATATTCTAACTTTATAGGAAGGGAAATGGCTGAGACAAGTTGACTTAACATATAAGACATCTGAAACATTCATGTCTGTTGATACCCTATTTAATGCTTTTCCTACAAGACTGTATTCATAGATACACTAAATCTTTTTGACATTACAGCACACTTTCAAAATTATCTTGGATGGTGTTTCTTGTACCATCCTGTCTACTTAAGCAACATAATTGAGGTACCATCTTCCCTTCAGTCCTAATGAATGTTAGGAGAGTCTCTGTAGTAGGATAGAATCCCTCCAACACCAGAACCCTAATTGATCTCTCATCTAATACAGTAAAATATTGATGACAGAATATCTAATCTCCTTCACTCCTCTCCCAGGTCTATACCAGCCATAAAATTCTAATTTAATATGAAATGTTTAACAGCTCCATATCCCAAGTGGATATCTAGCCATATTCATCTCCCTCTGCCCTATCCTTCTCCAAAAGATGTAGTTTGTCTCCCATATGAGCTAAGACTGCTTGTCCTTCCTTTCCAGTGCTAGCTGGCTATTTCCTTATCAATAAATATAGCACAGTTCCTGGTCATGTCATACCGCCTCCTGGTCTACCTCTGGCACTCCATGTTTCAGATAAAGTGGTTCTTTCTGCCTACTGCACAGCCAACATCATACTAAAGTTTTGTGCTATCCCAAGCATGTCTGGAATCCTAGTGTGCTGCTGTAGGATAGGATAAGCACTGGACCACCAGTTGCAAGGTCAGTAGTAGTTCAAACCCACCAGCCACTCCTCAGAAACCCTATACAAGGTTGCTGAGTCACAGCTGACTCAACGGCACTTAACAAGCTTTATCTACTGTCAGTCTATACTTTGTCTTCTATACCATCTACACAAAACACCTTGCTCTCAAATTTCCCCATTCCTTACCCAGTCAGCACTCAATTTTGCAATTAATTTTGGAAAGTTCATCCTACCCTAAGTTACCCAGGAACTTTCCCTCTTGAATACATCCTGCTTCATGGAGCTTTCCTGAATAAAGACAATGATCACTCAGATTTTTCTAATAACAAACTCAAGTGCATTGGACCTCAATATTTACGGTGTTACTGACTAACTTTCTGGATTTCTCTAACAGTTGTAACTATATATATGTGCTTACTTATCACTGTCAGTGTCATCTGCTTTAGGTTGTAAGAAGGGCAGAGTCTGTTTAGCTTGTGCATATTTACAGTGCTTGTCATACTACTATAAACATTCAAGCAATTTAATACTATTTCATTAAGAGCAGTAATTACACTTGTATTTGAAGAGCTGCTTATAAAAATAAACATAGTCAGTTGAGTATGTGTGTGTGTTTCAGCCAGATTGGCAAATCCACTGACTAAAGATATCTTCCTTGACATTAAGGTATAAAGATTGTTGGTACTAAGTGGTGTGTTTTCCCAGTACACAAGTATGCGGTAGTGACTTTTGCTCATTGCAGGTTAGTAGTGAGCACCCACAGGATGCATAACACTATACTAGGTGTTTGGAGTATGTGGGATATGGAAGATTCACTATTGGCAACTTTAACTGCTTTCTCTGTCACACCCAGCTGGCTTCTGAACCACAAGAGACAGACAAAATTATATTGTGATGGTACAGAAAGAAAATCAAACCAGATTCTATAAACTAAGAAATTGGGGTTTACACCTCAATATTTATACCAGTTTTATCACCACATGTAACACCTAGGTTCTTGACAAGATGTTTCAAAGAGCAGAATCAAGATGGGTATTTAACTCTCCTTCTTTAGGACAACTTACTATGTGTGACAAATATGTCATTCTGAGCACAAGCTTCAATGTGCAAGAAAAGTCTTTTCTTTTTAGCACTTCCATTATTATTTAAAGAAGAGCTACTCACTCAAACAACCTTGCCCTGAGATGCTTCTGTGATGGGTTTATCCAGTCATAAATTCAGCTAAATAACAGGATGAGTATAGAAGGGTTCACATAAAACTCAGGAGATCTACTACTACATCTTCTTTATTTATCAAGGAAACAGCAAAGGCACTTAGAGGGAAAAGATGTTATCTGTGAATTTAGAAGCAGGCAGAGAGGAACTGAAATTCCCTTCATTCTTTAAGATGATTGCATCAGAAATTGGCTCAAAATCCAGTAGAAAGATAAAAAACAGTGTTGGTCCTAAAGTATTTCCCTAAGCTAGTTGGGCACAGAACAGGAATGGATCTCACTATTGGAAGACTTTACAAACAATATGTTTATAGAGGCTCTTTTTTAATTCTCATGGGCTGACTATGGTGCTGACTGTGACAAAAGCTTTTCTCGTGTATGGATTTCTCGGTGCTTATTAAGGGCAGAGCTTTTACTGAAGCACTTGCCACAATCATGACACCCATAGGGTTTCTCTCCTGTGTGGGTTCTGTGATGTGCACGTAAGTCAGAACTCTTACTGAAACTCTTTCCACAGACAGGACACACATGGGGTCTCTCTCCTGTGTGTATCCTCCTATGTGCACTAAAATGAGAACTGTTATTGAAGCTTTTTCCACACTCTTCACATTGATAGGGCTTTTCTCCTGTGTGAGTTCGCTGGTGAATTATAAGGCTTGAGCTCTGATTGAAACATTTTCCACACTCACCACACTGATAAGGTTTTTCTCCTGTGTGAATTCTCCTATGAGTAATGAAATTTGAACTGTCACGGAAACTTTTCCCACAGTCAAGACATTTGTAAGGTTTCTCTCCAGTGTGGATCCTCCGGTGTCTAATAAGACGTGCACTACGACTGAAACTTTTCCCACAGTCAGCACATTTATAAGGATTTTCCATCTGGTGGGATATCTGCTGCATGAAGTGGGAGTTTGGACCAAAGCTTTTGCTATATTTGAGATATTTATAGGGTCTCTCCCCCAAATAAGGTTTCTGGTGATTTAGGAGTTTCCCTAAGCTCCTCTCTGGGAGTTTTTCCCTTCTCTCCTCTGGGGTCTTTTCCCACTGCCTTCCTGATCGACTTTCACTGGCACTGCCTTTACCCTGATAATGATGCCGAGGAATTTTCCTTTCAGATCTTGCAAGCAATGTCCTGTGCAGTTGTACTTCCTCAGAAATATCCCGATTTAGATTCTTTTCATTCTCAAATCCAGCCTCGAAACCTGATACAAGAATAGAATATTAAAAGTTACTCATTTCCTCAGTGGTATGTAGAAGGGCATAGTAAACCTGGGAAAAGCAAGTATTGCAATTAGAGGATTCAATATAAAAATTAGGGCGCTCTGGATCCCAAATCATTCTCATCTATTAAAATTCCACTTTTTAAAAAAAGAATTCCAATGTTTTATTTGTCTACTTGGTAGCCTTATCACTTGCTTCTCATTTGTATTGCTATTTGTTAAGTACCATCAAATTGGTTCCGACTCAAAGAGACCCTGTATAGGGTTTCTGACAAGTGCTGGTGGATGTGAACTGTCAATCTTTTGACTAACAGTCCAGTGCTTATCTTACAGGGCCACACTGGGACTCCCTCTCATCTACATTGTTGATGTTAAGTACTGTTGAGTCAATTCCAACTCATGGCAACCCTGTATAGGGTGTCAAAGACGCTGTTGGGTTTGAACCACTGATCTTGTGGTTAGTCCAGTGCTATCCTACAGCGTCATACCAGGACTCCTACATGTTGTTGTTGTTAAGTGCCACTGAGTTGATTCCAACCCATAGCGACCCTGTATAGGGTTTCCAAGGAGCAGCTGGTGAGCTTGAACCACCGACCTTGCAGTTCAAACGACTTTGCAGTCTGACGCATTAGACCATAGCGCCATACCAGGACTCCTCCTACATAAGGGCTGATTAATAGCCTCTAGCCCTTCTGGGGGGTTGAGGGGAACTGCTGTAGGATAAGCACTGGACTACAAACTACAAGGTGGGCAGTTCGAGCCCACTACTGCTCTGTGGGAGAAAGACAAAGTTTTCTGTTCCTGCAAAGAGTTACAGTCACTCTGAGTCAAAACCTACTTGACAGCACTAACAACAACAGCCCTTCCAGGATACCCAGATCGTCAGAAAATCCTCAGTAGCGCAGGGAAAACCCACTGAATTTAGGACAAGACAATCACCATATTTATACAGGAAGGCTAATTTCTAATGCTATACTTTTTTGCCTCACCTCAGGCCTATCAGGAGACTATCCAGTTTCTGGTCTTTGCCAGGATCCTAAACTAGAAGGGAATGCCTGGGAGAATTTTTTTGGGGAAACTTCCATGTTTAGAAAGAGCTGTTATGAGTCACTTTACCTTAAATTCCAATCTATAAGAACAGAATAGACTAATAGTGATTTCCAAACAACAAAAGGCCTTCTGAGAGAGAAATATTGTTAGGAAGAGTCTCTTTAAAACAAGTTTCTTTGTCCTTGGAAAAATAATCACTCAGTGTTCCAAAACAACTACCTTAATGCCCAGGTGTTCTACTAAGCAACTTTTTAAAGAAAGGAAGAATATTCTCAGAACCAACTGACAGGTTCCTCTAGGTTTATCCCTATGAGAATTTGCAGTTACTCACATACTTCTGATAAACTCTGGATCCCAAATTTCTTGAATTAAATCTAAGCAAAAGAATGATATGTTCCCTAAAGCAGTATTTCTACCTGGAAACCCAGCACCTTCATTTACTAATGTGGCACAATTCAAAACGAGAAGAAACAGCTGCAGACATCCATTAGTAATGTTTTGGTCAGCAATAAAGAGGAAGACCCTTAACGAGATGGACTGACACAGAGATTGTAGCAATGGGCTCAAACATAGCAACAATCATGAGGATGACTAAGGACCAGGCAGCATTTCCTTCTGTTGCTATGAATGGGAACCAACTTGATGGCACCTTACAACAATAATGTGCTAAATAAGTACTTCACATAGTTCCTCATTTACATCAACCCTACAAGGTAGATAGATCTTAGCAGAGAAGCAAACTTACAAAGGTTAGGTAACTTGATCTAAGTTACTCAGCTGATAAACTAACAGATATCAGATTCACATACACATAACTCCAAAATTAGAATTATTCTCCCTACAATCAAGGAACCCATAGTGAAATACTTTTATATCCCCTCACTGAACTGATTTAATAGAAAAAGTTAGGGAAGAAAGAAAGTGATAGCAAGAAGAATCCGTGAGAGCTGGATATAGACACTAGTCCTCTTAGTCCTCAATGTGACGTTTTTTCCTAAATCCCATTGTCTCTTCTTTGCTATTTACACCTTAAGTAAAACTTACCACTGGGGCTCTGGAATAAGACTGGAGCACGTGTTAGGACAGCCCCTGGGGGTATCTCCATATCCTCTTCATCGCCATCAGAATCTTCTTCTAAGGTCTCTTCTGCCTCTTCAGCTTGCTTCTCAGTTTCGGCCTCATTGGTCCCTTGGATTGGGCAAGAAGCTGTCTCCTCTTCCAGGTCTTTACTCGGCAGGACAGCAACCTGGGTACTCACCAAAGCATCCATCTCCTCAAAGAATGGGCAGGTCTCTGGTGCTTGACCTTTCTTCACTTTCCGATAACTGGTTTGTAGACTTTTAAACTTGGTCCGACACTGCTCAGGTGTCCTAAGGAATCCATATTCCCATAATCGCTCAGCCACTGCTCCATACAGTTGACTGTTACGATGACAGTTTCGGAGCGCTTCATAAAACTGAGTCTCACTAAGAATTGCAAGGTAAGTCTTGGTCTCTTCATAGCCCCAGTGTACACCTGCCACCAGAAGAGAAATTTTAGCACTACTTAACCCAGAGCTTTAGAGTCTCAACTCCTCAGACCTACCATCTGCAACATTAAAAGAGATCTAAGCTAGGACTTACAGATAAAATTGTGTTTCCAAAAGTTATGTACACTCATTGTAGAATGTTTTGCTTTCCTATATCTACAGCAATTTTACAAAGACCTGCATTTCTATATTGAGAGGCTTTCCACTGAAGCCATCAATAAATACACAGATGCAAATGCACACCATCCATTTTTCTATCCTTCCAGTAGTTTAGAGTTCTAATCCTAACAGATAAGAGCTGGTCAGGGAAAAAAAGAACCACAACCCACCACTGTCAGCCTAACTTCTCTTCCCATTCATTTTCTACTTCCTAGGGTTTCAGTTTCCCAAGAAACTGCCTTTCAGAATCACATTGCTGCTTGATCCCTAACATAATCTCAAACAGCAAGCCAAGCAATGGCAAAGGACCTGTAGGGTATGAAAAGGGGAACTTATAGTCATGTCCCTTATCTGCAGGGGTACAAGTCTCTCTAGACTGGACATATGCTTGTGCAGCAGGTCCCCACTCTTAGGCAGTGCTTTTGGGATGAAGTCTCTGCTTCCTAAAGGTACACAAGGTCAAAGGAAAGGAGCTTCAACAGTCTTTCTCCCAAGTGAAAGCCAGCTGGAAGTTAGACTTCTCTTATTATCTTTCTCTCACGGAGAATAAAAGACAATGTGAAAGAACTGGAACACAAAGAAAAGCGCAGTGACAAAGTTTTAAAAAGAACAATGATAACACATCTACTCCTTCCCAATTATCTTGTTACATAGCATTTTTCATTTATGACAACAGTAAAACATCTAACCAACTCTGTTGTGCACTTATGTACACCTGGCAGTAATGAATGCTGAGGCAACAGTGATATGGGCTGTGATGGTTATAGCTGTGTGTCAGCTTGGCTGGGCCACGATTCTCAGTGGCTTGGCAGTTATGTAATGATCAGGTTATCTTCCATTTTCACATAAAACTGATTTTTGCATAAAGACCTGGTCTTTGGAACATAATCATGTCGATAAGTGAAGAAAGGGTGTAAAAACAACCAACATTTATTGAAAGATCCCTGGTTGTTCAGTGGTTAAGCATTAAAGTAGTAACTGAAGGTAAGTTAGCACTTCAAACCCACCAGCCACTCCGTGGGAGAAAGATGTGGCTGTGTGTTTTCATTATGATTACAGCCTTGAAAACCTTATGGGGCATGTCTGTTGGGTTTGGGGCAGGGGTATTTTGAGCACTTTATTATAGATTACTTTCTATGCCCCATGTTTGTAAGTGCCTTATCTACATTTATTTCAGTGATGAAAATGAAAGATGACAAAATACAAGACAGCTAGCACATAACTAAAGTAACATAGTAGATGAAATAAAAAATAGAAGAAACAGATCACTATTCATGTGGAATTACAACTTCAATGTGTTATTAAGTGCTGCAAAGTCAGTTCTAACCCATACTGACCTGTGGTATGGTTTCCAAGGAGTGGCTAATGAGCTTGAACAGCCAACCTTGCAGTTGTAGTTGTAGTCCTATGATTAACCTCCATTTTACAGTTGAGAAAAAACTGTCCAAGGTCACTGAGTTGGTTTGTAGTAATCAAAATTAGAATCAAAACCTCTTGACTCTGGATACAACCCAGATGTCAATGGATAAATGGATAAATAAAGTGTATATCCGTAGGCTGCCCTATTGCCATAGAGTTAATTCAGACTCATAGTGACCCTGTATATTGTTCCCGAGGCTATAAATCTTTACAGGGGCAGAAATCCTCATCTTACTCCCGGGAATGGCTGGTGAATTTGAACTGCCAGCCTTGTGTTTAGCAGTCTAGTGCTTATACAGTATGCCACCAGAGCTCTTTATACAATGCATTATTTGACCATAAAAAGAAATGAAGATACATGCTACAACATTGATGAATCTTGAAAACACTTATGCTAAGTAAAAAAGTTACAAAAGGACACATAGGATATGACTGCATTCACATGCAAAGGCCAGGAGAGGGAAATCTATAGAAATATTAAGTAGATTAGTGATTACTTGGAAACCCTAGAGATGGTTGCTATGGGTTGGAACCAACTCGATGGCACTTAACAACAATGGTTACTCAGGGCTAGGAAAGGGAGTTTCTGAGTGGTACAGTTAACATACTTCACTGCTAATGGAAAGGTTAGAAGTTTGAGTCCACACAGATGCCTTTGAAGAAAAGGCCTGGTGGTCTACCTCCAAAAAGCCAGTCACAGAAAGCCGTGCGGAGCACAGTCCTACCGACACACACGAGCTCATCATTAGTAAAAGTCAATTCAACACCAGCTGATTAAAGTTTGTGGGTAGGGATGCGAGAGAATAGGGAAACAGCCTGGCTAGAACCAAGGGGTTTCTTTTTGAGATGATAAAAATATTCTAAAATTGACTGTTATGATGATTGTACAACTTTGTAAATATACTAAACACCACTGGATTATATGAGGTGGCTTATAAAAGTTTGTGGAAAATGGAATTAAAAGATAATGGATTTTTTCCATGAATATTTTACAGTGTCCTCATATACTTTAAATGGGTGAACTGTATTTATATGAATTATATATATTTTAAAAAGCCGTTTTTTAAAAAACCTACTAAAAGAAGATTAAAATTGAAGCTGCTTAGAATCAATTAGTCCAATGGACTAATGGAACATGTGAACATCAGTCTCCATGACTCTGAGACCAAAACAACTAGAGGGTGCCTGGCTACCATTATCCACTGCTCTGAAAGGAATCACATTAGAAGGTCCCAGATAGAATGGAGAAACCGTGGAACAAAACTCAAAATTATAAAAAAAAGACTAGGTTTACTAGTTAGAAAGAGACTGGAAGAAACTGAGACTATGGTCCTCAGCTACTCTTCAGGTCTGTTACAAAACTTACCATAATAGCCCAATTTTCAGCCAAGTGGTAGATAGGTATATAGGGGGTAACAACAACACTAGTGAGATCTTTTCACCATGGAACCCTTCAAGATCAAAAGGGCAACATTTACTCAAGGACAAAGTTGAGAAGGGTTGGGAAGGAGGGTGGAATGGAAATAGGAACCACAGGGAAGAAGTGGGGTAACTGTAGTTATATATACTGAGGGGACTGCAATCATTGAGATGAAACCAAGTATCATTTGTTGACTGGAAAACTCATGATCTACTCCGTAGACCTTCACTCAATTCACAGTAAAAAGTTTAAAAAAAAAAAAAGCCTCCTGGGTTGAACAAATTACATCAACATTTTTTTTTTTGCTGTTAGGTGCCACTAAGTCAGTCCTACTCATAGCAACCCTGTATAGGGTTTCCAAGGAGTGGTTGGTGGATTTGAACCACTGATCTTGTGGTTAGCAATCCAGTGATTATCCTACAGTGCCACACCAGGGCTCAGTGACACTTTAAAAAGGGTTCCATATGCAGTAATTCAAAGCAAAGTGCTAAATGAGCTTTCTCACCATGGGACTTCTTAACCACTGCCATGCAGTTGATTCCAACTTATAGTGACTCTACAGGGTTTCCGACACTGTAGAACTTTACAGGAGCAGAAAACTTCATCTGTCTCCTGTGGAGAGGCCGGTAAGTTTGAACTGCTGATCTTATAGTTAACAGTCCAGTGCTTATCTTACAGCATAACCAGGGCTCCTTCTTGTGACATCAAGTAGGTTCTGACCCAGAGTGACCCTGTATAGTGTTTCCTAAGAGTGGCTGGTAAGCTTGAACCGCCAATGCTGCGGTTCAAACTGACTTTGCAGTCTAGTGCATTAACCCACAATGCCACACCAGGACTCCAAACTGCTGTTAAACGCCCATGTTTATTGTAAATAGCCAAAACTTCTATTTCTCAAAGTTGGCCATGGAACCCTTTTTGTGTGAAAAGTCTTGAAGATCTAGTGCTGCTTAGAACACAATTTGAGTAATCCTGCATGATATTATTTAAGCAAAAATGAACACGTCATTTGGAGAAATAAGAGAATAAAGCAGGAAGTTTATATAAGGCCTTCAATAAATGCCAACTCTCCTTAAAAATGTGGCACTGTGGGCTAACGCATCAGACTGCCAAGTCATATGAACTGCAAGGTCAGTGGTTCAGGCTCACCAGCTGTTCCTTGGAAACCCTATACAGAGTCACTATGGGTTAGAATTGACTCGACAGCACTTAACAACTCCTCATTTATTGACTATCTCATTACCTGACATTTTGCTTTATGACCACAGTACAAAATTCTTGTGCATTAATGAAGGGGTGGGCATGGCAAAATGGCTGTAGTGTCCCCTCCCTCAAGGAGGGTTTCCAGGCAGCTAGAAACTGCCCTGCACCCTATGCTACTTCCTGCTAGGGCCATCCCTGCAGGGCTGGCCTCCTGTGTGTCCAGAGCCTCCAGGGGGACACGCAGGAGCAAGCAGCTGGCACCAAACAGCTGGCACCTGCTCTGGATTCCCAGCCCCTATGCAGTCTGAGGCACTGCAGCTGAAAACTGCTATGGGGAAGGAAGGGAGATAAGAAAGAGGCATTTGAGAGGGTGTGTGGAAGAAATGTGTGCAAGGTTCATGGCATCCCCAAATGAACCAAACTGCGCTGAAGTCCCCACTCTCACAGACAGCCCAAGCTTTGATGACTCGCCAAGCCCAGAGGACACAGCAGGTTCTGGGATCTTGAACGCAGGGCTTGCAGGGTGGGAATGGAGCCCTGAAGGTAATTCTGAGAGGGATGCTCTGACCCGCACAGGAGGAAGGTGAAGTGGTTAAGCTGTGGGCCTCGAGTCACACAGCTCAGATTTTCCAGCTTTGTCTCCTTGAAGCTTCCTTCTCTTGAGAGGAGTAATCCATACCTGGACTCGTCACAGTGATGAGCACATCAGTAAATCTGTTACTATTTCTATGATCATATTTTCTAAATAAATAAAAAAATCAGACAAATGATGGTCTGAAAACAGGAAAAATAAATTTCTCCATTTTCACATAACACCCTGGTCTTTGGAAGCTAACCCTGTCAGTGAGGAGTGGGTGTATAGTGACAAGTTTTTCTCAATGAGCCTGCAATCATTTCGTAATCTAAAAAAAAATTTTAAGAAAGGAACAACATTCCTTTTCAGGGCTCTCTTAAATTTTGTGAGGGTATTTCTTTCAAAAATCTCTTATGTATTCCCTTCCTTCTATTGTGTTTCCCCATAAAGGAGAATGTAATACACAGAACTTAGAAGTACCTTTTTGTTCCCTATTTAAGTTGCAAAGCTGGCAGGTGATATTAAGTCTCCTAAATCTACATCCAGTCTCATCCCTTAAGTCTAGTCCCCAAACCAAGAAGAAAAGCCTCTTACCACTTGGGTTTCGGAATAGGACTGGTGCAGATGAATTATCAGAGTCTTGGGGGGTGGCCTCTGGGGCCATCTCATCGCTGTCAGACTTCTCAGCAATGGCCTCTTCTGTTTCCCCATCAGGTTGCCTGTCCTCTTGTCCTGGCTCCTCAGTCTCAGCATCACTGCCCACCAGACCAGAGCAAGAGGCTGCCTCTTCCAGGCCACTACTGGGCAGAGCAATGACCTGGGCACTCATGAGAGCTTCCATCTCTTCAAAAAAGGGGCAGGTCTCAGGTGGGTGGCCACTCTTGACTTTCCGATAGGTCTTCTGGAGACCTTTGAACTTGGTCCGACATTGTTCCAGGGTCCGGAAGAAACCATACTCCCGGAGCCGCTCAGCCACTGCCCCATACACTTGGCTATTTCTATGACAATTTCGGAGAGCCTCATAAAACTCAGTCTGACTAAGAATTGCAAGGAGGGTTCTGGTCTCTTCATAGCCCCAGTGAATACCTGCCACCTTCTCATCCTCAAAGCCCCAGTGATCCTGTTCTACCCAGCTGCTTCTCTCTCTTCTGGATGGTAACAGATCAGCAGGTATTCGTCTGTCTCCAGTGTGACTGCCTCTTGGGAGTCCCCTCTCCGTGGAGCCCAGCAGATCTGGGATCTGTGGGTCTCCTTGCTCCAGCCTGGAGACCACACCACCAGATTTAGGAAATGGAAATCCTGCTTGCAAGGGAGCAAACAAAGGATATAATAGTTGAACTGATTATTTTTTAAAAATCTCTTGAGTTTAGTCCGCTTTTAAGTATCCAAAGGATTATTAGGAAAGTGTTTAGGGAAATGTTTTCAGAAAGTTCAATGGGTTGAGGAAAGAGGAGGAAGATACTGGAAACTGCAAAATATGAGAAAGATTTTATTTTCCAGAGCAGGGTGATGAGAGGAAAAGGTTCTGTTGTGTGCTCAGAACAAATAATCCTATTCTAAGTTGCTCCATAACTTTCCTGACCACTGTAAGTAGAAACTGCTGGAAACAGCTATTTCCTATCTCCCATAGTTCTTCACTTGGGGCTAGAAATTCATCTCAGTGATTTTAATACAGGGAGGGGTGTCTGCCTTCATTGCATCCGGTTTCTTGACATTCAGTCAATTACCAAGTTCTAAAGGGGTTTCCCTTAGTTGTTCCTCCTTATTGCAATCACACAAATCCAAACTACTTAGCTCCTCAAACCTAGATAACTGCAGGAGTCATTGCTGTTATATACCTTACTCTAGGCTCTTACTTTCCTCAGTTCACATGCTATCCTGCTGCCAGAAAAGTGTACAGGCATACCTCAGAGACAGTGCAGGTTTGGTTCTAGACAACTCCAATAAAGCCAATGTTGGAATAAAGTGAGTCACAATGGATTTTCTGGTTTCCCAATGCACATAAAAGTTTTGTTTATACTCTACATGGTCTATTAAGTGCGCAACAGCATAATGAAATATTGTGAAAATTACCAAAATGTGACCAAAGTAAATATGTTGTTGTTGTTATGTGTCGTGGAGTCGGTTCCGACTCATAGCGACCCTGCATAGGGTTTCCAAGGCTGTTAATGTTTACTGGAGCAGAAAGCCTCATCTTTCTCCCGCGGAGCAGCTGGTAGTTTCGAACTGCTGACCTTGCAGTTCACAGCTCAATTCGTAACCACTATGCTACCAGAGCTCCTTAAAGTAAAATAACCTGTTGGAAAAACAGCACAAATAGACTTGCTTGACGCAGGGTTGCCACATACCTTCAGTTTGTAAAAAATGCAATATCTGCAAAGCACAATACAGCAAAGTGCAATAAAACAAAGCATTCATATATTGTCACCACATCATTATCACTTCTCGCTCAAAACCTTCAATAAATAACTCTATAAACCTTACCATACCCAATCTATCCCCGCTGCCTTCCACTGGTACTTTTAAAGACTTTCACGCCTCCCATTTACTCTACATTCATATCAGACTGTTCTCTGCAGAACACAGCTAACTTTTTTACTACTTTGTGCTTTTTCTTTAGCTCTTTGTCTCCTATCCAAATTTCATTCATCCTTCATGAAGTTATATTTATCAATGTCTCTGAGACCCTATACCAACCCTCCCTGTTCTCTCACTGTCAAACCCCTATTGCACTCACACAATTGAGCCACAAATCGTTGTCTGGTATTGCTCCAATATGAGGGGACTTCAAAAAGTTTGTGGGAAAATGCAATTAAAATAGAATTTTCCCATAAACTATCTGAAGGTCCCTCACACAGTTCAGTTCGTCATATAGGCTATTGTGTTCACAATCACACTATAAGCTCAAGTACCCTGCAAGATGGTGAACACAGCAGGTGTTCAAAAACCACCCACTGAAACAATTCTGCAAGTCTATGTGTGTGTTTCAGGGATTTGATCTGGATGACTAAATAAAGTTACCATTTCGAAACTGGCTCAGAAGGCTAAAATCTTGGATGATAAGATCAGAATTCAAAACAAGCTCCACAAGTGAAAGAAATATGATCAAAGGGGGGGGGGAACCTTACAAAATCGAGTTCAATAGAGTTCAAGAAGAAAAACAAGTTCTACTTATCAACTTCAAGAAAAAGCAAGGAGGCACAAAGGCAATAGGAAAAGCTGTAAAAGTCCTGGAAATTGACAGGTAAATAAAAATGATCAAGTAATAATAAATCAGATTACATTGAAAGAAAATGAAGCAAAATTATGAAATAAAAGCTCCTACTTTGCTCTCTACCTATCAGGTCTCACTGGATTAATATATATATATATAATTTCATTTTCCACAATTAACATTTAAAGAGCATCAATAAAAACTTAAGTCTGAAGAATAGAGTTTCTGGGCAAAAGCTTTAAAAATAATTTCATTCAGAGAAGGATGATGTGCCATATCAAGTATAGGAAAGCACTTTTATCCAAAAAATGTATCTATTATTATCATTACCAAGAGGAAACAAAGTAAGTTCAAGTTCTGATAAAAAGTACGATGCCATCCTCTAGTGCACCTATCAAAAGTGTAAATATAAAAATACTTACTGTAGGCAGGAGAGCTAAACTACTTGTCTTCCGGAGGGTCCCAACAACTGCACATTGTTTTCTCCTAATTTCTGAAATCCCTTTCCAACTCACTATTCCCAACCCTAGTTCCCATTTTAGAATGACACCTGTCTACCCACATGAATCTACTCCTCACCGCTCCTTTGAAAAGGTCTGAGCTTCTCCTTTGGGTTCATCTGCTCCTGTGGTCCCAGGTCAGGGCTTCTTGCCCTCTCTTTCTTGGGTACACCCCTGGGCTGGGGTTCCACTGACTCCTGCCGAACACTTAAAAACTCTCGTGATGATTTCAGGGGTGTCATCTTCTCCAAGCGCACTTCCTGCCCCTTCACAGAGACTGTGACCTAGAAACAACCCCCATTAATTGTCACTGCAAAGTCATAATGGGGGGCACTCCCAGAGGAGATTAATTAATACCCCAAAAGAGCTCTTCCTTCTGGAATACGTTTGAAGTTGTAGTGGTCGGGGTTTTAACAAACAAGTAATTCCATTACTCTTAGTTTGGAGCAGCTGAAACTACAGAAGGAAGTGATCAAAACTGTAAACCCAACTACAGGCTAAAAACAATTCCCCTTTCTTGCTGGTTGAGAAGTTAAGAATAATGCATTATGCCAGAATTATAAAGATACACTGTGCTTCTCTTTAAACCTTAATCTGGGCCTTCACCCTTGCCCCTTTCCAACTGCACATTTCTGAGCTCCCCACCTTTCTCACCGAACTTGCAGGTCTTCCAGGCTCTCTTCCTAAATCTTCCACCAGAGCCACTGCCTCCTCTCCACTTTCTGGACATTGTTCCTGTATCCAATTCTGGATCTCCCCAGGTAAGACGGTTAGGAACTGTTCTAGCACCAACAACTCTACAATTTGCTCCTTGGTGTGCACCTCCGGTCTTAGCCACCGGCAGCAAAGTTCCCAGAGTTGACTGAAAGCCTCCCGGGGCCCAGCCACCTCCTGGTAATGGAATCTCCGGAAGCGCTGTCGGAAGGTCTCAGAGCTAGGGCCATCCCCTCTGAGACTGGGTTTGGCCATCATTCACAGCAGAAAGCAGCTTCCTTCTGCTTAAGGGGCTGGGTTCCAGGACTTACACATAGCTTCCCATGTCCTTGGAGATGAGTGTATCTGTAAGAAGAGTGTCTTCCTAGGGCAGAGAGAGATGGCACTATCAGAAGGAATATACTCATATGTCAAAAGTCTTGCCAGGGCTGGTCTGGCTTCCCAGATGCTCCAAATAGCCATCTGAGGTAGCACCATCTTCAGGGCAGCAAACCAAGACTGAGCATGAAGGAGAGCCCTTTTGAAAGCTGCATTTCTGGGCGACTTTCAGGGCAAACCCCGGGAAGCAACAGAAAAGAGAAAGTATTGTGTCTGCTCCTCTCCCACATCCCCAAATCCTACCCCAAGGAGCGCCCCTGACCAATGCTACAAAGTGAGTTGAAACCATATGGGTGACCTGCAGTTCAAGAGGACCTAAAGACAAATCACCATCCTGCTAAAAGCAACAACAAAAACTCAGTCCGGTGGATCACACGTGGATCTCCCCCAGAACCTCCGCAGTCCTTCCCGGGATCCTCTCCATTAGCCCCGTCCCCTCCGGCTTCACAACTAATTCTCACCCCAGACAGAAATCAATTACTAAATGTCGGCTCCTTGTCTTTCCCTCAAAGCAGAAGTAACCGTTCAGCAAGGACAAGAAAGCTACTGAAGGGAAATCAAGCGCATCGGGAGAAGCTGGCTTCGATTCCTGAAGCGAGGCCGGGGTGGGCTTGGGGGACAATTAGTGAGTTGGTAGGGAATTCGAGGGGACAGCAGTAATGGGTCTCCTGCAGATGAGCTTGGGTGCTGGCCAGAGGCTCCGAGCGCTGCGGGGTTTGCCAGGACGGAGCTCAGCTCAGGGAACAGCGGGTACGGGGTTCGGGCCTCTTTGTCTTCTCTCCCTCCGGCCGGGTCACTCTCGGAGTCGCAGTGCAAAGCGTAGCTGAGGCCTCCGACCGGGCAAAGACGCCCTGAGAACACCCTTTAGCACACCCCTGGGAGAGGCTCCCTCTTGCGCAGTCCCTCTTCCCACTCACATCCTTGCCCCCGAACCAGCCTCACCGACTCCGGGTCGCGCCCCACCTGCCCCAGCTCCCTAGCCTGCCAGTTCAGTTCCCAAACCGGAAGTCCGGAGAGGCGACTCGGGGCACAAAGAGCGCATGCGCAAAAACAGTTCCCAAGCCTCGGTTTTCTTCTGAGCCCTGGCTGGAGCGAGCTACTAAAATTAACCGTATCCGGCGCACTTCCGGGACGCGGTGCGCCGACCTCTTCCCCGCTTCCCATCCTTTCCAAATGCAGTTGTTTTGGCGGGGTTGAATAAGGACGAACTGTCACTCCCAGGGGCCTGTGCGCACATCGAGTAGTCACCTCCGTGCTCGCCTGGAGAGGCTCTGGAGGAGAGGGTGACATATCTAGGGACTCGAGGTCCGCCGTAGGAATGATCCACGAACTTCTCTTGGCTCTGAGCGGGTACCCAGGGTCCATCTTCACCTGGAACAAGCGGAGTGGCCTTCAGGTACTGTACCGCCCGGCGTGGGAACTACTGAGCGATTACAGGGCCTAAACCAGAGCCTGGAGGTGGAGTCTGAGGGAGTCGGGGCAGGGCTTGCGGGAACTGAGGTGTTTTAGGGGGCGTGGCCTTGTACTGGAGCGTGGTGCCTGATGGGCCTAAGGATAAGGTAAGGACTGGGCGTAGGCTGAGAAACTGAATGCAGACCCCGAGTGGCCCCACCTTCCTGTGTGGTGGGAGTACTGGGGCAGGGTGTAAGGTCAAGTTGCCGAAGCAGAGAAGCACTTTCTCTCATTTTCGCATTTGTACTGTTTCAAACCGAGTTTTGCCAACTGATCCAAATCCACAGCGTTTGACACATAAATGCTGAGCAAATTTTGTTGAATTAAGAAATGAGTGAGCGGGTGCTTCATTTCTTATGCACTAGATGGAAACTTGAAAAAGGCCTTGTTGAACTAGGGCTATATGTGGAGGAAGGTTAAGGACTAGTTATTGTTCAGATGCATTATCTCATGTAATCCTGAAAATTCCTTTGACTTCATTTTGCACATTTATCTGAACTCAGAATGCTAAGTAACTCTTGGGACCACAAAGATAATAATTGTTTTTTTTACCGTTGCTGAGTTGATTATGGTGATTCCGTGTGTATGTAGAATAGAGCTACTCCGTAGTGTTTTCAGCGATGTAATCTTTCTGAAGGCAAGTAGCCAGGCCTGTGTTTCTAGGTGCCATTAGGTGAGTTTGAACTGCCAACCTTTTGACTAGTACTCAAGTGCTTTGTGTTATCCGGGGACGTCTAATTAATAATTATTGTCACATGGTATCAATTCCAACTCGTTGTTGTTGTTAGATGCTGTGGAGTCAGTTCTCACTCACAGTGACCCTATGTCACTGTGACATAGGGACAAAAGAAATACTGCCACGTCCTACACCATTCTTACAATTGTTTGAGCCCATTGTTGCAGCCACTGTGTCAATCCAGCTCATTGGGAGTCTTCCTCTTTTTTGTTTACCCTTTACTCACATGACGCTATATGACACAGTAGAATTACCTTACAGGATTTCCCAGGTTGAAATCTATAATCAGCAGATCACCAGGTAGATTTGAACCACTGTCCTTTGGTTTTGCAGTGAGCTCCTAACCATTGTGACGCTAAGGCTCCTTACCTAATGAATAAAGCAAAAAACAAAACAAAGCAAAAATCCAAACTCATTCCTGTCAAGTAGATTCCGACTCCATAGAACTGCCCCACAGAGTGTCTAGTCTTTGTGGAAGCAGTCTGCTACATCTTTATCTGGCAAAGCAAACTGCAGACTTTTTTTTGTTACCAATTGAGTGCTTTAACCATATACCACCAGGACTCCTTTAGCCAATAATTAGCATTGTTGTTAAGTTCCAGAGTCTTAATTATGAACCCACCAATTTAGTGGCACTTGGAAGACGCTTTTAAGTTACGGTGTTGGAGGAGAATATTGAAAGTGGCATGGGCCGCCAAAAGAGCCAACAGATCCGTTTTGGAAGAAGTGCAGCCAGAGTGCTCCTTGGAGGCTGAGATGGCTAAATTTTGTCTCTCATACTTTGGACATATTGTTAGGAGGGACCAGTCACTGGAGAAGGATATCATGTTTGGTAAGGTGGAGGGTCAGAGAAAAAGAGGAAGACCCTCAATGAGATGGATTGGCCAAGTGGCAGCATCAGTGGACTCAAGCGTGGCAGCAGTAGTGAGGTTGGCCCAGGATTGGACATTGTTTCGCTCTGCTGTGCATAGGGTCGCTACAGACTCAGCACCTGACAACAACAACAACAAATAATTTTGGACCCAGATCTGTCTGGCTCTAGTGTATGAACTACTCATATCTACTTCTGCTTTCAGTAATGTTACCTAATGCTGTCAATATCTTGGTACCTGAAGTATTGTTCGCCCCAGTTTACCAGTGAGCAAACTGAATAAAGCTTGGAGAACTTCATAAAGGTTAGTCCTGGTAGGACAAGATTTGAATCCACGTCTTCCTGATGACAAAGTCATGTGTATTCCTATGAGAACTGGCAGTATAGATAGTGACAGAGCAGAAAAATGAAGTTCTTTGTCTGTAAAACTTGGAACACAAACAAATTTCTTTTGTTACTTATGTATGCACATTTGGGAATTAGGTGAATTTCTTTGAAAAAAATAAAGGCATGTGAAAATTTGTGTGGTGGAGTTTGAATTTTTTTTGTATGTCTTTTAAGACTGAGTTGGAGTTTTCATTTTTACCCTAGAGAACTTAGCACAATAGCAGGCACATAGAAAGAAATTTTTCAGTAAGTATTTGCTAAGTGCTAGATTGTCTGCATTCAAGAGAGATGACAGTATAGGGAATGGTGGCTGTAGGGATTGGAGGAAAGCCACATGCAATTTACCTTTCTTTGTCCTTTATTATAAAAAAAGGCTTAACTAGCTATTTTCCTCCTTTTCATTGTTAAGATCTCACCTTTAAAGTCACCTCCTCAGAAAAACCTCCTCTGACCAGGAGATTGTCCATGAGGGCGGAGATCACAGCAGTTTTTGTCATCTTTGTACCTGAGGCATCTAGCCCAGTTTCTGTCACAATAGTAGGGGTTAAGATTTTTGTGAAAAAAAAAAAAAAAATGAAGGAAATATTACATATACTCTGGAGAGCAATGTTTTCCATGTTTGAATAAAGGGGAAAAAATTATCATGGATGTCAGTGTTGATGCAAATTACTGCAGACTTGCAATAGGAAAATTCTTGCTTACCTACTTATTATTACCACGATTACAGTCATTTAAAGATATTGTTATTGCTGTTGAGCACTCTTGAGTCAATTCCAACTCCTCAGGGTTTCCAAGGAGCAGCTGGTGGATTTGAACCACTGACATTTTGGTTCGCAGTCCAGTGCTTATCCTATGCACCACACCGGGAGATTGCATCCACAAAATATAATACAACACTGTGCATATGTAATATGCTAAACTCCTTAGGAGCAGTAACTGTACCTGATTCTTTTCACTATTTTCTCTCTAGTATATTAACACAGAAGGAACTCTGGTAACATAGTGGTTATGAGTCGGCCTGCTAACCTCAAGGTCAGCAGTTTGAAACTACTAGCCATTCCATGGGAGAAAGATGAGGCTTTCTGCTCCCGTAAGGATTTACAGCCTCAGAAATCCTGTGCAGCGTTGCTATGAGTTGGAACTGACTCCATGGCATACTACCACTACCATGTTAATAGAGCCACCACTCATCTCTTAATTTGTAGTACTATAGTGGCTTGCATGTTGCTGTGATCCTGGAAGCTATGCCATCAGTATTTTAAATACTAGCAAGGTCACCTGTAGTGGACAGGTTTCAGCGGAGATTTCAGACTAAGACAGACATGGAAGAAGGAGAGGCAGACTTCTTCAGCGTCCTTAACCACCGAAAACCTTGTGATTAGTGGCAGAACTTTGCAGGTATAGTACCAGACGTTGAAAACCTTATGAAAAGCAGAAGAACATTTTCGGATATAGTACCTGAAGATGAGCCCTCAGGTTGGAAAGCACTCAAAATATGACTGATGAAGAGCTGCCTCCTCAAAATAGAATCAGTCATGATGACAAGAATGGAGTAAAGTTTTTGAGACCT
This sequence comes from Chrysochloris asiatica, assembly GCF_000296735.1. Taxonomy (NCBI): domain Eukaryota; kingdom Metazoa; phylum Chordata; class Mammalia; order Afrosoricida; family Chrysochloridae; genus Chrysochloris; species Chrysochloris asiatica. Next base: position 32,413,288 of record NW_006408522.1, on the reverse strand, counting down.
TCATTTGCTGATGGGACACAACTCAAGATGAGGAAAAACAGCTGCAAAATCCATTAGTAATTATAACGTTGTTGTTGTTAGGTGCCATCGAGTCGGTACCGACCCATAGCAACATTATGCACAGCAGAACGAAACACTGCCCGATCCTGGGCCAGTCTCACTACTGTTGCCACACTTCAGTCCATCGATGCTACCACTTGGCCAATCCATCTCATTGGAGGTCTTCCTCTTTTTCTCAGATCCCTCCACTTTACCAAACATGATAATCCTTCTCCAGAGACTGGTCCCTCCTGACAATAT
>NW_006408522.1:32385459-32393671 GCF_000296735.1 Chrysochloris asiatica | reverse complement strand
ATCCGCCATCTTTTTCTGGAAGTCTAAAGCATTATTCTTTTACATTATTTTGCCACTCTGCTTCTAACTACCGGTGTCACTCTAAGCCAAGCAAGTAAAATCTTTGGGTTTCATTAGTCTTGTTTATAAATAGAAGAGTTAAACTAGGGAGAGTACTTAGCACATCTTATGCATTTAATAAATATTCTTTCATGATATGAATTAGTTGGGAGTCAGGAAAGTGTAGAGGTCAAGGTCCCACTCCATCACTTACTGGCCAGATACCACTAGGCGAGTTACCTAATGTCTCTGAGGCTTAGTTTCATATCTACAATTTGGGATAATATATAGTACCTGTTTTCTTGAGTGTGACATGATTAAATAAGGTAATTCATGCAGAGTATTGAGCACAGTGCACTCAAAATTTTAAAGAAAATTTAAAGTTCTCTTTTCTTAAAAGAAAGTCTAATTCTGCCAGTGGTAAATAAAAGCTGGTCACATGATGTGACTGTGATTCAGTTGTTAAGACTGTTTCACAGTTGTGAAGAATGATTCTATATGAGGAGAAAAGAGGGGGACTTTTAAAAATGAAAAGGCAGAATACTTTTTCAAACCGTGCAATCAGTGCCCTCTGACTTCTGTTATATAAATTCGTTCTCAGGCCTTGAAGTTGGAGAATAATGAATTAATAGCTTTATCTCTGATACTTGGATTCTGGCCCTCTCCAACTGATTTTATTGCAGAGAAAATACATAAATATAACTTGAAAATCTAGTCAGTGAAATCATACTAACGAGGGCACATCTGATTATCAAAGTTGGAACTAGTGTATACCGTAATATAGATGAAAAGATCTCTAATTATTTTTTGTGTAGAATACGTAAAAGAAAAAACTTTTCTTAAATTTGTGTGTGTGAATTTTTTATAAGATATTGAATTCCAACAGATATCAATTGTACCTCTTTGTTTTTTTTTTTTTGAAAAGTCAAATATAATATATATTTTTTTCCAATGGAATTCAGTTCTCTCAGCTGACTCAAGATGGAAACAAACAGGGCTAGATGTAAGCCCGTCCAGTCTGTCTGTCTTACTCTGTGTCCAGGCTGCTTTTATTGTAGCTAATGGGTACATTTAGCTGCAGGGACTACCAGTACCCTTTACAGCCTCCTCTGACTACACTATCCCTGGTAAGCCCCAAGCCCTAGCTTCTTCCACATCAGCTGCTGAATTCTTGTAGTATATCTACCATTCCATTACCAGAGCCTGTCAGAGCCTGTGTGGTGACCCAAACAGGCCATAACCAGAGAGGCTATTCAGCATAGTCTCTAGTAGCTGCTGCTAAACACAGTTCCCCAAATAAAACTACATAAGAAATTCCTATTAAAAAGGTGTACATTTCCTGCAAGACAAGCCAGGTTTGTAACTGACCTCTTTCTGAGAGTCTCATGACTTCCCAAGTTGGCTGTCAAATTCACATTCTTGCTGAATTGCCACACCAGACAGAGAAAGGGACATAAGAAGGAGTATTGAGTTAATTTTTTAATTCAGCAAACATTTACTGGACACAGCTATAAGCTGAGATACAAAAATAAATAAAGTACTGCCCCTGCCTTTTCTAAATTATTGGCATAGTGAAGGGGATATATAAACAAAAGTACAATTCAATCATTAAGTAGAGATGCAATAAAAACATCAAGAACATCTAACAGGGAAGAAAGCAAAAGACCCTGAAGAGACAAGAAAAAAGGAAAAGACCAAAATGAATATCAGAAGAGACTCTGAAACTTGCTCTCCAGTGTAGTGATGCTAAAGCAAATGGAAGAAATGAGGAGGTAATAGAGTTGAACATAAAATTTCAGTCTCCTCAAGAGGACAAAGTCAAGTATTATAATGAAATATGGAAAGACCTGGAATTAGAAAACCAAAAAGGAAGCCCATGTTCAGCATTTCTCAAACTGAAAAAACTGAAGAAAAAAATCAAGCCTCTACTTACAATTTTGAAGGATTCTATGGCCAAAATATTGAATGATACAGAAAGCGTTAAAAGCAGGTGGAAGGAATACATAGAGTCATTGTACCAAAAGAAATAATTGTTATTCAGTTGTTTCAAGAGGTAGCATATGATCTGAAAGTACTGTTAAGGAAGAAGTTGAAGGTGCACTGAAGGCACTGGCATAGAATAAGACTCCAGGAATTGATGGAATACAAATTGAAATCTTTCAATAAACTGTTGCAGCACTGGAAGTCCTCACTCATCTATGCCAAGAAATCTGGAAGACAGCTACCTGGCCAACAAATTGGAAGTGATCCATATTTGTGTCCTTTCCAAAGACAGGTGGAAATCATTGTACAATATCATTAATATGACAAGCAAGTAAAATTTTGTAAGGATAACTTCAAAAACCGACTGCAGCAGTACGTCGACAGGAAACTCCCAGAGGTTCAACTCGGATTCAGACAAAGATGTGGAATGAGGGTTATCCATTATTTATGTCAGATGGATCATGGCTGAAAACAAAATATTACTTTATTGACTTTACAAAGGTTTTTGACTGTGTGGATCATGACAAGCTGTGTCCAACAATACAAAGAATGGGTATTTCAAACACTTCATTGTGCTCATAAAGAACATGTACATAGATCAAGAAGCAGTCGTTCAAACAGAACAAGGGGACACTGAAGGGTTTCAAATCAGGAAAGGGTGTGCCATGGTTGTATCCTCTTAACATACTTCTTCAATCTGTGTGCTGAGCAAATAATTCGAGTAGTTGCATTATATGAAGAAGAATGTGGCATCAGGATTGGAGGAAAGCTTATTAACAAACTGTGAAATGCAGATGATACATCCTTGTTTGCTGGAAGCAAAAAGGAATTAAAATACTTACTGTTGAAGATCAAAGACCACAGCCTTCAATATAAGTTGCACCTCAATGTAAAGAAAACAAAAATCCTCAAAACTGGACCAATAAATAACATCATGATAAATAGAGAAAAGGTTGAAGTTGTCAAAGATAACTTTTTGGAAGGAGAATTCAAGAAATCAAATGACATACTGCATTAGGTAAATCTGCTGCACAACAGTTCTTTAAAGTGTTGAAAGAGCAAAGATGTCAGTTTTAGGACCAAGGTGCACTTGACCCAAGCCATGGTATTTTCAGTAGCCTCTTACGCTTGTGAAAGTTTAACAGTGTATAAGGAAGACTGTGGAAGAATTGATGCATTTGAGTTATAGTGTTGGATAAGAATATTAAAAGTACCTTGAGTGTCAGAATAACAAACAGATCTGTGTTGGAAGTAGTCAGAATGCTCTTTAGAAGCCAAAATGGCCAGATTTCATCTCTCATACTGAAGACATTATCAGGAGGGACCAATCCCTGGAGAAGAGCATTATCCTTGGTAAAGTAGAGGGTCATTGAAAAAGAGGAAGTCCCCAGCAATGAGATGTATTGACACAGTAGCAGCAGCAATGGGCACAGGCATAGCAATGATTGTGAAATTGACGCAGGGTCCTGCAGTGTTGCCTTCTGTTGTACATAGTGTCAGTTTAGAAGATCAAAGTATTATCATATTTTTAAAGATCAGTGCTTAAAATCTTTATCTTCTAGTCAGTGTTCCTCTCATTAAACACCACATTGAAACAGGGTTATTTAAGTTAAAACAATACCAGTAATAAAGAATAATGTCTTTCTCCAGCTTCAGGGCTTAAACTAAGAAGCTAACTTCTTTTTACTTCAGGATCACCATTCATCGCAGCAGGGCCAAGGTGGGTTACATGGAATCTACCTGAGGGCCTTCTGCACAGGCTTGGATTCTGTTTTGCAACCTTATCGCCAAGCACTGCTTGATTTGGAACAAGAGGTGAGAAAAAAGAGACATAAAAAGCAATACCTTTGGGAAAACAGACTTGAGAATGTAACTGAATTTGAAACATCTTTGATAACTTCTTTTCTCCAGAGTAGATAGTTCAGAGTGAACTGTTTCCTGCACAGCTGGAGGGTACAGTTTTCTCTCTGTGATTGCCCAAGCCATGATCAGAGTGGCTTATAGATCATGGCAGAGGGTTCTGAGTGAGCTTATGAGAATTGTTAAAACAATACCACTAATGTGGTTTGTTATCACCTGAAAATCAGAGTTATTAATCTATAAATGATCAACTTGTATAGTAGCCTAAACCTAACACTAAGCCCATTCACAGATTCTCTGCTAGTGTTTGTGATGGTTACAAATCAAGTTGTTAACCGCAAAGTCAGCAGTTTAAAACTACCAGCTGCTCTGTGGGAGAAAGTTGAGGCTTTCTGCTCCCTTAAAGATTTACAGCCTCAGAAACCCTAATCAGGGTTGCTATGAGTCAGAACCAAGTCCATGGCACATAACCACTACCACCACCAGGCCCATTCTCAGATTCTCTTCTAGTTTTCATAGATGAAAGCAGTTTAAGAAAATCCGTATGACACCCTAACTGTGATGTCTTTTATTGCAGTTTCTGGCTGATCCCCATCTCTCCATATCACATGTCAACTACTCCTTAGATCAGGTATGCTGCCCAGATAACAGAAGTCCTAGAAATCTGTTGAAACTGTTAGAAAAATCTAACTTCTGACATTGTTTTTTCATTTTGTATTCAGGGCCTGGCATTTTATGTTTTGTGCATTTTTATGCTCTTAATATGGCAGGACTGTTTGAAGAAACCCAAATTTAGTTAAAACCTAATGTCTTATGTTAATGATGTCTAAATTGACATCCATGTTAACAATTATACCTGCTTCAGAAATAGAAACTGCCTCCATCTGCCATCCTCTTTCTGTGTGTAACCAACCCCTTTGTCAATCAAAATTGCCTTAGAACACTGGATCCTTTTCTTGGCTCTTCTATGGGATTGCCATGTTTATCTTAAACTAGACTATTTTGAAACAACAGCATTTTCTGAGTTGATGTTTTTTCCCTTGCACACATTACTATTTTCTGCTTTGCAGTTCCAGCTCCTCTTTCCCTCTGTGATGGTTGTAGTGGAGCAAATTAAAAGTCAAAAGGTGAGAACTTTCCTTTTTCCTTTTGCCCTGATAAGCACCAAGAAAATATTAGTATTTAATTTTACCTTGCATTCTTTTTGAAGACTCTGGTTTTTGTTTTTGTATATTTATTCATCCATTCACTAATATATGGTGCATCACACGCTAAGTATCAGTGATGCGAAGATAAATAGGATATAACCCTGTCCTTCAGCCCATCTGGTCCACTTTGCTGCTAGGGTGAGAAAAAAATGCTATGGGTGCCTGGAGGTGAGAGCTAATTGTTCCAAGGGTTTAGAAGTGTTGATTATAGTTCTTAGGAGACACAACAAATTCATCCTCAAAAGGAAAGACGGTAATAGGTTAGGGCGCTGAGAGTTTTCTAAGAATTATTAGATAACTGGGTGAAACCCAGATGCCATTTTATTAGTTAAAGATATCTGACCTTGTCACATGTTTTTATCATATGCTGTTGTTGTTAAATGCCATCAAGTTGGTTCCAACTCATAGAGACCCTGTATAGGGTTTCTAAGGAGCATTGAAAAGTTAGACCCCAACTCATAGAGACCCTGTATAGGGCTTCTAAGGAGCATTGAAAAGTTAGACCCCAACTCATAGAGACCCTGTATAGGGCTTTTAAGGAGCATTGAAAAGTTAGACCCCAACTCATAGAGACCCTGTATAGGGCTTTTAAGGAACATTGAAAAGTTAGACCCAAACAGAGTATTTGTCTTTTCTGGCTAGGATTAGTAACTCTGAGGAATCTTTCGAGATTTCATATCCAAGAAGAATTTAGTACCTTATTGAAATGGTTCATGTAACTCCATTCTTAATAAAGGACAAGTAGATTAATCATGTTTAGTTCAAGTCTCCATGTATTTAAGCTTTTATATTTATGCCTTAACTTATTAAGAGTATTCACTTTAATGAATATCCAGTCATTATCAAGCACTTACTTTGTGCTAGGCAGTATATTAACTGCTTTACATACATTTTCACATTCAAATAGGTTAAGGAGTATGCTCAGATAGACACACGGTGTAGTAAATAGTAGTTGTTATGTACTGACTCATTGTGACCTTATGCACAACAGAGCAAAACACTGCCTGGTCCTGTGCCATCCTCACAATTGTTGTATTTGAGCCCATTGTTACAGTGTTAATCCATCTCGTTAGGGGTTTTCCTCTTTTTCACTGACCCTCCACTTTACCATGCATGGTATCTTTCTCCAGGGGCTGATCCAAAATAAATTGTAGAGCTGGTATATAAACCTTGGCCTTTCTGACTCTTTATTGCTTCAGTCGAATCTGCTACTCAAGAGCTCTTTAAAGATTTCAGGAGCAAAGACGTGAGTTTGAGGATTAAGGTGTGCCTGATCCAACCCATGGTATTTTCAGTAGCTTAATATGAATGTGAAAATCCAAATCATAGAAACCCTGTGTGGGGTTTCCAAGGAACTTCTGGTGGATTTGAACTGCCAACCTTGTGATTAGCAGTCCAGCACTTATCCTACAGTGCCACTCCAGGAGTCAGATGTTGTTAGGTACCATCGAATCGGTTCCAACTCATAGTGTCCTTATACACAATAGAACAAAACATAGAAGAATTGATGCATTTGAGCTTTGGTATTAGAGAAGAATATTCAAAGTACCATGGACTACTAGAAGAACAAATAAATCTGTATTGGAAGAAATACAGCTAGAATTCTCCTTAGAAACCAAGATGTCGGGACATTATCTCTCATACGTCGGAGACATTATCAGAAGACCACTCCTAGAGAAGACCATCATGCAGCAAAAAAGAGGAAGACCCCCAACGAGATGGATTGTCACAGTAGAAGCAGCAGTAAGCTCAAGATTAACACCAGTTGTGAAGATGGTGCAAGACTGGGCAGTGGTTAAGATCACTGTGAGTCAGAACTGATTCCACAGCACCTAACAACAACATCTGACTCCTGGCATGGCACTGTAGGTTGAATGCTGGACTACTAATCACAAGGTTGATGGTTCAAATCCACCCGCTGCTCCTTTGACACCACATATAGGGTCACTGTAAGTCGGGACCAACTTGACGACAATTAACAACATGTGACTCAAAAGACTGTGTTCTTAATCACTGTATTAAACTATTTCCCAAAGTGGGAGTGGACCTCCTAGGTGAATGGTGTTAGTGGGGACAGCATCAGGGTTCCATACATAGCTGCACTTCTCACTTAACTTTTAGCTGTCATTGCTTAGAAGTCCAACTCTAAATGATTCTGGTTTCCCTGGTGCAGAGTTCTCAAACTAGTGTGTATCAGAGCTTAAAAACACATAAAGTTGCCTCCACTCTCCTGAGTTTTTGGTTTAGTAAGTCCAGGGTGGAACCTAAGGATTTGCATTTCTAACAAGTTCCCATATGATTATGATACTAGACCGGGGTCTATACTTTGAGAATCTTTATATATGATTATTATGAGAAAGTTTATCCTTGTTTTTTGCTGGAGTGTGCACCCTTGGTTAAATTTAGAATATGAGTTTTTGCTGCATGAATCATTCAAATGAAATTAAGTTTGAAACAATTATATTTTCCATAGATTCATGGATGTCAGATTCTGGAAACAGTCTACAAATATAGCTGTGGTGGGCTGCCTCCTGTTCGCAGTGCCCTAGAAAAGTAAGCCGTGACTTAATTGAGGATTTGGGGTGGGATGGGTGGCCAAGTGACTTGACTGCTCATATGTTATATTTTCACGCCATATTGGGTTTCTCTCTAGGAAAAGCTATGACCAGAATAGAAAAACCTGTACGAGTAGAGGGACTCTTGAAATCCTGAATATCAAAGTCAGAATCTAGTTGCTTAGCTGAGTATTTAAAAGGCAGTTCTTTTTAATGTTTGGATCCTGTATCCTTGGAGGACTTACATATGACAGATACTGCTCAGCTATGTCTAAGCATGTTTATTTTTTGTTTTTTTTTTAAGTTTTTATTGTAAATGGAGTGATAGTTTGCATGGGAGAACGTCGGTTTTATATCATCGTTTCATTGCAATGATTGTAGTGCATCATCATCCACTTAGCATTTGCTTCCATTCCCTCTGTTTTTTTGTTTCTTTTTTGGGGGGGAAGAGAATGTACACAAAAACACTCAGGGATATATAGTAATTTGCAGAATGTGCCTGCCTCTTGGCCAACAGCGCACAGCCTTTCTCTTTCCATGAGTCTAGAGTCTAGAGTCCTCAGCTGC
>NW_006408522.1:32371701-32384917 GCF_000296735.1 Chrysochloris asiatica | reverse complement strand
GCTCCTAGCCTGGAGAATTAATCACTCCCTTCCTTGTTACAAAACATCTACCTTTGCATTTCCAACCCTCACAGTCCGTCCTGATAAGCATTATTCACTACAGTATCACGAGTTACCCGTCTGTATTTCCTTTCATCAGCTCTGCCCAGACAGATTGAGTAGTGCCTATTGGAGATTCTGCCTTCCTCCATATCATTTATTTTTAAGCAGCTGATATTTTCACATCAAGCTTCCTAAAGTGTTTTTAGCGTATTATCCCATAATTTTACTCTCAAGAATTTTTTCCTAGCAAATTTATTCCAAAGAAGAAAATCACTATACACACAAAACATATTCAGTGCAATGTTATCTACTGTATCAAGAAATTAGAAAAAGACAGCAATAGAAGAGAAGTTAAAGATATAGTTATTTGATAAAGCCAGTAAAAATTATGTCTTATGATAATTAAATAAAAATCTATGTAAAGTATGATGAAAGACTGAAAAGGAACACAAAAAATATTTATAGTCACTTAGCTAGAGTTATGAAATTATGAATTTTCTTTAAAATTGTTTATTTTCTCAAATTCTAAAAAAATTAATATAAGAAAAATAATGAATTTTATCTAATTGAATAATTAGATCCCATTTGATCTTCCCATTCCCCTTTGTTATATTTGAATAAATTTTGTATTTAACTATTGTTTTCATGGTTATTAAGTTAAAGTTTACATAGCATAAAATTAGCAATTTTAAAGTGAACAGTTTCATGGCATTTGATACAGTCAGTGTTGTGCGACCACCACCTGTCTCATTCCAGAACAAAAGTCCACCTGGTTCCTGTTCCGCAGTCACCCTCTGTGTCTGCATTCCTTCACCATCTCTAACCCTGGCAGTCACGTCTTTATTCTGTCTCTATACATTTGTCTAGCCTGAATAGTTTATATAAATGGAATCAGGCAATATATGGCCTTTTGTATCTGGTTTCTTTGATTTAGCATAATGTTTTTTGTGAGTTTTTTTTTAGTGTAATGGTTTTGAAGTTTATCCACATTGTGTAATTTACAAGTACTTCATTCTTTTATGGCTGAATAATATTACATTGTGTGTATGTTCTAGTTTGTTTAACCATTCATTCATTGATGGACATTTGAAACTTTTCAGAACATGATTTAGGGATAAAGGGAAGCACAGGTGCATAATTCTCTATTACTGTGCTTTTCTTTGTAACACAAGAAATGCATTTTGATTGTAGAAACTACAGACATGCAAAGCAAAGAAATAGAAATTATCTCTCATCTTAGTCCTTTGAGATTGATACACATGAAGGGGCTTCAAAAAGTAATGGAAAAATGAAAATAAAAGATAATGAAATCTTATCTATAAACTTTTTGAATCCACTTCATATTTGCTACAGTTTCTTTCTATATAAATATATACAGTTGCATGCATATAATGTAACATCATGTAAATAATATGACATATACATGAATTGAATCTGTTATACATTTTTAGGGATCACATTTTATAGATCACATACTCAAATATGCATAAATGGACGTGACCTCAATACACTTCGTTTCATCGCAATGATTGCAATCACTTCCCTGAAAATCAACAGTTAAACCACTTCCTCCCTGTAGCTCTTATTTCCATTCTACCCACCCTCCCATCCCTTCTCAATTTTGTTCTTCGGTAAATGTTGCCCCTCTGATATTTAATGATTGGCCATTCCGTGGTGAGCATACCTTACTAGTGTTGATGCCCTATCTACGTATTGTTTGGCTGGGATTTGTGCCCCAAGAGTGAGTTCCTTTCCAGACCTGAAGGGTGGTCGAGGACCACAGTCTCTTTCTGACCAGTAATCCCAGTCCTTTCTTCTTCTTTTTTTTCTCCTTTAAATAATTCTGAGTTTTGTTCCATATTTTATCCCACTCTATCCAGGCTCTTTCAGAGCAGTTGGTCGTGATAGCCAGACACTACCTAGTTATTCTGGTCTCCGAGTCATGGAGACTGATGTTCTTTTCGTCTGTTGGACTAATTGATTCCAAGCATCTTCAGTTCTCATCACTCTTCTTTCTTCTGCACATGGAGAGACCACTAACTGCACCTTAGCTTGTGGCTTATGACCTTTTAAGATCCCAGATGCTACTCACACAAATAGCATATAGAACATTGTTTTTGTGGACTGTTGCTTTTGTTGTTGAGACTATAACCATTTAATTTTAGTTTATGCATTTTGTTAGAGAATATTCCAGATATGCCTGCCTCTCACATGTTGCATCTATTCTTCATATATGAGTCCAACAAAAAGAAACCAAACTAAATGTAACATTTATGCTAGTCAAAAAGATACTCATCCAGATTTACTTAATTTTAACTTCACTTGCATCAGTTTTGAAGTTTACCTTATACCAAAGGAGGAAAGAAATGTATTCTTCTCCTAAAAGACTGTCAGAATATTTGCTGAATATTTCAGATTTCAGTATATAGGCTACGTTTGGACTTTGAATCACTCAGTCCATCCACAAACATTTAAGTTAAAATAGCACAATTATTTTGCATTATTGGTCATCTCCCTTACAGTTCATCAAATTCTCAGGCCTCCATTAATCCTGTAACTGTTAGAGCATGACTTCTGTGGTGAGTGTTCTCTAAGTGGATTTTGAAGCTCTTGCTTTCCTCTCCACTCAGAATCCTGGCTGTGTGTCACGGGGTCATGTATAAACAGCTCTCAGCTTGGATGCTTCATGGACTTCTGTTGGACCAGCATGAAGAGTTTTTTATCAAACAGGGTCCATCTTCTGGTAATGTCTCTGCCCAGACAGAAGAGGATGAGGAGGATCTGGGCATTGGGGGACTAACAGGAAAACAGTTGAAAGAACTCCAGGACTTGGTGAGAGCACAGCAAGAAGCCTAGCAAACTCCTACCAGGAATCAAGAGTCTACTGCTGAGTCATGTTTTAGTGAGCCCTCCCAGCTCTTTAGACCCTGGGCACCTTCTTTACATGTAAACACTTGGCTTTATCTTAGCTAATGTGAGACTACAAAATAGAAAATGAACCCGTGAGACTCTTTTGCTTCTCCTTTTTCTACATACACATTTGAGTTGAATAATAAGTCTCAAAATCAGACTCCCCAAAGTCCTGTATTGTTCTCATTTATTCATTTATCTTATTGCAACATGTTCTTGAATGCCTGTTATGTGTCAGGCACTCTTAAGAACTATGCATTGTCGTTGTGTGCTGCTGAGTTGGTTCTGACTCATAGTGACCCTCTGTAGGGTTTCCAAGGCTGCAAGTTTTCACAGGAGTACAAAGCCTCATCTTTTTCCCATGGAGTGGCTGGTAGGCTCAAACTACCAACTTTATCACTGACAGTTCAGTACTTATCCTACAGCGCCACCAGCACCCAAGAATTATGTTGTTAAGTGCTGTTGAGTTGGTTCTGACTCATAGCAACCTGTATAGGGTTTCTGAGGAGCAGCTGGTGGGTTTGAACCACTGACCTTGCAGTTAGCCGCTCAGTGCTAATCCTACAGCACCACACCAGAACGCTAAGCATTATATGGACAAATAAAATGTAGTCCCTTCCCTTAAGAAGTTTCTAGTTTAGTGGAAGATACAGAAAGTTAACTTTTAGTTACAGTGCACTTATTGCTCCAGAACGAGTAAGTATGGTTATTCTTAGAACTACAGAAAGCTTTTCAGTGGAGTGCATGCCTAAATTGCAAAGGGTTTGGGAGGAGAGGGCAAAAATGTTCCAGGCAGAGGGACTGATGTGTGTAAAGACAGATGCCAGGAAGGATGTGTGTGGCTCATTTGGGGAACCATTAGCAAGTCAATTGAAGTGGTTATATGAAGACTGAAATACAAAGTGTAAGGGGCAGAGAAAGGAGAGGGAGGTGGAAAGAGATGAAGCTGTTGAGTTAAGCAGAGGCAACAAAGAGAAGGAATTTAGACATGAATCTGCAATGTGCTGGTATTCAGTGAAGAATTTTAGGCAAAACAATAACATCAGATTTGCATGATGGAAAAATCACTCTGGGTGCTATGTAGAGAACCACTAAATTAAAATCAAGACTAGAGTAGGTAAATAATTAGGAGAGTATTGGGGATAGTTAGGTGTGGTGCTGTAGGATAAACACTGGACTGCAAGGTCCACTTGAACCGCAAGGTGGCAGTTCAAACTCACCAGCCACTCCTCGGAAACCCTATACAAGGTTGCTATGAGTCAGAACCGACTTGACAGCACTTAACAACAATGAACTAAGGCTAACAGTGAATATGGACAAGAATTAAGGGATATGAGAGATGTTTCCTTGGTAGAATCAGTAGACCCCAGTGATTGGCTGGCTATGGATCAGGAGGGAATAATGAGATCCAGGTTCCTGCGTTTAGCTGCTAGGCGGCTCATGATGATATGAAATGTATTGAGGAAGAGAGGTCCAATTGTGGATATGTTGAGCTCATGAAACATTGTAGATTAAAGACTGAGATCTGGGGGTCAGCAGCATCTGGTTCAGAAGTTTTTGATGTGGCATCCTTGGGTGACTTCAGGAGGTTCTGTGAAACGTGTGTCTGCACATTTGTCCAAAAAAACCCATCATTTTTATAATTTCAGAGCGAGATCTATGACCTCACAAGATTTGTAGTATCCATTAGGATGTTCATAAAGCTACAGAAGATATGATTGTCTAAGGAAGTGTGTGAGAGCCTGGGCTAGTCACCTGAGGAACAGCATCCCTAGGACCAAATCAGAAAGGGCAAAATAGCAGAGGTTAAAGTTAGGAGTCTAGAACCAGAAGCTCAGTGATGAGGCTAGAGAAGGGTCAAATCAAAACCATGGTATGGGAGAGTCCTGAGTGATTAGATAGTAGGTGTTTAGGGCATCATGGGGCATCATCAGTGGTTCTCATACTGTAGTGTGCATTAGAATCACCTGGAGGACTGATTAAAGTAGATTGCTTGGCCTCCTTCCCAGATTTTTGGGTTCTGTACATCTGGTTGTTGTTAAGTGCCGTCGACTTAGTAACAACTCATAGCAACCCTGTACAGGATTTCCAAGGTTTTAAATCTTTTTGGAAGCATAAAGACTCATCTTTTTTCCCACAGAGCAACTGGTGGGTATGAACCATGAACCTCGTGGTTCACAGTCCAGAGGGGCCATAAATTTGCATTTCTAACAAGACCCTTCTACCTGGGGAAAAAATAGGCTAACTCAGCTTGTATGAATAAGGAAATTAAGTTCCAGGTTGAATGATTTCTTACACAAGTTTTCACACAGCTCGTTAAGGTAGGATGAGGACTAGAATCCCAGTGTTGGTAAAGCCACTCTGCTGCTGAAAATTAACACAGCTGTCCAACACTCGTGGTTAAAGAATTGTACAGCTTCTGATTTAAAATCCTTACTTCTGGGAAGTATAAATCATGGTTGGGAGAGTTAGTGGATGCTTTCTTGTTTTCCTTTTCTGCATACTTTATCTCTGATTCGGACTATTTCCTTGACTAGCGCCTGATTGAAGAAGAGAACATGCTAGCGCCATCTCTAAAGCAGTTTTCGCTTCGGGTGGAGATTTTGCCATCCTACATTCCAGTGAGGGTTGCTGAAAAAATCCTCTTTGTTGGAGAATCCGTCCAAATGTTTGAGAATCAAAATGTGAGCCTAACAAGAAAAGGTAGGAATCTCTTTGCCCAATTCCTACACCCTTCAGAGGCTCTTAATATTGTGTGTTCTAAAAGTATACCGGTTAGAGAGTTATGTTGTGAGATTGAAGCTGTGACATACTTTCCTGAGAAGCAGGTGAAGGACCAGCCGTCTAGTGCTGGCTGTTCACTGACTTCCTTTGACAGTGTCTTCCTGATTGGCAGGGTCCATTTTGAAAAACCAAGAGGATACTTTTGCTGCAGAGCTGCACCGACTCAAGCAGCAGCCGCTTTTCAGCCTGGTGGATTTTGAACAGGTGGTGGATCGCATTCGTAGCACTGTGGCTGAGGTCTGTCTTGCATCTTGTTTTTTTTTTTTTATGAAGAAGATGCTTTGGTTCCCCAGAAACTGAATACTTGGATTTTCTTTCTTATTGATGTGGTTAGAGCTTAGCTTGTTTGAGAGTTTTTGGGGCAGGGGGCATGAAGAAAATAAAAGCATCCTCTTAATAACAAGTCAGAACTGCCTTAGCCTTGTCATATCAGCCAGCGTTACTGTTACTGGCACAGTTTCGTTCTGTAATTTTTTCTTTCTCCGTTCTTTTTTCCTCTTTTAATTCTGTTTTCCTTTCTTTTAATCATGAATTGATGTTGAATTAGATGATCACTTTTTCCTCCTTTATTCTTTTTTTCTTCTTTCATCTTTAATGTGGTAAATGATATTCACATAAAAAATTTTTAATTGAACTAAAGGCCACATAAGAGTCAGCATTTTACAGTGTGTAATTCCCTGGTTTTCAGTGTATTCACGACGCTGTGTCGTCTTCACCACTGTCTTAAAGACATTTCCAGGTCACTTTTCTTTTTTTAACTGTTAAACTATTCTTTATTGCTAGAATTTGGTTTTATGTTCTTTTTTTGATACATTGCTGGACTTGCATAGAATCATTCTTTGCAGGGTTTGCATTGTAATGAAATTTTGTCGATTTTATTGCTTCTTTTCACAGCATCTCTGGAAGCTTATGGTAGAGGAGTCAGATTTACTGGGTCAACTGAAGGTAACAATTTAGCTGTTAAGCTCTTCAAATGCTAACCTTCCCCAAGACTACTGGTTACCTATACCCAGTCCTCAAGGGCAGGCTCTTTCTTATGTCCTTATCTCAGGGAACAAATTATGCCTAACACTACAAACCTACTTTAATACAAAGGCTTGGGTTTATCTTTTCTTCTGGTATAATGTGATTGTATTGCCGTTGAATAAATGATGCCAAACATATACCAGTGATACTCCCATGAGGAAATCACTAAGTAGGACTCTTTTAAATGTCAAGAAACTTATATCCTTTTGTAAGTTGGGATTGAATTGATGAGATTGGAAGTTTTATTATACTTGTAATTCCCTCAGAGCCCTGGTGGTGTTGTGGGTTAGGCACTGGGCTGCTAAACACAAGGTTTGTGGTTCAAACCCACCAGCTACTCTGTGGGAGGAAGTTGAGGCTGTCTGCTCCTCGAAAGACTTGCAGTCTCAGAAATACTACATAGGGTCACTATGAGTTGGAATTGATTTGATAGCAGCTAGATTTAAGATTTGGGTTTATTTATTTTTGGTATAATTCCTATAGGATAGTGAGGAGCTATCCTATCCTGCTGTATTGCTAAATTGTAAACTGAAATTCATTCCTCAGATCATTAAGGACTTTTACCTCCTGGGACGTGGAGAACTGTTTCAGGCCTTCATTGACACAGCTCAACACATGTTAAAAACACCGCCCACTGCAGTAACTGAGCATGG
This sequence comes from Chrysochloris asiatica, assembly GCF_000296735.1. NCBI lineage: Eukaryota > Metazoa > Chordata > Mammalia > Afrosoricida > Chrysochloridae > Chrysochloris > Chrysochloris asiatica. The sequence goes on along the minus strand of NW_006408522.1, from coordinate 32,377,502 downwards.
TAACTGTCCTCTGGCCTGAGAACTGCCAGCTTATCAAAGTGCAGAGTTTTTCTTGGTGACTGCAAAGTCATTTAACCCTGATCCCCATAAGAGCAGCCTGGTGAGTTACAGGACAGTGTTCTCAAAGGTGGAAGGCTCTTTCAGGTAGGTTGCTCACTGAAGTTATTAGGAACAGCATCTTGGCCTGTGGTTCTTTCTGGAAGAGTTGGTGCAGGCCTTCAAGCCAGGTCTTTTAGGGTATGTCTGGTTGGGTAAAGTGTATATCTCTTGAACAATCAATGATTAATAAGATGACTATTCCTATTCAAATACATGAGTGGAGTTGGGTCTTAAGAGTCAAAACCAAAATAAGAAAATGGGGTTGGGGGAGCATCCAGGATTATTACTAGTTTTCCAGCCCAATAAAACAGTAGATGCCCACTGTACTTAAATAAGACTATTTTGGTTGTAGTTACCAGAATACTTACTCAAACAATTCCTACTTAAGCAAAGAAAAGTAGTTTACTGATTTATTATATGTACAATAAATTGATTCACATAACTGAAAAACCCAGAGGTTTGATGATTCTAAGCAAAGGTTGGTCTGATGACTCCCAGGGTACCTTTAAGACTTTCACATATTTTTTCCTCCCAGGCAGGCCCTCTCCATATAGTGGCAAGATGGCTTTTAGCAGCACCAAGTTTACATCCTTCTAAGTCCCTACTTGTATAGTGCTTCATTGACTGGATTGGTCTGTCTTGGGTCATGTTCATGTCCCTAAACAAAATGCCTGGGTCATATACTTACTCCTAGAACCAAGTATTGTTAATTCCCTACTAACTACCTGGGTTGTACTGGGCAAGGCTGATTCTTCAAGGAATTGAAGAGTGCTGCATGCTAGGAGGGCAGGTGCACCAGATGTCTGCTAGACTAACAGTGCAGACACTAACTCTGTTAGTGTCTGGCAGGAAGCTGGAGGAGTCTGGATCTGGTATATGGCCAAGTATTCTTGTTAGCTCATGTGTTCTTTCTTACAGATGTGAATGTAGCCTTTCAGCAGTCAGCACACAAGGTATTGCTAGATGATGACAACCTTCTTCCTCTGTTGCACTTGACAATTGAGTATCATGGAAAGGAGCACAAAGGTTTGCCATTCTTTCTGCTCCTACTGGTCATCCATTTTCCTGTGTCAACTTGTCTGCCTCTCAAGAAACCATGCAGTTTGGACCTTAGAGATGGGCTAGTCTAGTACCTTAATTTTATACAGGAAAGAAAGGAGGTCCAGAGAGCCAAAGTGAGATGTCCAGGCCACTTTCTTTATCTGTCATGCTGCTGGAGTGGTCAATCTTTATTTTTTTTTTTTCACCATTTACCAGCCTCCTGATGTTAAGTCTCAAAAAAGAATGTCTAAAAGGCCTCCCCAAAGAACTGCACCTAGAAGTGTCCCTGCTGTCTGCCTTTATGCCCCCTCCGTGATTACGACAGTGTAAGCTCAAGTGAGACTCTGTTTTTAGACTAACAAAGTCTTTATTTTTCTTTCTTTTCTTGATCGTTGCAGATGCTACTCAGGCAAGAGAAGGTCCTTCTCGGGAAACTTCTCCTCGGGAAGCCCCTGCATCCGGATGGGCAGCCCTAGGTCTTTCCTATAAAGTTCAGTGGCCACTACACATTCTCTTTACCCCTGCTGTCCTAGAAAAGTGAGTATGTAATTCTGAATTTCGTTCTGAATTTTTAAAAACTGTTTATTGTGAATTGGGTGAAGGTCTGCAGGGCAGATCAGTTTTCCATCAACAATTACTACACATTTTGTTTCATCTGATTGGTTGCAATCCCCTCAATGTAACATCACGTATCCCACTTCCTCCCTGTATTTTGTTTCCTTTCCTAAACTTTCCGAACTTTACTGCCCTTTTGATCTGAAATGATTGATTCATCTCAATGTTTACAATCTCCTCCCTGCAACAACAGTTACCCTACTTCCATTCTGCAGTTCCCCATTTACATCTTATAGTTCACAAATGGACAAAGCAAAACTAGTTGATGCACCCATACAAAACAAACTATGTATATTTATTTAAATGTCCAAAGGGCACATTGTGCAAGCCAGCCTCCTCACTGTAGACACGCAGCCTTACTCAGTCCATGGGCCTAGAGCCTGCAGCTATTCTGTCTCGCCATGCCACCACCTCAGTGCCACTTTTCTAGGTAGGGGTATCATGCTCCACTCATGCTCTTCCTTCTTGATGGTCCTAGGATTGTCTGTTCCTGAAATGAAAGATTAACTATCCCCGCCCCCCCCTTTTTAGTTACACATCTGCAATTTCAGTTTTGACAATCACAAGTAATCCTGCTAACAACTGCAATTGAATCATAAAATTCTGTTAGCATCATCCCCCACCCTATTTCACCAGACCTATCTGGAAAAGAGGAAAACTATTCTCACCCCCTCGTTTTAAAGCTAAACATATCCATGAAAGCTTGTAAGCCAGTCACTTCATGCCTTTATAGCCTATTCTTTTGTTTGTTTGCCTTTTTAAGCTTTTTATTGTGAATTGCTTGAAGGTTTACAGAGCACATCGTTTTCCATTCAATAATGCATACATTTTGTTTCATCTTATTGATTGTAGTCCCCTCAATGTGACATCACCTGTTCCACTTTCTCCTTGTGTTTCCTGTTTCCATCCCTCCTTTCCTAACCTTTCTGAGCTTTGTTCTTTGGTAAATGCTGACCTTTTGATCTTTTTTTTTAGAGCTTTTATTGTGAATTGAGTGATAGTTTACATGGGAGAACATCAGCTTTACACTCATCCTGTCATATTTCATCTCATTGCAATGACTACAATCCCCTCCATGCATCATCATTCAACAGCATTTGCTTCTATTCCCTGTTTTTTTTTTGGATGTACACCAAAGCACTCAGGAGGATACAATCATTCAAACAACTAAAGGGTATACCCTGCAAGCCTGCCCCCTGCCCCCTGGCTGCCAGCACACAGCCCTTCTCTCTCCCTGAGTCTAGAGTCCCAGCCACTCCATCTCTCCCGGTCATCATCTCTGCCTCTATCAGTGGCATCACTGCTTCTCCAGATAGGGTCCCACACTCCGCTATTCTCTCTTGATAGTTCCAGGGTCCTCTACTCCTGGACCGCAAAATCAACCACTCCCCTCCTTTTGTTATAAAACACGTACCTTTACATTTGCAACATTCACAATCAGTCCTGATAGCAGTTATTCACTATTGAACCACAAGAGTCTTTTCCCCATCTCCTTTCACCAACCCCATCTAGACAGGTGGGAAACCACTCAGTGGAGATTCTATCTTCCCTTGCACCCTCTGAAACTAGGCTCCCTCTTGAAAACTCGTGAGCCAGTCACTTTGTGTCTTTGTAGCCGTCACCATTTTGGGTAGCCAATGTCTAAGTTACCCATCCCTGTCAACCCTGTGTACAGAGGGAGTGGAAATGATCCTCGCTGTAAAGACTTGTTCCCTCTTTTAAGCTACTACATCCATAAGTATAGGTCAAAGTCATCAAATTGTAGTGGATTACACTTTTTTCTCTCTTCTTTCTTCCTCTAGTTGAGTTCTGATCATCCAGCCATTGAAGCTAGGTCAAATGGGTACTTTCTTCAAGTATGAGTGTTCTTGTGCATCTCCCCTCACTTCATATCAACTGGATGCTTCATAACTGATGTCTAGTTCATCAAATTAGGTCCTGGTGTGGCACTGCGGGTTAAAGCGCTGGACTGCATGGTGGATTTGAACCTAAAGGTCTGTGGTTCAAGCTCACCAGCCACTTGGAAACCTTAGACAGGATTACTATGAGTTCGAACTGACTCAACAGCATTTGATGACAACAGTGTCTAAATTGCCCATCCCTATCAATCCAGTACATTGAGGAGACAAGCATGCTCCTTACTATGAAGAATCTTCCATTCTAGTTGGAACTTTGAACAACTGCATGCATAACCAAAAGTTCATCAAATTGTAGTAATTTACATCTGCTCACAGTATCAAACATCTTTATATTCACCTGTTTGGGTTCTGGTCACAGCTCAGCCCTATACATCCAAGCTAGGTCAAGTGGGTACCAGCTGCAAGTTTGGGAGTTCACGCATACCTTGCAATTCAGACCAGCTGGCCCCTTCACTCTTAGCCCTAGCCCTCAGAGGCTAGGTCAGTGCCCATGGGCTCAGGAGTTCACACAGCTTTCTAAACCTCATACCAATGGTTGGTTATTCTAAAGTGTGTGTGCCTTCCTTATGGTATTGCTCCACTTAAAGATCTGTTTGTTACTTGGCTGAAAAATTGGTCTGGGGGCTGAGGTCATTTCCAGACCTGAAACATGAGTAAGGGCATCTAATGTGCCAGACTGCAAAGCCGTTTGAACTGCAAGGTCGGCAGTTCAAGCTCACCAGCTACTCCTCGGAGAACCCTATACAGGGTTGCTATGGGTCGGAATCGACTCGACAACACTTCACAACAACAGCCAGTCTCTATCTGACCAGTATGCCTGGTTTTAAATTTTTTTTTATGATTTCTGAGTTGCTTACAGGTAAATATATTCCCCACCGTACTTCCAAAGGAGGAAATGCACAAGAATACAATTGGTGAGGACAAGATAACTACCAGCTAGTTTTTAGCAATTTGTGTAAATCAGAGGTTGCAAACTCAATTGTCTTCCTGGGCTTGTCAGATAGCATGAAAAAGTGAAGCAGCAGATGGAGAAAGTAAGGAGTGGTAGCATGGACACTGGAATGAAATGGAGGGTTCAGGCCCACCGAAAAGCAACCAAAGTTTAAAACCGTAATAATAGAATAGTGCAGGCTGCTAGTTTGTCATCTCTGCGGAATGCAGTCTCAGGCACCACATTGAAACCTTGATAATTACATCAGATCTGACAAATTCCTCCCAAACTTTGGTAATTTTGGGTTGGTTTGTTTGGGAAAGTCCTCCTGCCTGATTATCTTGCTGTGGATTTTAGTCACTGGAGAGAAGATCATCTAGGCCCAGAGAAAGGCAACAGGCAGCCAAGCTGAGGAGATAAAATAAAGGAGCCGGAGCCAGGTGCTAAGAGACTTTATCTCATCAGGTTTATTCTTGCTCTCGGGAGCTTTCCAAGTGCTGTTTCTTACCTGGTCCAGACACAATATCCCCAAACCAGGCGACAGCTAGAGTTCTAGAGAAAGACCGTGGAAGAAGCATACTTGACTTTGGTGGTGACATCTGAACTCTATCCTCACATCATTCCCTGGGACTTACTTACTAGTTGGAGAACTGACCTTGGTGGAGGATGAAACATGTCATATTAAGTGATACTGGAGGAGTGGAGAAAAGGGAAAACAAAGGGACAAAAGGGCCGTCTCTTCTCCCAACCACATCTCTTCATTATCCCTTTTCCTCTTCACAACATTCTCTACTGTCTGAAGGTAGAGAGACTTAAGGTCTGTTAAGTGCCGTTGACAGTTCTGACCCATAGCAACCCTCTGTAGGGTTTCCAATGAGCAGCTGGAGGGTTTGATTCGCTGACCTTGAGATTAGCAGTCCAGTGCATATCCTAGAATGCCACACTAGGACTCCTAGGGTCTGATAGAGTGGGCACAAACTGGAAGAGGCTGGATGAGGGAGAAGATTCTAGGTCAGGTTCAGAGCCCACTGGGTATGCTGCCTGGACCTTGTCAAAGAGCCTCCAAAGCTGTAACTCAGTGTCCCACGGGTGGGCAGTCCATTTAACACCTAATTTGATATGCTCTACCCACATTTTGCTACTTGCTAGACCATTTAAAAGGTAGAGCTTTTTTCAGACATGTAATTTCATTCTCC
>NW_006408522.1:32349395-32370141 GCF_000296735.1 Chrysochloris asiatica | reverse complement strand
ATGGGTCGGAACCGACTCGACGGCACTTAACAACAACAACAGTCTACATTGAGATTTCCCTCATTTCTTTGAAAAATGTCTTTTTATGGTTGTGTTTCTTCAAATCTGGATACAACTAAGGTCTACTATTTTGATTTGTTTGTTCTATAGAAATAATTTAAAAAACAAATAGAATCAAATTTTCTTCAGTAAGCCTGCCTAAGAACAAGCAACTATAGATAAGCTTCTCTTTTCATTTGTCTTCTCAGTACAGCTTCTCCCCCGAGTTAGCCCCCACGAACTTGCTGTGAGATAGGAGTTTGCTCTTTGGGCTTCAGGGACTGAGAACAGTCACCCTCCCTGGTCCATAACACTCTAATTACTGGAATACATAAGAATCTACCTCCATCCGTAATATATACATACAGACTAGCCATAAAATTACATCCCAGTACAAAAACAAGGACAATAATGTCCATCTGCCCATGTGATCCTCCCCAGCTACCTTACTTCTCTCACAAGGTAACCACTGTCTTAAATCTCATGTATTCTTTCTTTCCTTTTATATTCTCCCTGGTGTGGTGCTGTAAGATAATGCACTGGTCAGTTTGAGCTGTAAGGTTGATGGTTCAAATCCACCAGCCGCTCCTCAGAAACCCTATACAAGGCTGCTGTGAGTCGGAACCAACTCAGCGGCACTTAACAACAAAAGTATAATATGGATGTATTTGCTCTTAGTTATTTTAAGCATTATAAAAAAGGGGTGTCACGCTGTCTATAATCATCTAAGAGTGAATTTGTGTGTGTGTGTGTGTGTGTGAACTGAGTGATAGTTTACATGGGAGAACATTTTTTTTTTTACACCACCATTTCATTGCAATGATTACCATCTCCTCCGTGCATCATCATTGAACCATATTTGCTTCCCTTGTTTTTTTCCCTTTTTTGGGTGGGGTTGGGGGAATGTACATTCAGGAATATATAAGCATTTAAACATTCAAGAGGCACATTCTGCAAGTCTGCCTCCTGGCCACCAGCACTCATTCCCCTTCTTTCCATGAGTCTAGAGTCCTCAGCTGCTCCCTCGCTCCATGTCCCCATCTCTACCTCCATCTCTGATGTCGCTGCTTCTCTGGATAAGGTCCTGCATTCTAGTTGTGCTCTTCTCCCTTGATGGTCCCAGGGTCCTTTGTTTCTGGACTGTAAGATTAAGTACTCCCCCATTTTTTTTTTTACAAAACTTCTACCTTTACAGTTGTGACAGTCGCAATTAGTCATGGTAACAGTTATTCACTATTGAATCATAAAGATTTTATCCCCATCTCACTTCACCAGACCCATCTAGACAAGATGAAAACTATTCAGTGGGGGCTTTTATCTCCCCTACCCCACTCTTAAACTCCCTCTTGACAACTTGTAAGCCAGTCACTTCGGGCTTTTATCACCCCCAAGATTGACTTTTTAAAATTCCAAATCACATTGCAATTCATTTTGTTGTGTTGGATAGTTTGTAAGTCATTCATTTGGGCTGTTCTGTCATATTCCATTGTGTAAATAAACCACAGGTTAGTTGTCTACATCTCTAGCCATTCTTTTCTTCCTGCCTTTTTAAAGTAGAAGTAGATGGCATAAAGGTGTAGGGTCTCTTCTGAGGGTGGGGTGATCTCAAACAGCCTGACATCTCTGCCCAGGTACAATGTTGTTTTCAAGTATTTGCTGAGTGTGCGCCGGGTACAAGCTCAACTGCAACATTGCTGGGCCCTGCAAATGCAGCGAAAGCACCTCAAGTCCAACCAGACTGATGCAGTCAAATGGCGCTTACGAAATCACATGGCATTCTTGGTGGATAATCTTCAGTACTATCTCCAGGTCTGTACTGAGGGATGAGTAGAGTTCTGTAAGGAGTATGACAAGCAGTTGATGGGCTGGCAGGAGGCACTGCAGCCCTGCATTTGGTATAATGTTGAGGTTGGAGAACATACGGGGACTATGTGTCTAGGTGTGTGTCTTGGGGGAGTTTTAGAGGAAAGTGAAAATAAATGGATGAAGGAGAATAAGGAATAGGCTCTTTATCAGCATTCATTACTGTTGTTGGACCATCATTTTTATAGTTTGCTTAACTTCTGGAGTCTGACAGGATTTAAGCAAGTCAGTTGGTAGAGGGGATGTGGCATGCATGAATTGGGTTAAAGGAGGTCTGCCAAGATAACAGAGGTTATTTGGACTTAGGCAAATAATTTTCTGCAAAGCAAGGCAAAATTAGGGTGTATCTGGTCAACCTTAAAGTGGCTTGGTTAGGAGGAAGATAAGAGGGGGCAGAAATGTTCTCCATCCTGTCAGGCTTCTCATTTGTCCTGAGTAATGAGATTATGCAAAGTGCTAAAATTAGGTAACTGTCTACCAGGTGGATGTGCTGGAGTCTCAGTTCTCACAGCTGCTTCATCAGATCAATTCTACCCGAGACTTTGAAAGCATCCGATTGGCTCACGACCACTTCCTGAGCAATTTGCTGGCTCAGTCCTTTATCTTGCTGAAACCTGTAAGTAGGGCCGATTGGTGTCTTCAGGCTGCTTCTAGCACTATTCCCTGGTACTCTTTGAGTTGAAAAGATATGGAACTATTCTTAAGTAATTGTTCAATCCCCACTTTAAAGCATTTTAAACAACTTAAAAAGCAAAATTTAAAGGGGAACTTAAAGGTCTTAGAACATTACATAATCAAGGGTAGTGAGCAACTATAGACATGTACCATAAGGAAGGATTTAAATTAAAAATCTTTCTTATACCACAGGTAGACTACAAAGCATACAGAAATATTTTTAGAAACCGCTGGACCAGGATAGATGAGTTTTGAAAGGTGTTTTCACACGACAACTGGAGTAGTGGTGGTGGTTGCAATGGTCATAGTGTGTGGCACCTTCATTTAGGGTAGTCAGTATAAAACTGGGCTGTACAATGGAGTCATTTGGGGGACTTTTCAAAATCTGAGACCCAGACCACCTAGTCTCTGGAATGGGATCCAGGCATCAGTATTTTTCAAAGCTCACAGGTAGTTCCAATTTCAGGGTAAAAAGCAGAAGACTGAAATGCAATGCTCCCTTGTATGTTGTTGTTATGTGCCGTGTAGTCGGTTCCAACTCATAATGACCCTGTTCAGGGTTTCCAAGGCTGTAAATCTTTATGGGAGCAGAAAGCCTCATCTTTCTCCCGCGAAAAAGCTGGTAGTTTCGAACTGCTGATCTTGCGGCTCACAGCCCGATTCGTAATCACTACGCTACCAGAGCTCCTTTTGATCCTTGTATAGTTCTGTCTATAACAACTCATGCTTCACCTTTTGTGTGAATTGTTATCCTTGGTCATGCCACACCAGAACACTAGAGACTTCTCTTTTGTTCTGATATTTGGGGATATTTTTGCTACACCTAGTGAGTTCTGTAGGTACTGTTTCAAAGTGTTCTGTGAATTGAAAATAACTGAGAACCATTGTGGTAGGTAGAGTCCCAGCCTTGGTTGGCAAGACTACATCCTTGGAGGAAAGCAGAATATCAGAGCAAGTCCCATCAGTATCTGTTCAGTGTTTACTGTGTGCCAGGCCCTTGGGACAAAGACGTCGAAGTATAGCTCTTCCCTTAATGAGTTTACAGTCTAGTTGGAGAGGCAGAACACACACACATATAAAGCAGTTAACAATAAAGAAGGCCTGAAAAACTGTCAAGATAATGGAGAAATGGGGACTCACTAAAGGCTGTGGTGGGACGGGAATGCTTCACTAAGAGCACTGAACCGTTACCAAAGGGGAAAGTATCCAAGACTTCTGGTGTGGCACTGTGGGTTAATGGCTGGGGACTGCAAAGTCGGTTTGAACCGCAAGGTCGGTAGTTCAAGCTCACCAGTCGCTCCTAGGAAACCCTATACGAGGTCGCTGTGGGTCAAAAGCACTCAACAACATCCAAGTTACAGAAACCACACTAGATAGAGAGCCTGTAGGCAGGAACATACTCAGTGGGTCCAAGGAATGACAACTAGTTTAAGGTGGGTAGAATAGAGGTATGCAGAGGTGACAAAGAGAATGATAGCATTTTTGATAGGAAGGGGATTACACAAGTAGCTGGCACTTCCAATTTTGAGAGGCTGACAGAAGAATGGAAGGTGGCAATGTATAACTTAAAAATCAGATGTGGGAGAACATGTGGGAAATAAGCCAGTTCCCTAGGTTTCCCCAAATCTTTAATTTCACCAGTGCATTCCCTTCCTAATGCCAGCTCTGTTTCTTTGGTAGGTGTTTCACTGCCTAAATGAAATCCTAGATCTCTGTCATAGTTTTTGCTCGCTGGTCAGCCAGAACCTAGGCCCACTGGATGAGCGTGGAGCTGCACAGCTGAGTATTCTTGTGAAGGTGAGTCGGCCTGGCCATTTGAAGGCCATTTGAGATGTGCAGCCTTGTCAAAAAGGCTAGAGCTGGTTTGCCAATGGTGATTTCATGACCTTGCCCTCTGAGTCAATAAAGCATTTCCTCAATACATGCACACAGAAACAAGAGGATACAAAGATAAAAATGTTGATACCAGTTGATTTTGAAGCACATAATTATGTGCCACCTCCTTGCATTCAAAAATAGTTCTGCCTTGAATAGTTTATTTAAATATGCATTGGCTTAGTTTTATTTTCTTACTTCCTTTCTCCTTACTTCCTTGACTAACCCCTTATTTCACTGAGATTATAATTATCTGCCTGTAACAAAAACACTCAGGCTCTCCCAGACCCTGTACACAACAAAACACATTAATTTGAAACTAGCTGCTAAATTCCTACTGAGAATGAACACACAACTTTACATGAAGAGCACACACACAACTTTACATGACAAACACATGAAGAGTTCACACTACATGAAGCACACACTTCACGTGAAGAACATACTTTACATGAAGAGCACATTTTACATCAAGAGCACACAAAACTACTTGAAAAACACACAACTTACCATCAAGAGCACACCCACTTCACGTGAAGAACACACTTTACATGAAGAGCACACACACTTTATGTAAAGAACACACATACTTTACACAAAGAGCACTTGTGAGTTTAACAGGATGACAGCAGAGTTCTTCTCTTTACAGGGCTTTAGCCGCCAGTCTTCTCTCCTTTTCAAGATTCTTTCCAGTGTTCGGAATCATCAGATCAACTCAGATTTGGCTCAACTACTGTTACGACTAGATTATAACAAATACTACACCCAGGCTGGTGGAACTCTAGGCAGGTAGGCACAACCCTTGGGGAACTCAGTCAATGTTTTTGGTAGTTTTGTTTCTATCCAGGGTTGAAAGTTAGACTTTAGCTATTATCTAGTCCAAATACCCTCATTTTATAAGCAGAGGCACTAAAGCTAAGACAGAAAAAGGGTTTTTTTAAATAAAAGGAGCCCTGGTGGCCCAGTGAATTAGGTGCTTGGCTGCTAATCAGAAGGATCATGGTTTAAACCCATCAGCTGCTCCATAGGGATTAGGGTTGGACACGCTGTATGTGTGTATGGGGGGGTGGGGGTGGGCAGTTCTACTCTGTCCTACTGGGTGGCTTTGAGTTGGAATCGACTCTGTGGGAAGGCATCATTTTCTAGTACAATCATCATGGTAAAATAACACAACACCTGGCAATGACATGGGTTTTCTTTCCTAAGCTGTGTGTTGCTACCTGGGAGCCAGTGTGGCTTCAAGTCCCAATTCTGACATTAACTAGTTGTGCAGCTTTACCTCGCTGACTCCCAGCTTCCTCATCAATGAAAGACTTTTAAAAATCTAAGTGTGAGATTTAGTAGAAGTGGGCAACATAAAAAAGTTGCTTCAGCTCTGCTACTTTCATCCCCACATAGAAAAGCACTTGGTTGTCCCATCTTTTTACTCAAGCATGTTCTTTTTAAGAGATTATAGCAAGAGTTTACAAAACTGTCTTTTTTTCCTCTCAAACTATCTTTTGAGGTTTAAAATGACAAACTAAATTGCTCTGATCCATATTTCTTTGAAGACAATCTTGGAGAAGCATGATACTTAATGAGGTTTGTTTTTTTTTCCCCTTGTAGTTTTGGGATGTGAAATTTTCTGTGTATAAACCAAAATGACAATCAGTCTCACCCCATTTCCAAGTCAGAGAAGATTCAAAACAGCATCTCATTTTCTAGCCTGTCACCAAATGTCTGCAGCCTAGAGAGGAGTCTATCTTTTCTCCTAGGACAATTACTGAATATCTAGAGGTACAAGCCATCCCCATTATCCCCATGTGGGAGGGGTCTGCCACACCTCAGGAGTTCATGCTTCATCCACAGAGGAGACATGTTGAGTCAGGTATTCCTTGCTGGCCGTGCAAGTTGCCTGTGCTACATCTGGAACATTTGTTGGATATGTCCATTTATTCAGCAGTCATTTATTGAGACCTTACTATATGTACCTAGAGACTAATCAAACTGTGGAAGATACAACAGTAATAAACATGGATCAGAAAGGTAACTAACTACTTTGTGGCTCATTTGTAAAAAAGGAATTGTAAACAGTCCCTAGGTTATGCTATTTATATAGGAGTACAAGCCCACAGTGAGAAACCAACCATCATAAAGTATTTTATATTAAAAATGAGAGTTTCAGACAATGGTTTGTAATAACAAATGGACACTACTTTGAGACATGCATCAAAACATACTACTGCTGTGTTATTATGTTAAAGATACTTTTGTATATCCTAGTTTGGCTCTGTAGGGTCAGTACTAGACTGCTACCCATAAGGTAGCATAAGGTAGTTCAAAGCCACCAGCTGCTCTCCTTGGAAACTGTTCAAGGTTGCTGTGAGTCGGAACTGATTAAGTGGCACTTGATGATATAATACTACGATACAAATATTTGACTGGCTGACGTTACATATGAACTGTACATAACTGTTCAGACTTGTACAAATTCGACTTAGGAACAGAACTCATTCATAATGCAAGCACTGGACTGCAAACCACAAAGTCTATGGTTCAAGCCCACCAGCCACTCCATGGAAGAGAGATGAGAGTGTGTTCCTTTGAAGATTTAGAGCTTCAGAAACCCTATACAGGGCTGCTATGAGTTAGAATGGAACCAACTTGGTGGTACTAAAGAGGTAGGATGGTAGAATCAGAACGGACACTTAACAACAAGAAGGAGTAAGGATTAAGAATGCCCCTGCTGTAGTAGCGGGTGTGACTCAAGTCACCACTCTTAGTTTTCCTTTGGGGCATGGTCTGAGTCCAGTACAAAGAACTACTTTGGCAAAGTTCGCGCTGTTGCTCTTGGGTCTTGTTTCTGGCTCATCATATCGGATCTCCAGTTCTTGAGACTTGTCATCTATCACCTGACCTGAGTCACCAGCTCCCACAGCCTCATGCATCAACAGCCTGTCGTCTGGACTGTCAGTTTGGGTTCCTCAGCTCCTAAGGATGCATGGATTAGAAGAATCCTTCAGGCTGACCTCTGAACTACGGATTTGGAACTTGCCAGTCTCCACAATTGTGTGAACCATTTCCTTGACAGTTGTAAGTTCTGTGAGATGTTAAACAGAGTGTTGCAGAACCCTGGGACAGGAGGGAGGGGAGGAGTAGTGATAGGTAGGTATTAAGGAATTGTGGTATGACATGTTGAAAGGAGTCCTGGTGCCATAGTACGTTACAAGTTGGGCTGCTAACTGCAAGATCAGCAGTTAAGAATCCACCAACTGCTTCGAGGTAGAAGATGAGGCTTACTGCTCTTGCTCCCTTAAAGACGGATAGCCTTGGGAACCTTGTATAAGGTCACTATGGTCAGAATTGACTGGACAGCACACTACCATCACCAGAAGATGTTGGAAATCAACATCTTTAACCTCCACCTCATAGGGACCAGCCTGTGCTGATCTTTCCAGAAGAAATAATTCATGCGCACAGATTATTTTTCTTCCTTCAGGAGATTTGAGTTTTCCACTCAAGAATATTCAAAACTGTGAATTAGAAATTTTGCCAATAATTTCTAATTTTCCTGAAATTCTTATTTCAGACTGATAAATGGGTTAAGTCTAGTTAATGAAAATGTATTTCAAGTACTTCTCTTTCCCAAGAAATGGTCATTAAGAAAAACTTGAGGTCAAACTACCAGCTTTCCAATTCTGAAAGCTACAAACCCAATTATCCCTATGCGTGGTGGTATGACCCAAAATAAATATTCATTGAAAAACCCTCTCTAAACATACAAAGAATGCATTGTACAGGCCTCAGTTTATGACCACTGAATCTGGTCCTCTGCTCACTGTACACCTTTCCTCCCTACTGTTACCAGCTAAGGCAGCCCCTTCCACTGCTAGGGCTGGCAACTAGAACCTGCTACCTGTTTTTATAAAATCTTATTGAAACACAGCCACAATCATTTATTCCACAATCATTTATTATTACTTACGGCTGTTTTCAAGCTACAACAGCAAAAGCGAGTAGTTACAACAGACCAAATGGCCCACAAAGCCTAAAATACTATCTAATAGCCCTTTACAGAAAAAAAAAAATGTTGACCTCTGCTTTAGAAACTGAGTGAATGTGAAGATGATGCTGTGGATAAGGAAGGAATGGCTTCCAGCAACTCCAATGGTGATGATAAACTACTGGACCTCTCTAGCTAGAGCTTTTAACATTTCAATTGCTCTCACCTTTATTCTTGGAGAAAGTTATTACAGCAGTTAATCCTTTTTCCTCTCCAGCTCTAAAATTTGTTGGTGCATTCAGCTAGAGACATTGTCTTTAAACTGTCAGTAAACTTACAAGTGCGCGCCCTATTCCACTCAACTTTTGTCATAACTATTAATCTGGGCTCTCACCTATTTTAAAATCAAGTGTTTAGAAGTACAGAATTTTAGATATTCTAGTAAAACCTTTTGGCAATTAAAATGTCACAGAAACTTTAAAAATTCACCCCTTAATAGGTGCTCTGCTAAAGTGAACAAGCCAACTGAAAGCCTCAGAGAAGGTACTACATCTTGTCTTGGGGTTTGTTCTGAGATTAAGCTCAAAGAATTGGATAAAGAACTCCCAGTTATTACAACCAAAGAGATTCAACATTTATTTTATCATAAAAGTCCAGCAAATAAAACTATATACAAGATCCATGCAAGGAATCCAGTTACACACAAGACACATTTAAAACCTGGTTAAAACACAATCTTCACAACAGCAGGGAATAAAACCGGTAAGACCAAATATCTTTAGTGAGAAACATAATCGTGCTTGTATTTTGGGTGCTGTTTGAATCCAATCCTACCCCCAACAATGAGGCACTGGATCACCCACTCTTGTGACACCACAGGCAACCGCAAAGCTTCTGCACACTTCAGCACTGAGGCTGGGCATGAAGGATCTGTCACCACCACGTCAAATACCCCTAAAGCAATATCTGTAAGAATGGGAGAAATGGAATGAGGAAAAGAAATGCAATTCAGCCCTCCATTAAAAGAAAAACTATGATGTGGCACTGCAGGGTAATACAGTGGGCCATAAGGTCAGTTTGAACCACACAAGGTTGGTGGTTCAAACCCACCAGCCTTCCTCGGAAATCCTATACAGACAGGGTCACTATGCATCAGAACTGACTTGAGGGCACTTAGTAACAATGCCCTTTAGCCAATACATCCACCGTGATCAAGCTAAAGCCCTTTTATGCCTAACTTCATGTTATGATCATGATCAAAAGCGGAAAGCTATCACTATATGCTGGCCTTGTAGAAAAGCTTAGCAAACACACCACTGAAAACCAGTAGAAGAGTAAGTCGGATGCTCAATTTATATTGGCTCATCTCTTGAATGTGGTACTTTTCTTCTCTCAGAAACATGGATAAGGTCAGCCTATTAGGGTTGAGACAGACCACAAGGACATCCTTGGAGTACACACACATGCATGCGTGCACATATACACACACACTTTTCAGGTACCTTTGTTATGGGCACTTGAGTGATGCTGCTTGACAGAGGCTGCCCCTCCAGTCATGAGGATTTCAGACCAGAGCTCCAGAAAGTTTTGTTGTTGATCTGATACCAAGAGTACCTTCAAATTCTGGAAAGGGTTTTCTCGGGGTTGCCTATGAGAAAGCCAGAGACCTAACAAGTTGGAATTCGAAGGACTTAGCATGACAGGTAATATTCAACAAAAAGCCTCTTTGCAAAGAGGCTCAAGTATATCTGAATGTTTGCAGAATTAAGTCTTGTATTACGGCACCCATACTCCTCCCACCTCAAGCTCCCCTCCTTCGTGAATGATCACCAGAGGGCATGGGAACCCTTCTGACTTCCATATTTGTCCTGGGGCATTAGTAATCCAAATCATATCCTGGAGCCTGTATTGTTTTATAGTCTTGCTTGAAACTTGGTTCCCTAACCTTACAGGTTGAAAATACTGAATCTATATACAAATCCTCACACATTTTCAAAAGGTCTCAAACAATACATCCTAGGGAAATAAACTAGGTGAACTGCTGAAATTATTTCATATCCATTCAGATTCTGTAATTTACCCTTTGTTAGTTGCCGTTTCTGTAACACTTGTTCTCGCACCTGATTTCTCCACTCCAAAAGCTTGCTGTCTTCCTGTCTACATAGTTCTAAATGAGATCTCAAACTCACCAATCCAGAATTCTTTGCTCCTCAAGGCTGTACCCAGCTGGCAACAAGTAATTGTGGTAATTCTGGAGCTGGTTGGCATGGCAACTGTCATGGACCCAGACATGAGACACACAGGGAATCCCACTGGCAAGGCACAGGAAGTACTTCCGGGTTCGACAATGCTGATCCGCAATTAGAAGACACTGGTAGGCTGTGTTACACTAGAAGAAAGAGATGGAGACTATGGATCTGGAGACTTCTATGGAAAGCCCCCTGAAGAGCAGCCCTAATGAGCTATAGAGAACAGGATCTGAAGTCTTCCAAGTGCTATCCAAAATGTGATTCAGCTGTCCTGCCAAGCAAGGTTCCTAACCTAGCTCAAAGACTCATATGGGTTCCCTAGACATCTCCCTGCCTCACCTACAGCTTTCTAGAGGCCTAACTCCTTAAAAACCGTTTCAAGTTGATTCTAACTCATAACCACCTTAAAGGACATGACAGAACTGCCCCAGAGGTTCTCTGAGACTGTACATCTTTATGGAAGCAGACTGCCACAGCTTTCTCTGAGTGGCTAGTGGGTTTGAACTACCAACCTTTCACTTAGCAGCTGAGTGCTTTAACTGCATCACCAGGGATCCTAAATCCTCAAGGGATAACCAAGTCACATTATTTCAGGCTAAGAATCAGCAACTTTAATCACGATTTCTACAAAACAAATTTCTATCTGTTTTTGTCCCAGCAACAGAACCAGTGCCCTTAATTAAGTCAAGGTTCTAACATAATAAAAATCCTATTTCATACAATAACTTCCTGGCAATTTCCCAGTTTTGAGACATGGCTACTTTACCCAACCTTCCCTGAGCCCTCTTCGGCTTCTTCTCAGTACAGTAAATGAACTCTTCTCATTGCCACTCAGAGAGGCTATGTGAAGAAACTCCTCACCTGGGCTTCATTGAAGTCTTCAAGGATATAGCCAGCTCCTGCTCGAAGCTGGGATTCTGTATACTGCTTGTTGAAGGGAGGTATTTCTAAAAATTCTATATAAAAAAACAAGTAACCAAGATCATCAATAATTACTCCTGGTTGCCTTCTCATTTGCTACTTTATGCCTGGCTTCTTACTATTCCCTTTCCCACTCCCCATTTCCTATCTCCACCAGCAATGTGTCCCAAAGATAAGGTCAAGGGCCTCCCCATGGGTCAGAAAGAGATCTATCTTGTGACTTATAGAATGCTGCCAAAAGAAGGACAAGAGCGGGAAGGATGGGCATGATGAGGAATGCAAGTACACCCTAGACCTACAAGCAGCAAAGGTTCTTGAAAGAGCTGCATTAACTAAGACTTTCAGTCATGGGACTATTCAGAGGGACGGACACACTCCTTCCCACAGTGATGTATTCCAATTCCAGTAACTATTACCCAGTCAAAAAGTTTTTCCTTACATCTAATCTCTCCTGCTAACAAACTCAGCCCATTTCTTTTAGCTCTGTCTTCTGTGAAAATGAATAGCTGATCAGCACTTTTTATAATTAGCCTTGAAAATTCCCCTTTATCAGTATTTTTTACCCCTTGTACACTAACATTTTGAATGCTCAAAGTTATGTTTTTTTGTTTTTATTGAAAATTAATTTAAATGAAGGTTAGCCAGAAAATCTGCTTTCAACCTTTTCATGGAAAACTATCTACCTTTGATGATCTTGAAGTACCTCAGGACACTGAACATCAATGACTGCGCTACAGTCTTGAGGGTGAAGCAGAAGATATGAGAGATGAGGCTGAAGCTGTAATGACCCTAGGCAATTACAAATTGCTTCTTTTGACCAAATAGCTAATTTGAGCTTGTTTCTTGTCATCTGCTTCTCTCATATATAAATAACACATTTAAAAAAAGAAAGAAAAAGAAAAGCAAGACATTAGAGATTTTAATTAATTAGGTGTTCTGGGAAATTACATTTTAATTAATTGAAATTTTATCACAAATAAAAAACTCATCACAGAAACTTCAACACAGACCACTCCCTCTCCCTCATGCATTGTGATAAATGCTGGGAGAACAGACACCCTTGCAGAGGTGGTCCCTCCATCTGGTGCCCTCCTTCCCACTGAAGCGTCTTTCTTACACCTTTGTATAGGTCTTATTTTTCCAGCCTATTCATTTTATTTAAGGAGCTCTGGTAGCGTAGTGGTTACGAATCGGGCTGCGAACCACAAGGTCAGCTGTTCGAAACTATCAGCTATTGCGCGGGAGAAAGATGAGGCTTTCTGCTCCTGTAAAGATTTACAGCCTCGGAAACCCTGTACAGGGTCGCTATGAGTCGGAACCAACTCCACGGCACGTAACAACAACAATATTCATTTTACTGTTTTTTCTTGATTCAGAATCCACATTCTTCTCAAAATGTTTCTCAAAATGTGAAAACCCAAAATGTTTAGTCATATAGGAACTCTAAATAGTCATAAGAAACCTAAGACATAACAGGGCTAATTCCCAGCTTTGGCCTACCATCCTTTTAACTGGCTTCAGTATATGCTACCACAGACTTCAGTATCAAGATGACGGCTGAGGCACTGCTGACGCCCTGCATGGCGCTGTTATTTTTCTCAAAACATACTTTATGTCTGCTTACTCCAGTGGTGTCCAATCCTGGCCTGCTTCCATGTTAATCACCATTTGTATTTCCTTGCATTTGGGTAATCAAATAATTATCCTATGTAGACAGTCCATTTCTCTAATTTAAAAAATTTAATTCCATTTTCTTCACTTTTGAGATATGAGCAGCCCTAACCAACTAGAGTCTATAATGAACAGGCTGCTAATTCCACCATCCCAAATCAAGGATGAAGGCACTAAATAAACCCAACTGCAAACTCAAGTCCTGTGGCAGATGGGTCCCTCATGTATGTCCAACCCAATAAGACTGAGTACCATATTAACTCATTAATATATCTGTAAGATGCACTCATATATTTTACTGAGCTCCTGGTTATAAACAATCTCAGGTTCCCATTTATCTTTTTTTTTTTTTTAAGTATTTTATTGTGAATTATGATAGTTTACATGGGAGAACATTTGTTTTACATTCATTCTATCATACATCGTATCATTGCCATGGTTACAATCCCCTCCATGTCATCAACCGACCAAAGGGTATACTCTGCAAGCCTGCCCCCTACGCTATTCCTGCCCCTCCCCCCCTTAAGTCTTCAGCACACAGTCGCTCTCCCTCTCTAGATCTAAAGTCCCCAGCTGCTCCATTGTTCCCCGTCATTGTCTCTGCCTCCATCTCAGGCATCACTGCTTCTCTGGGTCCTATTTATCTTTAAGACTATCATAGTTTCCTAAAAACTAATTCTGTAGAGAACTGGTTTAATATAGATATCTTCAACCTTCTGTAAGACTCAACACTTTTTAAAAACTTTTTATTTGTGAATTGGGCTAAAGTTTACTAAGCAAATTGGCTTTGCATTCAACAACTCATATATATTGTGCTTTGTGACATTGATCGCAATCCCCACAGCACTCTTCATTTCCTCCCTCTGTTTACCATCACTGTTTGTCTTCCTTTCTGATCCCTTCCAGCCTTCTGAGCTTAATCCCCAGGCAAATGCTGCCTTTTAATCTCCTATGGTGGGGTGTTCTAGGGAAACAATAATGCTAACAATAGTATTACTGTTTACCTTATAGGCCTGTAGTGTTTGGCTAAAATTGAGTCATACGAGTGAGTTCAGTTCCTGGTGTAAGTGACAACTATGGGCCTTCACCTCAGGGGTTCCACTAGTCTCTATCAAACCAGTAAGCCTGATCTTTTATATAATTTTGGGTTTTGTTCCACCTTTTCCTCCCGTTCTATCCACAGCAGTCAATAGTGGTAGCCAGGGACATTTTGGTCTCAGGGTCATGGAGACTGGGGTTAACATGGTTCATTACCCTTTGGACTAATTGTTTCCCTGCATCTTTGATTTTCTTCACTCTGCTTTGCTTTGGACAGGGAGAGCCCAATAGTTGTACCTTAGATAGCTGCTCACAAAGCTTTTAAGACCCCTGTTACTCCTCTCTGTGAGCATTTTCATATGCCAAAAAATTGCTGCTAGGGCAGTGTCCAAGGATGCATGAGCCAATCACAAAGTAGACACATTCACCAGAACCATACTGTCTAACAGAAACCTGGAGCTCCTTTCTAAAAACTTGTTCAAATCCTTTTACTTGTTACAGGGTGGGATTTAAAACATTTGCTGTATAAGCAAAGGGGGAATCGAGGGAATTTTATGAATAGGGTTTCTTAGGTCTCATACAGGCTAACAGATTTTTTAAGGAATCAACCTGCATCCTACACCAAAGTCTGCTTTCATGACTGCCTGATCAAGCAACAGTATCTACAGAGCTGCCTTATAAGGTCTTGGCCTAGGGAGGGGCTAGGATGTTGGAGAATAAATGAGTCCAGCAATCATGAATGATGTTTTGATGACATACCTTCCCAGAAGCCTCAAGGGACTCCAAGTTATTACTTATTTGTGATTTAGGTGAACGTTTAGAGTAAATTCGTCTTCCAGTTAACAACTCAATATGTATTTTGCTTTGTGACATTCATTACTATCCCCACAATGTCAAAAATTATTTATAATTAAAGTAAAATTAAATTGTTGGCTAAGAAACTCATGTACCTTTTTGTTCATTGTACCTCTCTGTATTCTAAGGAGGCTTTATGTGCTGAAACTCTCACAGCCCAATGTCCCCAACTCAGGGCCCCTGCTCAGGGTTCTCTGTCTACGTACCTTCCAAATAACATAAACTATAATTCTAATTCCCTGATCACCCTCTCCCATGTCCTTGTACAAATCTCCACATGGTGTGGCTGGTGAGATAAGTGTTGTGAAGTTCATTAGGAAAGCCATTCATACACTTGAAATGCTAACCATCACAGATCTTTAGTGGTGCCAGTTTTATGATAACCTTGTTCTCTAAATCAATTCCCTAGTGAAGATTCAACATTAGTCAGAACTCAATAACTTGTAGAACATCTTTCCACCTGGGCTGTTAGCCTTTTTAGATAAATTTGGATCCCTGTAGCAGTTCGAAACTACCAGCTGTTCCGTGGGAGAAAGATGAGACTTTCTGCTCCTGTAAAGATTTAGTCTCAGAAACTCTGTACAGGGTCGCTATGAGTCGGAACCAACTTGACAGCACTAGACAACAACACCACCACACTTACAGTATACACTTGCATTTGCTCATTCTCCCTCCTAGATAATACACTTCTGAAGAGCTGGAGTCATGTTTACCTCTCCCCACTGCAGCCTTCACTCAAAAGCTAAGTAACAGACAACACAGAAAAGGAAGCATGAATTTAGTTGAAAGTTGAAAGAGGTGTAAGAGCTGAAAAGGCCCAGAATTTTGTCTCTAAAGTCACCCTGGGGTACTGGGCATACCCCATTCTTAAGTTTACAGACCTTAAGAAACTGAACCTAACCCCCAGATTGGTATGTTCAATCAGATGTCCCTAGAGCACAAATGGGGAGGCTGACAGGATATTTACAAACCTGGAAGACTTGGAGGATTACAGTAGGGAAAAATGAACATTGTGGTCTAGTCTCAAATCTACTGTTGCGTATGAAAATCAATACCTTAAAGCTTGTGTCTTCATCTGTAAAACAACTAATAAGATCTAGCTCCCTTCTACCTCATTTGTTGTTTGTTATTGTTAGGTGCCATCAAATCGGTACCCATAGCGACCTTATGCACAGCAGAACAAAACACTGCCCAATCCTGGGCACTGTTTAAAGGAACCAGTGATAGGAATTTTCTGAAAAATCTGTATTCCAATAAGCAGGATTTACAAGTTAGCTTGCACTTGACACTGACGAAAATCTCAGTTGCCATTTGCCCTCCTCCTCTACATTTTAAGGCAGTGGTGCGGGGTACACAGGCTCACAAAATGAATGGGAGGGAAAGAAATGCACATACGTCAGTGTCCCCACCCAGAACCTTACCTTCTTCTTCTTCACTGCTTCCTGAAGGACCATCTGGCAGTTTGGAGCGGCTGGTCAACTTGTCTGTGGTTGTGGCCATGGTGAGAAGAAAGGCATAGCCCAGAAACAAGGTCTTGTTAAGGGGCAAAGGCCCTCTCTGCTCTTCCAGGGCAGAGGGCTCAGCCATGTTGTCTCCACTCTCACAGGGGTTCACAAACTCGCCTGCCCCCACTACACCTGGGAAGGACAAAGGCACAGTGACTGGAGAGATACCACACTGCCTGTGCAAAGGCCCTGCAGCAAGCATAAGCTTCTGACAATGTCCCTGATGACATTTTTGGCACTATAAGCCAAAGAGCATTCCTAAGGTCAACTATTCAGAATGATCAGCAATCCAGGACCAAATTTCAAAGAAGGGGAGATTTTTATATTCATGGCACTGTACAGACATTGTGAGCCAAACCAAATATGTCTGTAGTCATCTGAAGAAAGGGGTGGCTCTAATACAAAGAATGGGTAAGAATGAAAAGTAGTAGAAGATCTTCAGTCCACTCCCTGTTACGCCCAGGATATGTGATCTATTGAAGCAACATTCAAAACATAACTTTTTAAATCACCAAATATCCCCAGCAGGCATCTCCCACCCTATCCGTGAGCCACCCTCACCAGAAAAGTACATAGGATACTTGGAAATAAAGTGTTTTATATGCTGATGGAGCCACAAGACAACCTACGTTTCCAACACCAGGGGTAGGTAAGTGAACCAGCCAGCTTAAGACTCCCAGAACACCCATGCTAAGAGTGCCCCAATAAAAGTCTTCTGCGAAGACAACAGACAGCTGACCTGGAAAAGCAGAATCGTCGGTTCATTAGGAGGCTAAAATGACAGACAGGTCATACCTCCCTAAAAGAAAACCAACAGCAAAAGAACAGCCTCAGAGGCAACATGATGCAGATGTGTAACCCGGACTGTGAAGTCAGACTTCC
This sequence comes from Chrysochloris asiatica, assembly GCF_000296735.1. NCBI lineage: Eukaryota > Metazoa > Chordata > Mammalia > Afrosoricida > Chrysochloridae > Chrysochloris > Chrysochloris asiatica. Next base: position 32,352,586 of record NW_006408522.1, on the reverse strand, counting down.
TGAGTCTGAATACTGGCTTACTTTATCATCATCAGCTAATTTTCCTACTTTTGCGTACCTTAGAGTCTTCACCTGGAAGAGAAATTCTAGCACCTATACTTCACAGGAATTATATTAGTATACACACAGCACTTAGTACTATGTCTCACACATCCAAGATAGCCAATAAATGTTTAATTATTATTGCTGGAGTCCTAGTGTGACACTGTAGGATAAACACTAGACTGCTAAGATCAACAGTTCAAACTCCTCAGAGTTAACCCTATACGGGTTAACTAGTTGGAACCGCCTTGACAACACCAACAAATTATTATTGCTGTTTTTAAGGATCCTGAAACACCGTAGAGGTGTTGGATAGATATGGAGATGATACACTGAAATACAGAGGAAATATAAGCTCTAGTGTCAGGTCAGTGTAACAATCAATGGAACTTTAGTGATTTGCTCACCTGAGTCATTTTAGAGCAGAAACTGAGCACTTTACCTCTATACCCCCAGAATTTAGTGGCTGAGTTAGGGTCATAGCAGAGAATGAACAGTAAATGGATTGAATACCTTCACATCAAACACGCAGGGACAGCAAAAGGGTTGTATGGATAACAGTTGGGGCTAGGGAGCACAGGCTGAGGGCCATGAGCACAGCGAAAGGGGAGCAGAATGCCCCCAGAAGCAAAAGAAGGTAAGTTAGCTACTTTAAATCTTTTTTAAAACATAATACTCTGCACACAATAAATACACACAATAAAACTAAAAAAAATAACACCACATAATACTCTTTGCCTCCTAGACCCCAGACAGGAGTCAACAACGGTCTGTGATGGAGTTCTGATCCAACCTACTCCCCCTGGACTCTGGCAGAACAATGGAGGTTAAAGAAGTGGGGTGCAGTGAGTCTACGGATCCCAGGTTCACAGCCAGGACAAAGGGTTCACTGCCACGTATTAGGCTTCATCTCTCCAGTAGCTGATGTCACATTACACTGTGGGGCATGGCAGAACTCACCAGGTTTCACAGTGGCAGACTTTCGGCCTCTCTTAGCAGGGGACCGTTCCTCTTCGGAAGTTATAAGTTTTCTTTTGCCTGAGAGAACACCCAGGGAGGCACGAGAGCTTTCTGTCATTTTACGGTTAGGAGTTGTGCTGCTGCTACTGGAGGCAGCGGGGGTGACCGGGGAGCTGATGTTACTGCGACGTTTCCGTTTTCCTTCCACCAAGTTATCTAGGGTAAAATAAGCCAAAGACTGGTAAATTCCCACAGCTGGAGACTCTGAACTCCAAGAATCTAGGCGGAGCCTGATCTAAATACCACCGCACTCTTTTCCCCACCTCCCATGGGTCAGGAAGCCTATTCTAAGGCCACCATGTGTTCTGTTGCAGTGTTAGCCATGAGTGATATGGTGTATGGTCCCCTGCAGAACTGAGGAGGCCAAAAGAGCCCTGAGGACTATTTAGTCCTAGGTAGGAAATACAGACAGGTAGTGGCTCCAGAAAAGATCAGCTCATCACCATCCAATAAGACACAAAGGGGAATAATAGTGAAGCATTAACAATTGCTCCAGAAACCACTCCTGCTACAAAGAAGGAATGGGTTGAGGGATTGTTCAGGAAGCAAAGGTCTTACCCAAGCTGATATCTGCTGCTTTGGTAAGGGGTGTTACTGCCTCATACGGGCCAAGGCCATACTGCTCTCTCAGTCTGTTGCCTTGCTCTAAGGACAAGATGACAGCCATTCGCTTATACCACTTCCGTTGGCCTTCCTTTTCAATGCTGTAGTACAGCTCCCCAGACTCCTTCCTATGGCCTTTCACCACTCCTGAGGGAAAAAGTTCACTGTTAATTTTAGGCTGCTAACACCCTCTCACCAGGGCTCTGCAGAACAGTTCGGAACCAGGAAATTCAGTGGACTGAGGGTTGTTGTTGTTAGGTGCCATCGAGTCAGTGCCTATATATATCGACCTTATGCACAGCAGAAGAAGATGAAGTTTGCCATCTTGGCCTCCAAGGAGCATCTGGCTGCACTTCCAAAATGGTCTATTTGTTCTTTTGGCAGTCCAAAGCACTTTCAATATTCTCCTCCAACACCATAACTCAAAAGCACCAATTCTTCTAGTTTTCCTTATTCACTGTCCAGCTTTCACATGCATATGAAGCTACTGAAAATATCATGCCTTGGGTCAGGCATAGCTTAGTCCTCAAGCTAACATCTTTGCTCTTCAAGACTTTAAAAAGGTCTTGTGCAGATCTGCCTAATGCAATACGTGATTTTTTTTTTTTAAAGGTCAAACCTTTTATTTTCTCAGTTGCTTATTAATTTGAGGCATTTTCAAAGCGTTTTGGAACTTCCTCTAGTGTCATTTCTAGCTTGTGCAAAAGTTAAAATCCAATTACCACATCACTATTATCTCTTGCTTATTTTCTCTATGTCTTCGTTTTTTTTCTTATCATGTATCGTTTCATTGCCATGGTTACAATCCCCTCCACACATCATCAACTCATCAACCAACCAAAGGGTATACCCCGCAACCTTGCCCTCCAGTCCTCAGCACACAGCCTCTCTCCCTCTCTGGGTTTAAAGTCCCCAGCTGCTCCATCTCTCCACGTCATCATCTCTGCCTTCATCTCAGGCATCACTGCTTCTCTGGGTAGGGTCCCACTCTCCGCTCTTCTTCTTTGATGGTCCCCAGGGACCTCCACTCCTAGATTGAAAAGTTAATCACTCCCCTCCTTGCTACAAAATGTCTACCTTTACATTTACAACCCTCACAATCAGTCCTGCTAACAATTATTCACTACTGTATCACAAGAGATCTATCCCCATCTCCTTTCATCAGTCCCATCAAGACAGACTGGATACTACTCAGTGGAGATTCTACCTTCCTTCATGCCCTCTGGAAAGCTTGTAAACCAGTCACTTCTTGCCTTTGTAGCCCTCCCCCTCCCCCCATTTTGGGTAGCCAATGTCCAAGTTGCCCATCCCTGTTTACTCTGTGAATGGAGGGGGTGGGAATGATCCTTGCTATAAAGATTTGTTTCCTCTTTTGAGCTACTACATCCATAGATGTAGGTCAAGTTCATCAAATTGTATTAGATTACTCATTTTTTCCTCTTCTTTCTTCTTCTAGTTGAGCTCTGATCATCCAGTCATTGAAGCCAGGTCAAGTGGGTATTATCTGCAAGTGTGGGTGTTCTTAT
>NW_006408522.1:32338073-32348979 GCF_000296735.1 Chrysochloris asiatica | reverse complement strand
TCTGTTCTTCTAGCCACTTCAGGCTGGTCTGCCTGTCCTTTCAAGTGGAACTTTCCCACCTCTGAAGAATTTTCTGGATGTGGTTCAGGATTCTACCTATAGTCTTATGTATGCAGGAAGCCTCCTTCACTGGGCACGTTGTGGCCCCATTTTAGGTATTCTGTCGTTTGATTTCTTGACTGCTAGTTCCATGAGTGTTTATAGTTGATCCAGAAAGAATGAAGTCCTTGACAACTTCAGTCTTTTCTCTGTTGATAAGAAGGCTGTTTATGGTCCAGTGGTGAGGATTTTTGTTTTCTTTACACATTGAGATGTAATCCATACCAAAGGCTGTGCTCTTTGATCGTCATCAGTAAATGTGTTAAGTCCTCTTCACTTTCAGCAAGCAACATTGTATCATCTACATATCTCAGGTTGTTAATAAGTCTTCCTCCAGTCCTGATATCACGTTTTTCTTCATATAACCCAGCTTCTCAGATTATTTGCTCAGCATACAGGCTGAATAAGTATGGTGAAAAAATACAACCTTGTCACACACCTTTCTTAATTTTAAACCATTCAGTATTCCTATGTCCTTTTCAAACAACTGCCTCTTGGTCCAGGTACAGATTCCTCATGTATATATATACATTTATGCCACAGAATCATCTTTTCTCCTCTAACTTACATCTCTACTGCCAAATTAAATCTCAAAGACCCTCCCCAAGCAAAAAGAAGCCCAAGGCCTATAGTACACATCACAGCACTGAACAAAGAACAAAGAAGAGTACAGTGCTGGCACTATTCACTTGAGTTTCTGGGACATGAAATCCCCATCTCTAATGTCCTGATTTTATGTGGAATGCAAAGGTTGGGAGCAAAGAGGAAGGATCAGTAGTTGGGAAAATATGGTCTTGGTGATAGAAATGATGCTGGAGAATGCATGATGGAATTCTGCTAAACCAATGATTTGTTTATTTCAAATACCTTCTATAGATGACTATACACATGGATCTCGCCAGATGGAATACACAGATATCAAATTGACTACATCTGTGGAAAGGGACGATGGAAAAGCTCCATATCATCAGTGAAAACAAGGCTAGGGGCAGACTGTGGAACAAACCATCAATTACTGATATGCAAATTCAAACTGAAGCTTAAGAAAATGAAAACAAGTCCATGAGAGCCAAAATATGACCTTGAACTTACCCCACCTGAATTTAGAGATTATCTGAAGAACAGATTTGATGTATTAAACACTAAAGACCAAAGAGCAAAAGAGTTGTGGGATGACATCAAGAACATCATACATGAAGAAAGCAAAAAGTCATTGAGAAGACAACAAAGAAGGAAAAGGTCAAAATGGATGTCAGAAGAGACTCCGTAACATGCTCTGCAGCATAGAGATGCTAAAGCAAATGGAAGAAATGAGGAGGTCCAAGAGCTGAACAGAAAATTTCAAAGATCAGCTCGAGAAGATAAAGCCAAATATTATAACAAAATGTGCAATGATCTGCAATCGGAAAACCAAAAAGGAACAACACGCTCAGCGTGTCTCAAGCTGGGGAAACTGAAGAAAAAAATCCAAACCTCAACTTTCATTATTGAAAGATTCTCTGGGCAAATTATTGAATGATACATAAAGCATCAAGATAAGATGGAAGGAATACACAGAGACATTGTACCAAAAGTAAATGGTTAATATTCAACCATTTCAAGAGATACCATATGATCAAGAGCCAATGATACTCAGGGAGGAAGTCCAAAGTGCACTGAAGGAATTGACAAAGAACAAGGCACCAGGAATTGATGGAATAAAAACTGAAATCTTTCAAGAAAATGAGGCGGCACAGGAGGCACTCACTCATCTCTGTCAAGAAATTTGGAAGACAACTATCTGGTTGACTGATTGGAAGAGATCAATATTTGTGCCCATTCCAAAGAGAGGTGACCCAATGGAATGCGGAAATCATTGGACAATCTCTTTGGTATCTCAAGCGAGTAAAGTTTTGCTAAAGGTAATACAGAAAATGGCTACAATCATACATTGACAGAGAACTTCCAGAGGTTCAAGCTGGATTCAGAAGAGGCCGTGGAACGAGAGATATCATTGCTGATGTCTGATGGATCTTGGCTGAAAGCAGAGAATATCAGAAAGATGTTTACCTGTGCTTTATTGACTATGCAAAGGCTTTCGATTGTGTGGATCATGACAAGCTATGGACAACATTGAGAAGTATGAGTATTCCAAAACACTTAATTGTACTTCTGAGAAATCTGTACGTGGACCAAGAAGCAGTTGTCCAAACAGAGCATGGGAACACTGAATGTTTTAAAATTGGGAAAGGTGTGCAACAAAGTTGTGTTCTTTTACCATACTTATTCAACCTGTATGCTGAGCAAATAATATGAGAAGCTGGGTTATATGAAGAAAAACGTGGCATCAGGATTGGAGGAAGACTCATTAACAACCTGCGATATACAGACGATACAGCCTTGCTTGCTGAAAGTGAAGAGGACTTAAAATACTGATGAAGATCAAAGAGCACACAGCCTTCGGTATGGATTACATCTCAATGTAAATAAAGCAAATATCCTCACCACTGGACCAATAAACAACATTCTTTTCAATGGAGAAAAGATTGAAGTTGTCAAGGATTTCATTCTTCTTGGATCAACTATCAAAACTCGCAGAAGCAGCAGTCAAGAGATCAGACAACATATTGCATTAGGCAAATCTGCTGCACAGGAACTTTTTAAAGTATTGAAGAGCAGAGATGTCAGCTTGAAGACTAAGGTGCGCCTGACTCAAGCCATGTTATTTTCAATAACCTCATATGGATGCAAAAGCTGGACAGTGAATAAGGAAGATTGTAGAAGAATTGATGCCTTTGAATTGTGGTGTTGGAGGAGAATACTGAAAGTGCCATGGGCTGCCAAAAGAACCAACAGATCTGTTTTGGAAGAAGTGCAGCCAGAGTGCTCCTTAGAGGCCAAGATGGCCAAACTTTGTCTCTCATACTTTGGACACATTGTCAGGAGGGAACAGTCGCTAGAGAAGAATATCATGCTTGGTAAGATGGAGGATCAGAGAAAAAGAGGAAGACCCCCAACGAGATGGATTGGCCACGTGGCAGCATTGATGCACTCAAGTGTGGCAACAGTGGTGAGGTTGGCCCAGGATCGCACATTGTTTCATTTTGCTGTGCATAGGGTCACTATGAGTCAGTTCCAACTCGATGGCACCTAACAACTACAACAATGTACTGATCCTCTCTGGATAAAAAATGATCTGCCTTTGTTTAAAGAGGGCCAAATGAGGTTCTCCATGCGTGATTTTCACACTTGACAAAACAACCAATACACTTAAAAGACACAATAAAGCATGCTGTACTCCCAATTGGTGCCTCAGATAGCGAAGGGTGTCATCCAGAGACAGAAGGCAGAGTGGTCCATTTCACAATGAAACCAAAAAGCAAATAGCAACAACTACTAAGAGGAAAGGCTTCCAAATCACAAACGAGCCAGTATTATTTTGCCCATTATATTCCACTCCTTGTTTTGTTCAAGGATAAAGTATCTTCCAATAGGTTCACAGAAAGAAGACAATAGACACAAAGAATCAATACATGAAACAGCAACCACACATACAAATCTCTCACCACCACCAATACAGAAAGCGGGCAGCAAGTGCAAGAGCATACAAACACAGCATGAATAACTTCTTCCTAACCAAACATCTAAATTATCTGCTATAGGCACCTACTGGCGTCCTATCAAAATAGGTAGTAAGTTTAAAACTCAGGGTGAAAGAATAGTATAAGGGAAAATAGTAACTTTAAAGTGAAGAAACCAGGGAGATTCTACCTTACTCAAGTGATATAAATTAACATCACCAGTCACGGCATGTGGATATCATGCCCCCGATATGGTGTGATGACAAGGACACTTAACTTGTGACATTTAAAAAAAAATCCATAGTCCCATTCTAATCATGAAGACACTAGAGAAACTCAGATTGAGGAGCAGTACATAAAACACCTGACCAGTACTCCACAAAACTATCAAGGTCTTGAAAAGCAAGAAAAAAAAACCAACAAATAGTCAAGGCCCAGAGGAGACTAAGGAGAGCTGAGCAGGGTACTAGGACACACCGGAGTATTCTAGAACAGAAATGGAACATTATGGAAAACTGGTGAAGTCCAAATAGAGCCTCAAGTTTAGTTAACAGCAATGTACCAAGACTGGTTTCTTATTTTGACATATGTATCTTGTTAATTAATACAAGATGTTAACAACAGAAGAACCTGGGTGAGAAATACATAGATCATTGTACCATCTTGGTAACTTTTCTGTAAATCTGTAGTTATTCCTAACCCAAAAGTTTATTTTAAAAAACAGAAGTGAGAGTAATCAATATTGTCAGAACGGAATTCCTGGCTTTAGAAGTCCCAAAAGAGTAATTAAGGCAAAGTGAATGGTTTTGGTAATTTCTGACAGAATCCAACATTGCCCCAGGGCACCATGAATCTCCACAAATTGTGCTAATTATATTACCTGCACTGAAATATTCATCCTCCGAGAGGGCTGTCACTTCAGTGTCCAGTGGGATGGGGTCACACAGTAGAATGTCTTTGCCCAACACATCACACTCGTACCCATCATCAAAGAGCAATTTATATTTCCCAGCTCCAACATCTCGTGTGATTTTCCCGGAGTAAAAATAGCCATTGGATGACCACTTAGCTACAACACGGAGCCCTACAAAGCTGTTCCCTGGAGAGGAGGTATCTAAGCCATCAGAGGGGCCAGAAGCAGCCTGAAAAGGAATCTCGGGAGAGTCACTGCGCCGCAAAGCACCAGCACCCGTGTCAGCTCGTCTGCTGGAATCTGGTACTCGGGACACAATCCGGGTAAAGGATTTATCTTCTGGTGTCATGTTGGGTGAAATGTCCTCTATGCCCATGGGGCCAGATACAGCTGTTTCTCTGAAGAAAGATAAAAAATAGGAAAAGGCAGTGAGAAAAAAAAAGGAGAGAATATATGTACACATACCACCAATTAATTTCCCAATTCTTTTTCCATGGATCTTGTGAGCCCGTTCTTTGATGTTCCCATCACAGGCATGAGCCTGGTCTTTCACTCTGATCCCTGCCCACTCCCCAGTCAATGTGGGTCCCTTTTTCTCCCTCTTCATACCCCCACATACTCTCTACTCCCCTCTCTTCTCTCTATTCCATTTTTTTCCTACACAAGTCTCTCACACTACCCGGGTACCTGGTTCCAGTGGTCCGAGAAGGCGGGCGGCCCCTTCGCCCGCGCCCACGAGGCGTGACTGGAGCTTTCCCTCCCTGTCTGATGCCAAGGCCCGCATCACCATCCTCCTCACACACTGGCGCCCCTGTCTGACTGACCCCTTTTCTAGGACTAGAGAATGAAGACAAGTTAGTCTGATTGCACCTGCTACTGAATCCTTTCTTCACAAAGTCTCCCCTTGGCCCTCAGACTATATGCCAGGCCAACAGGGTCTCCAGGGCAGCAGGAAGCTGTTCCACACACCCACCACCAAAATCTCAGCCAGGAAGTAGGCAGAGGAGGATAACAAGCAAAGGACTTTTTCTTCTACGCAAGCCTATTCCTTCTTAACCAAACTTCCTACTGCTGCCCTCCAAAACAGCACACTCATTTCTCCTCTGCCCTCTCCTCTACTTTAGGCTCTGGAAACCTGCAGAGGACAAAACAAAAAGCTAGGGGAAGCATCCAGTTGGGACCATTATCCCATACTTTCTATATTCCCAACCCAAACACTTGTAGGCTACAAAATAGGGCGATGGTAGAAGCATCTTCCCTTACCCTACAGCATCCTTAAAGTACCATCACCTGTTTTTCCACATTTTCTCAGGGGCTTCTTTACCAATAAAGTCTACCTCCCATAGGGCTCCACCCTACCTCCCATGCAAACCCAAAACAGGACAAGAACAAATGAGGAACAAGAGTCGATTTATCCTAGGAGGAAGGCAGGGCAGATTTCCATTTCTCCCCCTCTCCTGTGATATTAACACAGCAGCAGCCCTGCCCCTCTGGAGACCCTGTCTGCACCTCAGTTTTCCTGGGCCTCCTCGAGAGCTGGGTAAGGCAAAATCTGCGGGTTCTGTCCCGCCACTTTTCACTTTGAGTAGGCCGGCTCCTCTTCCTGAGCTGCCACTGCTGTGCATGGCTGAGAGACTTGTCCCACTTGATGTGTGCAGTAAGCTGGATGCTTTGGAGGAGAATGAGCTGATGTCCCCCAGGTCACCAGAGGAGCCCCCAGTCTGTGAAGGAGAAACTTCAGTTTCACACTCCTGACATTCTATAACTGGCTCTTCAGTCTCCTGAAAAGAAAAATGGATATAGAAGCTAAAAGAAGCCATAGTAACATAATGCTAATGTGCTGGAAGGAAAATCCTAGAGACAAGAAAAGTAGGAATCAGGAGGAAACTTTCTGGAATATACCCTAAATCTTGTTTGGAGAAGTGGTTAGTTACATGTGTATATAAATTGTTAAAATCTACTGAACTGGAAAAAAAAAAAAAAAATCTTTAAAGGCTACCCATCAAAGTAGAAGATAAATAACCTAAAATATTTTCTATGATATACAAACCTCTTAAATCCATGGGTTCTTACCAATCTCTCTAGTATCCTCTCTATTTCCCACCCTATGTTGTTGTTGGTAAGTACTGTGGAGTCGGTTCTGACTCATAGTGACCCTGATCACAGTTTCCGAGGCTGTAAACCTTTATGGGAGCAGAACACCTCATCTTTCTCCTGCAGAACCACTGGTAGTTTCGAACTGCTGACCTTGAGGTTGGCAGCCCGACTCGTAACCACTACGCTACCAGAGCCAAGTTGAGCTTCAAGGTAATCAGTAAGCGATGTCCTTCTGTCCTATTCTCCAGCATTATCTGCCACACTGTTTTGAGCACTCTTTTTTTGTGAGGGATTTTAGATTGCTGTGGGCTGCATCCTCTCTTTCTAACAGGCTCTTTCCAAACCTGAACCACAACAATCAAGATCTGGACTTGTTGCATATCAACTCTAAGCTCCTGGACAACAGGGACACTGTCCTTTATCCTCATAGTCTATAGACCTCACTGGTAAAAAATGAACCAAAATTCCAATAAATTACAAAAGAAAACAAGAATAAGGGAAGATAAAGTATTTCATAGTTATGTTTTTCTTCCTTTCTTAAGCATGGAATAGCATTATACTTCGGATTGTTTCCTAGAGTTCTCTGAATCTGTGATCTGGCCTCAGCGATCTGCCCACCTTCATTCTGCTACACATCTTCCTAAGTGCTGCCCACCAAGTAGACTATTCCCTCCTGTGTACTCTGTTACTTTTCCTCAACAAGCCTTCTACATAGAATGCCCTTTCCCCTTATTTCCCAATACTGAAAACCTTTCATGCCCAACTCAAACACTGCCTCATCTACACTTTATTAAAATTGCCTTCAGATGAGTCTCTTCCTCCTCTGAGCTACTATGATATATGCCCTTCTTCTGAGGCATATATATATATATGTATATATAAAATGTTGTTGTTATGTGCCGTGGAGTCGGTTCCGACTCATAGCGACCCTGTACAGGGTTTCCGAGGCTGGAAATCTTTACAGGAGCAGAAAGCCTCATCTTTCTCCCATGGAACAGCTGGTAGTTTTGAACTGCTGACCTTGTGGCTCACAGCCCGATTCGTAACCACTACGCTACCAGACCTATATATATATATATATGTATGTATGTATGTATATATGTATATATATATGTATGTATGTATATATGTATGTATATATGTATGTATGTATATATGTATGTATATATGTATATATACACACATATATACACACATATACATATATATATATATAATGTTTTCCTGTGAATTATGATAGTTTACATGAGGAACATTAGCTTTATATTCATCCTATCATATATCATTTCATTGCCATGGTTACAATCGCCTCCATGCATTACCAACCAACCAAAGGGTATACCCTGCAAGCCTGCCCACCGGTCGTTGGCACACAGTCCCTCTCTCCCTCTCTGGGTCCAGAGTCCCCAGCCGCTCCATCTCTCCAAATCATCATCTCTGCCTCCATCTCCGGTGTCACTGTTTCTCTGGGTAGGGTCCCGCACTCCGTTCTTCTCCCTTGATGGTCCCAGGGACCTCCGCCTCCTAGACTGCAAAGTCAACCACTTCCCTCCTTTTGCTACAAAATGTCTACCTTTACATTTCCATCCCTCACAGTCAGTCCTGATAGCAATTATTCACTGTTGAGTCACAAGAGTCCTATCTCCCCATCTCCTTTCATCAGCCCCGCCCAGAGAGATTGGATACTACTCAGTGGAGATTCTACCTTCCTCAGCGCCCTCTGGATCTAGGCTCCCTCTTGAAATGAGGCAAGTATTTTTACTCTTCAGAGACAAGAATACTGTAATGTTAAGAAATGGAGGCTCTTGACCTAGCTGGGTTGAATTCTAGTTCCTCTATTAGTTGTCGTACCTTGAGCAAGTTAACTTCATCTGTAAAATAAGTGACTTAAAGTCATGAGAATAGTACTTGGTACATAGTCAGTAAACATTAGTCACTATTATCAATGTATTTAACCATAATAGTGCTGCCCAAATTATGTTCCACAGGGGCATAGTAAGTACTATTATTTTAAGTTCAGAGATCAAATAAGTATGGGAAATGCTGAGTTACACAGAATACAATACGTATTTTTACTAACGGACTTAATCGAACCTTCAATGTGGTAATAACCCACTCATACCCACGGCCATCAAGTCAATTCCAAATCATAGTGACCCTTTACAGGGTTTCTGAGGCGATAAATCTTTACAAGGCATCTTTCTCCCATGGAGTGCCCACCAAGGCTCCTTTGATGTGGTACTAGGCACGGTGAATTCCATTGGGAAGAAGGAATTATAGCATTTGGTGTTTCTCAAATTTATGTCTATGAAGCTTGTTTCCCCCTTTCAGAATATCTAGCAAGCCTGTTGTTTCCAGAAACATATTTTAGAAAGCACTGGTAGCGTAGTGGCTACAAATCGGGCTGTGAACTGCAAGCTCAGCAGTTTGAAACTACCAGCTGCTCCGCGAGACAATGGTGAGGCTTTCTGCTCCCGTAAAGATTTACAGTCTCAGAAACCCGGCACAGGGTTGCTATGAGTCGGAACCGACTCCACAGCACACTACCACCACCACCACCACCACCACCATATGAGATATTAAGTATGGTGGCACTGTAGGATAAGCACAGGATTGAGAATCACAAGGTAGACAGTTTAAGTCCACCTGCCACTCACAGGAAAAAGATGAGGCTTTCTGCTCCTGCAAAGATTTAAAAAACCTCGGAAGCCTATACAGGGTCACTATGAATTAAAACCAACTCGCCAGCACTTATAAACAACATATGAAATATTAAATGAAGTAACATGTATAATATCTAACATCGTATCTGGCAGAGTTCAATGTGGAGTGCAAACATTTTTCATAAAGGCAAATTATTTTTCTATAAGTTGCTAAGTTCAAAATTTTTCAAAATAGTAGTAACACTGAAAACTAAACTCCACAAAATAATGATGCTGAATCAATACTTCAAAGGAGTTTTTCTGGATTTGGTGTTCAATAAGTAAAGACAATTTCTCAAACTAATGGCAAATGTTATCTGACATCAGGGCTACAACGAACAGTAGTAATATGTTCCATTTAATACAACCATACACTAGAGTTTATTTCCCCATGGGCATAACTTTCTATATGGCTAGCAGGTAGAATTAAAGATCTGGGTGAATCTTTCAAAAACAAAGAAGGAAAAAAACAATTGTGCCTCCTATCAATTAATAAAATGACTCCCAGATCACAATTTGAGAAAATCTATCTAATCTCAGACAGTATTAGCTCTAAATAAAGTCAGCATGTGATGTTATCCAACATAACTGACAAAAAATGTTAATTCATTGATCCATAAAGAATTCCACTAAGAAGGGAAGCACATTTTGGAACCAACAGTTCCAAAATCACATGTGCGTAAAGACTAGGAAAGAACACAATGAGAAAACACATAAAAACTCAGGAGGAAACAATGACAAAACACATGCGGTTAAGCAGCAGAGTTTTAGATTTCATTCTTGTTTTCAGGAACTGAAAATAACATACACAATCTTCACACCTATATGTGAGAAAAATTTAGAGTTATCAATCTGTTCTTTATAGAAAAGGAAAGCAAGATAAAACTGGTTAAATAACTGGCTAAAGGTCAACAGAAAAATCAGTGTTGGGAAAGAGTCCCTAACCCAGTTCTAATCTTGTGGTCACTGCCCTTTTCGTGTTCTGATAAAGATGATAAAGGAAAACAAAGCATTAGTAGCTAGCTGCTCATAAGAAGTGAGGCAGAGTCATTTTTCTATGGAAAGAAAGTTGCCACAGAGACCCAGGGTTACCTCAGTTACTTTTCTTTCTACTTCTGTCCCATCCACGTAATATACATCTGTGATGACACGAGTGACAAGAGTGCGCACTTCACGGATTGTTCGCATGTGACGATGCAAGACATGGCCATGTGGAGGCTGAGGCATATCGAATTCTTCCTCTCCCTGTAATGTGAAAATAGCACACAAGAATGGGCCTCAATGCAAACCAACAGAATCACAAATCAACTTCATGACAAGCATTGTTCAAATTCCATGAATCTAATGTGACAAATTTTTCCGCTGCTTTTTCTATTCACCTAGAGAGGAGACCAACGATGGCTGATTGTAAAGCTAACTACTAAGAGGAGTTGTTAATCAGTATGACCTAAAATGATCTATTTCTGTCTAAATTGAAGTCTTTAGCACCTAGCACTTACCTCTAGGGTATTTAGGTAAACCTTTTTTTTTTTTTT
>NW_006408522.1:32328594-32329968 GCF_000296735.1 Chrysochloris asiatica | reverse complement strand
AATATGAGCCGGTAAAGGAAATAAAATCTAGTGACTTTCTTATAATTGCTATATCTAAGATCAAGTTTAATTCTTTTTCTAAAGACAGAGAAACCAAAGTATTATGTGGTAGAATGCAAATTAAGGATGAAAATAAATAAAAGCTAAGCAGAAATCTGGTTGCTATGCTATCTAAAAAGCTATACTGTAGTGAAAATCACAAGAGCCTGAACTTGACAGGACTGCCTTTGACAAAGTATACAGTCTGACCACTTTTCTATTGCTCGTTCTAGTGGTATTTATCTCCCTTCTTTGACAGGTTTCTGCCTGACAAAGATTCTGATGTTCACAGATATTACTGTACAATTGACCCTTGAATAACACAAGTTTGAACTGCTCCAGCCCACTTAGATGTGAATTTTTCCAGTTGCTATTGTGGTGAGCTCATGTTGCAAGTCTCCACCTAAAAGCCTATGTGACACTAATCATCTCCATGTGCGCATGTCCTGTCTGCAGAGAGGATGAACATCAATCACAAAGATACTGAAGACACTTGAGCTCAAAGTGTCTTCAGATCCTTGAGCTCAAAGGACTGAGCTCAAAGGAAGACACTTAAGCTCAAAGAGATCCGTGTAGAGGTGGGCCCACGCAAATTAAACCATGTCAGTCAAGGGGTACCATTAAGAGAGACACAGATTTTCAACTGTGCAAGGGTTAGCACTCCTAACGCCTGTGTTATCAACTGTACTTCAAATCTGCAAGAGCTGACCAGGTCTTCAGGAGCAGAGACTGTATTACTTTAAAAGTCTAATATAAACAGAATTGGAGTTACTAGAGAGGCAGAGATAAACAGAAAGAGACTTCAAAGACCACAATAAAAACCAGAAAAGCAACATAGCCTAGGGAAAAGAACACTGCTTCTGAGTCAGTATGCAGAGTTCACACTCAAAATCTTGGGCAAGTTACTTAACCTCTTTTCAGTTTGGTTTCTTTATCTGTGAAATGGGAATAATACCAATTTCATGGGTTACCTTTAGCACAATTCTGATATACTGTAGATGTTATTAAACATTATTTTGTTTTTATAAAACCAACAACTTAGATGACCAAAATTAGAAGCACATCACTAATGACTCTTCCATAAACTGATCCCAAGTGAAAATGATCAACCAGAGCAACCAGAAAGGCAATTTAGCTATGATTGGTAAATTTCTAAACATTCCCTGTCATAGGGATATCCCAAGGCCACCTGGATAAATTTTGTCAACTACATCCTATTTGTTAACAAGTACATTTTTATCACCACCATCTATCATCTTACCTATTCAGTTTTTATGGCTTCTACATGTCCCTATTAAGGAGCTCTCGTAGCGTAGTGGTTACGAATCGGGCTGC
>NW_006408522.1:32323536-32328405 GCF_000296735.1 Chrysochloris asiatica | reverse complement strand
TTCAGGCCTTTTTTCTAGTTGGAAACAGTTCAGGGCCAGCTGTGGCCATTTGGTTTTAATTGGAAACTGTCTCTTAAAATTTCGAGGAGATCTGTGTGCATGCATAGAACCCTCCAAGGGTGCGGCTGGGGCGCCCACTAACTCAGGCACCCCTATGATCACCAGAATGGAGATGCGGAGACAGCAAGGGAACAATGAATAGATACCATAAGAAAAGAATGTCCACACCTTTATCTCAGCGGTTCTGCCAGGCATCTGTGGCCTCTCTGATCCTTCCCCCACGTGGTCTCACCCAAGATGGCAGCTCCTGGAGGAGCCGAGTGTCCTGGACTAGAAAGCAATGGATTTCTTGCTTCTGCCACAAATTCCCCCAGCTGTGAGAGCCTTCCAACCTTCTAAGTATTCCTTTATATGTGGTTCAGAGTTCTGGGACCATCCCCTGAGCCTGCTTAGTCAGGTATTCTGTGTTTTTGTTGGCAGAGCTCTCTGCTACATGTTCACCCGATCCGCCATCTTGTTTGTTCTCCTTAGGTCAACCTTTGATCCTTAAAAGTGCATTATTTTTATACTGTAATTCCTCTGACTTTGATGCTAGCTTGTGAACTAGTACAATCAACCCTCTGTATCTACACGTTCTCCATCTGCACATTCAACCAATCAAGGATCAGTAGAGAATGGGTGCAGATTGCAAGAAGCAATTAAGTGGTCAAAGCAATCCCTCAAAGGTTAAGAAGGAGCACCATAAAGTGCTGTTTACATTGAATTTACATTGTTATTAGGTGTTATTCTAGAGATAATTTATAGTACAGGAAGATGTGTGTACGTTATATGCAAGTATGACACCATTTATATAAGGGATTTGAGCATCTGTGGATTTTGGCATCCATAGGGGGCTGGGAGTAGGGTCCTGGAATTTGAGGGTCAACAATATACAAGTTTATACTTGCAACAGCACTTTAATAGAATTTTCTGAAAAGAGGCAGGTATTCTTTAGTCCTCAACATAAAACCAGAATGACATACCTGCTCATATGGGTGATGTCTGTTTTTTCCTGCATTAGTAAGGAAAACCATAGTTTATTTATACCTGGAACAAGGTACAATGATTTCTTCCAGAATTAAATATGAAAGTTTTAATCTATTCTTTGGAATAGATAATGGCTAGAGAGTTGGCCTACTGTCTAGAAACAAGAAATATTACCAAATTAGGATTCTATATGTAGTTCTACTGCGAAGAGTATGAAATCAGTTAAATAGTTAAAATAAGACCCTGTATTTATGACAACTGTTTCATGAAATTACTAAGGAAAACTGAGCTTTCATTCAAAAAACCATTAAATAAACATTTTCTGAACAACTTATGTGTAGCAGGCACTATGTTAGACATAAATACCTACTGGAAATTTTAGGACAAATATAATTCAGTACTTCTAAAATAATTCAGATGCATTATCTCTGATTCACAAAAACATAACTAAGACAACCTCCATTTAAACAAACTGGGTTAACTAAAATAGCACTCAAATTCATTGTTTTGTGTTTATAATTTTCCAAATTTTACAGATAACCCCTGACTTTATGCTCTACTGAGACTTGGATAATTTTAAAAAGATGGCTTCTTAACAAGGCAGATCTCAAAGCCCTGCTTACTACCTCTAATTACTCCTTTAAGTGTTCCAGCCACTATTACCTAGGACCTGCCTATGACTAATAAATGTGCTAGAATTTCAATCTTGTATTGCTTAACAAACACATGCTTTCTCATAGTGTTTATATCACTGCATCCCCAACCCACATTGGCTTTCCAATTCTGAAGCCAAATCTTTTTCTCTTCTATCATATTTCTCCCCAATAGGCTGGCTTTACTTTTCGTAGTCTGTATCACGGTAGCTAAATCTTTAAAAAAGAATTCCAGGTACCACTGTGAATGGTGATCCTAGACTTTTCTTGAAAAGATACAGTACTTTACTAAATTTACTAAAGCTGTCAAATAGTTGACCTGAATAATTCCCACTCCAACACCATTCTTAGGGATGAAATATCTGCGCTAAAGTAGTGATGTGCAAATTTTGTGAATAAACAAAATCAAAAGCATGGATGCTTTCTCAACTAACAGCTATCCCTTTAAATATTTCTATATACACAACTGTGGTTAATGACTGGCTCAGAGTATAGGTCTGTCACACCTCAACCATCAGAATGCCCACACACGAGAACCCTGACAGCCAGATGTTCTAACAGCACAGAGAGTCTATTTCCTATTACTAAAAGTCAATCATATAGCATAACAGTCACCCATGTGCCCGCTGGCCACTTTATGAAGGGAGTAGAAGCTTCTTACTTAGCCCTTCTGATGGTGTTCCTCACACTGACCTTCCTCTTCCTCCTCAAGAAGTCATAGAAAGGATTTTCATATATCCTTCTCATGACGAGGTATTTTGTTACATAAGTATGTATCTACTTAATACTTTTTTTCAAGGCCTAATATATCAAGTGTTGTGTTGGTATCTCTGAGCTCCACAGAGCCTCAAAGGTTTTGTATGAGCTTCCCTGCTTTCTTGAGATAGGTCCCTCACTCAGCTGGAAGGTTTCCCCACCTGGCTAGGTCTATGAAGTCCTTCAGGAAGCTTCTACATTTTCTCTCTGTTCACAAACACTAGGAGTAGCAACTGTTTCCTGCTATGTTATCCAAGTGTTCCTTTTCTGCCCATTTGCCTATTTAACCAAATTTTGACATTTAAAAAAAAAGTCAATCATGATGATTTTGCAGCCCAGGAGCAGAGGTTCCTGGGACCATCGAGTGAAAAGAACGGAGAACGGGACCCAGAGAGGCAGTGACACCAGGGATGGGGATGGAGACAGAGACGATGACGTGGACAGATGGAGTACGTGGGGACACTGGACTCAGGGAGGGAGAAGGGCTGTGTGCTGGCAGCTGGGGGGTGGGGGTGGGGGACTGCATGGTATACACTTTGGTTATTTGATGATGCATGGAGGGGATTATAATCATTGCAATGAAACGAAATATGATAGGATGAGTGTAAAGCTGATGTTCCCCCATGTAAACCTCACAATAAAAACTTAAAAAAAAAGTCAATCATGAATATGAGTTTAAAAGGTTTCAGTGTGTCTCTCTGAAGTCTTCCAATTACAACAGCCATCCAAATGATCACTACAACAAAAACACTGACTTAAACATGACTGACAGAATAAGAAAAGGAGGAAAAGAGTATAAATTAAAAACAAAAATACAAGATGCACTTACTCTCTTCTCAAAAGAAAAAAGATTTTTCTAGCACTATCCCTTTCTTCACAAGAGCAACTAATCATAAATATGCTACTTCATTCTGTCGGATATAATAGTACATGATCAGTAGTGGGTAAGGTGCTGATTGGCATTAGTAGTAGTTGTCATAGTAATAATAACAAATAGGTGGTAGCAGCAACCAACATACATTGAGCATTTGCTATATGCCAGGTCTGGGCTAACTTACTGGCAGACTTATTTAATCCTCATAATAACCCTACTGTGGTTGTTGTTAGGTGCCATCGCGTCAGTACCGACTCATAGCAACCTTATGCACAGCAGAATGAAACACTGCCCGATCCTGGGCCAACCTCACTACTGTTGCCATGCTTGAGTCCATCGATGCTGCTACTTGACCAATCCATCTCGTTGGGGGTCTTCCTCTTTTTCTCTGACCCTCCACCTTACCAAACATGACATCCTTCTCCAGTGACTGGTCCCTCCTGACAATATGTCCGAAGTATGAGAGATGAAGTTTGGCCATCCTGGCCTCCAAGGAGCACTCTGGCTTCACTTCTTCCAACACAGATCTGTTTGTTCTTTTGGCAGCCCACGGCACTTTCAATATTCTCCTCCAACACCATAATTCAAATGCATCAATTCTTCTACTGTCTTCCTTATTCACTGCCCAGCTTTCACATGCGTACCATGGCTTGGGTCTGGTGCACCTGAGTCTTAAGCTGACATCTTTGCTCTTCAACACTTAAAAAGGTCTTGTGCAGCAGATTTGCCTATTTCAATACATCGTTTGATTTCTTGACTGCCGCTTCCATGAGTGTTGATAGTTGATCCAAGAGGAATGAAGTTCTTGACAACTTCAATCTTTTCTCCATTGTTAAGAATGTTGTTTATTGGTCCACTGGTAAGGATTTTTGTTTTCTTGACACTGAGATGTAATCCATACTGAAGGCTGTGCTCTTTGATCTTCATCAGTAAATGTTTTTAAGTCCTCTTCACTTTCAGCAAGCAAGTTTGTATCATCTGCATAGCGCAGGTTGTTAATGAGTCTTCCTCCAATCCTGATGCCACATTTTTCTTCATATAACCCAGCTTCTCAGATTTTTTGCTCAGCCTACAGGTTGAATAAGTATGGTGAAAGAATAGAACCCTGTTGCACACCTTTCTTCATTTTAAGCTATTCAGTGTTCCCATGTTCTGTTCGAATAACTGCCTCTTGGTCGATATACAGATTCCTCATGTGCACAATTAAGTGTTCCAAATACTCATACTTCGCAATGTTGTCGTAGTTCACTATTATTAATCTCGTTTTACAGATGAGGAAACTGAGCACAAAAAGGTTAGGAAACTCCCATAAGGTCACATCTAGTCTAACTCCAAAGCCTGGGGCTAAAGTACTGATTCACTAAATGGGATACAGAGATTATTTCTCCTACTATATAGGAAAAAATTGAAGAGGTGCAAGAGCTGAACAGAAAATTTCAAAGATCAGCTCGAGAAGATAAAGCCAAATACTGTAATAAAATATGCAAAGATTTAGAGTTAGAAAACCAAAAGGGAAGAACACGGTCAGTATTTCTCAAGCTGGGGGAACTGAAGAAAAAA
>NW_006408522.1:32310242-32319874 GCF_000296735.1 Chrysochloris asiatica | reverse complement strand
GCCTTGGAAACCCTGTACAGGGTCGCTATGAGTCAGAACCGACTCCACAGCATATAACAACAACAACAACATGTCCCTATTACTCTATTTTCAGGAGCCTGTTCTTCATCAAGCCTCACTTCCAGCAACTCCAATACTTCTCCTCACATGACCTCTAATCTTCTTTTCTCTTCGGTAATTCTCTAGCCATCTGGAGACTTTTTCCATCTTTCTCTGCTCCTATTAGTGTTCCTTCTGTGCCTTTTATTCCTCTTCCTTTACTTTCTACTTTCTCAATTACTGGGGACCATGCTGAAGTAGACTTAAGAAGAAATTCGTTTAAAAGGTTAGAAAAGACAATGAAAAAAGAAAGACTGAACACTGATAAATATTATAGGACCCAGATTATTTTCTTGGCTTTCTTTCACAGTTAAGAGCTGCTAGAAAAACCCTAGCACTATTCTAATTTCCCTAAAATACTACTCATTAGCTGTAGTTACCTACAATTTTCATTACCTGATCTCCATCATGGGTAGTTTTTGTCTTTTAACCACTGGTTTCCACAATAATTAAGCAGAAGTTATCACAATTTAAAATCTCTAAAAAGACAGAGTTGAAAACAGTGCTCCGAGGCACCCAGTATGTTATCTCACCTGGCTATGGATCGACTCTGTGTCATCCGCAGGAACCCCAGCCAGTTTCTCCCCACTCCCTTTTTCAGTCTGAACTGTGGCATCTTGTTTTCCAGAGTTCTGTTCTATTGTACTGGTCCCTTGCTCACACACATTCTTTACAGTCTGGGTTGCTGCTGAAACAGTTTCTGGGGCCCATGGGGAACGCTCGATGGTCTGAATTCCTATGTTACTTTGGCTGGGCCTTTCAATCAAGGCTTTACTAAGTGTTTCCTGATTGGTATTCCGTCCATCTTTCTGGCCTTCTGGCCAGTCAGTCTCCATTGCTTCTCCGTGAGGACTAGATGGCCCCTTTGCCACCGTCTGCTGGGAGACAGAAGCAGCAGAGTCCGTGGCAGCACTAACAGACTTCAAAGGTTGTTGATTCTGCTTAGTCCTTTGGTTACACTCCAATATTTCCTTCGCTGTTGCTTCTTGAGTACTTGGAAAATGAAGTAAGTTCCCCCTGAAAATCAACCATGTAAAGAAATCATGTCAAGTAAGAGTGTGTGCATATACAGACATGGTGTACACGTGTCGATAATGGCAGGAGAGAATCATTTTGTCAATCTGAAAACGTATGGGAAGGGAGAACTGTAAGGTGGCCAAGCATCTCACCTAGTGCAGGTTCCTACTAATATCATTGCTGTGAAATATTATGGTACATGTAACTATGCTCCCATAATTACAAAGTTGTCACAAAACTTCTTCCCATCACTAGCTATGAACTCTGAAACTAGACACACAAAAATGAGGTAAGCAAAAAGATATATAATGACTAACCAATAATTTTCAGACAAGAAATCAAATCTGATCAAATCACAAAAATAAATTTAAGACTACAGTTTTACTAACCATCATGATATATCACAGTTAGCTATTTCAGAATGACACAGCTCCTCAAAGACAGTTCTCAAGAAAATGCACACTTCTTTTCATTAGTCTTTCCAAATGGGTTCATTCAGTTACTCCACAAACATCGCGAAATTTCACGTAACAAACTTCTCCAATCAACAGAAGATATGATTCTCCTTACCATGGGCTATTTAATTCCCAAAAATACAAATGAGCTCACGTTTCAAATAAGAATGCCTATTTAAAGCAATGAAATGTTTCTTCTAAGTAAAGTTTCCCTTTGAATAACCCGGGCTTGAACTAAGTGGACCCACTCACACGTGGATTTTTTTTTTTTAACTCTAGATAACTACTGTGGTAAGCTCAAATGTTTTGAATAAGAGACCACAACATCCTGAGATGATTAGCATCACATGTTGTTTTAAGTGGCTACTAGCAACAGTTGAGTTCATTGTAGTGGCAACAGGAAAAGAAAAATCATATTAAGTGGGCATGTGTAGTTCAAACCTGTTGTTAAGGACAACTATAAATTATACAGATTTTTGGCTGAGGGAAGGGGAGGGGGTCTGTGCACCTAGCCCCTGCTTTGCTCAAGGCTCAACTGTATTTCTATCAATAAAAAATGGAGCTACCATGCCACAAATATCACTATTATAAATATACCTACTCACACTAAAAAGTTTAAAAAGAAAATATATACCTTACTGACAAAACATTATCACATAACATTATCAAAATCATTAAATTCTAAAGATGAGAGATATCACCACTAATTAAAATACTAGTTAATTTTCAATAATAAATATGACAATTACCACAAAGAAACTACTCATTATTTAAAATTTAAATAGAAGAAATACCTTGTAGGTTGAATTTTTTTCTCTATGCTTCAGAGAGCATTCTAAGGTATTATGAAGTAAAGAGAACATAAGAAAATCTTAATTTTGTCAAGTCTTGAGTATAAAATTTGGAATGTTAAGCATTCCAGATATTTTTAAAAGAAAAATATGCCCTAGGGAAATGAGGAGAAATAAAAGACTGAGTCATTTCAAACTGATAGAAATGGTGGCTAAAGATAAAAATTCTTTATAAAATATTTAATAAAATTTCTTAAAGTACTTAGAATATGCCATAATCCCACAGATAAAAATGTAAACTCAAATTCACAAGATAACCATAACCCATTACCATCGAGTTGATTCAGACTCCTGTAAAACAGAGGAGAACTGACCTATAGGGTTTCTAAGACTGTGTAAGTATTTATAGGAGACGACCATGGAGTGGCTGGTAGGTTCAAACCACCAACCGTTTGACTGAGTGCTTAACCACTGCACCATCAAGGCTCCCTAAAATATTTATGATTCCAGTTAGACTATGAAGTTGCTTTGAAATGTTCATGGAAAATTATTTTTTCACAAACTTTCTTAAACACCCTCATATGAAGATAGTGGTGGTTGGTGGTTGTGTGTCACACCAAGTCAGTTCCAACTCAGAGCCACCCTATATAGGGTTTCCGAGGCTGTAAATCTGTATAGGAGAAGAACGCCTCATGGAGTAACTGGGAGATTCAATCTACTGACCTTGCAGTTAACAGCCCAGGTTGTAATACACTACACTATCAGAGCTCCTTCACAATATAGTAATAGTAAATATTAGATTTTCATGTGGACCATTGTGTGAATCAATACAGCCCAAAAGACACATGAAAATTTCACAATGCTTGCCTGATAGGTGTGGAGGGGGGATCCTGACTTCTTGCTTCATCCTCTTGCTTAGCTTCACAGACACAGCTAAACACAGAGGTGGTCTTCTGGGGACTAAGACAATAAATTAAAGCAATATATACTATGTTAGTTTTAAATGGAAAAGTATACCTAAATATTATCCTTTTGACACAGAAGAAATAAAATTCTTTCTCTGCATCATAAACTAAACCTTCCTTAATCCAAAATCAACTTTCTAATACTTGCAAAAATAGCATCATAAAAAAATCAAGGAAAATATACAGGAATAAGGTAGATTAAAGACCATACTAAGGAAATATCAAGATGTAATCAGCAAAATACAGAATGGAGAGAAAACGCTAAAGAACAAATAACTCAGTTTCTTCTAGAGATAAATTATAAAGGGAGGGGGGAGAGGATCCTATAGAGTAAGTTTTAAGTATAGACTTCTTTAAGAGACATTATCAACTACATGTACCATGCAGGCCTTATTTGTTCCCTCTTACTGGTCACACACACAAATTAATCACAAGTTATGCCTACCACACAATTCTGTTAAAAATAAAGAGATCAAAGACAAACTATACCTTCTTTAACACTCACTACATATCATTAAAGGGTCTTCAACTGAGTAAGGACTCTAAACTTAATATTAAGTTTCATATTAATATTCAAGAGCCCCAAAGTATAATAAGATCCACCTAAGTCATAGCTAAGACCAGATCAAAGGACAGGGGTCAGAAACTCACAACTGATGGTCAAACTTAGTGTATAGACATGTTTTATTTGACCCAGCAAGCAAGCTGGTTTTTTTAAAATCGTGATTTTTCTTTCAAAATAAAACCAAATCAAACCTGTTGAGTTGCTCCTAACCCATGGCTATAATCTTTTTTTTTTTTTTCTGCCTATAATCTTTTAGAAAGCAAATTACCAGGCCTTTCTTATATGGAGATACTGAGTACCAGTAAGCTTGCACCATATCTTATGTCAATAAACAGGAATGGAACATACTTTTCAGTCAACCATTATCGTCAACATTCCATGCTGTCTTGCACTTAACCTGCTTTACTTTTACTTATTTACAGTACCTGCAAAAACTTTCATCTAGGAGTTCTTGTTATATTTTACCAACTAATGTTAGTATTTTCATTCTGAATGACTCATGTCAAAAACAAATGAAATAAGTCGACTCAAAACAGCCACCAGATGGCAAAGCATAACCACCCGTGCCTCAGCATAGGGTCATGATCATCCTCAAAACATTACAACAGTCATGACACACCAAAAATAACACCTCAATACAGAAGTTAATTTGACAGGCACAGAGAATATGTTCTGAGACATGGCTGATTATGGGGGTCTCAGGAGGTACAAGGCTCCCATCTAATTTCTTATTAAACTCTTTCCTCACCAATAATGAACAATTTCACTCTTACCAACAGAAAAAGAGAAAAATGGAACTCTCATATGAAGAAAAAAGAGAAAGGGAAAGACCTTTAAATCCTTTAAGTATAGCAAAACCGTTTTTAATCTCAAAGTATTAAAAAGAAATTCCAAGGGTCAACACATTGCTAAAGCCCTTATATGCTGGCGTTTTTTCCTCTGTTGATAAATCATCTTCCCTACATTACCAGTAGCTCAGTATTTAAGGTCTCAAAATAGCAACCAACTCTGGTTACCTGGCAACATCCTCAGCAACAGCAGTTTTTCTTTCATCAGTTGCAGGTTCTGAATAAAAACAAAGGCAAGGAGAGAAACAATTCACTTAGTACCAAACCTTCACATGACTAGTACTTGCACCTAACTCTCTTGAAATGAAATAGAAACAGTCAAGAATAGTAAATAAACAAAAAGTCCTATAATTTAATGGTATAAATATGTATTAGCTTCACCAATTTTCTTTCAATTTCCTGCAGAAAACTAGTCAGTTTTGAAAACTTGTAAGCCAGTCACTTCGTGCTTTTATAGCCCCTCCCTGCCACTCCCCCTCCCCCATTTTAGGTAGCCAATGTCTCAGTTGCCCATCCCTATCTACCCTGTATACAGAGGGGATAGGATTGATACTTGTGATGTGATGACTCCTTCCTTCTCAGTTGGTATTTTGAGCTACTACATCCATAAGTCCAGGTCAAGTTCATTAAACTGTAACAATTTACACTCATTTCCTTTATTAAAACTTGTTTTGTCTTCCTCTAGCTGAGTTGATTATCAAGCCATCGAGGCTAGGTCGAATGGGTACTATCTACAAGTTTGGGCATTCTTGTGCATTTCCCTTCACTTCGTAATCACCTGTATGCTTCACTTTCAGCGCTAGCCCTCTGTGACTATGTCCTTGTCCATGGGCTCAGGAGTCACCAGGTCTTACCACACTTCAGACCAACCAGCCCTTCCTCTTCACTCTCTCATCTCCAGGATGACAGAAGTCTATGGAATGTGGTCACACTTAGCCCATTTCTTCATTGCTCCCTTTTCACCTCTTCCACTCACCAGCTGACCAAAGCAGGAACCAGCAATCTTACATGCCTGCTCATGTGTTCGCTTTGAGTTTCAGTCTTGGAGAGGGGACTGTCCTGAAGTGACTTGATTGCTTGCCTTGATGGCTCCCCGGCGAACAACTTCTTGTTAGTTCTCGTGGTAGCCAATCATACTGCCATTTTTGTTTTGGATTTTTCCTGCTTGTGTTTCTTTCAAGAAGTACTTTATGTTCCTCTAGCTGTTCCAGGCTGATCTGTTTGTCCTTTCAAGTGGGAATGTAAACACCTCAGGAGGTTCTGGATGGGGCTCAGGATTCCACCTAAGGTCCTATACACAACAAAGGCTTCACAAGAAGCCTATTTCAATGAGCAACTTCTAGAACTCTTTTTAGGTATTCTAATCAGTTATAGGAGTCCTGGTGTGGTGTTGTGGGTTAATGCGCCAGACTACAAAGCCGTTAGAACTGCAAGGTCAGCAGTTCAAGTGCACCAGCTGCTCCTTGGAAACCCTATACAGGGTTGCTATGGGTTGGAATCAACTCGACGGCACAATAACAATCAGTTACAGGCTGAAGATGGGCTTACAAGCTTTTTGTAATCATGTTTTCCTGATATTCCTTTCTTTCCCACTCAAGTGTCTATTTTAAAATAGTAGGCAAGGGAAACCAATATTCATAAGACAGTCAAGCATCATTTCCCCTCTTTTACCCATTCAGACTATGACTCGATCTCTGTATCACAAAGCCCAGTTGCTGCAAGGTTGAGCATACATTACTATATACCTGTTTCATTTAGCCCATGCAAACCTGCCAGTGTTCCCCTATCTACATTGTTCTTCCATTTCCACCACGCCCCCCCACCACACTTCTTGTGTATTGCCCTCCCCACACCTCAACTATGAGGAGTCTATTCCCTACCCTGTGCTCTACCCCTCCCCACCCTGGTAACCAACTTTTTTTTTTTTCTTCCTCTTTTAGTATGGGTATCTTTTCTTAAGCTTTTACAATAATGGTCTTATACAATATTTGTCCTTTTGTGACTAATTTCATTCAGCATAATGTCCTCAAGGTTCATCCATGTAATGCAGTGATTTGCAGCTTCCTTGTTATTCTTCAAGGTAGCATAATATTTCATTGTGTGGATGCATCAAAGTTTGTGTATCCATTCTTCCACTGATGGCACTTAGGCTGTCTCCATCTTTTTGCTATTAAATAAATAGTGCTGCTATGAACATTGGTGTTCATGTATCTACTCATGTTCTGGCTCATATTTCTTGTGGGTATATGCCAAGTAGAGGAACTGCTGGGTCATAAGGTATTTCTATTTCCAACTTTCTGAGGAAGCATTCCCGCCAGCAATGAATGACACTACCAGTCTCTCCATATCCTTGCCAGCATTTATTGTCCACTGCTCTTTTGAACTACACTGTTATTGCTGGTATGAGATGATATCTCAGGCTTCCATTACTTTGCATCTGCTTCTTAACCGTTGTCAATGTATTGTCCTTATCTGAGATTTAGTATTAATCTTCTGGATTTCTAATCACAGGTTTTGTTATTGTTTCAAGATTTGCATTTATTTTATATTTGTTCTTGTTTTGTTTTCCTGAATTCTAAAATTTTTTATTGTGTTGTTCTTGCTTTCCACGACTGAAAATTTCTATGGACCCTTTGAAGATACCTAATTATCATTCTTTTGAATTCTTTGTCAATTAGTTCTATTATCTTTTCTTCCTCAGAAACATCTTCTGATTCTACATCTTGGTAATTTGAGCCATTTGCTCTTGTTTCTTCATGTGTGCTAAAACTGTCTGCTGTATCTAGAACACTGTGAGGTTGTTGTATTTGTAAAAACAAACTGCAATTATTGTTGGGCCTGGAGAGGAGAAATTTATGGATGGCTGGTAGTTGGCGCTGCAGGTTAATGTGCTAGACTGCAAAGTCAGTTTGAACAGAAAGGTCAGCAGTTCAAGCTCACCAGCTGCTCTTGCTTGTAGCTATGAGTCTGAACCAACTCAATGGCACTTAACAACCTGCAATTCAATGAGCTCAAGAGATGATGTTGAAGGAATGAGAGCAGACTTCCTGACCAAGGAGTTATTATCATCCTTGATGTTATCTATTTCCAGGGCACTCAACCCCCACTCAACCTGGAAGTAAGGAGCTCTGGTAGCGTAGTGTTTACGAATTGGGCTGCAAACCAGCAGTTCGAAACTACCAGCTCCTCAGCAGGAGAAAGATGAGGTTTTCTGCTCCTGTAAAGATTCACAGCCTCAGAAACCCTGTTCAGGGTCGCTATGGGTCACAACTGACTCGACGGCACTTAACAACAACAACAACCTGGAAGTCGTTTGTGGGGGCCCTTGATGGAGCTGGTTTCTGTGTCTGTTAGGACCTCAGGGAGGCTGGGGCAGTGTTAAATGCTGTTCTGGTGACTGCACGTTTTGTAGGTCTGGAGCTGAGTCCACCTGAATCCAGGAGCTCCAAAAGGGCACACCAAAGCAGTGAAGCCTGCCTCTACCTCACACTGGCATGACTCCCAACCATGCGCGTTTCAACTTCTACAGAGCAGGGTGTAAAAGCTGGAGGTGGATGAGGTGGGGAAGTGGTCACTAGTGAAGCATGGGGGAAAGAAGAAACCACATTTTTTATGTTGCCCACTAGAATCTGCTCTCCCAGGTCTCTCCCCACTGCCAAAATTGCTTACTAGATGGTCAAGCCATGTTTTTTCTGTCTCCCTCTCTTGCTGTCCTTGCTTAGCCTCTCTACCCAGCAAGCATTCCATCCACCTTTCTAAACTTTCTTTTGAAGCTCAGGGTGCTAGAATTTTCATCTGGTTCTGTTTTAGTTTCTCTTTGTTGTAGAGGGTCTGGGTAGTGCATCTGCTTAGTCCATGATATTCTGGATGTCCAATATGAAACTTTTCCACTGTCTCTTTCCACAGATGTAGTCATTTTGATTTAGATGTATTCCACCTAGTGAGGTCCATGTTTTTAGACAACCTTTATGTTGTTTTAAAAAGGTATTTGCAACTTGGTCTTACCAAATTCTTATTGCGTTATCTTCAGCATCATTTCTATCATCAAAGTCATATTTTCCAACTACTGACCCTTCTTCGTTTCCAACTTTGGTATTCCAAAAACCAGTTATTATCAATACATCTTGATGGCATGTTTGCTCAGTTTCAGATAGAAGAAGTTGGTGGAATTCCAACTACCAGTATTTATCAATATATCTTGATTACATGGTTGATCAGTTTTTCAGACTGGAGAAGTTAGAATTCTCCAATTTCTTTATAATTGGCTTTTTAGTAGTTGGTGCATAAACTTCAATACTAGTGGAATTAACTGATCTTACTTATATGAATATGGATATTATCCCATTACATATAGCATCATACTTCAAGCTAGATCTTAAAATACACTTTTTAATTATCAATGCAATTCCATTTCTCTTCAGATTGTTATTCCCAGCATATTAAACCATATGTTTGTCAGATTCAAAATGGACAATACCAGTCCATTTCAACTTATTAATGCCTAGGTTATTGATGTTTATGTAGTCCGTTTAATTTTTTACAAATATTTTGTATATTCCACATTCAGATTAAGGGATGTTTACAGTTGTTTCTCCTCATTGAATTGTGCCCTATCAGCAAATGAAGGCCCTGAAAGCTTTACTCCTGGATTGGGGAACTTTTTATGTCAATTGTGATTTGGATATTTATAACATCATCCTCAGAACATACAAAATTATCAACTTAAAAATTAGTCTGTTCAGAGGTAAATAATGATATATGCACAACCTGAGAACAACAGGGTTCTGGGATACAGAGATCAAGCCATGGTTGGAATGTGGAAAAGGGGGGAATAATATTAAGATGCTTGGCTGTCTTTTGCATCTTGGTTTTCCTTGCATTATATTATAAAA
>NW_006408522.1:32308442-32309082 GCF_000296735.1 Chrysochloris asiatica | reverse complement strand
TCTTAAGACTGCTAGGAGACAGGATTTGTCAACTGAATTACTGCCAGCTTAGGTTTAGTGACTGTAAACATTCTTCCTTGTAGCCTTAGTTTAAGGCAATAAAGAATCCGAAACGTGAATAGACCATAAATAAGGGCTGTGGGTACAAGAATTTCTAAAAACAATTAGACTATAGATAAAGGCTATGGTTTATACAGATACTAAATAAAAAGTCTGACTTAGACTTTCTTAAATTAACGATCAGTAAATTAGAGAAGTTGTTTTTCATAGCCTCAGTTTCCCTGATAAGTGATTTTTTGTAGTCTATAAACAGATAAGTGTATGGAAGAAGTTAATGGAGAGTTAATTGCACCTAACAACTAAAATTAACAAGACTTAACAGACAAAGGTTAAGAAACATATGTGAAGGTTAACTTGTTTCTTGGAGAAAAGAATAAATTTATGTAGGAACAAATGTTTAACTAAAAGGTTTCAAGGCACCTGACTGTCTCCTATGCCTTGAGATAATGTCTTTGCTGTAACTTTTCATCCCTGTTGTAAATCAGGAAGAATGTGCCCCAGACTTGATTGTATTTTGATGTCATTGATTACTATGAAAGCAATGTTTTTTTGTAATGGTATATCAGGGGGTTGTAAGATA
>NW_006408522.1:32268287-32306887 GCF_000296735.1 Chrysochloris asiatica | reverse complement strand
CATGGAGGGGATTGTAACCATGGCAATGAGACAATACGATAGAATGAATGTAAAACTAATGTTCTTCCATGTAAACTATCACATAATTCACAATAAAACATTTAAGAAAAAAAAATTAGTCTGTTATATTTGGTCAAACATTTTAACTCCCCCTAAATGTGATGCTCCTTAGAAACCCTATACAGGGTCGCTATTGGTCGGAATCAAATCGATGGCACTTTACAACAACAAAATGTGATGGAGTCCTGGTGTGGCACTGTGGGCTAATGCATCAGACTGCAAAATCGGACTGCAAGGTTGGTGGTTCAAACTCACCAGCTGCTCCTTGGAAACCTTATACAGGGTCGCTATGGGTTAGAATCGACGACACTTAACAACAACGTGATGGCTGGAACTGCGGTGGCTTTGGTAGGGCCAGACCAAATGATTTTGTGGGCCTTATATGGCCCTTGGAGTCCTGGTGTGGCACTGTGGGTTAATGTGCTAGACTGCAAAGCCATTTGAACTGTAAAGTCGGTCGTTCAAGCTCACCAGTCACTCCTCGGAAACCCTATACAGAGTTGCTATAGGTCGGAACCAACTTAACAACAACATATGGTCCTTGGGCTAGCCATTTCCCACCCTGCTTTACTTCATTTGCCTCATCGCAGTTAACTCTTGGAGGCGGCAGCTTTTTCCCAATTGTATTGTGAATGCCTTCTAATCCCATGGGGTTCATCTCCGTATCTATGGTGCTATTCATAATGTTTCAATATACAATATTCTGGGGCTTTATGACAGTGTTCCACTGCTATTCATAAGGTTTTCAGTGGCTAAACATTGACAAGTAGTTCACCTCTCCTTCTTCATAGTCTGTCTTAGTCTAGAAGCTCAGCTGAAACTTGCCCACCAATGGTGACCCTGCTGGGATTTAAACTACTACTGGTGACATAGCTTCCAGTATCACAGCAACACTTAAGTCATCACAGTTAAGACAAACTGATGGAAGAGTGGTGGATAATAAGGATTCTGTTGTTGTTAAGTGCCGTCGAGTCAATTCCAACCCATAGCGATCCTATATAGGGTTTCCAAGGAGCAGCTGGTGAGCTTGAATTGCCAACCTTACAGTTCAAACAGCTTTGCAGTCTAGTGCATTATCCCACAGTGCCACACCAGGACACTTTATATATTAATTGCTATTGAGGTTCTAAAGATTCAAATGAGTATGCATTAAGAAGTAAAATTTTATTGTAGTTTGTAACCAGATTGCCTGGATTTTAATATAAGGTTACTATATTTACTGGTTGTGTTCAACCTTCCTGTGCCATGGTTTCCTCAAAAGGAGAAATACAGGAAATCATAGGCTTATTGTGAGATTTAATGAACTGCACATGTAGAATGACCAGCAAATAATAAGAACTCCAAAAATATGAGCTAAAATTAGTTTTATAAAAAACTGAGAACTTATATACAGCCAGCCCTCGGTCTCTGGGGATTCTATAGACATGTGCTTTACATATGCAGATTCATTCAGCTAAGGATAGAAAACATTCAGGGGAAAAAAGCAATCTGTCAAAGGCTAAGTTCTTGTTGTTGTTACGTGCCATGGAGTCAATTCCGACTCATACCGACCCTGTACAGGGTTTCTGAGGCTGTAAATCTTTACAGGAGCAGAAAGTCTCATCTTTCTCCCTCGGAACAGCTGGTAGTTTTGAACTGCTGACCTTGAGTTTCGCAGCCCGATTCGTAACCACTACGCTACCAGAACTCTTTAGAGAGGGCATCATAAAATGTTATTTACATAGCATATATACTGTATTAGGTATTGTAAGTAACCTATTGCTTTGACTTATATAGCAATCTTGTATAGAGTTTCCAAGGAGCAGCTAGTAGGTCTGAACCATCCACCTTGCTTATCCAGTGCTTATCCTATAGCAGCACACAAGGACTCAATAAGTAACTGAATGAGGACTTAAAGTGTACGGTCCTGGAAACAATTCTCCAGGAAAATGAGGGACAACTGTACATCAAAGGAGCCCTGATGGCACAGTGATCATGCATTTGGCTGCTAAGTGAAAGGTCTGAGGTTTGAACACAAGCCATTCAGGAAGAGAAAGTTGTGGCAGTCTGCATCCATAACAATTTAAGGCCTTGGAAACCCCATGGGGAAATTCTATCCTATCCATCAGAACTAATTCAATGGGTGTTTTTAAAAATTTACATCCGCAGTAAGCATTCTGAAATCAAGTAAACAATTCCATTTACAGTAATACCTGAAAGAAAAAAAAAATCTACTACAATAAATTTAGTCAAAGAGGTCAAAGACTTCTGAACTGAAAACCATAAAACATTACTGAAAGAAAAGAAAATTGAAATAAATGGAAAGACATTGCATGTTCAAAGATTAGAAGACTTAATAATTGATAAAAACCTCAATATTACCCAAAGTCAACTATGAATTCAACACAATCCTCATCAAAATCTCAATCTTCTTTGAAGAAATGAAAAAAGTCATTCCTCAAATTTATATAGAAAAGATGAGGCTTTCTGCTCTCGTAAAGATTTACAACCCTCAGAAACCCTGTACAGGGTCATGAGTCGGAATCAACTCCACAGCACTTAACAACAACAACAATACATCCTGAATAGCCAAATTAATCTTGAAAAAGATGAATTGAGTAGGATTTACTCACATTTCCTGATTTCAAAATATCCCAGCAAAACAGTCTGGTGCTTGTATAATGACAGACATATAAGCCAGTGGAATGGAACTGAGGGTCCAGAAATAAACCCACACATCTATGGTCAACTGATTTTTGACAAGGGTCCTAAATAAATTCAAAGAAGAATAGTCTTTTCAATAAACAAGAACCAGGAAAACTAGACCTTCTTGTTGTTAAGTGCCATCGAGTCGGTTCCGACCCACAGCGACCCTATACAGGGTTTCCAAGGCTGTAAATCTTTACAGGAGCAGAAAGCCTCATCCTTCTCCCACAGAGCCACTGGTAGTTTTGCTAACTGCTGACCTTAAGGTTCGCAGCCCTATTCAATAAACAAGAGCCAGGGCAACTAGATCTATAAATATAAAAAACAAAAAACAAGCAACCGACCAAACAAATGTAGCTGGACTCATATCTCATCTCAGATATAAAATTTAACATTTATGTATCAAGGCTCTAATGATAAGAACTAAAAGCTCTTAGAAAAGAAGAGTAATGCTTCATAACTTTTTGACAATGAATTTTTAGGTATGACAACAAAAACACGAGCAACAAAAGACAAAACAGATAAACTAGGTTTCATCAAAATTAAAACCTTTTGTGCAATGCACAAGAACACCCACACTTGCAGATAATACCCACTTGACCTGGCTTCAATGACTGGATGATCACAGCTCAACTAGAAGAAGAAAGAAGAGGGAAAAAAGACAAATCTGATATAATTTGAAGAACTTGACCTACACCTATGGATGCAGTAGCTTAAAAGAGGGAACAAATTTTTATAGCAAGGATCATTTCCATCCCCTCCAAACAGAGTAGACAGGGATGGGCAACTTGGACATTGACTACCCAAAATGGGGGTGCTACAAAGGCAAGAAGTGACTGGCTTACAAGTTTTCAAGAGGGAACCTAGATCCAGAGGGCGTGGAGGAAGGTAGAATCTCCACTGAGTAGCATCCAATCTGTCTGGGCGGGGCTGATGAAAGGATATACGAACAGGCCTCTTGTGATACAACAGTGAATAATTGTTATCAGGACAATTGTGAGGGTTGGAAATGTAAAGGTAGACATTTTGTAGCAAGGAGGGGAGCAAGCAGGCTCTGTCTTGGTAAAATCTACTTTCAAATGTCCAGCAGGTATGGGAAGTTTTCTTGTCTTCTCTTTCACCAGAATAAGCCCATTTCCATAAAGAGGTTTAAAAAAAAAAAAAAAAAAAGAAAATTTCCCAGAAGCTTTTTGAAGCCATTGTATAAAGAACTCTAACAATTTAATAAAAAGACAAACAGCACAATCAAAAACTGGGCAGAGGGCTTAAAAAGGCATTTCACCAAAAAATGATTTATGAAAGGGCTTCAGGAAGTTTATGTAAAAATTAAAACATGACATTTTTCCCACAAACTTTTTGAAGTCCCCCATACAACTGGCCATGAAAAGATGTTCACTATCATTAGTCATTGTTGTTGTTAAGTGCCGTCAAGTAGGCTCCGACTCATAGCAACACTGTAGAGAGCTTCCGAGGAGCAACTGGTAGCTTGGAATAGCTGATCTTGCAGCTCTAAGTGACCCTGCAGTACAGCGTATTATCCTTCAGTGTCACACCAGGACTCATTAGTTATTGCTGTTGTTAAGTGCCGTGGAATCAGTTCCAACCCATAGCAACCCTGTATAGGGTTTCCAAGGAAGAGTTGGTGAGCTTGAACCGCCCACCATGCAGTTCAAACAGGTTTGCAGTCAGGCGCATTAACCCACAGCGCCACACCAGGACATCAAACCACAATGGGAAGCCTCCACCAGAATGGCTAAGAAGAATAGAAACAAGTACTGATGTGGTTGTGGAAAAAATAGAACCCTCAACCACTGCTAAATTTATTAGCAGAATTGTAAAATGGTACAGCTGCTTTTGACAATACCTCAAAATAGTTTAACACAGAATTACCAAATGATCCAGCAATTCCAACTACCCAAAATAAGTGAAATCAGGAAACAAAACCACTTCCACATTAATGTCACTGAAGCATTATTTACAACTGCTGAAAAGTAGAAACAACCTAAATGTCCATCAACAAATGTATGGATAAACAAAATACATACATAAAATGGTAATATTACTCAGCCATAAAGAGAAATGAAGAACAAGATGTATTTTGAAAAGATGATGCTAAGTAAAATAAGTCAGTCACAAAGGGGCAATGTTGCTTGATTCCACTTACATGAAGTATCTGGAATTGGTCATGTACAGAGACCAAAACTTATTCCTGGTTACTATAGAGTCCTGGTGTGGCACTAAAGGATAATGCATGGACTGCAAGGTCACATTGAGCCACAAGGTTGGTGGTTCAAATCCACCTGTTACTCCTTGGAAACCCTATACAGAGTCATTTATGAGTCAGAAGTGACTCAACCGAACTTAACAACAACATGAGGGAGGAGAAGGAATCATAGCTTAAGGGCTCTAAGTTTTTGTTAATGCTAATGGAAAAGATTTGAAGACTAATAGTGATGATGGATGAACATACCACTGAATCTACTTGTGAAAATGATGAAATGGCAAATGTTTTATATGCTTTTACCACAATTGGAAAATAAACCAAAATACACTGCACAAAGTGTAGAAAGATTTCGAAGATAACAAGATTTCAATCTCTACTGTTCACAAATCTAGAGCAAGTGACAGGTAAAATGTTCTTATACCTTGAATAACACTCTACTGTTGTTAGGTTCCTTTGAGTCAGTTCAGACTTACAATGACCCTACATATGCATAACAGAACAAAACATTTCCCACTCCTGCACCATCCTCACAGTTGTCACGTGTGAGCCCACTGTTGTAATGTCAATCCATCTCATTGAAGGTTTTCCTCATTACTTGTTCACCCTCTACTTTACCAAGCATGATGTCCTTCTCCGGGAAATGGTCCTTCCTGACAACATGTCCACAGTACAAGAGACGAAGTCTTAATTACCACCCTCATTTCTAAGGCGCATTCTGGCTGTACTTAATGGTGTACGTCAAAACTCTTTGACTATCCTATTTATGGTAGCCACGACTTTCTTAGGAATGTCATAAAAATTATGATTAACATCAAATTTGACATTATCATAGATAACAAATGATGAGAACTTCAAAACTTCTTCTCAAACCTAAGGATTAATATCGCTTATCATCATCAAATTTAGAGACTACTGCCTAGTTTAGGCTAGGAAGAGTAGAGGCTGCAGAGGCAGGCAAGAGTCAAATTTGTCCTCTTATGACAAATTTTGGAACTCCTAGTGTGGCACGGTTGGATAAGCACTCAACCTCAAGGTCAGCAGTTCAAACTCACCAGCTGCTCCTCAGAATCCCTATACAGAGTTGTTAAAGTCGGATCCAACTTAATGGCACTTAACAACAAAAACTAGATTTTTGAATCCTGGTATGGCGGTATAGGATAAACAGGGGACTGCTAGCCAGAAGGACGGCAGTTCAAACCCACCAGCCACTCCTCGGAAACTGTATACGAGGTTGCTATGAGTCAGAGCCAACTCAGTAACACTTAACAACTACAAAATAGATTTAATCCCTTCAATTTTATTAAAATTGTCCAAAGAACATGGTATAATCAGATTCTAGACACATGAACAAGGTCAAGGACTACTTCTAAAGTAGATTCCAGAAAACTAGAAAGTACATGTTGTGATTAAGAGGTAGGCTTTAGAAACAGGAAGGGAAATAAATGATAAATGAATATCAAGTATCCTACCCTGATCTTACATATTACGAATCATATGTTTTCTATATGTAAATGAGTTGTGGCACTATAATGCCTCTCAATTCTCAGCTTTAAAAACTCTTTATCTACTACCCATGTCTTTATCTACTTTATCATTAATAAGTCCTCCACAAAAAGATTACAGTTTTATTTTTAATACATAAAATAACAAATAAATATTTTAATTAATGTGCAAAAACATATATAATCATTAATCTTTATACATTTCTTCTTGGTAGGCAACATGGGGGGGAAAGACAATTAGGAAATGCTTTCTCTGCTCTTAAGCTAAAGGCATTATTATCAAAGCTAAGGATCACAGATTTCCCATCCGAATTATATTTGACACTAGAAAATCAACAATTTGTACACATACACACCAAGGGTTATCATGAGCCAGAATCGACTCAACAGCAAAAACAACACACATGCAAATATATAAAAAACCAACAACTCAGAGAACAAACAAGATGGTAGATTGGGCAGAAGTGCCGTGAGGAGCTCTGTCAGCAACAACACAGAATACCGGGCCAAGCAGGCTCAGGGGATGGTCCCAGAACTCTGAACCACATATAAAGGAATATTTAGAAGATTGGAAAGCTTACAGCTAGGGGAATTTGTAGCAGAAGCAAGAAATCCAGTGTTTTCTAATTCAAGATGCTCAGCTGTCATCTTGAAGGAAACTAAGCAGGGGAAGGATCTGAGCAGCCACCAATGCCTGACAGAATCGCAGAGATAAAGGAAGAAGAGTGAAAAGGGAAGCCCATCTCCTGATCATATCTACCTAAAGGCTATCAGAAAGTTTAAAAAAATACCAAAATACACACCCATCTAAGTATTAAGACCACAGATAAGTCCTGAATATGCCCCCAAAACAAAATCAGATGACCTTATCAGCACATGTCCAGAAACAAGATAAAGTGACTAAGGCAAATGAGCTAGAAGTAGACCTACACTCCATACTGGAAGATGGACAGGCTTTGGAAATGCCTGAGAAGGAACTCAGAAAAACGATTATAAACGGTATCAAAACACTATACAATGGAGTTGAGAAAAATAAGGAAGAAGTCAGGCACGCGCTATAGGAACAATCAAATAAGATAGATACAACACTGCAAACAATTCAAAATCTACAAAAGAGGTCCAAATGATTAACAATAGAATATCAGAAATGGACAATATACTAAAAGGGCAAAGGAGCAGAACTGAAGAGATAGAAGCCAGAACTAGTGAGCTACAAGATAAATCTCTCAACACTACTGAGATAGAAGAGCAAACACAAGAAAAGATTAAAAAAAAACTGAAAAAGCCTAAGATTCATGTTACACAACATGAAGAAGAATAAATTAAGAATTATTGGCATTCCAGAACTGGAAGAATCACATTAGTCCACAGAGGATATAGTTGAAGCTTCTGGAAGAAAATTTCCCTAACATCCTGAAAAGCAAACAGCATTCAAGAAGCTCAACGAATCCCAGGAAGGACAGACCCTAAAAGAAAATTACCAGACATATATAATAACCAAGCTCTCCAAAATCAAAGATAAGGGCAGAATCCTGAAAGCAGCTATGGAAAAGAGAAGTGTATCATCATACAAAGGCAAGTAAATCAGACTAAGCTTGGTTCTCTCAACAGAAACCATGCAGGCATGGGAAGACATATATAAAACCCTAAAAGAAAAAAAACTTCCAAGAATCCTCTACCCAGCAAAGGTGTCAATCAAACAGGATGGTGTAATCAAAACATTACAGGATACTGTAAGTCCGTCGTCTGCCTATAACTGATTGGAATACCTAAAATGGGGCTACAACGTGCCCAGTGATAGAGGCTTCCTGTGGAGCCTCAGCATTACATAAGACCATAGGTGGAACCCTGACATGAATCCAGAATCTTCAGAGGTAGGAAATTTCCACTTGAAAGGACAAGCAGGCCTGCCTAGGGTGGCTAGAAGAACAGAAGATACTTCTTGAAAGAAAGACCAACAAGAAAATACAAAACAATATAGGCAGTCCGACTGATTACTACAAGAACAAGCAAATTGCTCACCCAGAAGACATCAAGGCAAGTGGTCGGGTCCCCTCAGGGCAAACCCCCTTCCAAGACTAACACTCAATGGGAATACATGCTCTGATTGGTGACCACATTCATCACCGATAAGGGGAAGTGAGGGGAAAAACAGCATTGAAGCTGCGAGCTAAGCCCTACAACGTTTAATACACTCCTATGAACCCGGGTGGAGACCTGGTTGGCCAGCAGTGCAGCAAGACCTGAGGACTCCAGGGCCCAGAGTCAGTGACATAGCCACAAAGGACTAGAGTGGAGAGTGAAGTGTTCAGCTGATAAGAAGAGAGGGCATATGCACAAGAACACCCACACTTGCAGATAATACCCACTCGATCTGGCTTCAATGACTGGATGATCAGAGCTCAACTAGAAGAAGAAAGAAGAGAAAAAAAGAGTAATCTGATACAATTTGATGAATCTGACCTACACCCATGGATGCAGTAGCTCAAAAGAGGGACCAAATCTTTACAGCGAGGGTCATTCCCACCCCACCCCACCCATACACAGGATAGACAGGGATGGGCAACTTAAGACACTGGCTACACAAACTGGGGGCGGTGGGGGGAGAAGGCTATAAAGGCAAGAAGTGACTGGCTTACAAGCTTTCAAGAGGGAGCCTAGATCCAGAGGGCATGGAGGAAGGTATAATCTTCACTGAGTAGTATCCAATCTGTCTGGGCAGGGCTAATGAAAGGAGATGCAGATAGGTCTCTTGTGATACAGTAGTGAGCAAATGTTATCAGGACAATTGTGAGGGTTGGAAATACAAAGATAGATGTTTTGTAGCAAAAGGAGGGGAGTGACTGACTGCCGTCTAGGAGGAGAGGTCACTGGGACCCTCAAGGAAGAAGAGCAGAGAGCGGGACCATACCCAGAGAAGCAGTGATGCCAGAAATGGAGGCAGAGATGATGACATGGAGAGATGGAGCGGCTGGGGACTTTAGACCCAGAGATGGGGAGGGGCTGTGTGCTGACAACTGGGGGGCAGGCTTGCAGGGTACACCCTTTGATTGTTTGATGATGCATGGAGGGGATTGTAACCATGCAATGAAACGATATATACAATAGGATGAATGTAAAGCTAATGTTCTCCCGTGTAAACTATCACATAATTCAAAATAAAACATTAAAAAAAATTTTTTTAACAAACAAACATTCCAGGATAAACAGAAGCTAAAGGATTTTGTCAAAGCCAACCCTGCTATGAAAAACATCCTAAAGAAAGTTCTGTGGACTGAGAAACAAGAACAGACAACAACCAGAGAAAGACATACATGGCATCATCACCCTGAACTCAATAAACAAATGAACAAATGGAAGAGTCAAGAACAGAATAAAATTATAAGAACAAAGGATCTGGGAAGTCAGTCTATAATCAAAACAATTATAATGTGAAAGAAGGAACAGAGATCCAGGTGATGAGGTCAGGTAGATTATAGGATAAAACAGACTGTCTTAAATGGAGGGAAGAGTTAATGGAATATAAGGTAACCACAACAGTGGGATTAGGGTGAGGAGTTTAGGTCCAATGTTGCAGAGGGCAAAACAAGAAGGGGGAGGAGGCAGAAGAATAAAATAGGTAAGGGAACACTGAAACATGTTTGCATGGCCTAAGTGGGACAGAGGTAAACAATGATGCATGTTCAACCTTGGAACAAAAGGGCTCTGTGATATAGGGATCTGGGCATAGGTTTAAGAAGGGAAATAATACTAAGATGCTTGAATGCCTTATGAATATTGTTTTCCCTTGCCTACTACTGTAAAATAGATACTTGAGTGGGATAGAAAGGAATGTTGGGAAACATCAGAGAAAACGTGTTAGCCCGTCTTCAGCCTATAACTGATTGGAATACCTAAAATGGGTTCTAGAACTTGCCAGTGAAATAGGCCTCTTGTGGAGCCTTTGCAGAGTATAGGACCTTAGGTGGAATCATGAGTCCCATCCAGAAACTTTAGGAGGTAGAACATTCCCACTAGCAAGGACAAGCAGACCAGCCTGGAACAGCTAGAGCAACAGAAGATATATCTTCTGACAAAGAGCATCAGGAAAAACCCAAAACAAAAACGTCAGCATGACTGGCTACTACAAGAATAAGCAAGTTGTTCGCCAGAAAGCCATCAAGGCAAGCAATGAAGTTCGTTCAGGACAAATTCCCCTCTAAGACTGAAACTCAAAAGGAACACATGAACAAGCATGTAAGCTTTACTGGCAACCACATTGCCCTACGGGTGAGTGAAAGAGCGGGATAGGCAACAATAAAGAAATGGGCTGAGTTCAACCACAGTCCACAGACTCCCATTGACCTGGAGATATGAGAGACAAGAGGAACGGCTGGTTGGTCCAAAGTGTGGTGAGACCTGGGGACACCTGAGACCATGGACAAGGTCATAGCGAGTGAAGCATCCAGCTGATACGAAGTGAGGGGAGATGCACAAGAACACCCAGACTTGCAGACAGTACCCATTTGACCTAGCCTCGATGGCTTGATAACCAGAACTTTACTAGAGGAAGATTAATTTAAAAAAAAAAAAAATTTTTTTTAAATAAAGGAAGCAAGGGTGAATTGCTACAATTTGATGAACCTGACCTATATCATGGAGGAAGGAACTCTAAATACTAACAGAGAGTGAAGGAGTCTTCACATTAAGTGACTGGCTTACAAGGTTTCAAGAGGGATTTTAGTTTAAGAGTCTGGGGGAGAAATAAAGAGTCCCCACTGAATAGTTTTCACCTTGTCTAGATGGGTCTGGTGAAAAGAGACGGGGATAAGATTCTTATGATTCAATAGTGAATAACGGTTATCATGACTAATTGCAACTGTCACAATTATAAACGTAGAAGTTTTGTAACAAAAACAGGAGAGTAGCGAATCTTACAGTCCAGAAACAGAGGACCCTAGGACCATCAAGGGAGAAGAGCACAAGCAGAATGTGGGACCTTATCCAGAGAAGCAATGACACCAGAGATGGAAGCATAGACGGGGACATGGAGAGTGGGAGCAGCTGAGGACTGTAGATTCATGGGAAGAGAGGGACTAAGAGCTGGTGACCAGGAGGCCAACTTGCAGAATGTACCCTTTGGAGGTGTAAATTATTATATATGCCTGAGTGGGGTTTTTTGTTTTTGTTTTTTAAAAAAGCTAAAGTGAATAGAGAGAAATACTATTAACTGATGGTACATGGAGGGGATTTTAATCATTGTAATGAAACAAGGTGTACAATTGGTTGAATGTAAAACTGATGATCTGCCCTGTAAACTTACACTCAATCCACAATAAAAACCTTTTAAGAAAAAACCAACAACCTAAACATCAAACAAAAAATTAACTAAAAGATATTCACAAGATGAATATTATGCCACCAAAATGACATTAGTAATTTTTAATGGCATGAGGAAAACAAAAACTACAAGGTAAAACTCAAAGTAAAATAAAATTCATTCAGTAATGTAGTATCACTCCAAAATGTTTAAAAATAAAAATAGAAATAAAAAGCCCTGTCACTGCAGCAGACTAAACATTAGGCTGCTAATCAAGTGGCTTAACCACACCACTAGCTAGTCCACGGGAGGAAGATGCAGCAAAGATTTATCTTCTGTAAATATTTATGGCCTCAGTAACCCTACAGAACAATTCTACTCTATCGTACAGGATC
This sequence comes from Chrysochloris asiatica, assembly GCF_000296735.1. Lineage (NCBI taxonomy): Eukaryota > Metazoa > Chordata > Mammalia > Afrosoricida > Chrysochloridae > Chrysochloris > Chrysochloris asiatica. The sequence continues at coordinate 32,294,722 of NW_006408522.1, read as the reverse complement.
CTAGGACAGAGTCAACTTGGCAGCAACGGGTATACTCATAGAAATAGAAAGTAAAATACACAAAAATCTTAAGGTTTTTTTTTTTTCAGGTTGTATAATTCTGCTGGGGGCCAATGAGGGTAGAGGACAGCTTCGATTTGCCGCTTGACACAGTTCCGGTAAATTCTGGAGTGGTCTGGCAAAACAGATAGCTCTCAGAAGTTGCTTTCTACCTTCTCTATAGAGTAATCTTAATTTTACTTATAAAAATATATAATTTGGCAATATTCACAGCTTTTCACTATGAGTTCTACAAACCTTAGGAAAAACTAACTTAGCAGCAATTGCTTTCAGCCTTGGTGGATTGAATACAAAGAGAAATTGTGTAAATTACTCCTTTTCATTAGAAAACGTAAGTAACTGCATTTGTGAGGCCACAAAAGCAAATAACATATTAGAGTCAAGCTAACCTACCCCCATAGGCCTCACCACATTCAGTCACTAGCTAGAATTCACAAACCCCTACATACAGACACCTGCATAAACAAGTAGACAATATGAACTTAAATGAAGAATAGTTTTGACTTAATAATCTACACTTCTTGCAGCAAGTAGCCAGGTTGGGCTTTATGCCACATAGCTTCCAAGTGATTTAATGAATACCTTTATTATGAAAATAATAGCACATTATGTAGGATAGAAAGTTTATAATCTTTTAGCAGAAACAAAAAGAAACAGTTTACCACATACTGGGAAAGGAGATAAAGGTCAGTCTGTCTGAACATCACAGAAGTATTTTTGTCAAGGCTGTCTAAGGACCAGGTGCAAGAATGTTGTGACTAACTGTGTAATAATTCAAGAAATGATAAAAGTGTCAATGCTTGTACTGTGTAATTTTAAGTATAAAAAATAAAGACTTGCTGAGCTGGGCTGGCAGAGCTAGGAGAAAGAAGTAGAGGGCAGAGGAGGAAGAAGCCAGTAGAGGCAGAACTATCAGGAGGCAGAAGGAACTGGCAGAGAAAGGAGAGAGAGAGCAGCAACGGAGAGCAGGAGTAGAGGCAGAAGAAGGCAGACGAGGCTGGCAGAAGGAACTGGCAGAGCTAAGAAGAAGCAGAGAGCAGGAGGGAGAAGGCAGAGGGCAGACAGCAGAGAGAACAGACAGCAGAGAGCAGAGGGCAGACAGCAGAGTGCAGGAAGCAGAAGCAAGGGCAGAAGCTGGAGAGCATAGCAGGACAGCACAACAAGTTGAAAAGCCTTTCGATTGGATTCATTAATTTCTTCACCCGACGATTCCGCGTATTCGCTCATGTCCCACGACCCCTGTGGAGAGCAGGAACTCCCGCATAATTCTTTTATTCCCCCCCATCTAAAATAAGCATTGGTGTCCTGGTGTGGCGCTGTGGGCTAATTAGACTGCAAAGTCGTTTGAACTTCAAGGTTGGTGGTTCAAGCTCACCAGCTGCTCCTTGGAAACCCTATACAGGGTCGCTATGAGTCGGAATTGACTCGATGGCACTTAACAACAACAACAAAATAAGCATTATATACATGTATTGTTAAATAACACATAAATACATGTACATTAAAAATTTTAAAGGTATAAACTGTTCAAAGTATTCCTTCCTACCTTTCCACAGCCAGATAGTTCCTCTCCACAGGAAGAATATATGTTACCACTTTCTTCTCGTTCCTGATGTATTCTGTATACTACTTTTTAAATTCAGAAAACCATGACATACTTTTCTTCCCCTGGTGGGTTCCAACTGCTGATCTTTCAGTTAGAAGTTGAGTGCTTTACTTACTGTACAACCTGGGCTTTTATATATTACTTTTTAAATTCTGAAACTCATGTTTAACACTTTTTAAAGATTCATCCTTCTGCCATAGGAAGGTAAAGTCAAAACGTACTGTTACAAAATCATGGGACCCTTTATTAAGCAAAAGCATCAAAATGTAAAACTGTGTTTGTCAACAATTCTCTGCCTAGGTATACACAGTTTTGAAGGCAGTATTTCCACTTCTCTAACTCTTCCTTGAAGAATTCCACACTCTTCGATTTACAGTGCATCAAAACAGCAATTCGGGCATTCTCAAGGGCTTGAGGAACAAAAGGAAGTCTGAAGGGACCAGATCAGGGTTGTAAAGTGGATTGGTAAGGTTTCCTAATGAAATTCTTACAGGATAGCCCTTGCTACCTGTCCTAGGCTGGGTTCTCTAAAAAATCAAAACCAGTGAAGCTTATATTTGTATATATGTTGTTCTTGTGTTGTTTAGTGCCATCGAGTCGGTTCCAACTCATAGTGACGCTGTTTAGGGTCTCCAAAGAGCGGCTAGTGGGTTTGAATTGCCAACATGTATTTATATATACATATGTTGTTACTGTGTTAAGTGCTGTCGAGTCAGTTCTAACTTATAGTGACCCTGTATAGGGTTTCCAAGGAGCAGCTCGTGGGTTTGAACCACTGACCTTGTGGTTAGCAGTCCAGTGCTTGTCCTATAGTGACACAGCAGGAGTCCGCATATATACATATATTGTTGTTGTTGTTATTCTTAAGTGCCATCGAATCAGCTCTGATCCATAGCAACCCTGGGTAGGTTTCCATGGAGCAACTGATGGGTCTGAACCATCAAGCTTGCAGTTCAAACTGACCTTGAAGTCGAGCGCATTATACTGCAGTGCCACACCAGGACTCTATGTATATAGCAAGATAGAGATTTAAATCAAGGAAACGGCTTCACACAGTTGTGCAGATAGTCAAAGTTCCAAGTCTGTGAATTAGATGTCAGGCTGGAGACTTCTTCTAACTCACATAGCTGCAGGGGCTGATGAATCCAAGATAAGCAAGTCAATCGGCAAGCTTTTGGCTTCAGGGCTAATGAAACTAAAGTTGGCAGGTAAGACGGCAAGCTATTGACTCCTACAATCAACAAGCAATAAGGCAGGCCACTGGATCAAGATGCAGAATGCAGGTCCAGCAAAGAACAAGCAAGTTTTGTTTGACTGTCTAATAGATTGGAAGCAGGTCACACACTTAAGGAAACTTGTTTTGAACTGACTGGCTGCTCAAAGCAGATCTCATCATGAAAGTGATTCTATTATATGAGACTTCATCATGAGGGGTTACTACATCTTAACTGTAGAACCACTGAGAAAGCGGGCCCAATAAGTTTGCCACAAAACCTTAACTATATCACACTACTCTTAAAGAATGAATAGGTACAATGCTATATGATGAGGAAAAACATTCATAAGTGCAACTCCTCCATGCAACTTTCCTGGCCTTTTTCTCACTAATGCAGTTTTCAATTTCCTTAAAACTTCTTTAATAAGCCCTCATAATCGTCCCACATACTTTGAGAATATCTATCAAGACTACATCTTCATTGCTGTTGTTCTTCTGAAGTGCTATCAAGTCGGTTCCAACTCAATAAGGACCCTATGCAAAACAGAACACAACACTGCTCAGTCCTGGCACCATCCTCACAACTGTGTATGTTTGAGTCTACTGCTGCCACCGCCACTGTGTCAATCCATCTTACTAGTGGTCTTCCTCTTTTTCACTGACCCTCCACTTTACCAAGCATGATGTCCTTTCTCCAGGGATTGGTCCCTCCTGATAACATATCCAAAGTATAAGTCACCAAGTCTCACCAACCTCAATTGTAAGGAGCATACTGGCTGTACTACTTCCAAGATAGATTTGTTTGTTCTTCTGGCAGTCCATCATACTTTCAATATTCTTCGCCAATACCATAATTCAAATGCAACGTATTCTTCTGTGGTCTTCCTTATTCATTGTTAAACTTTCACACGCATATGAGGCTATTGAAAATATCATGGCTTGATTGAGGTAAACCTTAGTCCTCAAAGTGATACCTTTGCTGCTTAACAGTTTTAAAAGGTCTTTTGCAGCAGATTTGCCTAATGCAATAATACATCATTTGACTTCTTAACTACTGCTTCCATAAATGCTGATTATGGATCCAAGTACAATGAGCCTGAAGCCACCTTCTTTTATATAATCCAGCTTTCCTATTATTCGTTCAGCATACAGATTGATTAATTAAGTATGGCGAAAAAAAACAACCTTTCATTTTTCATGATTTCAAACCATTCAGTATCCCCTTGTTCTGTTCTAACAATTGCATTTTGGTCTGTTTCAGGGTCTCATGAGCAAAAGTAAGAGTTCTGTGTTCCATTCTCTGCAATGGTATCATAGTTTGTCATGACTACACAGCAGAATGACTGCACAGTCAATAAAGCACAGGTAAACATCTTTCTGGTATTCTCCACTTTCAGCCAACAACCATCTGACATCAGCAATGATCTCCCTCATTTCACATCCTCCTCTGAATCTGGCTTGAATTTCTGGCAGCTCCTTGTTGACGTACTACTGCAACCATTTTTCAATTATCTTCTGCAAAATTTTACTTGCATGTGATATTAATGATATTGATGATGGTTTTCACATTCTGTTAAGTATCATCTTTCTTTGGAATAAGCACAAATATGGGTCTCTGCCAATGAGTTGGTCAGGTAGCTGTCTTCCAAATTTCTTGACATAGATGAGTGAGCACCTTCAGTGATGCATCAGTTTGTTAAAACATTCCGATTTGTATTAATTCCCAAAACCTTGTTTTTTGCCAATGCCTTAAATGCAGCTTGAACTTCTTCCTTCAATACCACATGGTATTGATCACAAGGTACTTCTTGAAATGGCTGAACATCGACCAATTATTTTTGGTACTTTGACTCTGTATAGTCCCTCCATCTTCTTTTGATATCTCCTAGGAGCTCTGGTAGCATAGTGGTTACGAATCGGGCTGCGAACCGCAAGGTCAGCTATTTGAAACTACCAGCTGTTCCATGGGAGAAAGAGGAGGCTTTCTGCTCCCGTAAAGATTTACAGCCTCGGAAACCCTGTACAGGGTCACTATGAGTCAGAACCGACTCCACGGCACATAACAACAACAACACACCACTCAATATTTTGCCCATAGAATTCTTCAATATTTCAAGTCAAGGCTTGAATTTTTTTTCTCCAATTCTTTCAGCTTTCGAAATGATGAGCTCTTTGTTTTCTAACTCTAGGTCTTTGTACATTTCATTGTAATACTTGTCTTTGTCTTCTCCAACTGTCCTTTGAAATGTTCTGTTTAGCTTTTACTTCCTCATTTCTTCCAGTTGTTCAAGAGAAATTTCAGAGCCTCTTTTCTGACATCCACTTGGGTCTTTTTCTTTCCTTTTTAATGACCTTTAGCTTTCTTCATGAATGATATTTTTTATGTCATCTCACATCTCCTCTGGTCTTTAGTCATTAATGTCTAATGCATCAAATTTGTTCTTGAGATGGCCTCTAAATTCAGAGATATATTCAAGGTCATTATTTTGGCTCTCGAGGATTTGTTTTTCTTCAGCTTTGTCTGAACTTACAGATGACCAACAGTGGTCTATTTCACAGTTTGGCCCCTGGCCTTATTTTGGCTGATGATACTGAGCTTCCCAGTCATCTCTTCCCAGAGATGTAGTTGGTTTGATTACACTATTAGAATCCCAAAAAAATAGTCACCATTATCTTCTGGTCTGACCTCTCTGCCTTTAACTGGTCAAGTAGTTCCCCTTGAATGCCACTGTTTTATTGGACTTTGATCTTTGGATCTTATTGATAAATCCAAGACTTTTCCAAAGTTACAATTTGTTCCACAAAATCATCTTTATTAGCTTCGATCTTTTTTAAAAGAATAATGGGAAGGATCAGCTCTTTGAGCTAGCAGACAGACCTTCACGCAATGATTTTGGAACCTATCCAACCAAAAGCTTGCTGAGGCTAAGATAACAGTGTAAAATTGACAATGCTGAACCATGAGAAAGCCCAACTTCGGTAGCTACTCAATCAATGGTAATTCTATGGTCTTCTTCCATCAGTTTCTAGACTTCAGACAGAGTTTATTCATTTGTCAAGGCTAGTGGACTTCCCTCTCTCAGCTCATTCTGAGGTCCTCCCAACCACCCTTAAAATGCTTGACCCATCTAAAAACTGTTGTTTTATGTTCCCCTAAAATTGTTGCAAAATGAAGCTTCTGCTCCTGCAAAGATTTAAAGGCTCGGAAACCTTATACAAGGTCGCTATGAGTTGGAACTGACTTGATGGCTTTAACAGCAACAACAAATTTGTTGCAAAATTTTAATGATTTGGGAAGATGTCTACTTCAGTTTTGTTAAAATTTTATTTTAGCACTAATCTCAAAATTATTTTTTCCCATGGCACAAAAAGTATACTTTTTTAAATTTAAAGCAATTGGTGTGGCAGTATGGGATAAAGCACTAGACTGCAAGGTCAGTTTGAACCACAAGTTGGCAGTTCAAACTCATCAACCACTCCTTGGAAACCCTATACAGGGTCGCCATGAGTCAGAATCAACTCAATGGCACTTAACAATAAGACAAAGCCAACTGTATTACTGAGAGAACTTGTCTGTAGCCATAGACTGATCAAAAAGACATGTATAAACACATTTTGTTTGGAACAAACCCTTGCAGCAATACTTCTTGACTTACCCTCATAAAACAACACCACCAACACCGTGCTATTAGCTTAATCCAGTGTTTATCCTCAAACATTCAAGTCATTCTACCTCTATTTTCTTCCACTCCATCAGCAGTTCCTTTCAGGGCCTATTTCCTTAACAAGCCTAGATCCATAGTCCATCACTAAACCTAGTTCTGACCCTCATCCCTGAATCCCTTGCCCTCCTATCTTTACACCACTTTCACCAAACAAGTATTAGTCCTGGATCCATGTCACAGCTTGCCTCCTCTGATTCTACATAAGGCTGCTGAAAGAATGCATCTTTGCAGACTTGTACTCTTTCAAATTCATGAATCTAACTTTAAACTGCCTTTGAGCATCAAACATCCAACCTCTACTTGGTCCTGGTCAGCTACCTCTTCCATTCCCTCATGTTACTACTCTGCAAATCTCCCACCCAACCGCTTTCCTTACAGCAAAAGACTTGCCTTCTACTTCACTGTTGGAATTTAAACCATTAAGTGCCCCTCCTCTCACCTTTTAACTTTCTAAACTACATGTTTGTCTAAACTACCCTTCAAAACTCTCAATTGTTTTATACCTCCTATCCTGGTGTGGTGCTGTGGGTTAATGCGCCAGACTGCAAAGCTGTTTGAACTGCAAGATCGGCATCAGCTGCTCCTCGGAAACCCTATACAGCTTCGCTATGGGTCGGAACTAACTCAACGGCACTTAACAACAACAATATAGGTCTTAATGGAGTCCTGGTGTGGTGCTGTGGGTTAATGTGCTGGACTGCAAAGTTGGATTGAACCACAGGTTGGCAGTTCAAGCTCACCAGCCACTCTGTGGAAGAAATATGAGACTTTCTGCTACCATGAAGATTTATAGCCTCGGAAATCCTAATACAGGGTTGCTAAGAGTCAGAACTGACTCCACGGCACTTAAAAACAACAGTAGGTCTTAAGTCATCAACTGTTCCACCTTTAATCCATCCCTTTTTCTTTTGGTTTCTTCCTTTCAGTCCATAAACTTGCCCAGATCTCTTCTAGCATAACAAAAAACCTCCCTCAAACCTGCATTTCTCACTAACTTACCATATTTTTCTTTCTTTCTAATCCACACTTCACAAAACCAGAATACATTTGCTGCCTTTTTGCCCCATCACTCTTCAGTTACCTTCACTATGATACTCTTGCTATAGCTATTGAGACACTAAATGGATCCTAATTGCCTAATTCAAATAACCTTACAGACATACCTTATTTGCCTTCACTCCTGTATCTGACATCTTTCTTTTCTTGTAAACCTCTTCCCCAAAGGTTTCCATAACTTCTTACCCTCCCTCCGGATTCTTCTCCTCTCTGAATTTTGTTTTGCAATCACTTTTATGAACTGTAATTCCTGTCTTAGTCCCATAAACAGCATTTGCAAACTACCTGTTATAGACTGAATTGTTGCGGCTGTTGCTAGGTGCCCGAGTCAGTTGGCAGTCCAGTGCTTATCCTACAGCACCACCAGCGCTCTTATGGATTGAATTAATCCCCCCAAATATATCTGCCAAAATTTATAACATCATTCGTGGGCCAGACAAAATTATCACCTTGAAAATTAGCTACTATACTTGGCCAAACATTTAATTAACTTGCCCCTAAGGAGTCCTACCAGCTGTTCCGCGGGAGAAAGAGGAGGCTTTCTGGTCCCGTAAAGATTTACAACCTCGGAAACCCTGTACAGGGTCACTATAAGTCAGAACCGACTCCACGGCACATAACAACAACAACAACAAGTCGTGGTGTGGCGCCTTGGGTTAATGCTCTGGACTACAGTCAGTTTGAACCACAAAATCAGTGGTTGCTACGGGTTGGAAATGACTCAACGGCACTTAACAACAACAATGTGATAACTGGAATTGCAGTTGCCTTGGCAGGGCCAGACAAAATTATTTCATGGGCCTTATATGGCCCACAGGCCAGATGGTCCCCACCCTTGCCTATACTTATAGCAAAAATTTCATCTGAGAATTGGTTTTCTTTATTATATTAATGAAACAGGGTTAAGTGTATGATATGTTTTAAGTCAGTATCTTCTAATACATAAGAGTAGACTAAGCAAGCAAACATAAATGAAAGGGAAGATACAAGCCACCTGATTGGACAAGGAACCTTGGAATAAAAGCTAAAAAGAGCCAAGGATCTTTTCCTCAGAGCCGACAGAGAGAAAGCAAGCCTTCTCCAAGAGCCAGTGCCCTGTGTTGTTGTTGTTATGTGCCGTGGAGTCGGTTCCGACTCATAGCCACCCTGTACAGGATTTCCGAGGCTATAAATCTTTACCGGAGCAGAAAGCCTCATCTTTCTCCCACGGAACAGCTGGTAGTTTCGAACTGCTGACCCTGAGGTTCGTAGCCCAATTTGTAACCACTACGCTACCAGAGTTCCCTGTGAGAAAATAAAAATTTCTGTTCATTAAAGGTACCCACACTTGTGGAATTTCTGTTATAGGAGCACTGGCTAACAAACCTTGGTGTGGCACTGTAGGATAAGCACTGGATTGCTAATTGAAAGGTCAGTAGTTCAAACCTACAAATCACTCTGTGGGAGAAAAATGAGGCTTTCTGTTCCCATAAAAAATTTACAACCCTGGAAACCCCACAAGTGTTGCTGAGTCGAAATCAACTTGAGATGGTAGAGGCAATAAATGAGTAGAAAAATGATAAACTTTCAAGGTCAGATATGATCCAATTTCCAACTCAGCCTCTTACAATTATTGTGATCTTCAACAAATTAACTTAGAAGACCTCTCGTCTTCTAAGTTTTCTCATCAATAAAGTAGAAATAAGAACATCCACTTTGAAGCACTATTATACAAATTAAATGAGATATGTTAAGGAGGCATTCTAGTTTTACCTCCCCCTTAAATCCATATTCAAATAGTTGCAAAGTTCTGTCGATCCTACCAGTCACCCCTAAAATCCATCCCCTTATCTTAGTTTCCACTACCACTGTCCTCACTTTCAGGCAGGATAATAAGAAATGGGCACTGCATGGAAAAAACTAAATCTGCACAAAGTAAAGTTTTTAAACACTCAGCTGGATCCTTTTTTTTTTTTTTTCCCAGCTGGATCCTTTTAAAAATGCAAATCTGAATACACTACTACTCTCCTGCCTAAAATACTTCAGCACATCACCATGATGTAAAAGGCCTTTCAAAATCTGTCCCTACTTTGCAGCCACTCCCCTGTATTGTCTCTGAATTCTAGCCATACCAGACTACTTGCAATTAATGTGGCCAAGTCAACATAAATCTGTAAAATGATTCCACAATCATAAATTTTATACCCTCTTTCTGAATGTGGAGACCAATTATTTCATATAAAACCCAAACCCCACTGCTGTCAAGTTAATTACAATTCATGGTGACCCTACAGAACAAAACAGAACAGCTCCATAGGATTTCCAAGAGTGTGAATCTTTACAGAAACACACAACCTCATCTTTCTTCTGTAGAGCTCCTTGTTTACCTTTTGGTTAGCAGCCCAATGCTTAGTTCACTGTGCTACCAGGGCTCCATTATTATTTTGCATCGATACAAGTTTAATACAGAACTAAAAGCAGCAACACAGACTTACTGCAGCATCATCAATAACATGATAGGGATTGGCTACAAACAAAAGATTACAACTATGAGAATAAAACTTTATATTTTTAATAATGATAATATCAACTATTACAGCTATTAAAAAAATCATTTACACTTCCCAAGAGTTCTGGTGTGGCACTACAGGATAATGCACTGGGCTGCAGGGTCAGTTTGAATCACAAGAGGTCAACAGTTCAAACCCACCAACCACTCCTTAGAACCCTATGAGTCAGAACTGACTCAACGGTACTTTACAACAACAACAAGGTGATCAAAAGGTACTAATTACCCAAAATTAACATAAAAGAAAACTTACTTTCCAGGCTAAATTGCAAAGATTCTTCACTAGCCTCGGTTTCAGGACTGACCAATTTCATTCTTAGGCATAATTTATCATCCACCAGAGGAGCAACCTCAGAATTCCCTTTTTCACTTCCAAGAATGACATCATTGGTCTCCACCATGCTTTCAGACATGACATCACTGGTTGTTATGGTGCCTTCTGGACACTTGCTAATAATACCTAAAAAAAGGGAGGAGGAGGAAAAAAGAAAGGACACTAAAATACAAACATGAAAACAGCAATGCAAGGTCATCAATTTGCCTGTTTGACTCCACAGCTCTGTAGGATCAAAAAGGAGTTCCTAGGATAGATCCTGTCACAAGTATCAACAACTACGCACTAGTATTGACACCTGGTCTTAAGAGGAGCAACAGGATTCAGTTCCACTTCTGCATCTGGACAAAGGATGCTGCATGAGCCCTCAGCCAACCCACATCTGCCAGCATCAGGCATAGGTAGCAGGAGACTCCAGAGACGGCATGACTGTTACCTCCCAGCACTGACTAGAGAAAACAAATAGGTTAATGTAGAAGCCTATGAGCTGCTTCAAGGAAGAAGGATCTAAGTTTTCTTGCCCTGTCAAGCAGCAGACTGATTAGCCAATGTACTGAATAAATAGTTCTTATATCCTGTACATCCCTGTTCAGCATTCAGAGCCTATCTCCTTGCAAATAATAAGATGCTCATAAATAGTCTTTCTTCTCTTTCTCTACCTTTTCTTCCCTTCCCCTCATCACCTCTCAGTATGTCCTTCGATTAAACTCAAAGAATCAGATACCACAGGCTTATTCTGCTTAAAACTCAACCTTATCAGTCAGGCCCAATTCCTCACATCTAAAATAATCACTTGCACAAAGAATGATAATCTCAGAGTTTATGTCTTAAATATCATTACTTTATAATCACTCACCAATAGGAGTACTGTGTCTCTTGGGCTCCAATTTAAGGTGCCCAATGAGAGGTGGGGTTACGCCAGTCAAGGGTGGAATAATATCACCTTCTTTAGGCAAAGTGAAATGAAATGGAGTTTCTGGAAAAAAAAAAAAAAAAAAGCAAAACAAAACAAAACAATGATAAACAAAAAGCAAATCAAAACAGAAATATAAAGTAAGCAAAACTGAGGAGAACGGCAAGGAATTATTTCAATTACTTTTTTCCTTTGTTCCCAAATTCTGTCTCATTCCCAGTCCCCATCACTATGCCTCCCAATCAATTACCTACTCCTCCTCTTTGTTCTCTTTATAGTCATCAATAATAGGACTGATACAAGACAACCAGAGATTGGCAAATAGAGGAAACTCAAAGCTTGGCAGATCTGCAGCACATGGGGTTATGTGAAACATCTGAGCTCCAAGATAGAACATTTGGGGATACATACTCAATGAAACACATTTAGACAGTATAAAGTCTTGATACACGCTGTCAAGTCTGTTCCAACTCATAGCAATCCTGTACAGAGTTTCTGAGCAACTGGTGGGTTTGAACTGTCAACCTTGCAGTCTAGTGATTATCCTTCAGCACCACACCAGGACTAGGTAACATAAATTTGTTCAGTGTGAACTCCCAATGAGTTCATATTTAAGCCTTAACAGTCTATAGGATCTTCATAAAAGAAGTCTGATACTAATACTCTTAATTTACAATATACTCAACAAGTCTTCAAAGGATCTCATGGGCCAAAGAATTTCCAAAGTCTCACTGGTTCTAACACAGAAACCCAAGGATACTATGGTTTAGTACTAATCAGAATTTATAGTAGGCCAGAGAAGTTAATACTTACATCTAAAACTTTGCCCAATAGTAAATCCCATATAGATGAGCATCCCCAGTAGTTAACCATTATTATATTATTATAAGCATTTGCCAAGACATAAAACTTTATGTTTTAACTAGGTCCATACCCAGTTCCAAATCTTTGCTAATCAGAATGAGCAAATTGTCAAAATAATATTTTCTGATTTCCTAGTCATCTCTCTTAATAAAACTGAGTGTAAAGAAAATAAGAACTGTGCCAGGCTGCTCCTCTTAAACCTAATAGATGAAATTTTGTACTTACTTTCCTGGGATACCTCAAAATAACTATTATCTGGCACACCCAGACACTACTCCTTGTGAAAATAATTTGCTTCTTTCATCTTTTTCCACTCCACTTCTATCCTTTATTATCTTTAATATCAAGCACCTTGGTGCTTTTTTTTCTTCTTCAAAATCACAAAACAACATCTCTTATATATAAGAGAAAATGAATTAGTAACCTGAAGGGATGAAAAGAGAAAATGAAATGGACCTTAGAAATAAAGGATGAAAGTACATAAGCTCAACTAAAACTGTGAAGAGTGGAGAATCTCAACATTACATCTAACTGGCAAAGACTTCCACTGTATATTTATAGAAAGAAAAGAAATGGGTCAGGTAGATAAGAATTCATTCTCTGGCAGTTCCTTATATAATGCAAGTCATTTAGGCTAATAAAGAAGAATCTAGAAAAGATATAAAAACCCCAGGCCTCATAAACTTCAAAAACACATTTTGTAAAATTTTCATTCTTAGAACAAACAAGAATAAAAGATTGTCAGCATTTCTCTTGTGACAGGAATCATCCCTCATACTACTGATCATCCAGACTTTTGAAAACACGGATGAAATCTTTAAATGGACCCTTCTGTGTGAAATCCCTAATTTGCAAACATTTTTTGCAAATTAAATAAATTGCTGAGAACTATTTCCCTATAAAAGTTTCCATTGCACAGGACTGGATAAAACTTATGAAGTTATTTTAACACCATTTAGCAGCACTACTATAATCTAATGAAATCTTTTATAAGCTGTTTACAGGCTCGACGTATGATAACTTATGTATGACAAAATGAAATGTTGCTAGGTTCTGTACCATTTTCATGGTCTTTGATATGTGTGAATCCATTGTTGTATCTTGTTGTTAAGTGCCATGGAGTCAGTTCCAACCCACAACAACCCTGTATAGGGTTTCCAAGGAGCGACTGGTGAGTTTGAACCACTCACCTTGTGGCTCAAACCAACCCTGCAGTACAGTGCCTTATCCCACAGCAGCACACCAAGACTCCATTGTTGTGTCTATGGGTATATAAAAGAACATACAGCACTACTTCTCCCCTTATCTGGCCTTTACTGACTCATGCCTGGATTATGACAATTGCCCAGCAATCACTTTCTCTAAGAACATTCCCTCGCCTGTAACCCCCCCAATTTTTTCCATATACTGAAAACAAACCAGCCTTCCTAAAAAACACTGGAATATGTCAGCCAAAAAACTTGAGGATTTCCACTAGAAGATAAACTCCAACTCTTTAGTCAGTACTCAATTAATTAACACCATCCTATTATACTTCCAGCCTTGTCTTGAATCGTGCTCATAAAGCTTCCTAAATGTTTTTCCATTTCTTAGCTTCTACTCACTCATCTAAAAGACACCTTTAGTCTAATAAAAATTATTGCCAAATCCTGCATATGACATTTGCCACTATATTTTATCCTTTTAAATTTATCGGAATTATCCACATATTCTCTTCCACATTATCCAAATTACCAAGTCCCTCTTGCTTTCCCAGATTATCATGGCTACACTGTTTAATGCCAGTGCACAATGTATGGAGAAACAAAAGGAAATTTAATACCAACTGTCAAACCATTTAAGTCAGAGTTTGCCCTTCTTAAGGATTTTAAAGAATTCATTAGCCCAAAAAAACAATATTTAAAACACTTAATGTCAAGATGATCTGTCTTTGCTCAAAAATAAATCAAAAGTACTAATGGACCACATAACCTCATCCTCCATAACCAGACGAACTAGATGGTGCCCAGCTACCACTGCTGTTGGACTGAAAGAGATCACACTGGAAGATACTAGATAAAGTAAGAGAAAAATGGGGAAAGCTGAGAAGACCAGAAGGGATAGGAATGAAGTATGGATAGAAATGGTAAACAAAGAGAGGAAGTGGGGAAAGTGCTGCTATATTGTGGGGATTGTCATCAGTGTCATAAAACAAAATGTGTATGAGTTGCTGAATCCAAAACCAATTTGCTTTGTAAACTTTTACTCATATCACAATAAAAAGTTTTTTAAATGGGGTGGGGGGAGGAGAACGATGGCAGACTAGGCAGAAAGGCTGTGTGGGCTCCCTGTAGCAAGGATATGGAAATCCAGACAAGACATCTGGATGGTCCTGGAACGCTGAGATCCAGAGGAAGAGATAGAAAAGTGGATCAAGTGCTTACTGGGAGAGTGAGTTGAATAGCTATGTCAAGATAAGAGATAACTAACGATCACTGGCAGTTGGTGGAACCTGCCGCAGCTATCTTGAGAGTTCATGAACAGTTTTAGAGATGAGAAAACATGTTAGTGTTGCAGAAGCTTACCTGTGGCTTATGGAGACAAAGGAGGCAGCAACTGCAGCCACACAGCCAAGCTACAGCCATACCCTATATAGTCCCGCCAACTGAACAAGAGCCAGTACCAGTTACTATACAACAGAGCAAACAACATCAGCCAAATTTACTCTGAACTGAACTGTACTAACAATGAACAGAGAAACATATCTCCTGATCACACCCACCAGGAGACAACTTGTGAGTGCCAAAGATTATAAACCAACATACATTCATCAACTTAATACAAATACACCACTACAATGCTTAGAAAGCAGCAGAAATTTTCTGTTCACATGAAGAAACAAGACAAGAGTAGCTAAAAAAAAATGACTTAAGAGGCAGAGCTAGAAAATGCCTCTGAGGAAGAAGAGGCACTGGACCAGAAAAAGAGGTCAGGAGAATGATACTGACTAATGGAACAGGTGAACCTCAGTCTCCATTACTCTGAGAGACCAGAACAACTAAATGGTGCCTGGTTACCATTACCAACTGTTGTGAAAAGGATCACATTAGAAGGTCTGGGATAGAATGACAGAAAATGTAGAAGGAAACTCAAAATTATTAAAAAACAAAAACAAAAACAAAACAGACTTACTGGTCAGAAAGAGACTAGAGGAACCCAAAACTATGGAGCTCAACTCCCATTCAGGTCTGGAAAGGAACTCACTCTCATGGCCCAATTTCCAGCCAAGCAGTATGATAAGTATCCAGAGGACACAACAACACTAGTAAGGTAAACTCACCATGGAATGGTCAATCAATAAAAAACAAAAGGGCAACAATTTACTAAGAACAAGTTGAGAGGGGAAGGAAAGGGGGGTGGACTGGAAATAGGAAGCAGAGGGAAGAAGTGGGATGACTGTTGCTGCATAGAGGGGATTTCCAATCACTGAGATGAAAGAAAATATGATTTGTTGAATATTAAATTGATGATCTTGTCTGTAAACCTTTACTTAATTCACAATAAAAAGTTATTTAAAAAAAACAAAACTGGTCTCTTTGTACAACTGATTAACAGCCATCTAATTAAAAATCTAAAAATATTTACATTGAGTTAACACTGTACATGAACTGTCTACCCAAGTTTCTGTGTCTTGACATTAATGGCCAATCAGGGTAACATTTCATAAAGTAAACCTTCAAATGTTAGGGTTAGAGCCTGAAATATACCTAGCTCCCCTGACCAATAAAACATATTACAAATTACCATTTATGTATTTAATTAAAGACTTCTAAAATCTTCTACTCACCATAAATATGTTCTATGTTGAATAAGGTTGGGCTTCCAAGTATCATCTTTCTAAATGTGTTTTTCAAATTTCTAGATGTATGACGATGTCTCCAAACTGTTAGCAGTGATTTAGTCCAATGTAGACATTGGAGTGGTTTTTTTCTCTCCATTTTCCTCCACTCTCCCCCAACCTTCCTTTTCTGTACTATTTGAAAATGTTTTTCACAATTAAGCATCTATCATTTTTTTTTTAATCTATAAACTATTAACAACAACAAAAGAGTGCACTTCTAACTTTTTTTTATATGACTCTCATTTGTTGTTATTAAATGCCATTGACTGAGTTGGTTCTGACTCATAGCAATGCCATATGGGTTTCCAAGGAGCTGCTGGTGGGTTTGAACTACTGACCTTGTGGTTTGCAGTCCACTGCTGATTCTACAGTGCTACACCTGGAACCCATCGAGTCTCTCTTAAAGTTTAACAACTAAAACAACTGTATAAAATCAGTCTCCAATACTCCGAGATCAGAAGAACTAAATGGTGCCCAGTTATCACTACCAACTACTCTGAAAGGAATCACATTAGAAGGTTCTAGATAGAGTGGGAGAAAATGTGAAACAAAACTCAAAATTATTTAAAACAAAACAAAAAAACTAGGTTTACTGGCCTTCGACTACCCTTCAAGTCTGGAAAGAACTCCTGTCGTGGCCCAATTTGTAATCAAGCAGTACATAGGTACACAGGGGAAACAACACTAGTAAGGTACGTTCATTCAAAATCCAAAGGGCAACATTTACCTAAGGACAAAGTTAAGAAGGGAAGGGAGTGGGAGTGGAATAGAAACAAGAAGCATAGAGAAAAAGTGGGATAACTGTGGTTTCGTGGAGGGGATTACAATCACTGAGCTGAAACAAAATGGATAATTTATGAAATGTAAAAGTGAAGATTTTATCTGTAGGCCTTCATTCAATTCACAATAAAAGTTTTTTTTTTAAAAAACTGTATATTAAACATAATTTTTCTACTCTGCCTTCAATGTTCTTCTCAATGATTTACTTTAGATTAATTCTCTAACATTAAGAAACTCCCCTTTAATGCTCAATCACTTCTTTTTTAAATGTCTTTAATTTCTTACAAATACTATTTTCCAATCATTTTCTTCACTGCTGTTCGTTGTTCTCCAGAATTAAAATCTTGAAGCAAATAATCAGACAATTACTTACTAGTATTTTCAATAATCTAGACAAAGATAGTAGACTAAGTTGTACTATGGCAGTATCTATTGGCTCTACCAATTAAGACTGTAAACAAACATTCATGGAGGATACTCTAACAGTAGACTAGAACTAACAAACCAATATTTATTTTATAAGCTGCTTGCACAGTGTGCACTCAACTAAGAGAAAGGTGGGGGTGATGATGATGTGCCATGGAGTCAGTTCAGACTCACAGCGGCAATAAATCTGCACAGGAGCAGAAAAACTCATCTTTCTCCTGCAGAGCAACTGGCAGATTTACAGTTAGCAGCCTAACCCGTAAGCAGTACACTACCAGGGCTCCAGAGAAAGGTAGGAGGTTTAAATGTATCCACTGGTGCCACAGAAAAGTCCTAGCAATCTACTTGCATAGGATTGTTTGTTGTTGTTAAGTGCCATCAAGTTCCAACTCATGGTGGTCCATATATAGGTTTTCTGAGAAGCAGCTGGTGGGTTTGAATTGCCAACCAAGTGATTCACAGTCCAGTGCTGATCCTACAGTACCACAGCAGAAGTCTATTGAAATTCCCATGGAGCACGATTCTATTTTGAAACACATGTGATTGCAATGAGTCAGAACAGACTTGACTGCAACGGATTACAGGTTAAATAGCCATATTACAACAATCTGCTTAGTAGATCTGGTAGGCCTTGATACTTTCTTGGTCTAGTGCAATAACAGTATTTAAATGTAATAAAATTACAAACACATTCTGTAATACCAAAGTTTAGGTCACTGGGATATCTCTCTACCCTATCATTAAGATCAGAGCAACTAAATTATATCCTTCTACAGGAGTAAAAAGGAGCTCTGGTAGCGTAGTGGTTACGAATCGGGCTGCGAACCTTAAGGCCTTAAGGTAGTTCGAAACTAGCAGCCGCTCCGCAGGAAAAAGATGAGACATTCTGTTCCCGTAAAGATTTACAGCCTCAGAAACCCTGTACAGGGTCGCTATGGGTTGGAACCGACTCGACGGCACTTAATAACAACAATAGGAGTAAAAAGGAGCTCTGGTATCGTAGTGGTTACGAATGGGGCTGCTAACCTCAGGGTCAGCAGTTCGAAACTACCAGCTATTCCGCAGGAAAAAGATGAAGCTTTCCGCTCCCATAAAGGTTTACAGCCTTGGAAACCCTGTACAGGGTTGCTATGAGTCGGAACCGACTCCACGGCACATAACAACAACATAGAAAAAAAAAAGGAGTCCTGGTATGGCGCTATGGGCTAATGCGTCAGACTGCAAAATTGTTTAAACTGCAAGGTTTGTGGTTCAAGCTCACCAGCTGCTCCTTGGACATACAGGGTTGCTATGGGTTGGAATCCACTCAACGGCACTTAACAACAATAGGAGGAAAAAGCATACACTTGGGAATCAGGAAACTTTCTAGTCCCATTTCAATCTTTAAGCATATGACTTTAGAAACAAGATTATTGAACCCAATAATCCGTAACATCATTTTCAGCTCTAAAATTCTCATTAGAATATATTTTTTTAAACTACTATAAAATCTGAAAGAAGTATAAAGTATAACTTACAAAAAAAGCCAGTATCTATGTAAGATGGAAATCTGTCAAAAAAGGAAAACTCAAATACTTTCTATCAATAGAAAGCAAGAGAAAAGTGAAGACCTGTCAAAGGTGGAAATACTGCAAGACCCAGAAAATTAAGGCAGTTCCAGGTCTCATAGGTTTCACTGCATTAATAACCACAACTGACAAAGGGTATGAACTGGGATTGTTTAGGCAAACCAGGAGGTATAGCCACCCATATTAATATATAGAATGTAGCTCAGATATTATTTCCTTACTCCCATATCTCTAATAGTTTGCTTTCTTTAAGTTTGTATTACGTTTTTAATTTTTTGTTTTGCTAAGGAGGTTTGTTTTTTGTTAAATTGTACTAACTCTGGGCATTCAGAATTTTGTATTCATTTCAGTTAATGTAATTCATAACCGTCATTAAGTCAATTTAGATTCAGTATCCTTATAGAGGGTTTCCAAGACTATAAATTTGTATGGGAGCAGACAGTCTCCCCTTTCTTCCATGGAGCAGCTGGTGTGTTTGAACCACCCACCTATGGTTAGCAGTCCAACACGTAACCCACAGTGCCAAATATTTTAGAAAGTTACCTGTATCCTAATGCTGAACTTATAAATACATACATAAAATACACAAAAGAATATGTTTTATACTTAAGAACTTTACTCAATGCCCATAAAAACCACATACAATACTATTATTTGTTAACAGAATTCTAATATGGTTGTATTGTGTGACTTAAAAAAAAGATTCTTATGCTTCAAGGCAACTGTCAAAATATAAAAACATAGAGCAAGACTGGGATCTAACTAGAAAATTGACGCAAACTTCTAAATAAAAATTTCATGCTGATTACTTATTTCTGAATGATAAAGATGATAAATCTCAAATGATCTCTAACCCCACAAGTAATTATAGTTATAAGAGAAAAATGTAACTCGAAATTTTTTAATTCCCAATTATTACTGGCTGCTTCATAAGTATAAACCCAAGTTCACGTTCAATACTGAAATGACAGCATCCCCTTATGAATTGTAATTTGGTCAAAGGCACCAACAATTTATAATCATACACTCACCACTAGAGCTTTCACAGAAGCTTTGTGAAGCCTGGGTAGAGGTCTTCTCCGGCTGCTGGACCTCTACCACAGAACCCAACTGCTTTGCATTAGCCATTTTTGAGTCTTCAGATTGGGTTTGTTTCAATTCCAGTTCAGGTCTTGGAGTATCACCTGCTCTCACTGAAGGCAAAGGGGATTGTGGAGAGTCTTCCTCTACAGGTTCCTTTTCTGCAATTACTGATTTTAGATGTTCTTCACATTCTGCACTTTTTTCTTCCTGGGTATCTGGTCTCGTCTCAGCACTTGCTTCTATTTCGGCAGCAGCATCCTCCCAAGACTGGGAATCTGGGCACTTTTCAACTCCCTCCAAAGGTTCAGAAGAAACATCAACTCTGGGAGACGGATCCTTCACGTCTACAATGACAACACTTGAGTCCTCTGAAGTAGCTTCTTCCCAAGCTTCCTGATCCTTGTGTTCTAATTCTTGGTCAAGTACTGGCAGTTTCTGGGGAGAATCAATACTAATTACACTGGTTTCAACTTCCATAGCTTCCTGACACTCTTCTTTTGAGATTTCATTTTGAAGACCCAACCCTTGGGACTGAGTTTCAGTCAGAGAAAGGTGAAATGGGGTACTTTCCTTATTTTCTTCTTTGGGTTCTTCTCCTTGACTTTCACAAGGAGTCTCGGGGATTTCTTCTACCTCAGACCCTGAAGACCCCTCCTCCGGATGGTGGTCTTTAATTTCAATAGCTTCCTCTTGATCTAACACACTAGAGAGTGCCTCAGATCGAGTAGCCGGAGATGGAACTGCCTGACTTCCTGAATCGCAAGTGAGATCAATACAAATGTCTTCTGCTACAGTTTCTGTCCTATCTTTGCAACCAGTAGCTAAAATACTTATGTCATCTCGGGTCTCTGTATCATCTCCCTTTGTTTTGTCATCATTATGGCCTAGTTCTACTTGGCTATCCTGTGCTGGATTTATCAAGTTACTGTCATTTTCAGTGGGAACAGTTTTAGAACTGAGAACTGGAGACATGGGCTCAGTATCTTCAATCTGTGTGTTTTCTCCATCTTCATCAATCTTGTGAGAAGTCAAGCTCTCCATCTTTGGAGACTGACTATAATCACTTACAGAAAGCATCAACTTGCAAGACTCCCCTGTCAAAGACAGCCCAAGTTCCTCAGCAGAATTCTTTGGTTCAATTGCGGAGGTTTTAGAACACTCAACAGTCAAAGATGAACTATGCAAGTCTCCACCTTTCTTTCCATCATTTGAACCTTCTTCTAAACTTGGAGTTGGAATGAAAATGTCCTAATGAAGAACAAAAAGAAAGAAATCATCATTTGTTTATATTTCTTTTATCACTAACTGAAATCTTTAATTATTCAAGTTAATAACACAAAAAATCTCTAGGACCATAATTTCAGAAATGGCAAAGCTCAAAACACTAGCCTTTAAGTCTCCTCATTTAATGAAGGCCTTTCTTATGTAAATAGTGATATAGAATACGCATAATCTATACAAAAACCTGAATTCAACTATTTATCATCAAGCTACTAAAATCATGACATGTTGAGTCCTCAATTATATAGAAATCTTTTGGACATTATGTCTACAAAGCCCACTTCAGTTCTCATGAAGTAGGAATAACTCATTACACTTCTTACTATTTCAAAATAAACTTGTTAAGTTGTTGTTAAGCGCCGTGGAGTTGGTACCGACACACAGCAACCCTATATGATGTTTCCAAGGACCCTGAACCAGCGACCTTGTGATTCAAACCAACTTGGCAATCCAGCACATTAGCCTACAGTGCCACACCAGGACTCCTCAAATACACTAGCATTTATAAAACAGATACTATAATCCACACTTTGCAGTATCATTAATTATCAGAGAAATGTACATTAAAGCCGTAATGAAATATCACCATGTACCTAAAAGAGTGGCTAAAGTTATAAAGATTGATAAAAACAAGTGTTAGTGAGGCTATGATAAAACTGGCAAGAATGAATAAAATTTTTTTAATATATCTATGCTACAGAATATGAGGGAGCCTTTAATAAAGTTCATGGAAAAATTCCATTATCTTTTAATACCATTTTTCTATGCACTTTTGAAGCCCTCTAGTATTACTTATAATAAAAAGGAATGAAATAACACATCATACAAAATGAATGACCCTCAAAAACATGCTAACCAAAATAAGTCATACACAAAAAATCACGTTTTATGATTCTAATTATATGAAATTCTAGAGAAAAGGCAAAACAATAATGATAGAAAACAGCCTACAGTAGGAGGGGTAAATATGGGAGAGATCAAGCATGAGGGGCTATGAGGGAGTCTTTAGAGTGTGAGAACTGTTCTATATGTTGACGGTGTTGCTGTTAACACATTTGCATACAATTATCAAAATTCAACAAGATATACACTTAAAATGGCAATTTTATTTTTTCATGTCAGTCATACCTTAATTTTAAAAAAGAAAAATAAATAAAACTTAGACATATATTTATGTAAGAATACACATTTAGTGAGCTCTTCTGCCTAACAAATACTATAAAACACAAGATAGAGCTGGTAAGACAATCAATCATGTCTTAAGGTTTTTCAGGGAGTAAGGCACTGAGAGAGGTCAGGTATTCTGTAAATTCTGGCATTTCAAAAGGATTGAGGGAAAAAAGTAAAAATGGTTATATATTTGAGCTTGTTCACATATTCTAAGACTAGATAAAGTATAAATTGGGTCAACATTTCCAAATGGCAATTAGGCAACAACAAAGCAGTCTTGAAATTTTATAAACCTCTTATCCCAAATAATTCTACTTCAGGGAAATTATTCCATGGAAGTACACTGAAATTAGCTAAGAGACTGTTCACTGTTGCATTCATATTTAGAATAGAAAAGAGTATAAAATATCCTCAAGGAGGATTCATTAAAAAATTATGACACTCTTCCAAGACAAGACTCAATGGGAATACACGAGCTGACACATGCTCTGACTGGTGACCACATTGGTCACCGATAAGGGGAAGTGAGGTAAAAACAGCAATGAAGCTGTGAGCTAAGTCCAACCATATTCAATACACTCCTGTGAACCCGGTGGAGATCTGGTTGGCCAACAGTTTGCCAAGATCTGGGGACTCCTGGAACCTGAGTCAGTGACATAGCCACAGAGGGCTAGAATGGAGAATGAAGCATCCAGCTGTTAAGAAGAGAGGTCATATGCACAAGCACACCCACACTTGCAGATAATAATATCCACTTGACCTGGCTTCAATGGCTAGATGATCAAGAGCTCAACTAAAAGAAGAAAGAAGAGAAAAAAAGGAGTAATCTGATACAATTTGATGGATTTGACCTACACTTATGGATGCAGTAGCTCAAAAGAGGGAACAAATCTTTACAGCGAGGATCATTCCCACCCCCTCAATACAACAGGGTAGACAGGGATGGGCAACTTGGACATTGAATACCCAAAATGGGGGGAGAGGGGTGCTACAAAAGCAAGAAGTGACTAGCTTACAAGCTTTCAAGAGGGAGCCTATATCCAGAGAGCACGGAGGAAGGTAGAATCTCCACTGAGTAGTATCCAATCTGTCTGGGCGGGGCTGATGAAAGGAGATGGGGCTAGCACTCATATGGTACAATAGTGAATAATTACCATCAGGACTGACTGTGACAGATAGAAATGTAAAGGTAGACATTTTGTAGCAAAAGGAGGGGAGTGGTTGACTTTGCAGTCTAGGAGTGGAGGGCCCTGGGACCATCAAAGGAAAAGAACGGAATGCGGGACCCTACCCAGAGAAACAGTGATGCCAGAGATGGAGACAGAGATGATGACGTGGAGAGATGGAGCAGCTGGAGACTTTAGAGCCAGAGAGGGAGAGGGGCTGTGTGCTGACGAATGGGGGGTAGTGGGGTATATCATTTGGTTGGTTAATGATGCATGGAGGGGATTGTAACCATGGCAATGTAATGAGTTACGACAGGAGGAATGTAAAGCTAATGTTCTCCCATGTAAACTGTCATCACATAATTCACAATAAAACATTTTTAAAAACATAACAAAAAGAGATTCGTGACACTTTCACAAGATAGAAGATTTTACATCTTAAAATTGTGTTGTAGAAAAATACTAAAACTGTTGTTGTTAAGTGCTATTGAGTCGTTTCCAACCTATAGTTACCGTGTATAGGGTTTCCAAGGATCATCTGGTGGGTTTGAACCACTGACCTTGAAGTTCAAACTGACCTTGCAGTCCAGTGCATTATCCTGCTGCACCAAAACAGGACTTTGTATGAGTTCATTAAATAAGGGGCCCTTATTGTGGAGCTCTGGAGTCCTGGTGTAGTGCTGTGGGTTAATGCGCCAGACTGCAAAATCGTTTGAAATACAAGATTGGCAGTTCAAGTTCACCAGCTGCTCCACGGAAACCCTATACAGGGTCGCTATGGGTCGGAACCGATTCCACGGGACATAACAGGAGCTCTGGTAGCATAGTGGTTATGAATCTGGCTGCGAACCGCAAGGTCAGCAGTTCGAAACTACCAGCTCTTCCACGGGAGAAAGATGAGGCTTCCTGCTCCCATAAAGATTTACAGCCTGGGAAACCCTGTACAGGGTCGCTATGAGTCGGAACTGACTCCACGGCACATAACAATAACATGGGTCGGAACCGACTCGATGGCACTTCACAACAACAACATTGTGCAGCTCTGGTAACGTAGTAGTTACAAATCGGGCTGCTAATCTCACCGTCAGCAGTTCGAAACTACCAGCTGATCTGCGGGAGAAAGATGAGGCTTTCTGCTCCCATAAAGATTTACAGCTTCGGAAACCCTGTACAGGGTTACTATGAGTCAGAACCAACTCCACGGTACATAACAACAACATTGTGGAGTCCTGGTGTGGTGCAATAGGATCAGCACTGGCTAACCACAACGTTAGTGGTTAAAATGCACCAGTCACTCCTTGGAAACCCTACATAGGGTTGCTATGAGTCAGAACTGACTCAACAGCCCTTAACAACATAGAGAAATGGTTAAGTGCTGAGATACTAATCAAAAGGTTGGCAGTTTAAACCAAGCAGCTGCCCTATGGGAGAAAGTGTGGCAGTCTGCTTCTATAAAGTTCACAGTCCTGGAAACACTATGGGGTAGTTTTACTCTGTTCCTATCCTATGATTCAGAACCAACATGATGACAATGGGGTTGTTTTTGTTTTATATAGGAGGGGGCTTTAAAAAGTTCATGGAAACAAGGAATTAAAAGATTGTGGAAAATCCACAATCTTTTTGAAGCCATCTCATATTAAATAGAAATAGTTTATAAAACAACATGTACAGTATAATGTCATTACTGTAGAAAATTCTGTGAATAAATACAAGGAAACTTCAAAAAGTTCATGAGAAAATCCCATTATGTTTTAACTCTATTTATTAATGATTTTTTTTTTTTTTTTAATCTTTTCTTGTGTGAACTGGGTGAAGGTTTGTTTACAGGGCAGATCAGTTTTCCATTCAACAATTCACACACATTTTGTTTCAAGTCATTGATTGCAATCCCCACAATGTAACATTTTCCCACAATATTTGTGAAATTCCTTCCTATTTTATTGTAGTTTCTTTACAGCTTTAAAAAAATTAATAAATACAAGCCATAAAAGAGTTACGGCATATCTGAGATGGGTCAGTGATGATCTTAGTTTCACTATCTGTATATTATACATCTTCTCAAGAAATATGGTGGGGTTTTGCTGCAAAATGTCATTTTACAAAAATTCAAAGGCAATTCATCACTATTTAAACTATAAATACCTTTGAATCATTACCAAAGTAAAAAATGAGATGTTTTTGTTTGGTTTGCTATATTTTCACAAATATCTCTTTTCAGACTCCATCAATTCAGAATTTTTACAGCATTAAAATTTCAGTCAATGAAAGTAGAATTTCAAGAGTTAATCAGTCTATAACATGATACATTTCTAAAGACTGCCTAGATCTAGCCATACCCCAAGTGTCTGGCCCCTACCGACAGTACTGAAGCTCTTAGGAGGACAAGTCAGAATAAATGAGCTAAGTGAACCAAATCCCCACCCCTTAAAAGTATATGGCTAATGAATGACATAGTACTATACAGACTAGCTCTAATATGAACCAATCTTTTAAGTCTCGATTCACAACACAAAAAAATCTATAGTATCCAATCAGCTGAAAAATGACCTTAGATATAGTTTACAGCCATTCAATCAATTATCTATAAAATCTAATCTGTCATATTTAAAATTAGTTATTGTTGTTAGATGCCATCAAGTCAGTACCGACCCATACCAACCTTATGCACAGCAGAACAAAACGCTGCCTGATCCTGGGCCAACCTCACTACTGTTGCCACACTTGAGTCCATCAATGCTGCCACCTGGCCAGTCCATCTC
>NW_006408522.1:32264171-32265786 GCF_000296735.1 Chrysochloris asiatica | reverse complement strand
TAAGATATCGATGTTTATGCATTCCATTTCATTTTTGACAACTTGCAATTTTCCCAAATTCATACATTCCATGTTCTGATTTTCAATAGATGTTACAGTTGTTTTTCTTCATTTTGAGTTGTACCCCATCAGTGAATGAAGGTCCTGCGGGCTTTTCTCTCATGGGCTTTACTCCATTCACATCCTCACAGTCAACTCTACTTTGAGGAGGCAGCTCTTCCCCAGTACATTTTGAGTGCCTTCCAACCTGAGGAGCTCATTTTCCGGCACTATATCTATCTGACAGTGTTTCTCTGCTATTCACAAGGTTTGGAAGTAGTTCATCATTCTTTCTTCCTAGTCTGTCTTTGTCTGGAAGCTCATCTGAAACCTGTCCACCATGGGTGACCCTGCTGGTGTTTGAAACAGTAGTGGCACAGCTTTCAGAATCACAGCAACTGACAAGCCACCACAGTATAACAAACTGACAGACGGGTGGTGGATTTAAAATTAGTAGGTGTACCAAAAATGAGAAGTGTTTAATATCTAACTATGTTCTATTAATTCTCCTAGAGAAGGGACAAAGTGGCTACGCAGCTAACAAGTAAATTATGAAAAGATAGATGGTGCCTAGCAATCATTTTCATCAAAGCTTCTATAGAATAATCTTGATTAAAGGGAGGGAAATACATAACAGAATTTCAAATTCTCATGGACTCCAGAGTTTTAAGTTGTACATAAAATTTGAAGAATATAATTAAATGTCTTAACTGTACATGTAGAAACTAAATTTGCTTATGTTTTTACAGTACATTTTCAGTAAAATATATTATTTTAAAATTTTTTTCACACAACAACCCTTATTTCAATCTCTTCTTGATTATCTCATTATAAACAAATCTTAAAACATCAAAATTAGGCTAATCTGAACTCCAGAAGTAACAGGGGCAAGGGTTAGTCATTAAAAATAACAAGCAGAAGTCTAACAATTTAAAAAAAAAAAAGGTCCTTCCAAGCAAAAATTATGCTGGATTAAACACCCAACTACTTAAACTCTTTTTCAAGCGTTTTCAGCAGTTGTTGTTAAGTGCAGTCGAGTCAGTTCCAACTCATAGTGACCCTAAATAGGGACTCCAAGACTTCTGATATCATCTTTGCCGGATCAGAAAGCCTCCTCTTTCTCCCATGGAATAGCTAGTGGGCTCAAACCACCAAACTTGTGGTTCAAATTCCAGTGCTTATAGTATAGAGTCACCACGCTCCCTAAACAAGAGTACAGAGACTTTAATGAATTTATAAGAAAAAGTATAAAAAAGATAAGTGCACAGTCATTTTGTAAAACTGTTAATCTATTTAGCCAACTAGTGAAAAGCGGATTCCCAAGAGAGCAGTAGAGAAAGCAAAGAAGCAATCCAGGTTACAGTGAAGAACTGTAACTATAACCCTCTAAAATAGACTCAGACGTTGGCAGTAGCACTAGGTACTTTGGTTGATCTAAAAACAGGCGGAAGAATGTTTGAAAATCTATTTAAGAAGCAGTTCAAGCACTTGTTTCTCTCTCCCTGCTGGAGAGAGTAAGAGGGTAACCCTGGACTAGTGTGGTGCTGCCGGATCAGCTTGAACCATAAGACTAGTA
>NW_006408522.1:32258179-32263995 GCF_000296735.1 Chrysochloris asiatica | reverse complement strand
ATATATACCATTAGTACCTCTAGAAGATAAGGTATAATTTTCCTGAAACATGACAAGATACTATTTGAAAAAAAAAGAATGTTCAAGGAAAAAAAACTTTCAATTAAAACCCAAAGAGCAGAAAAACTCCGGGAAGAATTAAAAAATAGTTGAATTCAGCAATTAAACTTGTAGGTATACAGCTAAATAAATGAAAATGTGTAAACAAAAATTTGCATAAAAATGTTCAAAGAAGCATGTTTCACAGTAACTATAAAGTGGAAACAACCCAATGTCCACCAATTGATGAATGAATAAAATGTGGTATATTGTTATTCAGTTAAAAAAATAAAAGAATGAAGCAATAATATATGCTACAACATGGATGAACTCTGAAAACATTATGCTAAGTTAAAGAAGTCTAAGAAGACTACATATTATATAGGTAAATCCATACAGACAGAAAATAGAGGAGTAGTTTCCTTGTGCTAGGGCATGAGAGAGTGAGGACTGACTACTAATGGGTACAAGGTTTTCTTTCTGGGGTGATGAAAATGTTCTAAAATTAGACTGGGGTGATGGTTGCACGGCTCTGTGAATATGCATGCAATTATAAATGATTAAATTATAAATATACTTTTATAAATGTTTAAAAGGTAAACTGTTTATATGTGAATTATATCTCAACCAAGCTGTTAAGAAAAAATAAAGATGGTTGAAGGAATACCCAGAAAATAGAACAGACAGAGATCAAAACCAGAAGTCACAAAACTAAAAAGTAGCAGACTAATAATGAAATTTTCCTGAATGAAAGGACATGAGTTTCTAGATAAATAAGGCCTACAAATAACCAGTACAATGACTGAACTGTCTAGAAATGTTAGAACACTGGGGACAAAGAGAAACTCTAGCAAAATAAAACTAAAACCAGTAGGACATTAAAGATAAGGATCAGACTAGGCTTACTTCTCAACAGAGCACTGGAAACTCAAAAGCAACAGAGCAGTGCCTGCAAAAAGTTCAAAGGAAAATTCTAGCCAACCTAGAATTCTACACTCCTACAAACTACAAGTATAAATAGAATAAAGGTCACCAGAGAATATACGCCATCAAATTAAGCCAAAAGACATGTTGTTGTTGTTACGTGCAATAAAATCGGTTCTAACTCCTAGCGACCCTGTACTGGGTTTCTGAGGAGCCACTTTCTGTGTTTGAACTGCCCACCCTGCAGTTCAAACTGACCTTGTGGTCCAGTGCTTTGTCCCACAGAGCCACAGAAGACATGGAGCCCAAGAAAAGAGATATCCAACACAAAAGACTGGCAAAGACAATCTTCAACCTGACAGTGAACGAAGTTGATAGTTATGCACCAGGTCTAGAGTGCAACATTGCGTAGCAAAAATCAGGAAGCTCTAAAAGATGCTTCTCCATAAAGATGAACCAGAAAGTTTAAGAGCCCTGAACATCATGCAAGAAGAGCTTAGAGCTGATTTAGTGACTTTATAGAAAACTACACACACACACAAAAAACTAATTTCAGAAAAAAACAAGAAATTATGCAAACATGGCAAAATAACCATAGTATTCCACATACTAAAAAGTTTTTTAAGAATTAGAATTTATGAAAATATAAGCACTAATGTAGAGTTATAGAGGTAAATAACAAAAGAAAATGCTTAAAGAATTGAAGGTTTCTAAGTATGGATGGAGACTGGCTTTGTTTTCATTATAATTCCTTTGTGGCTCTTACAAATTTTGATCAAGTAAATAAAACCTTTAATAGAAAGATTTTGTTATAAAGGTACTCTTGAGAGTTTGTTTTTTTTAAGGAGCTTGAAATGTACTAAGGCATGTCAAAATATGAGTCCAAAGGTTTCTGACTAGAGTCAACTTTTCTTAAATTCTATGGATCATTAAACTATGTTAAGAATCACTTGTTTCAAATTGTCATTGCTGATGTTATAGCAGCCTCTGAAGATCTTTGATAAATGTTGAGAGTGACGAATTTCTTCAATACTTTGTTTTTTGAAAATTCAGTTCTCCCTTTGCAGCCAAGCATCATTTTCTCCCACTGGTAGGGATGCCACTGCAAAGACGTTCACTTCCATAAGTCCTGTTTGAACATTGGTAAGTATCTCTAGCTTTTTCATTAACCAAAAAACTCCCACTGCCACACAGTCAATTCCAACTCAAAACAACCCTGTATAGGGTTTTCAACACAAATTTTTACAGTAGAAAGCCTCATCTTTCTCCCAGGGAGCTGCTGGTGGGTTTGAACTGCTGACCTTGTGGTTATCAAGTCCAGTGCTTATACTACAATGCCACTGTTGTTGTTGTTGTTATGTGTCGTGGAATCGGTTCTGACTCATAGCGACCCTGTACAGGGTTTCCGAGGCTGTAAATCTTTACGGGAGCAGAAAGCCTCATCTTTCTTCCCCGGAACAGCTGGTAGTTTCGAACTGCTAACCTTGCGGTTCGCAGCCCGATTCATAACCACAACACTACCAGAGCTCCTTAGAGCTCCTCAAATTCATGTATAACTTTGATAAAAGAATATAAAAACTAAAGAAAGTAATACATAGTGGTTAAATAGTCACTCCAACCCTATGAAATCTTAATCAACCTTTCATTTCCAGTATTAGCTAACTAACCCTTATGCAAGATTCACATGATGACTCCATTCCAGGCACTTTATATATATGAGGGTAAGTCAGAAAGTATGTCACAAAGTAAAAAGAAACTTTTTCAAAAAGTATCAAAGTGTGAAGCTACTGTTTCTCCACCTATTTTCCACCTAAGTCTGTACCTTTCTGAAGGCAATGTTTTCATCACACTACCCTTCCCCCAAAGAATTCTGCACTCTCTGATTTATACACACTAAAACAGCAGTTTTGACATCCTCAAGGGGTTAAAATCATGTTCTTTTTAAATGTTGAGTTTGGGGAACAAAAATAAGTCTAAAAGCACAAGATTAAGGCTACAGGTTGGATGGTCTAAGGGTGGGAAGCCTTACATTCTCCTGACGAAAAAAAAATCCTCAGCACTTTAAGAAGTTTCTTAAAACTTCTCCATAATAAGCCCCCAATGATCATCCTGTGTCCTTTGAGAAAATCAAGATTACCCCTTTTCAAAATTGTTGTTGTGAAGTGCTATCAAGTTGGTTCCAATCCACACCAATCTTGTACAGGGTTTCCGAGGAGCAACTGGTAAGCTTGAACTGCTGACCTTGCGGTTGAAACCAACTTTACAGCCTGGCACATTAACCCACAGCACCATACCGGGACTTGCCCTTCAAGGTTATCCTGGTGTAAATACCCTATAACAGTCACCATAACCTTCTGGGCTGACCTCTCTGCCTTGAATTTAACTGGCCGATTAAGGGAGTCCTGGTGTGGCACTGTGGGTTAATGCCCTGGATTACAAAGTCAGTTAGAAAAGTCCAATCGCATGGTCAGCAGTTCAAGCCCACCAGTGCTCCTCAGAAACCCTATGTAGGGTTACTGTGCATCAGAACCTGCTCAACAGCACTTTACAACAACAACAACAACAACATTTGGGAAATGCTGTTCTTTTGATCTCGAATGACTGATTATTCTAAGTGCCTTCGAGTCTGTTTCGACTTACAGTGACCCTACATAGGGTTTGTGAGGAGCAACTGGTGGGTTTGAACTACCAGCCATGTGGTCGAGTGTTTATCCTACAGCACCTTGGAAATCAGGGTTTTGATCTGACCATTTTCTGGAAAGCACCCTAATGAGACAAAGACGAATGCATTACTGATAGAACTTATCTGCAGTCAGTCAACCACTAATCAGAGACTTATTTTAAAAACTTTTATAGGACTAAACCCTAGTAATACATATGAGGAGTTCTGGTATGGCACTGTAGGATAAGAACTGCTAACCTAAACATCAGTTACTCAAATTCACCAGCTGCTCCTTAGAAACTCTACATAATGGTATCAGTCCAAACCAAGGCACTTAACAACAACAGCAGCAGCACTTAGGAACTAGAAACTAGTAGCAATACTTATTGACTCACCAAGGCATTAACTCATTTAATCTTCACAATTATCATCTGAGGTAGGCAGCATCATTATTCCCTTTTTAATGATGAAAAACTAAGGCATAGCTTCAATCAGTCACAAAGCCAGTAACAGTAGAGCTAGGAGTGAGTTTAGTCAGTTCTGACTCCAGAGTCCTTATAATTAACCATTCTACCAAACAGCTTCTAGTAATTTGTATAAAATGGAATTTTTCAACCAAAGAAGTTTGGTAAAACTCCAGACAGCAATTAAATGTTTGTCCCTACTGTGACCTTCTCTCTAGGAATCTTGGTGTGGCACTGTTGGATAAGCACTGGACTACTAACTGCAAATTCGGCAGTTCAAACCCACCAGTCACTCCTTAGAAACCGTATACAGGGTCGCTATGAGTGGTAACCAACTTCATGGCCCTTAACAACAATCGTTCCCTTCTCACTAAATGAACAGTATATTTCATTATCAGTCATTTAAAATCACTATTTTTAAGTATAGGAGCTCTGGCAGCGTAGTGGTTACGAATCGGGCTGTGAACCTTAAGGTCAGCGGTTCGAAACTACCAGCAACTCCGCGGGAGAAAGATGAGGCTTTCTACTCCCGTAAAGATTTACACCCTCAGAAACCCTGTACTGGGTCGCTATGGGTCGGAACCGACTCAACGGCACTTAACAACAACAACAACATTTTTAAGTATAAATGCTTGTCTCAACAATTTCAAGGTAAAAGGTATATAAAAGTTCATCCAATATATCCCCCTTTGTATACAGGGTATATACGAACAGGCAACTTAGACATTGGCTACCTAAAATGAGGGGGCTATAAAGACATGAAATGACTGGCTTACAAGTTTTCAAGAGGGAGTTCAGTTTCTGAGTGGGAGGGGAAGGTAGACTCCCCACTAAATAGTTTTCATCTTGTCTAGACAGGTCTGGTGAAAGGACACGGGAATAAGATTCTTATGATTCAATAGTGAGGAACTGTTATCATGACTGTGACTGTCACAACTGTAAAGGGGCATAGTTAATCTTACAGCCCAGAAACAGAAGACCCTAGGACCATCAAGGGAGAAGAGCACAAGCAGAATGTGGGACCCTATCCAGAGAAGCAGCAGCGCCAGAGCTGGAGACAGAGATGAGGACACGAAGAGAAAGAGCTGCTGAGGACTCTAGATTCATGGAAAGAGAAAGACTATGTGCTGGCGACGAGTAGGCAGGCTTGCAGAATGTGCTCTTTGGTTATTTAAATGATTATATATTCATGAGTGTTTTTGTGTATATTCAAAACAAACCATAGAGGGAACAGAAGCAAATACTTCTGAATGTTGATGCATGGAAGAGACTGTAATCATTGCAATGAAACGATGAATGTAAAACCGATGTTCTCCCATGTAAACTATCACTCAATTCACAATAAAAACTTTTAAAAAAAAAAGTTCTCTCAATAGCACTAAAATCATTTCGCCACTTAACCTATTACAAGAACAGGCATATAAATTGGACAGATAATATTATCATTTAGATTAAATTAAGGATCATCAATTCACTATGAAAACTACATTTCATTTATTTAAATATGTAAATTTTAAATTATGTAAATATGGTATTAATTTCTCCTTTTAGGAAAAAATAAACAGAATATTTAAAACAATCTAAATGCCCTCAGTTCATTAGTAATTTAATTAAATTATGGTATAATCATGCTTACAAATATGAAGAGGTTTCAAAAAGTATGTGAATAATTCCTCCCTTTTAATTCCATTTTCCACAACTTATTATTTTTTATGCAAATCTGCTGC
>NW_006408522.1:32252782-32256828 GCF_000296735.1 Chrysochloris asiatica | reverse complement strand
ATTACACAACTTTAGATAGTGGTAATATGAAGACAATGTAACACTGAAAAATCATCATTTCTAAAGTTGTGTAAAGAAAAAGAAGATAAAGTTTACTTTAAACTACATTTTAAAAAGCAGACATTTTGAAAATACAAAAGTAACAGCGGTAATTGTTCTAATGCAAAATATTATTCAAGTCCCTCTCAACTTTGTAACTTTCAAACTTTGAAAACAAAGGACAAAACTTAAATGTGAAAACTATATCAAGGTGTTAGGAGATTTTGGAAATGTTCTAAAAACTGTAATTGTGATGACAGTTGCAAAACTCTGTAAACATACAAATAAAATCATTGAATTATACCCTTAAAATACATTAATTTTATAGCTTATATGTTGTATGTCAATAAAGTTATTTAAAAAAAAAAAAAGAAGAAGAAGAAAAATCTCTTTCTACAATACCCACATGAGAAAATTCAGGCTGGGATGGGACAGAAAGTGACCCGGGAGTGAAGACTGGCGTGCTCTGAGACACCGGTGTTGAGGCCTGTGGTGACACAAAGGGCTCAGGTGGATTTTCTGTCTCCACTCGTTCATCATCAATTTTCTTCTGAAAAGGCTCTCCTCCTCCTTCCTCAGATAACACTGACATGTCCATTGGCTCATCTGGTTTAAAACAAATGAAAACTAATCATCAACGTTACTCATGTTCCAACAACACAGAAATTCCTGCTTCTACAAAGATAGTGACTTTGTTTTCAGTTAGAAACTACCAGCTGTTCCGCAGGAGAAAGATGAGGCTTTCTGCTCCCATAAAGATTTGCAGCCTTGGAAACTCTGTGCAGGGTCACTATGAGTTGGAACCGACTCCACAGTACTTAACAACAATAACAACAAGCTCCAAAAGCCCTTCTTTAGGAGAGAATCCACACTTCGAAATTATTTAGTTATATATTTAAAATGGAGCTAATCTAGGGATATGTCTTACTCATCCATACGATACTAAATTAACTTGGCTCCTCTGAGTCCTTTTCCTGATTATAACTCAGTTTTATGTATTTGCTTAAGATTAACGATAATAATTTACCTATCGTATAATTCTGCCATAGACCTTGAAAAGCAGCAAATGGATGGCAAAGCAAAGACAGAGGAAGAAAAAAAAAAAAATTCTAATCAGCACTGATTTATCAAAGAACCAAGACATACAAGACACATGAGCCTGACACAGAGAAGGAAACACACACAATAAAACACACTACTTTCCCATGATATAATACCTACCTAAGGCTAAAAGGACCTTCTCCTCAGAGCCAGCCTAGTTAACTAGCTATTTGAATCATAATCCCTCTTCCCTGTTTTGGAACGTGACCCTAACTAACTAAGCTACCTCAAGACCATCCGCCAAACTGCCTACACTATTTAGTTTTTCTCTATACTCATGCTATAGGTCACCTCTATCCCTCCCGTCTCTGACCTCAGTACCCACCCTCACTTGCTGAGCTTGGCCACAGCCTCACAGATTGCAGTTTAGTTCAGTTCTAGGTTAGGGATCTGGTGCTGCAGTCCTTTATAACACTACCATAGCTGGGCTGAGTATTTCATTGTACCTTTTGACCTTTCTTACCATGGCAAATCACTTACTACATACTCATTGCTCTAAAATTTATAAAAACACTGTTGTTGTTAAGTGCTGTTAAGTCAATTCTGACTCATAGAGACCCTGTATGAATCGGAGGAGCAGCTGTTGAGTTTGAACCACCAACCTTTTGATTAACAGTCCATTGCTTATCCTACAGTGCTACACCAGGACTCCTATAAAGGCATTAAGTTAATAAGAAAAACAACAAAAAACACAAATATAAACAGGATATATAATCCTATAGTTATATGCATATAATAAGCAAACACATTAAGTCTAAAATACAGAGAAAATATGTTACATGAAAATAAAAATCATATATACAAACAATCCCAGTTTAATAAAATTTTTTTTTAATATTTATGGATAGAAAACAGGTTAAGAAGAAATATATCCATATACTAATTGTAATTACATCTACATTGTGCTACCACAGGTGATTCTGTTTTCTTCTCATTACTTTCCAAAATTTCTATAATGAGAATTATGTTTACAATCAGGAAACAAAGCACTTTTAGTACGATTATTGTTATTATTTTTTCAATGTTCACACTACAGACAGACAGAAGCAATGGTTCTAAGAATAAACTCAATCTGCATTAAGAGGACTTTTAATAGAATGTAGTGACATTTTTATGTTTTACTGTAAATGTTATTAATCATGCTTTGTTACACATGGACTAGTCCATTTCATTGCCTACATATGATTTCAAGGTCAAAACAGACACAAACTTTGTGGCAAAAGAAAGACAGTTAAGATTATATTTTGTCATGGATAAATTACACTTGAAAAAAAGTTAAATATCCTGCCTCCATGACATATAGTTAAGAAATTTCTCTGTGCCTCAGTTCCCTAATATTTAAATGGGAATGAAAAAGCAATACTTAGCTCTTGCTTGAGAATGTTGCGAGGCATTAATGAGAAAAACTGAAGTGAAGCACCCAGAATAGTGCCTGGCATACACTTTAGGACAAACACTGGACTGCTACTGCAAGATGGGCAGTT
Source organism: Chrysochloris asiatica (assembly GCF_000296735.1). Classification (NCBI taxonomy): domain Eukaryota; kingdom Metazoa; phylum Chordata; class Mammalia; order Afrosoricida; family Chrysochloridae; genus Chrysochloris; species Chrysochloris asiatica. The sequence continues at coordinate 32,254,204 of NW_006408522.1, read as the reverse complement.
CAAACCCACTAGCTGCTCCACACGGGAAAGATGAGGCATTCTAGTCCCGTACACAAGCAGAGCTGAGAGCCCTCCAAAGGGTCACTAGGAATTGGAGTCGACTTGATGGCAGAGGGTTTGGGTCTTTTGTTTTCTTTTATTGTACCAATTACTGGCATATGGAATAAAAACGAGAAAATCGTGGAATTTATTGGGAAAGGCTTTGGAGATAGAATTTAGAAATATTTTTAATGATTTGGATATAAGACCAAGGCAGAGCAAATGAAGTTTAAATAATGAGATAAATTTGACAAGAAAAAAGTACAGCTTTCTTATAAATAAAGTAATCCAAAATCACTAAAACTGCCTAGGGAGTGAAAGAAATAAAAATTTCCACCTCCAGGGCCTAGTCATTCTTTAGCTAAAACTATTTTAATACCAGCAAAACTAAGCTACAAAGATCAAAAACTGTAATTCTGATTTCCTCTCACCAGTAATATGCTACTACTGGGCCTTTAGCAAAAACTCTAGTCCCTGACTATATTAACTCATTACAGTTTGACTTTAAAAATATAAAACATTTCACTTAAGGGTCTTTTATAAAAATTAATTCAACACAGACTTTCCAGAGGAACCAGCAGTAGAAAAGCAAAGAACCAAAAAGAGTACTTTATATGAAGGCATAGCCTAAGGATATAGACCTGAGTGCTATTGAATAACGTAGGTCACAGATTTCTAATGTACACAGTGCATTTCACAAGGCAGAAGTGCTGCTTCTCTTCTACTCTGAAATCAACAGAAACAGGTCATGAGAGCTCACCTTTTCTCCCGCCTTGCTCTGTGGGACTGCTAGGTATGATTAAAGGGGTCGTTCGGAAAGCATCAGGAGAAGGAGCAACAAGATCTGAGGAATTCCTTTAAAGAGAGAATTACAAATTTTTTTTTTAACAAAGTCACAGTTTTGTATTTCTATATTTTTACTTTTTAATAGCAAAAGACACCTAAGTCATTCTGATACTTATTAGCATTTCTACCTACAGCTACCTGCAGCCGGTAGAAAATTCATTAATACTTCAGTAACTATTTCAAATGCTAGACATTTCCAATATGATAATTAAAAAAAAAAATTAAAGGCTTTGTACTGTAATTACATGAGAAAGCAATCACATATAAGGACAGATAAAAAGACAGCACAATTTAAAAAGCAGGATGACCAAATGCTAAAAAATAAATGCATTTACAGATGAAAAATTTAATTTACTCCATTTTTTTGGCCTAATAGGTGCCACCAAGTTGGTATCGACTCATAGCGACCCTATGCACAACAGGGCCAACCTGTTGTGCTCAATCCTGGGCCAACCTCACTATTGTTGCTACGCTTGAGCCCACTGATGCTGCCATTTTGCCAATCCATCTTGCTGGGGGTCTTCCTCTTTTTTTCTG
>NW_006408522.1:32250198-32252141 GCF_000296735.1 Chrysochloris asiatica | reverse complement strand
CTTCATATAACCTATCTTCTCAGATTATCTGCTCAGCATATAGGTTAAATAAGTATGGTGAAAGACTATCACCCTGTTGCACACCTTTCTTAATTTTAAACTATTCAGTGTTTCCATGTTCTGTTCGAAAAACTACCTTTGGTCATGTACAGATTCCTCATGAACACAAATAAGTGTTCCAGAATACTCATACTTCACAACGTTGTCCATTGCTTGTCATGATCCACAGAATCGAAAGCCTCTGCATAGTCAATAAAGCACAGGTAAACACTAAAAAAACAAACAACAACAAACCCTCTATAATGCAGAGCAAAAAAAGCCAACTACTGCCAACCTACTCTTTAGACTATGCTGTTAAATAGGAAAAATAAAGGATAAAATGGAGTACCAGGATGCTAGTTTTGGTGTACATTCTCTAAATAAGTGTTTTCTACACTAATGAAACCTTTGAGCTACTATTATAAAGGTTCCAAATGGTAAAACAGATCAATCTGGCTCTAAAAGATAAGTGCTAACCTCAGAAATTCTAAAACCTAGAGACTCTTAACTTTTTCAGACAAACAGGTCATTTTAGTTCTTTTAAGCTAGTCTAAGCCCCTCAGACATATGCCTCCTTTGCACAAAGTAATTTTGGCTTACTTACGTCGAAAGACTCTCCTGAGCAAGGGATCTCTGTCCAGAGAGCTGCAGCAGGTGCAGAGTGGTGGCAGGTGTGGAGACTGGAGAACATGCACTTTCCTCCCTTGAAGGAGTTGAACAATCATCAGAAACTGTTCAAGAAAAAAGAAATTCTAGTTGCATTTACTTCTCTGATGTTGTGAAGTGACGTTGAGTTAGTTCTGACCCACAGTGACACTGTATAGGGTTTCCGAAGAGCCGCTCATGAGTTTGAGTCATCGGCCTTGCAGTCAAGTGCTTTACCCTATAGTACCACACCAGGAATCCAGCTGACATAACTAAGTTGTCAAAAGAAAAATAAAAGCATTAATGCAAAAAAAGATAAATATCCATATTTCCAATCAGAAACAGGAAAAAAGCAGAAATTGTGGTACAATTAACAGAATGCCATACTACCACAACTCTTGAATGACCATTAAACACTGCCCCCACCTCCATATTATAGATTTAATTTTTAAAAAATAACAAAAGACTAAACTAATTCCTTAGTTCTTTCTGTCATGATCTAAAGTTGGAGAGGAAAATCAGACTTTCTTTTACTTTTTGTGGGCAGTTTCAAGACTACTGTATATAATAATAATAATAATAGCTAACAGGTAATATTTACTGAGTTTTCTAATAGCAGGGACTATGTTGTTGCTGTTGCTTTAGTGCCGTCGAGTCAAGTCAGGTTCTGACTCATAACGATCCTGTATAGAGTTTCCAAGGAGTGGATGGTGAGTTTGAACTGCTGACCTTACAGTTCAAACAGACCTTGTGATCCATCCTACACTTATCCATCCTACAAAGCCACACCAGGGACTATGCTAGCGACTTTCAGTGTACTATATACCTCATTTAACTCTCACAAAAAGAACCAAAGACAAAAAAAACTGAGCGAGGTACTCCTTTTACCTATGAGCCTACATGAGATGTCCATGGTTATGGAGTTGTGCATTGCAGATGGAATATGAGCGCAGGCAATCAAAGTCACAATCTTTTCTGCTTGTTTGCTCCTCCTTTCTTGTGATTCTTCTATTACAAAACAGCAAGCAAGCTGCTGATCCCAACTTCTGTACAGCATTAAGTAAAAACTCATGTCAGGGGGACTCCTAAGCCCATGGACAAGGACATAGCCACAGAGGGCTACAGCTGACAGTGAAGAATCCAGTTGTTATCAAGTGAGGGGAGAGCACAAGAACACCCAAACTTCCAGAGAGTACCCACTTGACCTAGCCTCAATGGCTTCATAATCAGTACTCGACTGTTGTTGTTGTGAAGTGCCA
>NW_006408522.1:32239844-32245868 GCF_000296735.1 Chrysochloris asiatica | reverse complement strand
ATTTCAAAAAAAAAAATACCTGATGGTATGTGAAGGACTTTGGCCTGATCAACTGACACTGAATGGGGTCTGGCTTGAGCTTCTGATCTCCCAGGAAGCTTGGGTCTTTATTATACTTGGAGACCCTCCCCCTCCGAAATTCCAGGTTTCAGGAAAATCTCCATACCCCTGCCCAAATCTCCGTACCCCACCCATTGTAAACTCACCAGAACTACACCCAGACCACACGGACTATAAGTACTCCAGTCTGTAAGGACTCTTGGTCTCCTTTGGTGACAGTACCCCCTCCCAGGTTTACTCTCAATAAACCTGCCTGCTGTTGAAGCCAAGACTCTTTACTTCCTTTCGTGTCTTTCTTTTCCTTACAGTATGAATGTAGCAAATTTCATATGATTAGAACCTGGGCCTCCTCAAAGGAGATAGTAAAAATACTAATACAATATAGTAAAAAGATGTAAGAGCAGCCATGTGGTGTTTGCTATAGGATATGCACTAGACTGCTAACCAGAGTTCAAACCCTTAAGCTGCTCCTCTGAAACCCCAAACAGGGTCACTATGAGTCAGAACTGACTCGACGACACTTAACATTACTAATTTACACTATGTAGAGTCTCTTGTTGGTTTCTTCTCCTTAATAATGGGTGGAATATAAATTATACTAATCCGAAATAACTTTTATTGACATATCACCACTTAAATGTCTGATAAGTATCTCTAATTCAGTAAACAAAACGAAAGTCTTTGTTTACCAAACCTCTTTCACCTGGATCCTTCCACATCTCAGCTAATTAACTCATCCTTCCAGTTGCTTAGGAGTCCTGGTGTGGCGCTGTGGGTTAATGCACCGGACTTCAAAGCTGTTTGAACTGCAAAGTCGGTGGTTCAAGTTCACCAGCGGCTCCTCAGAAACCCTATATAGGGTATCTATGGGTCAGAACCAACTCAAGGGCATTCAACACAACAACAACAGCCAGTTGCTTAAACTAAAACTTTGGAACCATCCTTTACTCTTGTCTGCTCTCATACCTCACACTGAACCATCAAGAAATTCTGTTTAAACTAATATGCTCTGTTTGGAGTCCTGGTAAGGCACTGTTGGCTAAGCTCTGGGCTGCTGTGAGGTCAGTGGTTCAAACCCACCACCTGCTCCTCAGATACCCTACAGAGGATATGAGTCAGAATTGATGCAACAGCATTTAACAACAACAATCCCAAGTGTAGATGAGCTTCTTATAGTGTACAGCTTTAGTGAGAGACCAAAAAGAGTCACAGAAACCTACATCACAGTAATGGAATATAGCTTTCATCTCTTCTTTACATACAGTCAAAACATTGTATTTCAGTGGTTATTACTGAAATTTTCTGGCTTTCTAAGATGGGAGACTTGGGGGACAAAAAAGTGAAATAAATGCTATCGTCATCTTCTAAATTCTATCTTCTTTCTGTTGACCCATAGCTTCCCATTTCTAGTAGATGAAATATTTAACAAATAAGCAAGTAGATGGTTACCCAAGTGAGTATGAGAAACTTAAACTGAATTATCATGCTTAAGATCTGAAGGCTTTGTAAACATATGACAGAAGTGGCAATGGTTATTTTGTCTACAGTACTAAATTTACTGTATTAACTATTATTATTCAATATCTCTATTTCAAAAAGAGTAAACAGTGCTAAAATATTAAAATAGCAATCATTTCCAGAGAGCCCTTCTTACTAATAAGCTAGAAACATGTTTTCCTTCAACATCACAAACAAGTCTGCATACCTATAGAGCACAAATAATAGCCTCGGAAAAGGATTAACAGTTAAGATATTTGGAGATGAACTATAGCATCTATCTATCATAGTTTGTACCTGTTTTATTGCTCTGGTCAAACAAGTCTTGCTGGGTTGACAAAATGTCAGGCTCCGGAGACTTCTGAATCTGCAGTTCGCCTTCCAGAAGTTGTCGAGCAGGTATTTGTTCTTTTGTTTCCATAGCAACAAGAGATACTTTGGGACTAGAAGAAATGTCTTCTGGCCTAAGAAATTCATATTACCACGTGAAGAAGTCAGTAAGTTTAAGTACTTTCACCTTTTAACTAAAAGCTATTTTCTATTTTGTGTGTTTTTCTTAAGTTTCAAAGTTTCCTGTAACTCTAGTCTATATAACCATCTACGGAAATTTAACTACTTGTTATAATGATGCAAAGCCCATTACAAAGCCTGTTCCAATTTCTCATACAGAATACCTCTCTTCACTTCTGTTCACTACTATGTCGCATACTTCCCAAGATTTCGGATAAGTGATTTACGAATTTTTGTTATATATGTAGTAGACCTATATGAAGGCTTCTGATCCAGACTACAGCAAAGCCAGTACGGAAAGTAATCCTAACAATGTCCTTCCATTTTACTTGGCTATAAATTATCTTCTGTTACTACCACACAAATTATCTTATGCTGGCCCTTTCTATTTGATCTACCCAACCTAGTCCCCAAACTAAGACCCCTTCATACCAATAACACTCATACATATAAGACAATCATTGCTGTCCTCTTCCACCTATTCCACCATTTCTCAGGGTAAACAGAAAACAAAACTGGCTAGAATATACAATCCCAAATGTCAGCCAGTCAGCACCCCACTTTTCCTCTGTCATTTCCAAACTTCAATTGTTGGCCAGAGGCAATACTGTTTCAGATAAATAATCACCACAGACAGAGCAGAGGCATACTTCCTAGTAGGAATATTTTCCAATTTCTACCAAGTTAAAAGCCTAAAGGATCTGGGATAAGAATGCCTCTCTGAATCTATGCCATAAACTACCAGATGCATGACAACTGAGAACCCAAAGCAATCTGGGTGCTGTTCAGGGACTGAAATAGTTAAGCTCGCCAATATAAATATTCGTGTGACTCTTCATAACATTGGAGGAGTGGCAACCAAAGATTCAAGAGTTATGTTTATAGTAACTAACAGTAGCAATAAAATAATTGTAATAATGCACTTGACTGTAGGGTCAGTTTGAACTGCAAGATCGGCAGTTCAAGCTCACCAGCCACTCCTCAGAAACCCTACACAGGGTTGCTATGAGTTGGAAGCGACTCTATGGCACTTACCAACAATTCCTAAAGATGAGAACAGAGTGAAATTCATGAATAATCAATGTTTTTACTGGATAATATTTATCTACGATAGTGTAGTACGTTACAAGTTGGACTGCTAACCACAAAGTCAGCAGATCGTATCTACCATTTGCCCCAAGAGAGAAAGATGAGGTTTTCTACTCCTGGTAAGATTTACAACCTTGAAAACCCTATACAGGGTCACTATGAATTGGAACCAACTCAGTGGCACACAACCACCACACCATAGGATCAAAACTATTCCCAATATATAGAAAAAATGAATTTCTAAAATGTTCCACCTGACAAAGCGAAATTAATAACAATCTTACAGCAGAAACTTATAAACAACTGCTAGAAAGAACATGGCTCACCTTTCAGGTGGTGAGTTTTGCTCTTCCATCACATGTGCATCCTTATTGTTCTCTCCTACCACGGGGACATCCTTGTTGGGTGGGTCTACCATGGGGATATCTTCATTGGACTGTTCTCCATGCTCAATTACTTAAAGTTTTAGAAGAAGACAGGAGAGATATTTAATTTTCCAAAGTACTAAAAGCAGTCCCAAATGCTTTTAAAATGGTAAGATTGTAACAGAAAGTCCAATTTGAAAAGGTATATAGACATCATGCCCAGAAGTAAATTAACAATTAGTCTCTCATTCCAAAAAATCTCAATCTGCAATGATTTGACAAGAATTTACCAAACTGACTCACTGTCATTGAGTCAATTCTGACACACAACAGTTTAGGGTGCTAGAATGTAAATCTTTAGGGGAACAGACAGCCTCATCAGGTGAAGTGGCTGGTGGTTTCAACTGCTGACCTTTCACTTGGCAGCCCAAAGCCTAATTCACAATGTCATCAGGGTTCCTTATTATATTAAATTATATAAACTTAAGATAGTTATAAAACTTATCAAAGAAAAATTACTAGCTTCAGTATGGAAAGAAAACACTTATAAACCAATGTCATAAAACATGTTCCATACCAATGCTAGCAGCCACATCAGATAGCCTGGTATGCCCTGAATCAGCAGGTACTGACTGTAGGTGCTCTTTGTTCACTTCATATGGTGCAGTATGCTCTCCAATATCCTGGCTCTGGGAGAGTTCCAAAACTCCAAAGCCTGACTGTGATGAGGCAGGATCTAGGACCAAAACCCCAAGAATTTAGGCATCACCCCAAGAAAGTATGCATTCTGTATGTTACTGTCCTATGCATAAGTCCTCACATGAAAGCTCTACCTCCCAATATTTTTCAAAAGAAAATTAAGAATAAAAGCATTAAAAATGAAGGAGAAAAAAGTGTAATGAAGCAAAAAACTGTGTACTATAAAACCTTACAAGCACCTCACAATAGTAGACTATTACCAACTTCCTATAAACTATATACACACATACACACAGTTCAGACTATACTTCCATCCTACAAAGCACATCTTCTAAGAATAGAAGGGAACTTCAAAAAGTTCATGGAAAACAGAATTTAAAAGATAATGAAATTTTCCCACAAACTATTTGAAGCCCTTTCTATTTGAAAAATATCTGAACATAGGAGAACAGGTCAATATAATGAAAAGGGGCAACCTAATGAGCTACAAATTCCTAAACACCAAATTTGGTAGACTACCTAGCAAATTTTTAAACATATACTCTTAAATTACTTTTCTGGTCAGAAATCCATAACCTGATAAAGAGGAGATATTTAGACATTTACTCATGTTAAAGGTACTTAGAACAATCCATTATCCTGCAAAAAAGCACAACACTACCTTCATCACCTATACACTGTGTGGTACCGTCTGGAGTATCTTCTTCCTTCTTTTTTTCCATCTCTTTTGCCTCTTCTTCTTCCTTCTTTTCACTCACAGGAACAGATTCCAAAGACATTCCCAAAACACTATACAACAGAAGAACACAACAACCATGTAACAACACTGAGACACTTTATTTGAAGTACTCTTTGGATTTCAGTCTGGTTCTCCATACCCCAATCACCTATTAACCAAATCTGAAAAAGTTAAAAAACTCATCCCTTTAGTGCTTCTTTATAGTGAAAGCAGCTAAAAAGTTAACTCTATTATGAATGCAAGTATTAAATAGAAGAATGGTACAAATATATATTAATTTTATCACTTTCTGAAAAGATACAAACAGGGATAGAAAAATCTTGCATTCAAATACAATGACAGTTTACAAAAAAAAACTCACAAAAATGTTTTAGTAACAAATCTTACTACATATACACAGAATCAAAGCACATGAATAAAGATTCAGGTTAAGAGACCTGTGTATTTTATAGACGTTAACATCATAGGTGAAAAAGCTTAACAACATTAAAAGTCAAAAATTTTTAGGAAAATATATCTGAAACAAGTATAACAAACTTGTTAAATGCCATCAAGTCGATTCTGACCCATAGCGGCCCTGTTTAGGGTTTCCTAGGAGCAACTGGTGAGATTGAACCACCATCATAACTGTTCAAAACAACTCTGCAGTCCACTGCATTAATGCACCGCGCCACACCAGGACTACTATGTATACTATATATGCATACATATATAAGTAAGAAGGCTGATTCTACAGTGCCACACCAGGTGTCCATAAAATAAAAAAGTTTAAAGAATCCGAACAAACAATGGGCAAATGACAGAAAAGACATCTCATAAAAGAAAAACAGGTGATCCCCAATTTATGACATATTCGCGTTACAATGAACTGCACTTACATGTTTTTTGGGGTTCTTGTGTATCTTATCATTAGTCATATACACTACACACAATGCTGCAGCACATAATCTGCTGATGTGATCATTCTCAGATGTTCATCTCTGATGCTCAATGTTATGACTATTAAAAACTCTACTGCGGAAAAAACAAACAAGATGGCGGATTGGGTGGATGTATAGCAGAGAG
>NW_006408522.1:32229393-32236889 GCF_000296735.1 Chrysochloris asiatica | reverse complement strand
AGTTATATGAAGTGTTGAATGTGAAACTGATGATGTGCCCTGTAAACTTTCACTCAATCCACAATAAAAACCTTAAATTAAAAAAAAACAAAAAACTCTACTGCGTAACAGGCAATAAAAAAAAAAAAAACTAAAAAAAAAGAGGTATACGACTTATAGTCAAACCAACTTATGACAGAGTTATACAGAGAGACTACCTGCACAAGTATTTTTAAATTTGTAAAGAAATTAGAGAAACCATATGATTTTTATAAATCAGAATGTACATTAATACTGTACTACTATTTAGTGTTGCCCAAACAAAGATAAGCAGTACTTAATGTAGCCTTTCTGGAAAACAATTTGAAGACATGAAAACTGTTTATACCTAATATATCCCATATTTCAATCTATGATATAATCTAAAATGTGAAACGATTTCCTGCACTAACTTATTTATCAAAACTTGCTGTTAATAAAAATCAACCTTGAGTTCAGTATTAAGGGAATGGTTAAATCATTTCATAATCCATAAAGTAGAAAATCATGAAGCCATTAAAAATGTCAAAACAACCTAATACAAAGGTGTGGGCCTTAAATGAATCCTGCATTAAAGATATATACACATATATATGTATTCAAGACACATATATATGTATATAAGACACATATATAAAACACACATACATGTACATAAAACAACTTTGAGACAACAACTGGGAAAATCTGAATAGGAACTGTATTACATTTTATTGAATTATTATTTTCATAGGTGTGAAAGCATTATGATTATACAGGATAATGTACTTAGTATTAAGGGATGCATGCTGAAATATTATGAATCGAGGTAGTAAAGTGGTTAAGCACTCAGCTGATAACCAAGAAGTCAGCAGTTCAAATCCACCAGTGGCTACACGGGTAAAAGACATAGCAATGTGCTTCCATAAAGATTACAGTCTTGGAAACCCAGTGGGGAAATTCTATTCTGTCCTGATGGATCACTGTGAGTTCAAATGGACTTGACAGCAACAAGTCTGTTTTTTAAAATTCTGCAGGATTCCCTGGGTGGTGTACAAATGGTTAATACGCTCAATTGCTAAGTAAAACTTTGGAGTGTCTAGTCAACCCAAAGTCTCCTGGAAAAAAAGGCCTGGTGACGTACTCCCAAAAAAAATAAAAATCCTAAAGTGCATAGTACTACTCTGATACACATGGGCTTGCTATGATTCCAAAATCTAAGGTAAGCTGGTTGGTTATATCTAAGACTTATTTTCAAATGATCCAGTCCTCAAAAAAAGTATGTACGTATATACAAACACACATACATACATATATATGTATGTATATATGAGAGGAAGGGCATAGGGACAAATACTATTCTTTCTTCTGTGTGTTTAAACTTTTAAAATAAAAAAAAAACTAGAGGACATACTAAGCATTTCAAGGTCATGGAAAATACTCATGTGTTAGACAAAAAAGGTGAACAAGTAAACTTTTACTGTCCACATGATGCTAACACGTAAATGCACAAAAAAGAGGGAAAATAAACCAAAATGTCCATGGCAATTGGCCTCTGGGTGGCAGCTCCATGGATGACATTTTTGCTTCTTTGTAATTTTCTAAACATTGAATACTTCATGCAAAGAGCTGTAAACATGATTAAGCATAAAACACATTGCTGTGGAATAGATTCTGACTTATCGTGACCTATACGGGGTTTCTGAAACTACAAATCTTTATAGAAACAAACCACCTCAACTTTTTCCCTCAGAGAGGCTGGTGAGTTTGAAGCACTGACCTTGGGGTTAGTAGTACAATGCCTAACCCACAGTGCCACCAGGGTTCTTTTTAAAAAGGTGTAAACAAATTTGTAAAGTCAGGACCTGAACAAGGGAAGAAAAAGGAACTAAGATACCGAGAAAAACACACACAAAAAAAACCCACCCCCATTTTTTACCGATCTTATCTAGACTCAAGACTTTGAATACCATCCATTTGCTTATACTATAAAATTTAAATCTCGCCTTGATATTTCCCGTCCAACTGCCTCAACATCTCTCCTTGGCTATCAATATGGAAGCTCAATTTTACATGTCTAAAATTAAACTTCATCTCCTGCAGTCTTCTCCATCTTAATTAACAGTAATTCCATTTTTGATGCCAGGGATGGAGGCAGAGATGATGACGTGGGGAGATGGAGCAGCTAGAGACTTTGGACCCGGAGATGGACGACCAGGGAGCAGACTTGCAGGGTAAACCTTTTGGTTGATGGATGATGCATGAAAGAGATTGTAACCATGGTAAGGAAACGATATACGACGGAATCAATGTGAAGCTGATGTCCTCCCATGTAAACTATCACATAATTCACAACAAAGCATTAAAAAATAATAATTCCATTCTTATACTCATTCAAACCAAAAGCCTAGAATCGTTACCGTCTTCATTTCTCTCATACTCCACAACCGACCCATCTTTGAATCCTATTTTCAAAATGCATCCAGAATACCACCACTTCTCATACACTTTTACATTGGTCCAGAAAATGTCATATTTTGCCTAAATTACTTCAATATCCTCCTATTGGTTTTCCTATTTCTGCCCTTGTTCCTTTCAGTCTAGTCTCAATCCAGCAGCTAGAGTAATCCTGTTAAAATGTAAATTAAATCTTGTCATCCATCCTCTGCTCAAAACCTTCAAATGCCTTTCTATCCCACTAAACGGACTTAAGTAAAAGTCAAATTCCCTACAATGGTTGATAAAGGTTTACATAATCTAGTCTCCCCTTTACTTCTCTGACTTCATCTCCCACTCTTCTCAATCACTCTACTTCAGCTACACTAACTTCCAGTCAAAATACATTTCTCACATGTTACAAGCACACTCCTCTCAGGAACTTTGTATTTGTTGCTACATATGCATGGACTAAGGAGCTGTGGTAGCGTAGTGGTTACGAATTGGGCTGCGAACTGCAAAGTCAGCAGTTCGAAACTACCAGCCGCTCCGCAGGAGAAAGATGAGGCTTTCTGCTCCCGTAAAGATTTACAGCCTCAGAAACCCTGTTCGGGGTCGCTATGAGTCGGAACCAACTCAACAGCACTTAACAACAACAACATGCATGGACTTCACTCACCCCGATTAACAGCACAGAGCTGTTAAATATTTAATCAAATACCATATTAGTGAAGCCTTCTCTAATCACCCTAGCTAAACTTGCAACTCCTCTTTCGCTTCCTATACCTTTCCCTGCTGTTTTTTCTTCAATCCCTATCAGTATCTAACATATGATACATTTTATTTACCATATATTGCTATGTCCCCTAAAGAATGTAAGTAATTTCCAATATAGGTTAGGACTGTTCTCTCTTCTAATCACTATGTATCCCCAAGATCCAACAGTATTTGAAATATAGTAAGTACTCAATAAATATTTACAGAATGATTAGGTGAATAAGGTTTGAAATAAGTCAACCAAAGACAATAAATGATATTGTTGTTAAACTTCTCTCTGCTGTCTAAAGCTGAAGATAAAAGAAATAAAAACAAATATATTATTTGAAGAGACCTGGTGTGGCACTGTAGGATAAGCACTTGACCACAAGGTCAGTTTGAACCGCAAGATCAGTAGATCAAACTCACCAGCCATTTCTCAGAAACCCTAGTAGGCAGTAGAAGAACTAAAATATTGTTAACAAAAACTGGAATGTTAGTGTGTTTGAACTAAAGCCCATCTTTCATTGCCAGAAGTCAACCATCTTAATCTGATCAAACAAGAAATGCTGTTGTTGTGAATTATAACTATGTGTGAATAGATTCTGACTCAAGAGTGTTTCCAAGGAGCAGCTGGTGGGTTTGAACCAACAACCTTGTGGTAAGCAGTCCAATGCTTACCCTACAGTGCTGAACTCCAAAACAAGAAATAACAGGTTAATAATACTTAGTTTATAACAATATGAGAACTAGGAAAACAACCTTAAAAAGAAAAACATGAACATTTAAAAAGGGTTGCCTCTGTGGATGGGGACTGAGGGAAATAGAATTCTTTGGTGTTCCTTATAATACCCCTTTAAAAAATATGTATTTAGACCATTCTGTTAAAAATATTAAAGAGTAAATCAAAAGTTAAAAACTTATATATTAAAAAAAAAACTTATATAGAGCTTATGAGAAGGATGAAAAGAAGCTAGAGTAGAAGAAATATATGAGGGGACTTCAAAAGATTGTGGAAAAACAGAATTAAAAGAACTCTTAAAACTCTAATGAAGAGTCCGAGTGGAGTCAGTGAATCGAGTGGGGTGTGTGATCACGTCCCAGAGACCGGTAGTGCTTGCAGCATGGCTGACCAACTGACTGAAGAGTAGATTGCAAAATTCAAAGAAGCTTTTTCACTATTTGACAAGGATGGTGATAAAACTATAACAACAAAGGAACTGGGGTCTTTTGGGCAGAATCCCACAGAAGCAGAATTACAGGACATGATTAATGAAGTAGATGTTGAGGGTAATGGCACAACTGACTTCCCAGAATTTCTGACAACGGTGGCAAGAAAAATGAAAGACATAGACAGTGAAGAAATTAGAGAAGCATTCCATGTGTTTGCTAAGGGTGGCAATGGCTATATAGTGCAGCAGAACTTCATCACATGATGACACACCTTGGCAAGAAGTTAACAGATGAAGAAGCTGATGAAATGAACAGGGAAGCAGATATTGATGGTGCTGGTTTTGTCAACTATGAAGAGTTTGTACAAATGATGACAGCACAGTGAAGACATTGTTCAAAATTGTTTATTTGCCTTTTGTTTATAATGAATCTGTAAAAGGTTTCCCCTTACTGTCAATAGAATATGCATCTATAGTAATTAGGATTTCATTCCTCCGTGTTTTCTACCCTTATCTTACTGTCATTGTCTTGAAACCTTATTTTAGAGATGTGATCAAGTAACATGCTGCATGTGGCTTACTCTGAATAATACCAAGCCCTTCTGCACTTCTAAACTTAGATGGAGTTCGTCAAATGAGGGACCATCTTGGGTTATGCCTTTTTTTAAGCAGTTTTCTTTACAAACTGTCAACATATTGTTGAAATATGGAGTTGTAACTCTGCATGGACTTTGTACAGTCAACAATACGTACTTAAAGTTGCACTATTGCAAAACGGGTATATTATCCAGCTACTCGTATACTTGTATTTGTTTTGTACTGCCGGTCCTATACCAGAAACATTTTTTTATTGTTACTTGCTTTTTAAATTTTGTTTAGCCACTTAAAGAAAATCTGCTTATGGCACGATTTGCCTCAAATCCATTTCAAGTTGTATAATATTTGTTTTCCAATAAAAATTTTAAAAATTACAATTTACCCAGAAAAATAAAAACTTAACTGAAAAAAAAAAAAAACCATTTAAAAAATGAATAAAAGACATAAACAGACATTTACTGAAGAAGATCTACAGATGGCAAATAATCACATGAAGACGTTCAAAATCATTAGCCATTATGGAAATGCAAATTAAAAACAAAATGAGGTAACACTACACACCTGTCAGAATGGCTAAATTAAATTAATAGTGACACCATCAAATGCTGGCAAGGATGAAGAGAAATTGAATCACTTAAAATAAATCATTACAGTAGCTGGTGTTACTGTAAAATGGCAGTCACTCTAGTAAAGTCTGGCTTTTTAAAAAAACAAAACATGCAATTGCCGTATGACCTAGCAATTGCAATCCTGAGCATTTCTACCTGACAAATGAAGATGTGTTTATACAAAAGCCTATACACCAATGTTGATAGCAGCTTTATTTGCAAAAGTCAAAAACCAGAATCAGTTCAGATTTCTTTCAACAGGTGAATGATTAAACAAACCATAGTATATTCATAATTGTGATTCACAGTGAGCATGTATAGAGTTTCTGAGGAGCTGCTGGTGGATTTGGATTACTGACCTTGCAATTAGCAGTACAGTGTTCATCCTACAGCACCACAACAGGACCCCATACTACATAATATTGTTAAGTGCCATCAAGTTGGTTTCGACTCACAGCGACCCTTGTATGAGGGTTTCCAAGGAGCAGTTGGTGGATTTCAAATACCAATCTTAAACTTAGCAGTGCAGTGCTAACAGGATTTCCAGGACTACTACCCAACAATAAAAAGGAACAAATATCTAGATACAAAACTTGACTGAATCACCCAAGACGTAGGTTAAATGAAAAAAGCCAATCCCAAAAGGTTACATAATATATTATTCCACTTACTCATCTGAAATGACAAATTTTATAAATGGAAGACAGATCAGTGGTTGCCAGGGGTTCAGGTGTGGCAGATGGAGACAGGTATGGTTATAAAATACCTGTTCAGTATCTTGAATGTAGTAGTGTATACATGAGCCTACATGGGTAATGTAATTGGGTAAAACTTAATAAACATACACAGAAATAAGTACAAGTATTACTGGGGAAGTCTGAGTAATATCAACGGATCTTATCAATATCAATATGCTGATTTTGATATTATATTTGGTTTTATGAAATGTTACCATTGAGGAAAACTGAGTAAAATGTACAAAGAATCTCTGTATTTTTTTCATAGCTACCTGTGAACATATAGTTTTTTAAAATATAGGAAATAAAAATATACAGTTATATTGCCTCAGTATATTTTTGGGACATTCCCTGCAGCAGACCAAACAACTTTTACACCACCAGAGAAGACAAGTTTTTTTTTTTTTTTTTACAGTTTTATGAAATAGAACTAATTTCACAAGCTGACAGGTTTCTCAAAATATTTGCATCAATTAATAAAAACATATATAGATATTGTTACTGTTGTTGTTAAGTGCCATCAAATCGGTTCTGACTCATAGTGACCTTGTATAGGGTTTCTGAGGACCAGCTGGTGGGTTTGAACTGTCAACCTTGTGGTTCACAGTCCAGGGCTGATCCTACAGTACCACACCAGGAGTCCATATATAGAGAGAGATAGAATAATCACTGTACTATAACCCTAAGGTCAGAAGTTCAAACTCACCAGCTGCTCTCAGAAACCCTTCATAGAGGTGCTCTCAGTTAGAACCAACTCAATGATACTTAACAACAATAAAGCAAAAGGGTAATTGATAGGTGTTAGATAGCGTAGTGAGGAGCTATGGTAGCGTAGTGGTTATGAATTGGGCTGTGAACCGCAATGTCAGCAGTTCAAAATTACCAGCTGTTCCATGGGAGAAAGATGAGGCGTTCTGCTCCTGTAGATTTACAGCCTTGGAAACCCTGTGCAGGGTCACTAAGAGTCAAAACCTACTCCAAGGCACATAACAAGTATGTAACAACAGCAAAGCCAAAGGGTAATTGATAGGTGTTAATACAAACTAACACCTGTCAATTACCCTTTTGTTTTGTTGCTGTCAAGTACCATTGAGTTGGTTCTCACTGATAGCACCCCTAAGAAGGTTAATGCACCAGACTGCAAAGCTGTTTGAACTGCCAGGTCAGCAGTTCAAGCTCACCAGGTGCTCCTA
>NW_006408522.1:32194714-32227953 GCF_000296735.1 Chrysochloris asiatica | reverse complement strand
GAACCAACTTCAGGGCACAGAACAACAACAATACAAGGTTTCCAAGACTGTGAATCTTTATGGGAATGGACAGGTTTATCTTTCCCCAAAAGAGCAGCTAGTGGGTTTGAACCACCACCCTTTCAGTTAGTAGCCAAATGCCTAAGGAAATACCACATCTCCTTAGTTTGCCACATATTCCTAAAGAAATCTCATATGTAAACTTAAATGCCTACAGAAAGCAAAGCGAGATAACATAGATGAGTGAATAAGGAGGATGTTAAGAACAAAAGCACAGCTCTATAATGACCAAAGAATATCTGGCCTCAGTGTCCACATACAATGTGTTGCTAAAACTAGGACAAACTATACCACTCATGCCCCATTTAAACAGAGGCTGGCTACTCATAGTTTCAGCCAACTATTGCCAGTAAGGACTCATAATGGCAGAACCAAATTCTAGATTTTAGGTAAAACATAATAATAAATAATTAAAACCTATTTCACTGGTAACGTAGTGGTTACGAATCGGGCTGCGAACCTCATGGTCAGCAGTTCGAAACTACCAGCTGCTCCACGGAAGAAAGATGAGGCTTTCTGCTCCCGTAAAGATTTACAGATTTACAGCCTCGGAAACCCTGTACAGGGTCGCTATGGATCGGCACTGACTCAACAGCACTTAACAACAACAACATGGTTGTAATAAATCCCACCTGGAAGGCAAAATCACACCACCAATTAACTGACTATTCTAAAGCATCAGTTTTACTTAATGATTTTGAATTAACAGTTATATTAAAATAAACACAAAGTATACAAGAAGACTTCAAAAAAGTTCATGGAAAATGGAATTAAAAGACAAAGGAATTTTTCAACAAATTCTTTGAAGGCCCCTCATAGAATAAAATGCAAAAAGAAAACGGAAAAGAAAAAAAAAAAAAAGCCCCAAATGTCTACTGAGATAAAACAACTGCAAGCTACTACCATTCTCCTCTCTGACTATCTCTCCTTTGTATCCACAAGATTCTTGAAGTTGTTTATGTTCTCCTTTAACCTTAAGAGGATTTGGGCCGGAGACTTTGAGAAGCACTTGATAGTAAGTAAAAAAGAAAAAGCAGGCACTTGAATCAGATAAACCAACTTCAAAGCCTGGCTCTGTCACTTACTAGTCATGTATTCAGAGCTAATTATTTAATTTCTCTTCCCATCAGTTTTGCCCTATGTAAAAAACAAGTTATTATTATATGGATTCTTACTCATGGCAACCCCACGTGTGTTAAGAGTAGAACGGTACTCCAGAAGGTTTTCGATCTTCGTAGAGTTTTCAATAGCTGATTTTATGAAAGCAGATCCATAAGCCTTGCTTCCTAGGAGCCTCTGGACAGACTGTAAACTTCAACCTTTTGATTAGCAGCT
Organism: Chrysochloris asiatica; assembly: GCF_000296735.1. Lineage (NCBI taxonomy): Eukaryota > Metazoa > Chordata > Mammalia > Afrosoricida > Chrysochloridae > Chrysochloris > Chrysochloris asiatica. The sequence continues at coordinate 32,226,558 of NW_006408522.1, read as the reverse complement.
GAGTGCATTAACTATTTGTACCAATCTATAGAGTAGAAATATCATGTCTTCATTGTTGTTGTTAATTGCTGTCGAGCCGATTCCGACCCACAGTGACCCTGTATAGGATTTCCAAGTAACAGCTGGTGAGCCTGAACCGCCAAACTTGCTGTCTGGTACATTAACCCACTGCACCATACCAGGACTCCCTTTATTGTATAATTGCTTGAAAGATAGAATTAAGTAAACTTATGTGTCAAATGGAGTCCTGATGTGGCTATGTGGGTTAATGCATGGGAGTGCAAGGTCGGTTTGAACCTCACGGTCAGCGGTTCAAGCTCACCAGCTGCTCTTCAGAAACCCTATACAGGGTCACAATGGGTCAGAACTGACTTGACAGCACTTAACAACAAATATGTTAAATATCCAATACAATACCTAACAGAGAATGAACTCAGCAAGCGGACATTATAAAGATGTACAAGAAGAACTACTGAGCTGCTAGCCTCATCAGGCACTTTTTAGGAGAAAGATTAGGCTATCGGCTCCTGTAAAGATTTAGTCTTAGAAATCCTACACATGATCACTAGAAATTGGAATCGACTAGATGGCAGTAGGTTTGGGTTTGGTTTAGTTTTGTTTTTCTGGTAAAGATATACATACCAAAAACGAAACCCATTACCACTGAGTAGATGCTGACTCATAGACACCTTATAGGATACAACAGAACTGCCCCATAGAGTATCCAAAAATCAATCTTTATGAAAGCCAACTACCACATCTTTCTCGTAAGGAGTGGCCTGGTGGATTCAAATGGCCCACCTTTGCATTAGCAGTTGAACTCTTAAACACTATGCCACCAGGGTACAAAACATAATAAAAGTTGAACACTAGTACAGGTATGAATTACACATTATGGATCCAAAACTAGTAAGGTGTCTCAGTTGACAGGAGGAAAACATGCCTAATAATTTTGATAACAGACCTAAATATTTAACTTAATAAAAACTTATATAATTGCTTGAACTAAATCAAACATAGTACTACTCTAGTAATACTCAAAAGGGCAAAGTGTGACCAGAAAGCTTTGTTCTGAGATCTTATACCAGTATCAGAAAGTACCAAAAATGAAGTCATAGCTACGCTAAGCATAAACAATACCTGTTTTCTTTCACAATATACATGTTAGATCACAACTGGAATGTAGTTAGCTTCAATAAAGCAATTCCATCTATTAGCACTACTAAAAAAAAAAAAAAAAACCTAATATAATCCTCAAATCCCAATCCCTAAGAACTCCCTTTATCCTTGAGATGAGGCATCAGGTACAGATAAAAGACAGAACTGCTCATTAATAAATTTACATAAATTCCCTTAAACTTTAGTTTAGCATACCTGCTTGTCCTATTTGGCTGAGGCAACTGTTCAATAACCTGACTGATGGAACCACATGTGTCCAGATGAAGAGAATCCGTAGGTTCTAAAAACAAACGGCTGAATATTAGTACAAAAAAAAAATTTACCCTGATATTTTAATACAAATCCAGGAATATAGATAATACCAATGTTATCAGCTATATTAGAACATCAACCTTAGCAATACTTACTAGGAACCAGATCCTGCACTAGACTTCCTTAAGTATGTTCACCACAGCCACACCCAGCTCCAACAAGAGCACCTGATACAGCAAAAGTCACTGAGAGCCCTTTAAACATCTCACCTGCAGGATTGTTTTCTTTCAAGTGTTCATTGAGCCCACTATTGTCTCCTTGTTCTTCTCCAGCTTTCTGTTCGGGATTGGACACAACATCCTAAAAAACACACATATATAATCTCCACTATATATAACCCCAAGCGTGGCAACAGTAGTAAGGTTTGCCCAGGATCAGGCAGTGTTTCGTTCTGCTGTGCATAAGGTCGCTATGGGTCGGTATGGACTCGATGGCACCTAACAACAACAAAAATATATGAACTAGTCCATGTATAGTGAATGTGCTGATTTTATTTTTCCAAATAACTTTATCCAGAACACAGAGAAATTTCCTAATTACTTAGGTGTACCGGATGGTCTAGATTAAACACACACACAAAAAAAAGAAATCTGTCCCATCATTTCCAAACAAGATACCACTTACCAACACAGGGTTTTCTTTGTGTGTCTGTAGATTAGGAAGGTGTCGAGACAGCACACTGAAATGAGAACGAGAATCATCTTCTAGGACCTGACTTTCAGGCTGAGAATCTTCAATTATTAGGCAAGGAGTATCTTGTTGAGAAAAATCTGAATCCAACTGACTTCCAGTAGGGTCCATCTGCTCCCCTGGAATAGGATAACAAAAGATCAGTTCTGAGTAACCTAAGAGCGTTTCTCACGCAGTCTCTGCTTAAATAATGGGCTCAAGTATAAGGGGACAAGTCCAGGGCTCCTCCGATTAGATAGAACATTATGTTTATGATCGTGGCAAGCACATTCTTACCAAACCTCGCAAGCACCCATTTCCAAGTTATTTACACTCAGCCTGCCCATCCCACCCTCCCTCTTATTTTCCAACATCTTCACGTAGATACCCCATTCCCTCCTTCCTAACCTGTTCTCTCCCCGCCCCTTTTTCTAACCCCTACAACTCTTCCTGCGTCCTTCGGCCACCTCTGCTGCCCCTAAAAAGACCGCTTCGAAATTTGTTCCCCAGAATCCTCAGAGCCCTTCACGCTTCCTCACGACCACCCAGTCTTCCTAGCTAAGGCTACCCCACCCCCTCCTCAGGTCCCTCCAACCCCTTCCCCGTCACCGCCGCCATGCTTGCCACCCCGCCCCCTCCGGTCAGCTATCCCTTCAGAGAGGAAACCAAACCCCTCCGAGCTGACATCAACCCCACTTTTCACCAAACAGTACCAGGCATCCCGACGGGAGGTCCCTCACGCTCGAGCTAGAGGTCTCTGCACGCTCCCTAGGTCCCTCCAGCACGTTCCCCAGGTCGCCGCTGTCTCTACCGCCGCCGCCGGCCGCGAACTCCCCCTTTTCCCGTCACGTCACACAGTATCGGATCGCCCATTTGTTGCTGCTCCCCGCCACTCAAGAGGTCCTGTGTGTGATAGGTGTTTGAGGCTGGTCCCCCGCCCCACGTAAGAAAAGGGAGCACGGCGGCGCGTTTCCATGGCAGCATGGACGTTGCAGGCCCTCCCCCTAGTACAATCATAGAATGACAGTATCCTTGAACCGAAGGGACCTTGTAAAGACGTGAAATATAGGAGGGACTGTATTTATTAGTGCTCAGACATATGAGAATGAGAATCGCTACTTGCTTTCTATCGTTCGTTCACCTTTAAGTCCTTTCACTCACTACCTTCCGTTGAAAAAAGAAGTTCCGGTTCCCTAATAAAAGGGCCAAGAAAATACTTGAGAGATGGTGAAACCTAAGAAAATGAGAAGTCTTTGGGGTTTACCTGTCTTAATCGGTGCACTTTAGCTTGAATATAAGGGACTCTCATTGCATCTCTGCCAGTTCTTTTTATTTATTTCATATTATCTGAGGGTCCCATTAAACCATATTTCTTCATATTTTTCTTATCCAGTCTGGAATATATTTCAAGCTTTGCATTTGCTTATAATTGCCCCATCTTTTATGTGATTGCAACCTATGGAGACTGTATCCCCAGATACGTTTTCACCTTCCTTTGAGAGAATTGAGCGTTGTGATTTTCAAATTCTATGAACATCTGCACCCCTTCTAACTAGATGACCTCAAAGATCCCTCAAAATCCTGAGATTCTATTAACGTAATTATGGTACCAGGGTTTTATAGAGATTGTGGCAGCCATGACAAGTAGGCCCCATTTTTTTTTTTAAAGTGGTGATTAGATCTGGGGTGAGATTCTACCCAGAGCAGCTGTCAGTATGGAAAGTAATTAGCATCCAAACCAAAAGCAAAACTCCTTGTCATGGAATCAATTAACTCAACAGAACAAAGTAGAGCTGCCCCATTGAGTTCTTAAGGCTGTAATCTTTTTTTTTCATTTTAATTGTATCTTGCGTGAGAGTTTACAGAACAAATTCATTTCCCATTCAACAATTTATACTTCTTTTGTCATAAAATTGAAAGGCTGTAATCTTTATGAAATTAGACTGCCACATCTTTCTCCTAAGGTGCTGCTGGTGGATTCCAAAAGCCAGTCTTTCAGTTAATAACCAATACTTAACCACTGCCCCACCAGAACTCCTTTCAAAAATAGCATAATAGAGACATAATACAAAGCAGGTACTCAACAGTTTTCATCTCTTTAAGATGTTCAAAATTACTTAGGCACAGCCCAACCATGATTCTTCATTTAGTATATGCCTGTTTCAACACTTCATACAGGGTAAGACGAAGTGAAGTTCCCTACCAAATGATTCTCCATGATGCTTATTACAGTGATTATATATTCCAAACCAAAACTCAAACCATGTGGCCTTGGTATATGTTATTTACAGAAACACAGGATAAACTCTTTGAAATGAAACATATCTGAAAACACAGAATTTATGATTGCCATAATTTGAATATAATTAGGAGTCCCAGATGTTTTATTATGGTGTTGTTGTTGTTAAGTGCCGTCGAGTCGACTCCGACCCATAGCGACCCTGTATAGGGTGTATGAGCAGCAGCTGGTGAACTTGAACCACCAGCCTTGTAGTTCAAACAGCTTTGCAGTCTGGTGCATTAATCCACAGCGCCACACCAGGACTCCTAAAATGTTTTACCAGTGGAGTAAAACAAAATGGAATGTAGTACACATCACATTCCATGTCTTAATCTTAAAATCATTTATAATTGACTCCTCTCTTCCTCCACACATAATGCTACAAAAGACCAGTGTGAACCAATAAAATTAATTCTAAAAGGACCTGGTCGGGTCAATATTAAGCCAGTACTAAGCAAGGTTGACAAGGTGAGTTCCATCTATTTAATTTGAGAGGGCACAAATGGAAAAGTCATTTGAACTGCAAGGTTGGTTGTTCAAGCTCATCAGCTGCTCCTTGGAAACTCTATACAGGGTCGCAGTGGGTTGGAATCAACCCAACGACACTTAACAACAACAATTCTGGCGTGACAGCACTTAACAACAATAATTCTGGGCAAATCTTAACCTAACACAAAAATCTGACAAAGTTACTTACCTTTTGCTCTTCATCTCATGGTAGCATTTTCTCCCTCCTCAAGCAAGACACAAATAAACAGAACTTCTTGATTATTTGATAAACATTTTATGTGTTTGTCAAAACTCATAAAGCTATACACTAAATAAGATAAGTTTTCCTTTACTTAAATTAAACCTAAATAGACATAATTAAAAATAAATGTTGTTGTTATTATTAAGTGCTATGAAGTGGGTTCCAACCCATAGTGATCCTGTATAGGGTTTCCAAAGAGCGGCTGGTGAGTTTGAACTGCCAACCTTGCTGTTCAAACCAACCATTTGTTTGAGTGCTTATCCTGCAGTGCCACACCAGGATAGATAAGTAAATAAGTGGGCCGGTGCCATTCCCATTACTAAACAAAACAAAACTCAAAAATAAACTGTGAAGAGCAAGTGTGAATTCCTTGTTAGGCATTATAGTAATTAAGTTAATCATTAAATTACCCAGAAACTTCAGAAAATGCAGGCAGAATGATGATTCACTGAGTCTGTGACTGATTGCAGTGAGCTGAACCAAATGCCTATACAATTCCTGGGTTGCAAAGATCCGTTAGCAAACAATAGCACTTCTACCTATCTACAAATACATCTTTAATTAAGCCACCTCTTATAGAACTCTCATCTACTTCAACAGTCCTTGTTGTTGTATGCTGTTGAGTTGGTTCTGACTCATAGTGACCTCCATATAGGGTTTCTGAGGAGTAGCAGTGGATTTGAACAGCTGACCTTGCAGTTCGCAGTTCAGTGCTTATCCCACACTGCCACACCAACAGTCCCTCAACGGTTCTGAAGAAGGAAATTTCATCAGAATCTTTATTGCTGTTTATTAGGTGACTTCAAGTCAGCTCCGATTCATAATAATCCTATGCAAAACAGAACAAAACATTACCCAGCCCTGAGCAATCCTTACAATTGTTATGTTTGAGCCCATCCTTACAGCCACTGCTATCAATCCATCTTGTTGGGGGTCTTCATCTTTTTCACTAACCTTCTACTTTATCAAGCATGATGTCCTTTTCTAGGCACAGGCCCTTCTGATAATATGTTCAAAGTACCTGAGAAAAAGTTTTGCCATCTCATTTCTAAGGAGTATTCTGACAGATATGTTTGTTTTTCTGGCAGTCCATGGTACTTTCAATATTCTTCACCAACATCATTATTTAAATGCATCAATTCTTCCCCAGTCTTCCTTATGCATTGTCCAGTTTTCACATAACTATGAGACGATTGAAAATAGCATAGTGTACCTTAGTTCTCAAAGTGACATCTTTGGTTTTGTAGCAAATTTTCTATATGCAATACATCATTTGATTTCTTGACTGCTGCTTCCATGAGAATTGATTGTGGATCCAAGTAAAATCAAATTTTTGACAACTTCAATTTATTCTCCATTTATTATGATGTTTATTGGTCTAGTTGTGAAGATTTTTGGTTTCTTACATTGAAAGCAAATATGGATAACTAAAGTCGAGGCTTGAATTTTTTCTTCAGTTCTCCCAGCTTGAGAAATGCTGAACTGTTCTTCCCTTTTGGTTTTCTGACTCCATATTTGCACATTTTATCGTAATATTTAACTTTGTCTTCTTGAGCTGACCTTTGAAATGTTCTGTTCAGCTCTTGTACCTCCTCATTTCTTCCATGTGCTTTAGCACCTCTATGCTGGAGAGCAAGTTTCAGAATCTCTTCTGACATCCATTTTTACTTAGTCCTTCTTTCTTGTCTTCTTAATGACTTTTTGCTTTCTTCCTGTATGATGATCTTGGTGTTATCCCACAACTCTTCTGGTCTTCGGTCTTTAGTATTTAATGTATCAAATCTGTTCTTCATATGATCTCTAAATTCAGGTGAGATATAGTCAAGGTCATATTTTGACTTGTTTTCATTTTCTTCAGCTTCAGTCTGAATTTGCATATGAGCAATTGATGGTCTGTTCCACAATCTGCCTCTGGCCTTGTTTTAACTGATTATATGGAGCTTTCCCACTTCTCTTTCCTCAAACACAATCTATTTTATTTCTAGTATTCCATCTGGTGAGGTCCAGGTGTATAATCATCTCTTATGCTTTCTAAAGAAGGTATTTGAAATGAACAAATCACTGGTTTTGCAGAATTCTATCATGCAATCTCCATTATCATTTCTATCACCAAGGCCATATTTTCCAACTACTGATCCTTCCTCTTTGCTCCCAACCTTTGCATTCCAATCACCGGTAATGAGCAATACATCTTGATTGCATGTTTGATCAATTTCAGATTGAAGAAGTTGGTAGATTCTTCTATTTCATCCTCACTGGCTTTAGTGGTTGATGCAAAATTTGAATAATAGTGGTATTAACTGGTCTTCGCTGAAGGCACATGGATATTATCCTATCACAGACAGCGTTGTACCTACCTTGTGACTGATCTGGATATGCTCTTTTTGATGATGAATGTGATACCATTCCTCTTCAATTTATCATTCCCGGCATAGTAAATATGTGGTTGTCAGATTCAAAATGGCCAATACCAGTCCATTTCAGCTCACTAATGCCTAAGATATTGATGTTTAATGTGTTCCATTTCATTTTTGACAACTTCAAATTTTCCTAGATTCATACTTTGTTTCGATTATTAATGGATGTTTACAGCTGTTTCTCGTCATTTTGAGTTGTGCCCCATCAGCAGATGAAGCCCAAGGGCTTTACTCCATTCGTGTCATCGCAGTCAAGTCTACTTTGAGGAGGCAGCTGTTCCCCAGTCACATTTTGAGTGCCTTCCAACTTGAGGGGCTCATTTTCCGGCACTATATCTGACAGTGTTTCTCTGTTATTCATAAGGCTTTTAGTGACTAAATATTCGGAAGTAGTTTGTCTCTTCTTCTACCTAGTCTGTCTTCATCTGGAAGCTCATCTAAAACCTGTCTACCGTGGGTTACCCTGCTGGTATTTAAAATACCTGTGGCATAGCTTCCAGAATCACAGCAACTCACAAGCCACCACAGTAGGACAAACTGACAGACGAGTGGTGATATTGAGCTTCTCCATTGTCTCTTTGCACAGATGTGGTATTCCTGTGAATCCCATCTGGCTAGGTCCATGTGTATAGTCACTGTTTATGTTGTTGGAAAAGGTATTTGCAATGAATAAATTGTTGGTCTTCACAAAATCTATCATATAATCTCCAGCAGCATTTCTATTACCAAGGCCATATTTTTCAACTACTGATCCATCTTCTTTGTTTCCAACTTTTGCATTACAATCACCAGTAATTATCAATACATATTGATTGCATGCTTGATCAATTTCAGACTGTAAATGTCGGTAGAATTCTTCAGTTTCTTCATTATTGGCTTTGGTGATTGGTGCGTAACTTAACTGGGTTTGTTTGGGTTTTTTTGCAGGCATATAGATATTATCCTATCACAGACAGCACTATATTTCACAACAGATCTTGAAATGTTTTTGTTTTTGTTGTTGTTGTTTTTAAAGATGAATGTGACACCATTCCTTTTCAATTTGTCATTCCTGATATGGTAAACCTTATCATTGCCCTATTCAAAACGACTCATATATGTCTATTTCAGGTCACTAACATCTCAGATATCTATCTTTATGCATTCTATTTCATTTTTGATGACTTCCAATTTTCCTAGATTCATATTTCATATGTTCCACATTCCAAATATTAATGGATGTTTGTAACTCTTCTAATTTTAAGTTGTACCCCATCAGCAAGTGAAGGTCTCAAAAGTTTTGTTCCAGCCATGTCATTAAGGTTGACTCTACTGTGAGGAGGCAGTTCTTCCACAAACATATTCTAAGTGCCTTTCAATCTGAGGTACTCCTTTTCTAGCACTACATCAGATAAAGTTCTTCTGCTGTTCATAGAGTTTTCAGTGTCTAATCTGTTTTTTGGGGTTTTTTTTTTAGTGTTTCCTAAAGATTTGAAACATTTAACAACCCGCCCCCCCATTTTTTTTTCTTTAAGTTTTTATTGTGGACTGAGTGAAAGTTTACAGGGCAGATCATCATCAGTTTTACATCCAACAAATCATACAACTTGATTACGTTCCCCTCCATGTACCATCAGTTAACAGTATTTCTATTTACTTTAGCTCTTTTAAAGAAAAAAACCAACAACAACACTCAGGCATATATAATAATTTATACCACCAAAGGGCACATTCTGCAAGTCTGCCTCATGGCCACCATCTCTTAGTCCCTCTTTTCCCATGAATCTAAAGTCCTCAGCTGCTCCCTCTCTCCATGTTCCCATCTCTGCCTTCATCTCTGGTATCACTGTTTCTCTGGATAAGGTCCCACATTCTGCTTGTGCTCTTCTCCCTTGACGGTCCTAGGGTCCTCTGTTTCTGGACTGTAAGATTAACTGCTCCCCCATTTTTTGTTACAAAACTTCTACCTTTACACTTGTGACAGTTCCAGTTAGTTATGATAACAGTTACTCACTACTGAATCATAAGAATTTTATCCCCATCTCTTTTAACCAGACCTATTTAGACAAGAAAGGAGCTCAGGTAGCGTACTGGTTACAAATCGGGCTGTGAACCTCAGGGTCAGCAGTTCGAAACTACCAGCTGTTCCACGGGAGAAAGATGAGGCTTTCTGCTCCCGTAAAGATTTGCAGCCTCAGAAACCCTGTACAGGGCCACTATGAGTCGGAACCCACTCCATGGCACATAACAACAACAACATCTAGACAAGAAGGAGCTCTGGTAGCATCGTGGTTATGAACTGGGCTGCTAACCTCAAGGTCGGCTGTTCGAAACTATCAGCCATTCCACGGGAGAAAGATGAGGCTTTCTGCTCCGATAAAGATTTACAGCCTCGGAAACCCTGTACAGGGTCACTATGAGTCGAAATCGACTCCATGGTACTTAACAACAAGAACAAATCTAGACAAGATGACAACTATTCAGTGGGGACTCTTTCTTCCCCCACACACTCTTAAATTAAACTCCTTCTTGAAATCTTGTAAGCCAGTCACTTTGTACCTTTATTGCCCCCTCATTTTAGGTAGCCAATGTCTAAGTTGCCCATCCCTCTATATCCTGTGTACAGTGGAAATAGCATTGATACTTAATGTGAAGACTCCTTCCCTCTCTTTTGGTATTTAGGGTTAATGAAAGTGAAGAAGACTTAAAACATTTACTGATGAAGACCAAAGACCACAGCCTTCGGTATAGATTACATCTAAGTGTAAAGAAAACAAAAATCCTCACCACTGGACCAATAAACAACATGTTTATCAATGGAGAAAAGATTGAATTTGTCAAGTACTTCATCTTTCTTGGATCAACTATCAACACTCAAGGAAGCAGCAGTCAAGAAATCAATCGATGTATTGCATTAGACAAATCTGCTGCACAAGAGCTTTTTAAAGTGTTAAAAAGCAAAGATGTCAATTTGAGGACTAAGGTGCGCCTGACCCAAGCCATGGTATTTTTAATAACCTGATATGCAAGTGAAAGCTGAACAGTAAATAAGGAAGACCATAGAATTGACGCATTTGAGTTATGGTGTTGGAGGAGAATATTGAAAGTGCCATGGGCTGCCAAAAGAACCAACAGATCCGTGTTGGAACAAGTGCAGCCAGAGTGCTCCTTGGAGGCCAGAATGGCCAAATTGCGTCTCTCATACTTTGTGCATATTGTCAGGAGGGACCAGTCACTGGAGAAGGATATCATGTTTGATAGGGTGGAGGGTCAGAGAAAAAGAGGAAGACTCCCAATGAGATGGATTGGCCAGATGGCAGCATTGATGGACTCAAGCATGGCAACAATAGTGAGGTTGGCCCAGGATTGGGCAGTGTTTCGTTCTACTGTGCATAGGGTTGCTATGAGTAAGTACCGACTAGATGGCACCTAACAACAACAACAACCTCCATGAGTATAGGTCAAGTTCATTAAATTATAGCAATTTACCCGTTTCCTTTATGAATTTTTTTTTTTTTTATCTTCCTCTAGTCAAGTTCTGAACATCAAGTCATCGAGACTAAGTCAAAAGGGTATTGTCTGCAAATTTGGGTGTTCTTGTGCCTCTCCCCTCACTTCATATCAGCTGGATGCTTCAATCTTAGCTCTAGCTATGTGGCTATGTCCTTGTCCAGGGGCTCAGGTGTTCCCAGGTCTCACCACACATTGGACCAGCAGCCCTTCCTCTTCTCTCTCTCATCTCCATATCAATGGGAGTCAATGTACCGTGGTTGAACTCAATCCATATCTTCATTGCTGCCTTTCCCCTTCTTCCACTCACCAGTAGACCAACATGCTTACCAGCAAGCTTTCATGCCTGCTCATGTGTTCTCTTTGAGTTTCAGTCTTAGAGGGGGGTTTGTCCTGAAAAATTTTTTTGTCTTGATGGCTTCCTGGCGAACAGATTGCTTATTCTTGCAGTAGCCAGTCATACTGCCACTTTTGTTTGGGGTTTTTCCTAATTATCTTTCTTTGAAGATGCATCTTCTGTCACTGTAGCTGTTCCAGGTGGGTCTGCTTGTCCTTTCTAGAGGTAATGTCCCACCTCATTAGGTTCTGAATGGGACTCAGGATTTCACCTAAGGTCCTATACTCTGCAAAGGCTCCACAAGAGGCAGGCCTGTTTCACTGGAAAAGTTCTAGAACCCCTTTTAGGTATTCCAATCAGTTATAGGCTGAAGACAGGCTTACAAGTTTTCTCTAATCATGTTTCCCAACATTCCTTTCTATCCCACTCAAGTGTTTATTTTACAACAGTATGCAAGGGAACCCAATATTCATAAGACAATCAAGCATCTTAGTATTATTTCCCCTCTTCAAACTATAACTAGATCCTTGTATCACAGAGCCCTGTTGTTTGAAGGTTAAGCATGCATCACTATTTACCTCTGTCCCACTTAGCCCATGCAAACCTATCTTAGTGTTCCCCTATTTACCATGTTCTTCTATTTCCTCACCCTTCTAGTTTTGCCCTCCCCAATCCCCGAACTATGATGTGTCTGGCTTTACCCTGTGCTCTACCATTGCCTCCCTCCACCTCCCCTGAGACCCCCCACCCCCACCCCACCATCCTGGTTACCTTATATTCCTTTAACTTTTCCCTCCATTTAAGATGGTCTATTTTATCTTGTAACTTACCCGACCTTCGCACCACCTAGATCTCTGTTCCTCTGTGTTTACCTTCTTTCACATTGTAATTGTTTTGATCAAAGACTGTCCCCCCAGATCCTCTAAATTTGTTCTTATAGTTTTATTCTGTTCTTGACTCTTCCATTTGTCAATATGACTTCCAGGTGATGCTGCCATGTACATGTACGTCAATCTCTGGTTGTTGTCTGTTCTTGTTGGTTCACTGGCCACAGAACTCACTTTAGGATGTTTTTCATTGCAGAGTTGGCTTTGGCAAAATCCCTTAGCTCCTGTTTAACCTGGAATGTTTTGATTACACCATCGTATTTGATTGACAGCTTTGCTGGGGAGAGGATTCTTGGTTGGCAGTTATTTTTCTTTCAGGGTTTTATATATGTCTCCCCATTGCCTTCTTGCCTGCATGGTTTCTGTTAAGAAATCCCCAGCTGCTGCACAGGAAAAAAATGAGGCTCCCATAAAGATGTCCAGCCTCAGAAACCCTGTACAGGTTGGCTGTGAGTAGGAATTAACTTGATGGCAGTGAGTGTGTGTGTATGTGTGTGTGTTTTTAATTTAATCTGTTTCTGTTCTTACTCTGGATGCTCTACTGAAACCTGTCCACCATTGGTGACCCTGCTGGTATTTGAAAAAACAGTGGCATGCCTTCCAACATCACAGCAATATTCAAACCAGCACAGTACAACAAACCGATAGATAAGTTGGGGACCCGATGTTAACTCACTTTTAATATGAACAAACTTTATTGTCAGAAATTTTTCTTCTAATCTTTTAAACTAAATTCTTTATTCTAGAGCTTGAAGCCATTTCCTCTCATAATGTCATTCTCTAGAATCTTTAAAACCTGAATGAATTCACATAAGGCTAGGTTTATCTCATCTGGTTCCATAGTTCCATAATATAATTCAAACAAAAAACAACTTGATTTTTCTGTGATTTCCTTGCAGATTTCTCTAAGCAAAAGAACCCCAAGCTATTTAATCCTCCCTCACAGGTACTGTTCTCCAACCTGTGAATTTGCTCCATGTTTTCTAAGTGAAAACTGAGGCTCTGACAAGTATTGGATTTAAGGATAGGGAAACTCTTATGTATACTTTTAAAACTAATTGCAATTTTAAAATACTACTTTGCTGGCTTATGTTTAATGTACAAGGGTGCTTCAAAAAGTTCATGAAAAAATTCCATTATCTTCTCGTTCCATTTTTCCACAAGCACTTTTATATAATAGATTTTGACTTCTAGGCTACCCTCTGTCAGCTTTGGGCCTGTACTATCATTTCCAGTCATATACCAATGATATAATTAATTAATAACATGCATTATATTTTACTGTGTGCCAGGCACTGTGCTCTGTTTTATAGTCAGTATCTTGCCTAATATCCTCATAATTCTATGAGGGTTACAGATGAGAAGGCTAATTGTTAGAAAGATGAAACCGTTTGCTCAATGTCTCAGAGGTAATGAGAGAAAGAGTTAGATTTAACCCAATTTGTATAACTTCATAAGTTTAATATAACATAATTGAGAAGAAACAGAGGCAAAGAAATTGCAAAATAGGTGATACAAACATTTGCGTGTATGCACATGTTAGAAGGTATTTTTATTCAAATACTGAATATAGGTGTTTCAAATCTAGGAATTCCTATTGAAATTCTGGTGTGATGTTGTGTGTTAATGCACTGGACTGCAAAGTCAGTTTGAACTACAAGATCAGTGGTTCAAGCTCACCAGCTGCTCCTCAGAAACCATATACAGGGTCGCTATGAGTCAGAACCAACTTGACAGTACTTAACAACAACAACAACAACAAAAACAACAATCTAGGAATTCCTAATAACTAAAATAATGATAGGAAAAACTAAAAAGTCATCAACTCCTACATCCTTATGAAGGAAATAAGTCAGCAAAGTGGTGATGGCATATTTAAAATGTGAAACCAAAATTGCTTTAGGTAATTAATAAAGTGTTTAAAAGAAAAAAATGTCACTTTAAGGACTAAGGAGTGCCTGAACCAAGTCATGATCATTTCAATTGCCTCATATGCATGAAAAAGTTGGATAATGTGTAAAGAAGATTGAAGATGTCCTTGAATTATGGCATTGGTGAAAAATAATGAATCTGCGCGAAGAATGCACAAATCTGTCTTGGAAGAAATACAGCCAGAATGCTCCTTAGAAGAGAGGATAATGAGACTCTGTCTCAGTTATTTAGGGACAGGTCCTGAGAGAAGAACATTATGCTTGGTGAAGTAGATGGTCAATGACAAGAGGAAGACCCTTGATGAGATGAAGTGGCATAATGGCTGCAACACTGTGCTCAAAAACAGCAAAACTATGAGAATGGCACAGTAACAGTGTTTTCCTCTTGTACATGGGATCACTGTGAGTCATAACCAACTCTCTGGCACCAAACAACATTATGCTATATTAACTTACTAACACCAGGCTGATTGACCTGTGGACACCTACAAACCCCTACAATGGAAGCAATCTCAGCTGATACATATCTCATCTCCACAGAACTTTTCTTGAACAAGAGAAAGTTCATTCTTTTTAAAGTAACTTAATATTTTGAAAAAATTTGAGAGCAATAGAAAAGTTACAAAAATAATGCAATAAAAAAGTACAATGATCTCACATTTAAAAAAAAATGATTTTGCCTTGATTCATATACTGTTAACCATATTACCTGTTGGTTTTAGTCCAGTTTTGAAACCACTCAAGAGCCCCCAACTCTGCCATAGTCAAACACAGAAGAGAATTCTGGGGGCAAATTAGCAGCACCAAGCAAACACAGCACGCTGCTTCCCCTTCCAGGTGTCCTCATTCTATGATTTATCTATCAGCTGTGGACCTTCTATCATCCAGGGTCTCTTAGACACAATACTGAGCACAGTAGTGACTTCAGTGTTAGTTGTGGTTTTCTCCCTTCTATCTTTATTAATGTTTTTTCCAAAGAACCCAACCCACCAGTAACTACTTACCGACAGCAAAGTGACCATCACAAAGTTGTGATTTAAGGAAAGAAGAACTATAAATGGAATTCCTGCCTCCCTGAATGTTGATGGACGCTGCCATTCCCCTTTACTAGCTCTATTTACAAGTGTTTCAATCTCCACATTTTAGTAACATCTCTGCTCCAATTAATTTCTGTATGAAGCTCTCTTTCTTCTTACTTTCCTTTTGCAAGACCAATGATTTGTTCATTGCAAATACCTTTCTTAAACAACACAAAAGATGAATATACACATGGACTTCATGAGATGGAATACACAGAAATAAAATTTACTACATCTATGGAAAGAGACAGTGGAAAAACTCTGTATCATCAGTCAAAACAAGGTCAGGGGCAAACTGTGGAACAGACCATCAATAGCTCATATGTATGTTTAGGCTAAAACTGAAGAAAATTAAAACAAGTCCACGAGAGCCAAAAAAACCTTGAACATACCTCACCTGAATTTAGTAGCCATCTCAAGAACACATTTTCTTAATTAGATGCTAATGACTGAAGACCAGAAGAATTGTGGGATGACACCAAGAATATCATAGAAGAAAGCAGAAGGTTATTAAGAAAACAATATAGAAGAAAAAGAACAAAATGCATGTCAGAAGAGACTGAAACAGGCTCTTCAGCACAGAGATGCTGAAGCAAATGTAAGAAATGAGGAGTTAAAAGAGCTAATAGAAGTTGAGGAACTCTAAAATCATGGAAAGAGAGTGAATGAGTGCTAGCAGCCAGGAGGCAGGCTTACAGAATGTGACCCTTGGTTGTCTAAATTATTATATATTCCTGAGTGTTTTTGTATACGTCTCCCCACCCCAAACCCAAAAAAAAACAAAGAAAGAAAAACAGAGAGAATGGAAGCAAATACTGTTGAATGATGATTCATGGAGGAGATTGCAATCATTGCAATGAAACGATGGTGTAAAGCCGATGTTCTCCCACGTAAACTATCAATCAGTTCACAATAATAATAATAATAATAATAAAAGAACACCATCCACGAGAAAAAGGTTATTTATACTTAAAAACCCCAATATTTTCGTTACAATTCAGCAAAGCAAAAAAAAAGAGCTAATAGAAAATTGAAAAGGGCAGTTCGAGAAGGCAAAGTCAAATATTATGATGAAATGTGCAAAGATCTGGAGTTAGAAAACTAAAAGGGAAAAACACACTCAACATTTCTCAAGCTGACAGAACTGAAGAAAAAATTCAAACCTCGATTTACACTATAGAAAGATTCTATGGTCAAAATGCTGAATGATGCCGAAGCATCAAAAGAAGATGGAGGGAATACAAAGAGTCACTGTACCAAAAAGAAAATGTTTGATGTTCAATTATTTCAAGAGGTAGCATATGATCAAGAGCCATTGATACTGAATGAAGACATCCAAGGTGCACTGAAGGCACTGGCAAAGAACAAGGCTCTGGGGATAGATGGAATACAAATTGAAACCTTCCAACAAAGTGATACGGCACTGGAGGTACTCACTCGTCTATGCCAAGAAATTTGGAAGACAGCTACCTGGCACACTCATGGGAAGAGCTCCATATCTGTGCCCGTTCCAAAGAGAGGAGAACCCATGGAACTCAGAAATCATTGGACAATATCATTAATATCACATGGAAGTAAATTTTTGCTAAAGATAATTCAAAAACAGATGAGCACTATATATGCAGGGAACTGTCAAAGGTTCAAGTCGGATTCAGATGAGGAAGTGAAATGAGGGATATAATTGCTGGCATCTGATGGATCTTGGCTGAAAGCAGAGAATCCCAGAAAGATGTTTATCTGTGCTTTATTGACTATGCAAATGCTCTCAACTGTGCGGATCATGAGAAGCTATGGACAACATTGTGGAGAATGAGTATTCTGGAACACTTAATTGTACTCATGAGGAACCTATAAATAGACCAAGTGGCAGTTGTTCAAACAGAACAAGGGAACACCAAATGGTTTAAAATTAGGAAAGCTATACACCAGGGTTGTATTCTTTAATCATACTTATTCAATCTGGATGCTAGCACATAATCCAGGAAGTGAGGTTACATGAAGAAAAACATGGTATCAGGATTGGAGGAAGACTTATTAACAACATGCAATATGCAGATGATACAGCCTTGCTTGCTGAAAGTGAAGAGGGCTTAAAATGCTTACTGAGGAAGATCAAAAACCCCAGTCTTTGGTATGGGTTGCACTTCAGTGTAAAGAAAACAAAAATCCTCACCACTGGACCAATAAACAACATCCATATAAACAGAGAAAGATTGAAGTTGTTAAAGATTTCATTTTGCTAGGATCCACCATCAACACTCATGGAAGCATCAGTTCAGAAATCAAACATTGTATTACATTAGGTAAATCTGCTGCACAAGCTCTCTTTAAAGTGTTCAAGAGCAAAGATGTCAGTTTAAGGACTAAGGTGAACCTGACGGAAGTAATTTTATTTTCCATAGCCTCATGTGCCTGCGTAAGTTAGACAGTGAATAAGGAAGACTGTAGAAGAATTGATTCATCTGAGTTATGGTGCTGGAGGAGAATGTTGAAAGTACCATGGACAGCCAAAAGAACAAACCAATCTGTGTTGGAAGAAAGTATAGCCAGAATGCTCCTTGAAAGCCAGGATGGACAGACTTCACGTCTCACTCTTCAGACAGGAGGACCAGTCCCTGGAGAAGGATATCATGCTTGGTAATGTAGAGAGTCAGAGAAAAAGAGGAAGACCCCCAATGAGACTGATTAGCACAGTGATTTTCTAGTTCCAGGTCTTTTTACATTTCATTATAAAACTTTGCTTTGTGAATGGGAAAAAAAATCTTTTGCAATGACATATCAGACAAGGGACTAATTTCTAAAATCTATCGGAAACTACAACACCTCTACAAGAAAAAGACAAATAACCCAATTTAAAAATTGGCACAGGACATGAACAGACACTTCACCAAAGAAGACATTTGGGCAACCAACAAACATATGAAGAAATGTTCATGATCATTAGCCATTAGAGAGATGCAAATCAAAACAACAATGAGATATCATCTCACACCAGCAATAATAGCAAAGTTCAAAAATGCAGAGGACAATAAATGCTGGCCAGGATGTGGAGAGACTGGTAGTGTCCTTCATTGCTGGTGGGATTGCAAAATGGTCTAACCACTCTGGAAAACAGTATGGCACTTTCTCAGAAAATTGGAAATAGAAATCCCATATGATCTAGCAATTCCTCTACTTGGTATATATCCACAAGATATACAAGCTATAACATGAGTAGATACATGCACACCAATGTTCACAGCAGCACTATTCACAATAGCAAAACGGTGGACACAGCCTAAGTGCCCATCAGGGGAAGACTGGATAAACAAACTGTGGTACATACACAGAATGGAATATTATGCTACCTTGAAGAATAACAAGGAAGTTGCAAGCCACCGCATAACATGGATGAACCTTGAAGACATTATGATGAATGAAATTAGTCACAAAAAGACAAATATTGCATAAGACCATTATTGTAAAAGCTTAAGAAAAGATACCCATACTAAAGGTGAAAAAAAATTTTTTTCTTTGTTGGTTACCAGTGGGAGTGAGGTGGGGGTTTGGGGGAGGTGGAGGGAGTAGAGCACAGGGTAGGGGGTAGATACATCATAGTTTGGGTGTTGGTGATGGCAATACACAAAAAGGGGGAAGGGGTTGAAGAACAAGGTAATGGGGAACACTGAGACAGGTTTGCATGGGCTAAATGGGACAGAGGTAAATAGTGATGTATGCTCAATCTTGGAACAGAGCTCTGTGATAAAGGGATCAAGGCATAGTCTGAAGAAGGGAAATAATACTAAGATGCTTGACTGTCTTATGAATATTAGTTGGAATAGAAAGGAATGTTGCAAAACCTGATTACAGAAAGCTTGTAAGCTTCAGCCTATAACTGATCGGAATACCTAAAAGGGGTTCTAGAACTTGCCAGTGAAATAGGCCTCTTGCAAAGCCTTTGCAGTGCATAGGACCTTAGGTGGAATCCTGAGCCCCATCCAGAACCTTCTGAGGTGGGACATTCTCACTAGAAAGGACAAGCAGACCAGCTTGGAACATCTAGAGTGACAGAAGATACATCTTCAAAGAAAGATTATTAGGAAAAACCCAAAACAAAAATGGCAGTATGACTGGCTACTACAAGAATAAGCAAGCTGTTTGCCCGGAAGCCATCAAGGCAAGCAATCAAGTTCCCTCAGGACAAATCCCCCTCTAAGACTGAAACTCAAAGAGAACACGAGCAGGCTTGGAAGCTTGCTGGCAACCACATTGGTCTACTGGTAAGATGCAGAGGGGAAAAGGCAGCAACGAAGAAATGGGTTGAGTTCAAACACGTTCCATAGACTCCCGTTGACCTGGAGATGAGAGAGAGAAGAGGAAGGGCTGGTTGGTCCAAAGTGTGGTGAGATCTGGGGATACCTGAGCCCATGGACAAGGACATAGCCACAGAGGGCTAGAGCTGACAGTGAAGCATCCAACTGATATGAAGTGAGGGGAGATGCACAAGAACACCCAGACTTGCAGATAGTCCCCAGTTGACCTAGCCTCAATGTGGCTTGATAATCAGAACTCGACTAAATGAAGATAAAAACAAAAAAACAATTTTTGATCAAGGAAACAAGGGTAAATTGCTACAATTTCATGAACATGACCTATACTCATGGAGGTAGTAGCTCTAAATACCAACAGAGAGGAAAGGAGTCTTCACATCAAGTATCAATGCTATCCCCTCTGTACACAGGGTAGATAGGGGTGGGCAACTTAGACAGTGGCTACCTAAAATGAGGGGCAAGAAAGGCACAAAATGACTGGCTTACAAGGTTTCGAGAGGGAGTTTAGTTTAAGAGTGTGTGAGGGAAGATAGAGTCCCCACTGAATAGTTGTCATTGTGTCTAGATTTGTTGTTGTTGTTACGTGCCATGGAGTCTGTTCCAATTCATAGCAACTCTATACAGGGTTTCCGAGACTGTAAATCTTTACAGGAGCAGAAAACCTCTTCTTTCTTCCGCAGAACAGCTGGTAGTTTCAAACTGCTGACCATGAGATTAGCAGCCCAATTCGTAACCACTAGAGATAGGTCTGGTAAAAAAAGATGGGGATAAGATTCTTACGATTCAATAGTAATTGTTATCAAGACTAATTGTGACTGTCACAATTGTAAACATAGAAGTTTTGTAACAAAAACAGAGTAGTAGTTAATCTTACACTCCAGAAAGAGAGGACCCTAGGACCATCAAGGGAGAAAAACACGAGTGGAATGTGGGACCATATCCAGAGAAACACCACCAGAGATGGGGACATGGGGACATGGAGAGAGGGAGCAGTTGAGGACTCTAGATTCATGGAAAGAGAGTGACTGAGAGCTGGCGGCCACGAGGCAGACTTGTGGAATGTGTCCTTTGGTGGTATAAATTATTATATATGCCTGAGTGTTTAAAAAAAAAGCTAAAGTGAATAGATAGAAATATTGTTAACTGATGGTACATGGAGCTGATCATAATCATTGTAATGAAACAGGGTGATTCGTTAAATGTAAAACTGATGATCTTTCCTGTAAACTTTCACTCAATTCACTATAAAAACTTGAAAAAAAACAACAACTTTGCTTTGTCTTCTCTAGGTGCCATTTAAAATTTTCTGTTCAGCTCTTTTACTTTCTAATTTCTTCATTCACTTTAGCTTCTCTATGCTCAAGGGCAAGCTTCAGAATCTCTTCTGACATTCATTTTGGTGTTTTCCTTCTTTCTTGTCTTTTTAATGTCATCTTGCTTTTTTGTTGCTCTTTTGATGTTATCCTACAACTCTTCTAGTGTTTGGCCACTAGTGTCTAATAAATCAAATCTGTTCTTGAGATAGTCTCTAAATTCAGGTGATATGTACTTTAGGTTATATTTGTACCCTTAAGAACTGTTTTCATTTTCTTCAGCTTCAGCCTGAACTTGCATATAAGCAATTGATGGTTTTTCCATAGTTGGCTCCTGGTCTTGTTATGGCTGATAATATCGAGCTTCTCCATCATCTCCTCCCACATATGTAGTTAATTTGATTCCTGTGTATTAAATCTGGTGAGGTCCATTGTGTATGGTCACCATTTATGTTGTTGGAAAGAAGGTATTTACAATGAATAAGTTATTGGTGGTGGTAGTGTGCTGTGGAGTTAGTTTCAACTCATAGTGACCCTACATAGGATTTCCGAGGCTATAAATCTTTACAGGAGCAGAAAGCTTCATCTCTCTCCTGCCAAATAGGTGGTAGTTTCTGATGTACTGACCTTGAGGTTAACAGCCCGAGCTAACAGAGCTCCTTTGTAGGCATATGGATATTATCCTATCACAGACAACATTTTACTTCAAGATAAAGCTTGAAATGATATTTTGGATGATCAATGTGATGCTTTTACTCTTCAGTTGGTCATTCTTGAAACAGTAAACCATATATTTGATTGGTGGTGGTGGTGGTGATGGTGGTGTACCATGGAGTCAGTTCTGGCTCATAGTGGCTCTCTATAGGGTTTCTGAGTCTGCAAATCTTTACAAGAGCAGAAAACCTCATCTTTATTCCAAGGAGCAGCTGGTAGATTCGAACCACTGAACTTGTGGTTAGTAGCCCAACTTTCATACCCACTACATTACCAGAGCTCCTTAGACCATATGAGATAACCTGATTCAAAATGGCCCATAACTGTCCCTTTCAGCTCACTAATGCCTAGGCTATCAATCTTTATGCATTCCATTTCACCTTTGACAACTTCCATGTTTCCTAGATACATACTTTATACACTCCACCTTCCAATTATTAATAGATATTTACAGCTGTTTCTTGAGCAAATGAGGATCCCCAAAACTTTGCTCCATCTAAGGTCAACTCTACTTTGAGGGAGTAGCTCTTCCCTAGTCATATTTTGAATGCCTTCTAACTTGAGGGGCTTTTCTTCTGACACTATATTAGACATATGAATAATTTCACTACTATTCATTAGGTTTTCCGTGGCTAGCCATTCAGAAGTGATTTGCTTCTCTTTCTTCCTAGTCTGTCTTAGTCTGGAAGCTCCTCTGAAACCTGTCCACTATGGGTGACCCTGCTGCTGCTGCTGCTGCTGCTACTTGCCAGTGAGTCAGTTCTAACTCATAATAACCTGTACAGGGTTTCTGAGACTGGAAATATTTGTGGGAGCAGATAGCCTCATCTTTTTCCAAAGGAGTGGCTGGTGGATTCCAACTACTGACCTTGCAGTTAGCCGTCCAACACATAACCCACTATGCTACATCCTGCTGGTATTTAAAATACCAGTGTCATGGCTTCCAGCATCACAGCAATATACAAGCCACCACAGTACAACAAACTGACAGATGAGTGGTTGTCTTACAGTTTAGGAGGCTAGAAGTCCAAATTCAGTGTCTCAGTTCTAGGAAAAGGCTTTCTCTGTTGACTTGGGTGGAAGGCCCTTGTCTTTTTGAACTTATGCTTCTAGGTGATCTTCATGTGGTTTGGCATATCTCCTTACCTCTCAGCTTGCTACTTTGCATTTAATCTCTTCTATGTGGTGCTGGTGTGGCATTGTGGGTTAATGAAGATGAATGAGGCTATATGCTCCTATAAGGATTTGTGATCTTGAAAATCCCATGGAGCAGTTCTACTGTGTCCTATGAGTCAGAATGGATTCAATTGCAGTGGGTGGGACATATCAAAAGAGATGGACTCAAAACACACCCTAAACGACTACTATCTTACTAACATAACAAATGTGATTATAACCCCAGGTATAGAAAGGAGATTTACAACAAATTTTTGAAGAACATAATTCAATTTATAAGACATATGGAATAATAAGTTTCAGTTTTGTTGTTATTAAGTACCATGGAGTTAGTTCTGACTCATGGTGACCCTGTATATATTTTCCAAGAAGCACTGGTGGGTTTGAACTGCCAACCTTGTGATTATCAGTCAAGTGCTTATCCTATAGTGCCACACCAGCACCTGATGTGGAAAAATTGCACAGTCAATTAATGTAATTGCTGTCAATATGTTGTACACCTATAAAAAGTTAAATTAGCAAAAGTTGTGCAATAGATGTACTTACAATGACAAAAAAAGAAAAAGAGTAGCTGTTGATGCTATTTATGTGCAACCAAACACCTCATGGGATCCTGGTGTAACACTGTAGAATAAGCACTAGACTACTAACCACAAATTTGACAGTTGAAACCCACCAGTCACTCCTTGGAAACCCTATACTACAACTGACTTCATGGCACTTAACAACAACGACAAATAACTCACGGAATATGGTTCCTTAGTTTAGAGGTTTAGGGTGGCAGATTTTTAGGACAGCCCAGTTAATTGGCCTAATAATGTGCTTAGTGTTCTATTAAAACTTCTAGTTCATGAGTAGTGCCTGGGGTCTTAAATCTTGTAAGTCACCCTTCAAGAAACAATTGGTCTCTATTTGCCTGGCTCAGAGGAAAAAGGAGAGTCAGAAATGTTGTTAGGTGCCTTCCAGTCAGCTCAGACTCACAGACACCCTATGTACAACAGTGCCCGGGCCTTCTCCATCCTCTCAATTGTTATGTTTGAGCCCATTGCTGCAGTCACTGTGTCAGTGCATTTCATTGGCGGTCTTCCTCTTTTTTGCTGACCCTCTACTTTACCAAGAATGATGTCATTTTCCAGGGATTGGTCCCTCCAGACAACATGTCCAAAGAACATGAGACAAAGTCTCACAATCCTCACTTGTAAGGAGTATTCTGGATGAACCTCTTGCAAGACAGATTTGTTTGTTTTCTGGTAGTCCATGGAACTTTCAATATTCTTCACCAACACCATAACTGACATGCAATGATTCTTCTTTGGTCTTATTTTTTGTCTAGCTTTCACATGCATATGAGGTGATTTCAAATATCACCGTGGCTTGTGTCAGAAAAATGTTAGCCCTCAGTGTCCTCTTGCTCTTTAACACTTTAAATAGGTCTTTTGCAGAAGATTTGTCCCATACGATGCATGTTTGATTTCTCGACTGCTGCTTCCATGAGCATTGATTGTGGTTCCAAGTAGAATGAAGTCCTTGACAATTTCAATCTTTATTTTTTTATCATGATGTTTGTTTATCAGTCCAGTTGTGAAGATTTTTATTTTCTTCACATTGAAGTGTGATTCATACTGAAAGCTATCATTGTTGTTTTTTTATCTTTATAAGTAAGTGCTTCTAGTCCTCTTTGCTTTCAGCAAGCAAGGTTGTGTCATCTGCACATCTCAGGTTCTTGATGGGCCTTCCTTGAATCCTGATGCCACATTCTTCTTCATGTAGTCCAGCTTCTCAGATTATTTGCTCAGCATACAGATTGAATAATTATAGTGAAAGGATACAACCCTGATGCACACCTTTCCTAATTTAAAAAATATGCGGTATCCCCTTGTTCCGTTTGAGCCACTGCCACTTGCTGTGTGTACGGGTTCTGCATGAACACAATGAAGTGTTCTGGAATTCCCATTCTTCACAATGTTATCCGTAGTTTGTTATGATCCTCACAGTCGAATGTCTTAGCATAGTTGATAAAGCACAAGTAAACATCTTTCTAGTGTTCTCTCCTTTGAGCCAAGATCCATCTGAGATCAGCAATGATATTCCTGGTTATATGTTCTCTTCTGAATTCAGCTTGAATTTCTGGAAGCTCCCTTTTGAAGTGCTTCTGCATAGGTGCCAGTTAATTTATAAGCTTCAACACAATAAAGGACATGGCACCATTCTGGCTTCATGGTGATGGGAGAGATGGAGTGGCATATAAAACTGATGAAAATATAGTTGCTACTTTCAAAGAGTTTAAAGTCTATAGAGGAGAAAAGACATAAAATTATAGTATAAGATACAATAAAAGTGCTATAGAAGTTCAGAGGAAAAGTCGAAAGGAAGAATGACTTTTAGTTATATGATTATAATTAATATTTATTCAGCACTTACTTTGGAGTTCTGGAGAAGCACTGTAGGATAATGCACTGGATTCAGTTTGAACCATAAGGTTGGAGGTTCAAACTCTCCAGCAGCTCCTAGGAAATCCTATACAGGGTCGTTATAAGTCTGAACCAACTTGACAGCACTTAACAACAACAACTTAACAACAACAATATTCTGGTTTGGTACTGCAGGATAAAGCACTGGACCTAAAGGTCGGGTTGAACAGCAAGGTCAGTTTAAACTTACCAGCTGCTCCTCAGAAACACTATAAAGGGTGCCTGTGAGTTGGAACTGACTTGACAGCACTTAACAACAAGAACAACGTGTTCTATGGCCGCCATTTGTTTGTCAGTTTGTCATACTGTGGGGGCTTGCATGTTGCTTTGATACTGGAAGGTATGTCACCTGTATTTTAAACACTCATCTATCAGTTTGTCATACTATGGAGCCTTGTGTGTTGCTGTGATTCTGGAAGCTATGCCATGGGTATTTTAAATACTAGCAGGGTGACCCATGGTGGGTAGAGGGAGAGACAGACTCACCAAATGCATATATCAAATTTACTATTCAGTATCACCACTTGGATGCTATAGGGACAAAAGCTAAATACTCCAAACTGGCCACACCAATGCAACCCAGGAGAAGTGCCCTGTCATAGCCCCTTTCTCCCCATCTAGCATATATCCCTGACCTTGCATACTGAAACTCTGTGTTCCCATGGATGCTACTTGGGAGTAGCAGGCAGTTGGCACTGGGCTGTTTTTCTGTTCCCCCACCACTGAATCTCAGCTCAAGATAGGACTCTCCTCATACTACTTCCTATCCCTTCTTTTCTGGAATATGAGGCTTGTCTACCAGTATAAAAGGGACCCACAATTTGTACTCCTCCCCCACCAAGTGTGGAAAATCTTGGCTATCCAGCCAGCTGTCACTGGAAATAGCCGCTGTTCTCATCCCAGTTAGTAAGTTTCCCTCCTGGGCCTAAACACAAACAATTGGTGAGTCAGCCAGGAGATCAAAAAATAAAATAAAAACAAAAATACCCAACAAACAAACCAGGACTCCAAAGAGGAGATGGGAGGGAAAATGGACACAGCAGGGGAAATCCCAGGATGGCCATTGGCCTCCAAGTGTGGTTCCATAGCAACAGTTGTTAGAAACAAGGGAACCAGCCGAGTGAGTACAGTGATGGCCTGAAAACACCACAAGGATTGTTGAAATTCCTACAGGGAGTTGGGGTCTGTAAGGTTAAGAAGGACACTGAGATGTTGGTTGCCTCAGTTCCCAGGCCCCTCCTGTGTGCTGTGAGAGCTCTGAAGTGGAAGCAGCTTTGAGGTTGGAAGCCAGAAGGCTGAAAGATTAGTTGCATCTGGAGAGAGGCATGGCACCTGCCTCATATTTCACCATAGAAACCCTGGCTTGTTGTCTAAGGAAAGTGAAGGGATGCCATCCACCCCATCAGCAGATACACGCTGTAACCAGGAAGGTGGATGGGGATCCCAAGCGATAGGACCCACTGGAATCCTCGACTGAGTCAGAGGAGGAGGATTGTGGGGAAGAAGTTCTCTAGAAGCATGACCAGCCCTAGTTACCAAGATTAAAAGAGCAGCACTGTCCAGCTGGTGTGGTTCCCACTGATTTTATGGTCCTTGAGTGGTAGCAGCTTGTCACCATGAGTACTACACTACTGCTGAGCTGGTGGAGTTTGATTGGCAAAAGGGGAGAGAGCCTGTTGCTGCTTGGCTCCTCTGCCTGTGGGATACTGGGCAGGAGGCATAGTACACACTGGCCTTGAAATTCCTAAGGTGGTGTCTATAACCACCTGCCCCACACTGTGGCAGTGTCTCTGTGCTTCAGTGAATGAAGCCAAGGTAGTATCATTCCTGGTGTGGGTGATTGCAGGCTGAAGAATGAGGGAGACATCCCAATCTCCCCCAGCCACTAGGCAGCTCTGGAGGAATTGGAGGGAGTTGTTATAAAGCTGGGAGTGAAGCCTGCAGGGTCCACACAGCATGATTTATCAGAGCCTTAATGATGAACTGCTCACAGCTGACACGAAAGATGCTATTTTACAGTTAGCTCCTAACCAATGGTAAGAAGCACTGGTGTCTATGTTAAGCCCCATGGTGGGACAACTGGTATCCCAGGCTGCTCAGGTAGACCTGAGGGAGACAGAGAAGCTCCACAGACAGAATAACCAAGCTGTAGGAATGAAAAGAGGAGGGGAGTGAGCAAATAAGACATCAAATAAAGAAAGTCTCATCCAGGTCACCAGGAAGCAATTGTGGATTGACTTGCTTGCTGCTGATACCCCCATGAAAAAATTGACAGGCAGCCAAATACAGTACCAGTGAAGCTATGGCAAGAGCTCTATCCTGAACAACAGTTTGTTAGAGAAAAAGGTCCTCAGGAGCTCACTGCCCCTGGTGCACCACCACCATAGGAGATGCCAGCAGGGGAACCAGAGGCCTCATGTAGAGCTAATCACCTACTGGTCTCTCAAGAACAAACAGACTGTGGTAATGTTAGTAGATACTAGGGCCAAGTGCACCTTGATTTATGAATTAGCTGCTCAGGACGTAGGGAAGTGGGTCAAGCCCCCGAGTGTTCATATGTTCTATTATATTGATGATGTCATGCTAACCTGTGATTCGCTTCCCTTGCTTCAACAAGTAGTTCCACAACTAGTATCACATCTGAGTTCCAGATGATGGGTCATCAATGATGCCAAACTTCAAGGCCCTGTATTATCTGTCAAACCCTTGGGTGCGGTGTGGTCGGGTATGACAAAGGTGGTTCTCAAGGCTGTCATTGATAAAGTTAGAATGAAACCTTACCAAAATGAAAGAACTGCAGACATTCCTAGGGATGCTGGGATATTGAAGACCCTTTATTTCCCACTTGGTTGAGATTTTTGTGCCTGTTATACAGCCTTGTCAAAAAGGGGGCAACTTGGAGTTGGACCTGAGGTGGGACAGGCATTCAATGCTACTAAGATAGCAGTACAGCAAATACAGGACTATAGCTGTAGGGAAAGAGTGTGAATTGGATGTCGCAGACTACTTGGAAGGGTATGTCTAGGGCAACAGAACCCATATGTTCCCTTAGGATTTTGGTCTCAGTTACAGAAAGGTACAGAAACAGGATTCAGTCCTCTAGAGAAACAACTTTGTGCTGTATACAAGAGTTTACTGCTTGTGGAAGACATCACAAAAGGGGCTCCTGTAATAGTGTAAATGCCCTGGGTGGCCCAGTTCAGCACATTGGCCAAATGCCATGCAATCTGCAACAGAGAAGTGTCTTCTCAACCAGTCCCTTGAATGCTGAACTATACCAGATTCTTGGCCTGGTCACCTATATCAGCAACAGAAAGCACCAGCTGCCCACAATGGAAGCACCCACACACATTGGGCAAATTCCAGAGGAAGCTGCGTACACGATGGCTCAGCTTGAGATAACCCCCACGGTGGACTACAGTGGTTATATAGCCTGCCACGGAAAGTATGTGGGTTGATCAAGGCATGGGGCACAGTAGTCAGCGGGCTGAATTGAGAATCGTTTGGATGGTACTTACGCACAAGCCAACCCCTATAATCCTATGCATGGACAGTTGGGTAGTGTACAAAGGACTAACATTATGGTTAACACAGCGGAAAGAACAAGAGTGGCTGGTTAACCAGTGGTCCCTCTGGGGATGGATCTGTGGAAAGGTATTTGGGCCTGCTTACAGGGCATAGACAGTATAGTGTTTCATGTATCAGCATATAGCCCCCTCTGGCCACTGGGGAACACCCAAGCTAATGAAGTGGCCCAGCTGCATGCCATACAACAGGCACCTGCAAAGCAAGTGGTCATGTGACTACACTGAAAAACAGGACACAAAGTCCGAGAATTGGGCAGATGGGATGGGCACTGGGTAGCATTTTCATCTCCCATATAACCTAACTTCAGAAAGACTAGTAGAATAAATACACAGAATCCTGAAACAAACTTTACAGCATGACACCCATTTGTTACAATAGTGGAACCAAGATCTACCAGAAATTCTGAGACGCATCAATGAATATCAGTGACAGACTCGGCCCAGTACCTATAAATTACTGACCCAGGAACCCTGATACACACCTTTCCTAATTTTAAACCTTACAGTTACCTCTTGTTCTGTTTGAACAATTACCTCTTGTTCTATGTACAGGTTCTATGTGAGCACAGTGAAGTTCCCATTCTTCACAATGTTATCTATCCATAGTTTGTTATAATCTACACAGTCAAATGTCTTTGCATAGTCAATAAAGCGCAAGTAAACATATTTCTGATATTCTCTGCTTTCAGCCAAGATCCATCTGACATCAACAATGATATCCCGGGTTCCACATCCTCTTCTTGAATTTCTGACAGCTCTCTGTCATGTACTGCTACCACTATTTTGAATTATTTTCAGCAAAATTTTAATTGCATGTGATATTACTAATATTGTTGGATAATTTCAGTATGCTGTTTGTTGTATCATCTTTTTATGAAATGGGCACAAATATAGATCTGTTTCAATATATTTCAATCTGTTCCAATCTAAGGCTTTCAGTTTCTCTCCATTGAGAATAATGTAGGCTGTTGGTTTGTATATATGCTCTTAATTATGTTGAGGAATTTCCCTTCAATGTCTTTGTTGTTGAGTGTTTTTATCAGGAATGGATGCTGGATTTTGTCAAATGTCTTTTCTGCATCAATCGATATGATCTTGTTGTTCTTTGCTTTTTTCTTATTTATATAGTGAATTATGTTGATCATTTTTCTAATATTGAACCATCTTTGCATCCCGGATATGAATCCCACTTGATCATGATGTATTATCTTTTTGATGTGCTGCTGGATTCTGTTGGCTAGGATTTTGTTGAGAATTTTTACATCTATGTTTATGAGGGATATTGGTGTATAATTTTATTTCTTAGTGACGTCCTTCCCTGGTTTTGGTATGAGGGTTATGCTTGCTTCATAAAATGTATTAGGAAATTTTCCATCCTCCTCTGGAATTATTTGAGTAGAACTGGTGACAGCTCTTCCCTGAATGTTTGGTAGAACTCACTAGTGAAGCCATCTGGGCCTGGACTTCTTTTGGTTGGGAGTATTTTGATGACCTGATCAAAGATGTGCCCATCTTGATATCATCCTACAACTCTTCCTGGTTTTCAACCACTAGTGTCTAATGTATAAAATCTATTCTTGAAATGGTCTCTAAATTCAGGTGGGATATATTCAAGGTCATATTTTGACTCTTTTGGATTTAATTTTCTTCAGCTTCAGCCTGAACTTGAATATTAGCAATTGGTTGTCTGCCCTTGGCCTTGTTTTAGCTGATGATATTGAGCATATCCATCATTTCTTCCCATAGTTGTGGTGGTAGTGGTGGTTATATGCCATGGAGTCTGAGTCATAGCAACCCTATATAGGGTTTCTGCAAAGTCAGTTTGAACCACAAGGGTGGTGGTTCAAGGTCACCAGCCATTATTTGAAAACCCTATACACGGTCACTATGAGTCAGAACTGACTCAATGGCACTTAACAATAGAGTTTCTGAGGATGTAAATCTTTATGGCAGCAGAAAGCCTCATCTTTCTCCCATGGAGCAGCTGGTATATTAAATTGTTGACTTTGTGCTTAGCACTATGCTACCAAAGCTTAACCCACAGATGTAGTCAGTTTGATTCCTGTATATTCCATCTGGTAAGATTCATGTGTATATGACTTTTATTTTGCTTATAAACAGCATTGCAATGAATAAGTCATTGTTCTTGCAAAATTCTGTCATGGGATCTCCTATCACCAATCATTTCTATCACCAGTGCCATGTTTTCCAGCTACTGTTTCTTCCTCTTTGTTTGCAACTTTCTCATTCAAATCACCAATAATTATTAATTCAATTTGATTGCATGTTTCATTAATTTCAGACTGAAGAAGTTGGTAGAATTCTTCAAGTTCATGAGCACTGGCTTTAGTGATTGATGCATAAATTTGTATAATAGTGATATCATAAAGGAAACAATATTTTTCAACTCAAGCATTATTTGGTCATTGTTGGTCATTGTTTGACCTTTTCCAATTAAATGCTAGGATTACAGGGATTTTACCTAACATCTTTGATTTTATATCTATATCTATTTATCTTATGTTGAACATCTTGTTTCCTAATTACACTGACATATTTTTTAAAAAATAGTTTTAATTATTCCAGAATATATAGGAGGATGGAAATTTTCCTAATACATTTAATGAAGCAACCGTAACCCTCATACCAAAACCAGGGAAGGATATCACGAAGAAAGAAAATTATAGACCAATATCGCTCATGAACATAGATGCAAAAATTCTCAACAAAATCCTAGGCAACAGAATCCAGCAGCACATCAAAAAGATAATACATCATGACCAAGTGAGATTCATATCAGGGATGCAAAGATGGTTCAACATTAGAAAAACGATCAACATCATCCACCATATAAATAAGAAAAAAGAAAAGAACCACATGATCATATCACCTGATGCAGAAAAGGCATTTGACAAAATCCAACATCCATTCCTGATAAAAA
>NW_006408522.1:32184806-32193229 GCF_000296735.1 Chrysochloris asiatica | reverse complement strand
ACACATCAGACAAGGGACTCATTTCTAAAATATATAGGAAACTACAACACCTCTACAAGAAAAAGACAAATAACCCAGTTAAAAAATGGGCACAGAGAGGAAACAAATCCTTACTGTAAGACTCATTCCCACCCCCTCCACACAAAGAGTAGACAGGGATGGGCAATTTGGACATTGGCTACCCAAAATGGGGGGCGGGGGGCTACAAAGGCAAGAAGTGACTGGCTTACAAGCTTTAAAGAGGGAACCTAGATCCAGAGGGCCTGGAGGAAGGCAGAATCTCCAGTGAGTAGTATCCAACCTGTCTAGGAAGAGCCATTCTACTTCATCACTACCAGCATCCACAATCACCCTTTTCCCCTTTTAAAGCATAGAAAGGATAAGCATCCTGACCCAGTTCACACAGTGGGTAAGTGGGGAAGCCCAACCTTCACAAAAGCAGCTGTATTTGAGTTAGGCTATGGCGCTGCAGGATAATGTGCAAGGTCAGTTTGAGCTGCAAGGTCAGCAGTTCAAACCCACCAGCCACTCCTCAGAAACCCTATACAGGGTCACTATGAGTCAGAACCGACTTGATGGCACTTAACAACAGTAACAACAACATATATTTTACAACCTTGGTGTACATTGGAAACAACATCAGTATATAAGTGAATACATAAAAATTGAGGGAAAAATATATTTAAAAGAGAGACAAAAAAACAATTTGAACAAAAAGTAACAAGAATAACTGAGGGAAAAGTAAATGGTTCAGAGTAACTGAATTAAAGAGTTTTCATGGAGGGTATTTGCAGGAGATAATGTTGGAGAGGTAAGTTATCATATATTATGAGGGATTGTCAAGAAAGAAGAAAGGTCACTGTGATATTGTAAAAGAATCTATAGTTTTCAACTTAAGCATTCCTTGAGGGAAAATAGTCCCATACGTGAAAACTTTGAAAAAATGATGCAAATTTCAATTCACACACAGGCATGGTCTCAAAACTAAGTTGTACACTTAGATTTGGATTTGCTTTATCACCACCATCTCCACACCAGCATGAAGTAAATCCTTAGTTGTTGTTGTTGTTGTTGTTGTTGTTGTTGTTAGGTGCCATCAAGTCTGTTGCAACTCATAGCAACTCTATGCACAACAGAACAAAACACTGCCCGGTCCTGCACCATCCTCACAATTGTTATGTTTGAGCCCATTGTTGCCACCACTGTGTCAATCCATCTTGTTGGGTGTCTTCCACTTTTTTGCTGACCCTCTACCAAGTATGATGTCCTTCTCCAGGGAATGGACCCTCTTAACAAGTCCAAAGTACAAGAGGCAAAGTCTCACCATCCTCCCTTGTGGAATACACAGACTATCAAACATTTTGAAGACTACAAAAACAAAAGTAGCATTCTGGCAGTACTTCTTTCAAGACAGATTTGTTTGTTCTTCTGACAGTCCATGATGCTTTCAATATTCTTCACCAGCACCACAACTTGAGTGTATCAATTCTTCTATAGTCATCCTTATTCTTTGCCCAACTTTCACATGCATATGAAGCAATTGAAAACACCATGATTTGAGTCAGGCAAACCTTAGTCCTTAAAGTAACATCTTTGCTCGTAAACACTTTAAAGAGGTCTATTGCAGCAATTTTCCTAATACAATGTCATTTGATTTCTTGACTGCTGCTTCCATGAGCACTGATTGTGGATCCAAGCAAAATGAAGTCTTTGACAACTTCGGTCTTTTCTCCATTTATCATGATGTTATTTATTGGTTCAATTGTGAGGATTCTTGTTTTCTTTACATTAAGGTGCAATCTATACTGAAGGCTGCAGTCAGTAAGTATTTCAAGTCCTCTTCACTTCTAGCAAGCAAATTGGTCATCTGCATACAGCAGGTTATTAATGAGTGTTCCTCTAATCCTGATGCCACATTTTTCTTCATCTAATCCAGTTTCTCAGACTATGTGCTCAGCACACAGATTAGATAAGCATGGTGAAGGAATACAACCCTGGTACCTTTCCTGATTTTAAACCATTCATTATCCCCTTGTTTTGCTCTAACAATTGCCTCTTGGCCTTTGCATAGATTCCGTGTGAACACATTTAGTGTTCTGGAATCTTCATTCTTCACAATGTTATCCATAGTTTGTTATGATAAACACAGTCTCCTTGGAGACTCCTGCAATAAGAGGTAGCTTTTCTCAGACTAAAGAAAATGATGCTTTCAGACGTCAAAACCAAACACTGCCTTCTATTTCACAGGCGGAATATGTTATTCATAAATGTTTCTTTCTCACTTTGGAAATCACTTTTTAAAGTGAAAATATGTAGGAAAGGAGGAAGGAACAGAAGAAATTACGTCAATGTCCTTTTCAATGCTGTGCATGAGAAGGGTAAACCTGGTGTTTTTACTCTGACCATTTACTTAATGTAAACAAATAGAAATTAAGAAAGTGTTTGTAATATTTGTAATAGGTATCCTATGTGTGTTAGTCTTAGCAAGAAATACAGACTTCTCCCCCATGTCAACAATCTTAGGGATTATTTTATTCAGTGTTTTTGCAAATAAACCAGCTGTTCATGCTAAGTGGTGACCCTGTGGCTGCTAGTATATATTATGATCATACTATTTCCCCCAAAAGCCAAGGATAAACCTCTGATACAGCAATCCTGTAACCCAACATGCTTCTCTCTGTGTTAAGGATGCTTTATAGACAGAACTGAGTACAGAGTGGGAATCTGAGCTGCAAGCAACTCCCTTACAGGGTTGATAAGACCCATATAACCCAACAGAGCAGACTGGAATTCCAAACTAGCTTCGACTCCAAGAAAAACTAATGACATTCATTTGGTAAAGGAGGAACGAGTCTGATTTTAAAAGCCAAATACACTACTTCCAAAAAACAGTTAGAGATGCCCCTCTCACTTCGCTAGTAATCTAAGCATATGCTTCATGTATTATTTGAGTAAACTTACCACTATATATCAGGAACTGATGAAAGTCTGAGAGTCGAGACTCCCTTAATTGGTTCAAACTTAGCCATGGCTACAATTATCTTTCATACCAGTTGGGATTTATACTGTCTTCTGTCTTGTGCCCACTCTAATTCACACTTTAAGGAGATAGCTTATAATTCTGCCTTCTTTAGTATCTTTTCTTTCAGTGATAAATACTGACTTCCATAAGAGGAACTTCAAGGAAAGTAATCTGGTTAAAAGGAAGGCTTTGAACCTAAGTTTCTAGAGTACATAAAAATGGAGAAAATTACAATTTCCCATGTAAAAACGGTGGTAGGAGTATTCACTACCACCAAGAAGAAGACCCAGGAGAGGAGGGCATCCTTTGGACCTGGGTTCTCTGCACTGAGTATCTCCTGGATCTAGGAGATAGAAAGCTGTAATACCAGAAACAGAATGAGATGGTGAGAAGCAGCAGACCACTTGAGACAAGCACAGTGGGCTTCCTGACCCATGGAGAAGGCAGTTACCATGGATGTTCTGACTCATGTACCATGTTTAGACAGGAGGCTTCATGGTAAAGCAAGGTGTCATTGGACTTCTATTGGTGGAATTAAAGAGCTTTGTAACACTTGCCCAGGTAGGGCAAAGGCCAAGCCAAGAAGCTAGAAGAGGCCTGGGAGCACAGTCAAAACGTTGTCCTAAGTGAAGAACTGTATCTTGATTAGTTCCTGGTCCTGAATCATAATCTGTTACTGCCCTAATAAACCTAATAAACCACATAATCACTCCTGCTCTCTTCAGGAAGGAAAACGGGATGCACAATTACAATTGATTTACAACTGAATGTGGTGACTGAGTGGCCAACCTACTCTTGCTGCGCTCCACTTAGGACCTGGTCTCTTCAGCTAAGTGAGTAAAGAGGATCAGCAACCTTATTTGAAGTCTCTGTGCATGAGACTGCAGAGAAGGCTGTGAAGACCATGCCTCTGCAACCATGACAAAGGGCTGTGTTCATCATCCAGAAGCTACAGTCACAAATCATGGTTGCTAATACCTATGCCTAGAAAGGACTAAACAGGATTGAGGAGAAACTGCCTATTCTGAATTAGCCAACAAGCCAAGTTGTTGCCAATGCCAAAGGTGCTGTGACTGGGATGATTACTGTGACTGAGACCACAGGTTCCGTGACCCACATAATCAGGGTGGTAGACAAGAACAAAGGAATGGTGAATGGCAATGTGAAGAGGATCAAATCTTCTTTAACACAACCTTAGGAGGTCAGATGATATACCGGGTGAACAGAGTAGAAAACGCACACGCCAAATCAGAGCTACTGGTAGACCAATATCTCAATCTTACCCAGGAAGAACCAGAAAAAGAAACAAAAAGGTCAAAGGATTTGTTATGGCTCAAAAGCCAAGTTACTATGTTAGACTAGGATCTCTGTCTCCCAAGCTCTGTTCATGGGCCTACCAGGCGCCTCTCAGCAAAAGGAAGTGAAGTTAAAAAGCCGAGAAACCATTTCTCAACTTTATTCCATGGTTGTTGCTGTTAAGTGCCATTGAGTTGGTTCCTACTCATAGTGACTGTTGTTGTTGTTATGTGCTGTGGAGTCGGTTCCGACTCATAGCGACCCTGTACAGGGTTTCTTTACGGGAGCAGAAAGCCTCATCTTTCTCCTGCAGAACAGCTGGTAGTTTCCAACTGCTGACCTTGTGGTTCACAGCCCAATTTGTAACCACTATGCTACCAGAGCATAGTGACTAAATGTTATTAATTTTCCAGGAAGAAAGTGCATGGGGCCAACAAGAAAATTGAAGACACTGAGGAAAAATTTTACCTCTCATGATTAAAATAAAAGAGAAGCATCCACCATGACAATACCAATGAATATCATTGTGCTCTTGCTATAGTCTGCAACCTGACTCAGCAGCTCCAGATAACCTGTCACACTTTCTTGTCCTACATCCCAGGGTTACCTCAGAACATTCAAGATTAAGCCAACCAACATCTTTTAGTGTTCTTCAATGCTATCTCATTTAAAGAAGTTTTCTATGGCTTTCTCACTTCTTCTAAGA
Source organism: Chrysochloris asiatica (assembly GCF_000296735.1). Lineage (NCBI taxonomy): Eukaryota > Metazoa > Chordata > Mammalia > Afrosoricida > Chrysochloridae > Chrysochloris > Chrysochloris asiatica. The sequence goes on along the minus strand of NW_006408522.1, from coordinate 32,188,205 downwards.
GACAGCTGCAGAAAATGAAGGTGTCTTTAGATGGTGTCATGTCATAGATTATTTTATTAACATTAAGTTACTCAACTGACTGGTAGGTCCCTTTTATCCTTAGCTAAGTCCCAGAATGCCCATGTACAAGGTATTTTACCCAAGTACAAAATCATCCAGAAGGGCCCAATAACTTGACCATAATACACATTAAACTTGTCCCTGTCATCAGTGCATGGTTCAGCCAGCTAGATACCTGTTGTTTGAACCACAATCATCCAGAAGGGCCCAATAACTTGACCATAAAACGCATTAAACTTGTCCCTGTCATCAGTGCATGGTTCAGCCAGCTAGATACCTGTTGTTTGAACCACAAAGTTGGCAGTTCAAATTCACCAGCCACTCCTTGATAACACTATACAGGGTTACTGTGAGTCGGAACTGACTCAAAAGGCATTTAACAACAACATAGTCAAGCTATGCTGTAAGTGTCTGCTTTTGATAAAAAAAAAAAAAATTTAAGTGCTGAATACTCACTCATATAACACACATATGTAATTTTAGTACTATCATATCTGAATTTGTAGCTGTAATCAATAAGACTAAATTCTAGCAGGGTCTGAGATCATAGGCCTAAATTTCTGCTCCTGCCACTTGATCAGGTACCCTGTTGGCACAGTGGGTAAAGCACTCTCATGCCAACTGGAAAGTCAGAGGTTCTAATCCACCAGTCTACTCGGCAGGATAAAGTATGGCTGTCTGCTTCCAACATGATTCACAGCCTTGGAAACCCTATAGGGCAGTTCTACTCCGTCATGTAGGGTCACTATGATTGGAATCAACTCAATGGCTGTGACTCACTGAAACCATTCATATCTATTTTCTAACCTCTTTGTCAGACTTGATGAAAGAAAGCATAGAGCCTGTGGTTAATTGCTACTGACCCTAAAACAAAGGCCTTGTGCCAGTTATGAGCCTCATTCTTGGAGTTGCTATGGAAACTGTCCCCTTCCTGTCCCTACAACCTATTATGACTCTCTGCTTCCAAGTGGTACTCTTTTCTGATTGCAGAAGAGGAGGCCTATACATCTCTCCATGCTCTTTTTCAGATTCAGATCCACAATGGTGGCAAGTGGAGGTGTAGTGGCACATTGTCTCAATGTCGTCATATAAGGTGAAGCGCCTCTACCATTTGAGGTTCTGCTAGGGCTCTTATTTCCCTCGTTGTACTAAAAAACAGATTCTCAGGGCTAAGTCCAAATTGGTTGCAGAGTGGACTGGCTGTTTTGCTGTGACATACGCTCCATGACAGAGAAACACGCTGTGATATTCCTAACAGACAGACACTACCCAACCCTCCTCAGAGGTTCCAGGGAGGAGATAGATGAGAATGTGGTTCAAAGGCAGTTTTGCTGAATCAGGTACTATGCTCCTTTCTACCCAGTATCATCTCTAGTATAAAGCAAATGGGGAGAGAAAAATTGCTGGAGCCCTAGGATGAAAGACAGGCCCTCTGTCTGACACATACATATACAGAATGATTCAACATCCTGGGTAAGATAAGCTGTTGTAGTGCAGGGTGGGTGTGTGTGTGTGTGAGGACACTGAGGAACAGCACCATTATTACAAGGATGTTTCAGAGCTCCTCACTCCTCTTTCCTATCCCCTGGTCCTTTGGTTTTAGAATGGCCACCCTTTTCTCTGCTTCAAACATTGCCCCTCCTGTTTTGAGAATTTCCCAAGGGAAGTAAAACCAGTCTCTCCACGTTACCCACTGAGTCACATCACTCTTGAGTTTGGAAGGTATTTCCTGGGTTTTAGTCAAATTCCTCCTTGCTGCAGTCTGAGCTCATTGCAATAGAATCTTGCACTCGGCAGAGATGGAGACTAGCCAACCACTTCCTTCAGAAAAACAACTCACTAGGGAAGGCTTATAGGGCTGGAAGGTCACTCTGTCCCCTCCAATACTGCGCAGCTATGCTGAGCACTCCGAAGACCTAGGGCAAGGACGACAGGGAGGATTTAGTCCAGGACCTTGGCAAGCAGTGAGAAAAAAAAAAAAATTTTTTTTTAATTAAAAGTAAAAGAGGTAGAAAAAGAGATGGAGATGACAACGATACAAACTTGGGAAACAGAGATGGACAAGATGGCTCCCCTCAGTTCAGGCGAGACTTATTGGGAAAACATCGAACTAGGTGCTTCTTACGGAGCCGAAGCAATCGCCTCGCCCTTCCACTCGGCCCCTCAGAGTGTCCACCCCTACCCAAGTCGGAGTGGGAGCTCCCTCAGGACAAGGAGCGGAGGCTGAAGGGGACAGTGACCATCACCGTATCCGCGAGCCGGGAGAGACCGCAGAACCAAAGCGTCCCGGCCCCCTAGTCCCGCCCCTGCGGCGCCTGTGCTCCACCCCCTGACAGGCAGCAGCCAATGAGCGACTTCGGCCGCTGGCCTTTAAGAACCGCGCGCACTCTCCCTGCTGCGGATGTAGCTGGCATAGCACTCACTCGGAGTTTCCATGGAGACCGAGGCTAGGCCTGGGCTGCCTCACGGCGTTGTCATGGAGACAACTCCCGGGCTTGGGCTGCTGAGCCCCGACGCTCCGCTGGCTCAGAACCCCGCGGAGCTGCTGTGCAAGGTTGGAGCCGAGGTGGCGACGGCACGCTGGGACCAGCGGAAATACTCTTTGCTCATCGTGATCGGTGATATCGGTACTGAGAGTCAGCTGAGGGCCGTGCGAACCCACCTTGAGCAAGGTGAGCCGCTGTCCTGGCTATGCATCCTTCCTTTCCCGTGCTTAGCCACTTGCATTCACCTCGTAGTGCGTATGTCTGCATCCTCCATCCCTAGTGTGCACTTCCTGAGATCCAATTGCCCGGTTGATCTCAATCATCAGCTCCTGTCACCTTCATCTAACGTGCCTTGCGTCCGTATACTTCCTAAGTACTCACACATCCTTCTTTCCCGCACATCCCTTTGCGTTCCGCAATCTCCCAGAGTGTGGGACACTGTGCAGCCCCTGGGGCCCCTCCCACCACGCCTCTCTCTTTCAGAGTCCCAGGGCCAGATGTCGGGAAGTCCTCACCATTCCCTGCATTCCCTGCGAATCCGTGGTTCCTACCTTATGTCTTCTTTGGGGTCCCTGAACAGGCCCAAAGTGCTTTCTGAATGCCTAGGATGAGTCTCCAAGAGCGGGCTGCCAACCTGAGAGTGTGACCTTCGTGGACACTGGCTTCTGAGTCCTCACCTCCCTCCCCAGTTGTTTCATCGGTGGCGCAGTGCTGCAGGGCCACCTGCGGGTGGAAGCAAGCCCAGGAGGCATGGAGGCAAGGAGGGGGGCATAGGCGAGTCTAGAATCCAGAATCCAACTTAGTGAAAGGACCCGGAAGGTAGCGCCCCCCCCATACCTTCCTCTCCCCCTCC
>NW_006408522.1:32117169-32184706 GCF_000296735.1 Chrysochloris asiatica | reverse complement strand
AGCTCGTACTTGGATGTAACCACAAGGGTCAACTCTGCAAGAAAAATCCAATATATGAACTATTTGGGAGGAAGGCAGACATAGGCACTAGCCACCCATTGTGCCCTTAGATTTTGAGAGACATCTGTAAAGCTGATCATGGCTGCCAACTATCCTTATCCTTTCCTTCCCCTCCCTTCTTTTGTGAGCTTAAAAGTGTTCACTGACCTTATCTAGAGCCTTCTTTGTTTCTCTTTCTCTTACAGGGATTCTGTCCTGGAACATTGACTTATCATCTTTTGACCTGAATCAACAGTTGAGACTCTTCATTACCCGGCATCTAGCTCACTTCTCTTCAGAGGTCAAAGGTTAGGACTCATTTGTCTAAATCCTTTGGTCACAGAAGAGCAGAGGTCATCTCCCTAGTCAAACTGGACTTATGGGAGGTTTGAGTGAGAAAGAAGGGAGAGATTTCTTTGGGACAGTTGCAGAGCTGCACAGTAATCCCAGAAAAATCAGTACACTTTGCAGACAGCATGATGGCTGAGGGAGTTTGGAGAGCATAATTTTAACCCTAGAAGATGGTGGTTTGTGGACAGCTACTGATGTGCACAAAGGGAATGAGGTACTTCTTTGAGTAATCTATCATCTCCCAGGCAAAAATCTACTCTCTTCTTTTGTGTTCCCCTTTCTGCATCTCCCAGCCTACTCCTTCCATTTTCAGAGACTTTAGAACTTCCCACTCATCTTCCCAGACCCTTACTTAGTGTTTTTCCTCAGGTTATACAGCCTACCCACCACACCTCAGGAATTCTTGGTTTCTCCTTTGGTTTAGCCAACTGATCTCCAGAGCAGAACAGTAGTGTCCTGGTACCAAAAGCTGATGAGCATCATCAAATTCAAGATAGAAAGCAAGACCTCCTAAATGGACAAGAGCTCGTTGCTCCCTGATGTTTGGCTCTGAGGTCAAAGTTCAGATAATGTAGTTTCCCATTCTGCTGAGTTGGAAAAATTTGGTTAGAGGTTTTGGAAAATAAGATTTTAGGAACTATCATTCTATAAAAATACAGTTTTAGGAACTATTATTCTATGACAGTATGTGATAGAATGTTTGAGGAGACTGCAGAAAGTCCTATGTTCCATTTAAAGCACTGGCCATCTGGTCATGTTATTGGTAAATGTTGGCACATCAATCCATGTCCAGTGCCTCTTATGGAATATAAAATCCATCTAGTTCAATAGTCACTGCTACCAAAAGATTGAGTTCATATCTTATGCAGATAATTCTAAATTATCCATTATGGTAGATGTCACCTCGTTTTCTCTTTCTGCTCCTCCTCCTAACTTCCAGATCTTTGGTTATTTCTTTGATCTCTAACTTCTCTAGAGATGCTTCTAGAGAGGAGGAAACAAGGCTAATCTGATAAATGCTCCATTATCCTAGGAATATGTGCAGCAATTTAAAAAAAAATATGAAGCTAGTCATGCACTGTTTTGAGATTGCCTTCTGTTCAAAATTACTCATGTCATGGTTTTCTTCATTAACACTGATGATTGGAAATTGACAGTTTTATCACTTAGTTCTGCTAGGAGCTTTGGTGCAAGGGTGAATATGGGGATGACAGAGGGTAAAATTAATGTTTGGGAGTTGTCTGCTGATGTTAACAATTCACACTGAATTCTCAAACCTTGTCCTTTTGACCACAGAAACTTAGGAGTAGGCTGCTTTTTGGAAATACTTAAGACACGAACAGAAATTGAAACAAAGTACTTAACCAAACTCAGATTAAAATGCAGAGGTGTTTAGCATGATGCTGACAGGGAAATACATAGTTACTCTAGGGCACTTCTGCGACACAGCATAAACATAGAAACACACACTGGGCCTATTCAGTCAAAAGGTTTCAGTCATGGTGTCCTTTGTTGCTTAGGGCCATACTTCTAAGATCAGGGCTTACTTTAGCATACTGAAACTTTTTAGGTTTTAGACATTTCTATGGTGGTCTGTTTCCCTGGATAATAGTGGAGAATTTCCTGGGAAAAAACATATGGCTCAAGTCAGCCTCAGCCCCACCCTTGCTTGCTACTCTTTCAGCTGTCCCCACAAACAAAAGTCAGCCCAGAGCAACTGCAGACACTGCCCTCCCTTCTGCCTCCTGTTAGTGGGTAGGCAAAGGAAACCAAGCAACTAGGATGGGTTCAAGGGAATATGCTTGATTTGATCCTTTCTGCCTACTCCACAGACTGGGCCACAATTCTTATCACCTGGGTCCTCAATTCCTGGGCCAAAATTCTGAGAAAGATAACAAAAATATATCTTACAATGAGGAAGAGAGTACAGAATTTCCTACCCATCCTGCCCCATCCACATGCCCACACTTAGGAAAAAAGGGACCCTCTTCTTTGGAGATGAATTGATGTGCCAACAAAGAGGGTCCAGCTCCTATGGTAAAAACTGGTAAAGACTTTCAAAGATGACTTCTGTACCAGGTAGTTACCAGGGGTGACTTGGGACCTTTCCTTCCTACAAAAATATCTGGAGTTTCTGAGCACTATAACAGAAACCCAGAAACAATTAGGATAGTGGAAAACTGAGTTTCAACAATACTTTGATACTTGAGAGCCTATAGGAAAAGGAGGGGCTTTATGATTCATAATTGGTGTTCAGAGACTTTAAAGAACACAATCTGAGGATCTAGTTTGGAGATCTTCCATGGATACTCCATTACCACTGATGTACTCAGAAAATCATGTTACTTCAACAAACATGAAAGTCATCATGAATTAATAGAGCAGCCTCATTAGTCCCTGGACTCAGGGCTTGCGTTACTGCCTGAAATGGGAAAGCAGGGATGTGTCCAGTATGTCGCTTCCTATGCTGCAGGCCTCTCCAGTTCTGAGTTCACTTGGGGGCTAAGGGTGTTCTAGAGCTGGTTTCATCTAAGATTGTCTTGGTCACCTAGATCTGCTTGGATGGCCTCTCAGAAATCTTTCACAAAAGAGAGACAGGCTCCCAGTGGCATTTGTGTATTACAGATTTAGGATTCTAGGAATTAAGTATTTTTCACCTTTTATTTATACAATTCTCACAGTATTATTGGAGGATGGTACTAATAAATACTCACTGTATTCATTTTATAGCACAGGAGAGAAGTACCTGGTGGCACTGTAGTATAAGCACTGGACTGCTAACTATAAGGTTGGTGGTTCAAACCCACCAGTGGCTCCACAGGAAAAAGATGAGACTATCTGCTTCTGTAAAGATTTGCAATCTCAGAAACCCTAGATAGGGTTGTTATGAGTTGGAATCAGCTTGATGGCAATGAGTTTGTTTTCTGGTTTGTAGTGCAGGAAACAAGGTCTCAGAGAGGTTAAGTGGTTTGTTTAGTAGCATAATTAATAATAAAATGGTAGAGCCAGGTCTCTGAAATCACTTTGTATCTGAGCTCAGGCCTTTCTTCTTTAGCATCTCACCATTTCAGTGCAGCGGAGCCTAGGAACACAGCAGGTGGATGGTTGGTTGTGGTAAGTGGTTGTTGAGAGGGTGAGGGATGAAGGAAAACTCCACTGTGAGTTGGAACCATGCCTAGGGTGTGGCTCTTGGGGTGGCAACTGAGAATAAGGTGGTCTCTGCATTGGGCTGAGAAATGTTATTTTGTCCTCAAACCAAATATCTACTCAAGTTTCCCTCGTAATGCACTGCAGAGAGCCCTAGAAAGCAGAGAGGAGCTAGGATGCTTGAGGGAATAAGAACTAAGAATTTGCAGAAGGGAAGTGTTTCTCTTTTGTGGTGCTCTGAACTTTGGTTCATGCTGTGTATCTCTGCAGATGGCCTTTCCTATCCAAATGGGGATGTTGCCATCTTGCTGCTTTGCATCCCCAGATCTGAACAAGGCTTCCTCCCATCCCTCCCTTCTCCCCTTTCCCCCACAAGGATACTAGTGACTCAGCTCCTCCTCTCCTCTGGCTGCAGTTAAGGGGGGTGGAAGATGCTGAGAGCAGAGACTATTTTGGCTTCTCTGACCTTCAATGCAGCTATTGGCAGCCAGGGGCAAGGGTGGAGCTGGTGCTGGGGTATGAGTGGGATGGATGTCTATGTGACTAAGGCATTAGGAGCTGGGCAGGATTGAGGAGGGTTGAAGGAACGGAAGAGAGCAGAGAAGGACCAATGTGAAAGCAGGAGCATCACTGAGTTGGAACTGAGTCCTAGAACTCTCCAGATCTACCCTTTGAGTCCTAGAGCACTTCATAAATCTGAGACAGAGTTAGGGACTAAAGAAATAGGGCCAACACTAGAAAGATAAAAATAGTGTATGACAGAGACTGCAGAGAGACAGAAAGTTGCAAAGATATGGAGACAACGGGACCCAACCATCCTATAAAATCACTTTAAAATTTTTAAACCCAAAGAGTACTTTATGTTATACTTAATAATTGTTCTATAGTTAGAAAACCTTGCTTTGTCTAGGGTCCTGGTGATCCTCCTTGGTCCCTGTTAACCCCTTCACTGAAAGGCAGAAAGCATCCTGTGGAGTCACAAAGGTCTGAGACTGTCGTCTCACACTCAATGTTCCCCAAATCCTGAGTGTCAATACCCAGTTACTGTGCTGTGCTGCACTGGCCCATTCTCCACCCCACTGGATTAGGGACCATGTGCCTACTCCAGAATTTTACATTTCCATCCAAGCCTAAATAGGACTGATTTCTGCTGGTGTGACTTGTAAGATGACAGAGATCAGCATATCCCCAGCTCTAGCTTTCCACTCAATCAGCCTTCTCACCCAACCCATATTTTTCAGGGTGGGGGTGGGGGTGTGGACAGCCTTTTTGTCTCCTGCTCCTCCAGGGATTGAAGGTTACTCCTTGGGTCCATCTGAGGAGAGAAGCAGCAGATGGTTCCTGAGAAAAGGGGAATGACTCAGGCAACCCATGCCTCCTATAATCCCCCCTTTAATGCCTTAGTGAGGGAATGTTGTGGTTCTGTAGGATAAGCACTAGACTGCTAACTACAAGCTTGGCAGTTCAAGCCTACCATCTGCTACACAAGAGAAAGATGAGGCTTTCTGTTCCTGCAAAGATTTACAAGCCTCCAAAGCTTATACAGGGTCTCTATGAGTTGACACTTAACAACATGCCTTGGTGAGGGGTTTTGGTCTTTTGGCTGATAGTAAAAGAATATTTCTTGGTTAAGTAGGGTTGAAGGAGAAGGATCTTTGTCCTGTGGGCCATAAGAAACTCACCTGGGCTCCTTCAACTGCTAGACAACTCCTCAGCCCTGCAGAAGCAGCGCCTGAACACTGACATGGTGAAGGGAAAGAAACAGTTAATTCTCCAGTGACTCGTCAGGGACCAGCCCCTCTTCCCCGCCCTGGCGCCGCCCTCCCCATCAAGTGCCCCCCCCCCACTCCCACCCCAAGTGCCGCAGACTCTTCCCTGAAGCTGCCAGCTGGGGCCAGAGCCACCACCTCCATGAGGGGCTCCCTCCCACTCCCCAGGGTAAGATCCGAACCAACCGGTGGGCTTCTGATGGGAACTGGAGGACGTTGTGATAGGGGCGTGGGATGGGGCTTACTGGAAGGAACCAGATCTGGTGCTTCTGGAACTAACCCAGCGGGGTGGGCAGACTGAGGAACAGAGACAGAAGATGACTATTCCTGGCTGTGGAGCTGCCCGGGCCATGACAGTCCATCCACCTCTCCGGCTGGGCTCAGCGTGGAAGACATTGGACATAGGCCAGCAGCAGACGATGGTAACATTGGCTCCGCCTGGCAGCCTGGGGTACTGGAGAAATTTTGGGCTTAGTCTTTGGCAGGGTCAGAGAATTTGAGGGATGGGGGTGGCAGGCGGCAATAATGGGAATGTGCCTAATGGGAGGGTCCCTGGGCGTCAGCTGCTGAATCGGTCAGCTGCTCCTATGCTGGGGGTAAGCAGGACAGTGAATTTTTGCCAAGTAAGGGAAGGTGGGGGATACCATAGGAGAGAGAGGAAAGGGTCAGTAAGACGTGGCATGCGCCTCCTCACAGACCAACCAGTTTGCAGTGAGCTTTCCCCTCATTCCCTAAAGCCAGAATGATGCTGGGACTCTAAGCACCCCCACTTTCTGGTCCCCCTGAGGCCACTCCAGAGATTGAGAGCACTCCCTCCTCAGCAGCTGCCCCACATTCCCAAGTCCTGTCAACCCCACAGGTTCTCAGTCTCAGCCCCACCCCCACCTCGCCGCTCTTCCAAGATGAGGGCTCTTAAATAGAGGAGCCCGTTTCTTCTTCCTCTTTGCGTCCCCCTACCCCCACTCCCCAAGCAGAGGCAGCCAAGAAAATGACTTGTCATGCTGGGGTGGGGGGTGGGGGCGGAGTCAGAACCCAGCTCAACACACACAGGCGAGCACACTGGAGCACGCGCACTCACACGCGGGGACACACACACTCACACACACACACACACACACACACACACACACACTGCGGCAGACTGCAGCTGCCTAAGCCCCCCCCCCCCCTTCTGCCTCACTGCGGAGACACCTGCCCTCCTCCCTGCTCAGCCCTGGTACCCACAGCCCACCCCCAGCCCACACCCACCTCACCCCTGGCCAAGGATAGTGCCCCTGCCTCACAAAATAGTCCTCTTCAAAGAAAAAGGAAAAACAAGGCAGTTCCCTTCAGTGGGAGAACTTGGAGAGGAGGAGAAGAGAGAAGTAGTAAGGTTTTCTGGGCTGGAAGGGGTGGAGTATAAACCATGTAGCTGTAACTCAGAACTGGAAAGCCTGGGGATTAGGAGTGGGGGTCTTGTACCAGGACAGGAAATAGAATCCAAAGAATCTTGTGGTTATAAACGAGGGCAAAGGGGGGATGACAGACTTGTAGGAAACAGTAGCTAGAAAGCAAATGGGTCTATACCACATGTATTTCTCTTTCTGACCCTACTAACTCAAATGTGTGACCTTGTGTGAGGAGGAGCTCTTCTAAATTTGCCCTTCTAAATTAGAATCTGAGCTGGCCACTCTCTGAACCCTATATATCCCTCACCTACCCAAGTTCTGCCCCTCTTGCCTGTGAGGTGGCTCTCATCCTCTGAACTGACTCAAAGCTTCCGTCAATTCCCAGTGGAAGAGAACACTTGAACTCCTCTTGGGTCCTAACCACCCAAGAGTTTGGTCTTCTGATGTCATCCATGGTTCATTCCCCTGCAACTACATCTGCAGCCTTGTGGTGTCTTATCTGTCTGATCCTGGCACCACTAGCTCTTCTTAACAAAAGCCTAGGCCCCAGGCGACTCTTGTCAGAGGCTCAGGAAGAGCAGGAGACACTTGAGTCACAGAAGAGGGTCTAGGGCACAGATTATATACCAATATCCTACAGATATCCTACACTCAAGGCCATCTGTTTTCATCCATTTGGAAGGTTACTCCCCAGTGTGCTGCAATTTGGGAGTGGGGTGGGGTAGGAAGAAGAAGGGCAGAAGCAGAGGATGGCGGCATCCTTATTCAGTATCTTCTGTCTGATCTGCTACCTTCTTTCTTTGCTGTATTGCTTGGTATTTCCGGTGAGTCTGGAAAAGGGAAAGAGAGGATTTGGGGATATCTTATATTTTCCCATGGCCTGAGAAACTCTCTGGATCTCTTCTTTATTTATGGGCCTCTTGTTTGTACACCCCTAGCTCCCCATCTCCATGGTAAGACTATGAAAGGAGAGGAGCAAGAATGAGAAGAGAAACTGTTTACAAGGATGGGCTGTGGGCTAGCAAACCAGGCCTCTATAGAGCCTAGAGGATGTGAAGATGAAGTGGAAAAGGGGGGTTGGGGTGGAAACAATATAATGGAGTGCATGTATGTGAGTGTAGACTTGGACAGAGTGGAACTGCTCCATAACGCTCCCAGAAGCTGACAGCCTCCTCTTTAGTGGAGTGGCGGGTGTGTTCGAATTGCTTACCTTGTGTTTAGCAGCTTAACCCACTAAACCATAAGCCGGAGAACAAAATAGGAAGTTATAGTTCTTTTCCCACTCTTTGAATTGTAAAATCTCAAGGGTTTAGACAGCATAGATTTCTCTGCGCCTTCAGGAATGAGAATTTGCTGGGGGGGGGGGGGGGGGGGGGGGGGGGGGGGGGGCGGGAGGGGAGGGAAAAAGTAAAATGGGGGCGGTATCTATAGACACAAGGAGCTCTGGTAGTGGTTACAAATCGGGCTGCGAACCACAAGGTCAGCAGTTCGAAACTACCAGCTGCTCCATGGGAGAAAGATGAGGCTTTCTGCTCCTGTAAAGATTTACAGCTTTGGAAACCCTGTACAGGGTCGCTATGGGTCGGAACCAACTCCACGGCACATAACAACAATAACATTTATAGACACAGAAGCTTCCATCTCCTTATTTCTAGATTTTCTGCTGGCACAGAAGGCCAGGGCAGAAGCGAGCTAGTGAGACTAGAGTTGAGTGAGGATCATAGTCTCAGGAGCCCTTCCTCCAGCTGAGCCTGCATCCCCAGGCAGCACCAGGAGCTTAGTGCTCGAGAGGGACAAAGGCTTCTTGTCAACAGGGCAGTCTGAAGCTGGAGTTCCAGTCAAGGGGGGAGGGTGGACACTGGGCCAGGCAGAGGGTGTGGCAGAGGAAAGGAGGGGAAAGACACTTAGTGTGGGAGAGGAGAGGAGAGAATCCTGCAAGGGAAAGGATAAAGGAGCCATTTCCTGGATCTTATTCAGCAGTATCCTAGGTGGCAGGTTCTGAGGACAGCCAGCCTTCTCCTCTCCAGGCCCCATTTTCTGCTAGTGCATTCTTTCCTCTCTTGCCCCACACAATGCCTCTCCACTTTACTCTATATACTCATTTTCTTCTATACAAATTCCTGCCTTTCTCCCACAGGCCAAAGGACCCTCTGTCACCAGAGTGAGATTCTTGAAACCATCATCCTGGTGAACCCCAGTGCAGACAGCATCAGCTCTGAGGTAAGGCTGGGGCATACGCTCTGCTTAAAGCATCTGCTGAAAGGGCTGTAAAGGGAAGAATTTCTGGACTTGGGTTTGAACTGTGTTCTCTCTGCCATTTAAGCTATTTTATAATCCTACAGTCTTACTCTGGAGGAGGTATTGTGGCGGGGCGGGGGAGCGGGGCGAGGGGGCAGTGGCAGTGAGGAACATGTCTTTACAGTACTCAGGGGGTCTAGGAATGTTCACTTTCCTTTCCTGGATTTCCCCACATCTGTGATCGTTCCCTTCCTTATGTCCTAGGTTCACCATCTCCTTAGCAGCCCATCCACTCACAAACTACTAATCTTGAGTGGGCAAAGTTTAGAGCCTGGGGGAGATCTCATCCTACAGAGCGGCACCTACTCCTACCAAAACTTTGCCCAGGTCCTTCACAACCCAGAGGTAAGACAATGCCTGCATGTCTGGGAGAAAGGGGATATGGGTAGGACTTGAGCTGTGGAAGGAGTCCTGGTGTGGCGCTGTGGGATAAAGCACTGGATCGCAAGGTCAGTTTGAACCACAAGGTCAGGGGTTCAAACTCACCAGCCGCTCCTTGGAAACGCTATACTCGATGGCACTTAACAAATAACAACAAGAGCTGTGGGAAAGGAACCAAGGAAGGGAAAATCTTATATTGCATGGCTGTGGGGGCCCTAGCAGGAAGGTTCACCTCACAAAGAGGGAAAGATTAGAAGATGGAATCTGAGTCAGATAAAGACAACCCCAATGACCTGATCAGGCTTCTATCTCCCATTCCTCTAGATTGCCCAATTGCTCAGCAATAGAGACCCTGGGATCCAGGCCTTCCTCACCGTGTCCTGCTTAGGGGAGGGTGATTGGAGCCACCTGGCACTATCCAGTTCCCAAGAGACCCTGCACCTACGGCTAAACCCTGAGCCCACGCTGCCCACCATGGATGGTGTGGCCGAGTTCTCCGAGTACGTCTCTGAGACTGTAGATGTGCCATCCCCCTTTGACCTGCTAGAGCCCCCCACCTCAGGGGGTTTCCTCAAGCTCTCCAAGCCTTGCTGCTACATCTTCCCTGGTGGTCGTGGGGACTCTGCCCTCTTTGCTGTCAATGGTTTCAACATCCTGGTAGATGGTGGCTCTGATCGCAAGTCCTGTTTCTGGAAGCTGGTACGGCACCTGGACCGTATTGACTCAGTGTTGCTCACACACATCGGAGCAGACAACCTGCCAGGCATCAATGGACTTCTGCAGCGCAAAGTGGCAGAGCTAGAAGAGGAACAATCCCAGGGCTCTAGCAGCTACAGCGACTGGGTGAAGAACCTCATCTCCCCCGAACTTGGAGTTGTTTTCTTTAATGTGCCCGATAAATTACGGCTGCCTGATGCCTCCCGGAAGGCCAAGCGTAGCATTGAAGAGGCTTGCCTCACTCTGCAGCACTTAACTCGCCTGGGCATTCAGGCCGAGCCTCTTTACCGTGTAGTCAGCAACACTATTGAGCCACTAACCCTCTTCCATAAAATGGGTGTGGGCCGGCTGGATATGTATGTCCTCAACCCTGTGAAGGACAGCAAGGAGATGCAGTTCCTCATGCAAAAGTGGGCAGGCAATAGTAAAGCCAAGACAGGCATTGTGCTGGCCAATGGAAAGGAGGCTGAGATCTCAGTGCCCTACCTGACTTCTATCACTGCTCTGGTAGTCTGGCTACCAGCCAACCCCACGGAAAAGATTGTTCGTGTCCTTTTTCCAGGGAATGCTCCTCAAAACAAGATCTTAGAGGGTCTAGAAAAGCTTCGACACCTGGACTTCCTGCGCTACCCTGTAGCCACACAGAAGGACTTGGCTGCTGGGGCTGTACCTACCAGCCTTAAACCCAGCAAAATTAAACAACGGGCTGACAGCAAAGAGAGCCTCAAAGCCACTACTAAGATAGCTGTGAGCAAGCTGGCAAAACGGGAGGAGGTGGCTGAAGAGGGAGCCAAGGAGGCTCGCTCAGAGCTGGCCAAGGAGTTAGCCAAAACTGAGAAGAAGGCAAAAGAGGTATCTGAAAAGCCCCCAGAGAAACCTGTCAAACCTGAGAGGGTGAGGACAGAGTCAAGTGAGGCACTGAAAGCAGAGAAGCGAAAGTTGATCAAGGACAAGGTGGGAAAGAAGCATCTGAAAGAAAAGATATCTAAGCTAGAAGAGAAAAAAGACAAGGAGAAAAAAGAGATAAAAAAAGAGAGGAAGGAGCTCAAGAAGGATGAAGGAAGAAAAGAGGAGAAGAAGGATGCTAAGAAGGAGGAGAAGAGGAAAGAAAACAAACCTGAGGTCAAGAAGATTTCCAAACCAGACCTGAAGCCCTTTACCCCTGAGGTACGTAAGACCTTGTATAAAGCCAAGGCCCCTGGAAGAGTCAAGATGGACAAGAACCGAACTGTCCGTGGGGAGAAGGAGATGCCCTCTGAGCCACGGACACCCACAACCCAGAAGGTCCCACTCCCACCAGTCACTGCGCAAAGGGAGCTGGCCTTGTCCTCACCAGAGGACCTTACACAAGACTTTGAGGAAATGAAGCAGGAGGAGAGGGGGTTGCTGACTGAACAAAGGGACATAGGAGTAGGAGAAAAAGCACTTCCTCCAGATACTTTAGATGAGGGCTCCCCAAGCATAGCTACCCAAAAAATACCAAGCCTGGAACAAGAACAGCTTGTGGTGAACAAAGAGGTTGCACCAAACATCTCTGGAGAACAAGGGAGCAAGGGCAGAGGTTTAGACTCCGGGGCTGAACCAGAAGAGAAAGATACCTGGGAGGAAAAGAAGCAGAAGGAAGCAGAGCAGCTCCCAGATAGAATAGAAGCCCGAGAGGAAAGTGAACCTGAGGTAAAAGAGGATGTGATCGAGAAGGCTGAATTAGAAGAAATGGAAGAGGTACACCCTTCAGATGAGGAGGAAGAGGAAGAGACAAAGGCTGAGAGTTTTTACCAAAAGCATATGCAGGAAGCCTTGAAGTTCACCCCAAAGGGCAGAGAAGTTCTTGGAGGCCGCGAACTGGGATTCCAAGGTAAGGTCCCTGAGAAGGAGACCTCATCGTTCCTAAGCAGCCT
Source organism: Chrysochloris asiatica (assembly GCF_000296735.1). Lineage (NCBI taxonomy): Eukaryota > Metazoa > Chordata > Mammalia > Afrosoricida > Chrysochloridae > Chrysochloris > Chrysochloris asiatica. The sequence continues at coordinate 32,172,718 of NW_006408522.1, read as the reverse complement.
GGCTACACCTGCAGGAGCCACTGAGCATGTCTCCTATATCCAGGATGAGACAATCCCTGGATACTCAGAGACTGAGCAGACCATCTCAGATGAGGAGATCCATGATGAGCCAGAGGAGCGCCCAGCTCCACCTAGATTTCCTACAAGTACATATGACCTCCCAGGGTCTGAAGGTCCTGGTCCATTTGAGACCAGCCAGCCTATAGACAGTGCTGTTCCTGCCACCTCCAGCAAAGGCTATGGAGCACCAGAAACTGAACTCACCTACCCCCCCAACATGGTAGCCGCCCCTTTGGCTGAAGAGGAGCACGTGTCCTCAGCCACTTCAATCACAGAGTGTGACAAGCTTTCTTCCTTTGCCACATCAGTGGCTGAAGACCAGTCTGCAGCTTCACTCACAGCTCCCCAGACAGAGGAGACAGGCAAGAGCTCCCTACTGCTTGACACAGTCACAAGTATCCCTTCCTCCCGTACTGAAGCCACTCAGGGATTGGATTATGTGCCATCAGCTGGTACCATCTCACCCACCTCCTCCCTGGAAGAAGACAAGGGCTTCAAATCACCACCCTGTGAGGACTTCTCTGTGACTGGGGAGTCTGAAAGGAGAGGAGAAATCATAGGGAGGAACTTACCTGGAGAGAAAGTTGGGAAAGAGAGAGAGGAGACTACAAACGGAGAGTTATCTGAGAAACTTCACAGTCAATATGGAACCCCAATGTTTGGTGCCCCTGGGCATGCCCTGCATTCAGGGGAACCAGCCCCTGGAGATGCAGAGGAGCGCTGCTTCAGCCCAGATGACAGCACAGTTAAGATGGCCTCTCCACCACCATCTGGCCCACCCAGTGCCACTCACACACCCTTTCATCAGTCCCCAGTGGAAGAAAAGTCTGAGCCCCAAGACTTTCAGGAAACAGGCTCTTGGGGAGATGATAGGCGCACACCAGGTGTGGGCAAAGAAGATACTACAGAGGAGATAGTCAGGTCCAGGCCTGAAGAGGACACATTCAAGAAGGAGGAGGAGGTGTCTTCTCCTAGGAGCCCCCAAGCTCAGGAAGCATCCATCAGCATTGTTGGGGGACACACAGGTTGCACCATCCAACTGTTGCCAGATCAAGACAAAGCAATAGTCTTTGAGACTGTGGAGGCAGGAGAGTCCATAGGACCAATTCTGGGAGTAGAAGCCCTTTCCAGAGACATGAGGGCATCACTCCAAGAACGTGGAGAATCTCAGAAAGATGAGGTGCTCCAATTTTCTGATCAAGGCCTCTCCCCTCAAGAGGCAGAATCCCTCTCTGTACTCAGTATGGTCTCCCCAGACAGTGTCAACCAAGAGCCCACCCCTAGGTCTCCCTGTGGCCTGACAGAGCAGCACCTACACAAAAACCTTTGGTCAGAGATGTCTCCAGAAGACACCCAGTCACTTTCTCTCTCCGAGGAGAGTCCCAGCAAGGAAACCTCACTAGATAGCTCTTCTAAGCAGCTCTCTCCGGAAAGACTTGGCATCCTACAGTTTGGAGAATTAAGCCTTGGAAAGGAAGAAAAGGGGCATCTAATGCTGGCTGAGGACCCCTCTCACCGCCTAGCCTCTATGTTTGTTCCAGAGCCCCATGCAGCCACAGTGTCACCTCCGACAGAGAGGATCACTGGATACTCTTCACAGCCAGATATCACAGATGAGAGCCCTAACAAAAAACTGCCTGCCAGCTCCTCCTCGCACTCGACACTGTCAAGAGATGGGAAACACTCATCTGGAGTGACCACAAGCCCTGGTGAACACATATTGACCTCTGATAGCTCTCTCACCAAGAGTCCTGAGTCTTTGCCAAGTCCTGCCATGGAGGACATTGCTACGGAATGGGATGGTACTATTCCAGGGTTGAAAGACAAAACAACCCCAGAACAGAAGGACAAGGTGCCTGAACCAAAGGAGGGAATTCTACAGCAACAGGACAAAACTCTAGAGCAAAAAGATTTTACTGTAGAGCAGAAGGATACAGTTGCCAATCAGAAAGCTGAGGCATTGGAAGAAAAGAACAAGGCTGTGGAACAGCAGGATAAGACATTAGACCAAAGAGACAAAGACCTCGAACAAACAAACAAGTATCTGGATCAGAAGGGCGAGGCCTTGGAACTAAAAGACACAGACTTAAAACAAAAAGACAGAGACATAGAACAAAAAGACACAGCCCTAGGAGAGAAAGGCAAGACTCTGGAACCAAAAGGCACAGACTTAGAACAAAAATACAAGGCCCTGGAACAGCAGGGTAAAATCCTAGAAGAGAAAGACAAAGCCTTAGAACAAAAAGATAAGGTTCCAGAAGACAAGGTCCCTGAACTAAAGGGCAAGGCCTTTGATCAGACAGACAAGGAACAGGAGGAACAGGACCATGTCTTAGAACAAAAATACTGGGCCTTAGAACAGAGGGATGAAGCCCTAGAACAAAGCAGTAAGCTGGTAGAACAGAAAGATAAGGAAGAAAAGGACAAAACTCGGGAACAGGTGAGCTCAGTGCAGGAGGTGAAAACCATTGAACCAAAGGAGACGACCCTAAAGGAAAAACCCTCAGAAAAGGGGACCGTGGAACAGAATGCAGAAGCTCAACAGGAGCAAAAGGACAAGGCCCAAGGGCAGGAAGATAAATACTGGAGAAAGGAGCAGGATGTGGTCCAGGAAAGGCAAGAAACAGCTCTAACTAGGAGAGAGCCAGTTGGAGAACAGAAAGAGACTGCCCAGTCTTGGGAGGACACATCTCCTGAGCAGGAGGATAGGTACTGGAAGGGCAGAGAGGATGCATGTCAGGAACAGGACACATACTGGAGGGAGCTGAGCTGTGAAAGGAAGGTCTGGTTCCCTCATGAGCTGGATGGCCAGGGGGCCCGCCCACGGTACACTGAGGAACGGGAGAGCACATTTCTTGATGAAGGGCCAGATAATGAGCAAGAAGTACCGCACCTGGAGCATACACCCCGGAGTCCCTGGGCCTCAGACTTCAAGGGTTTCCAGGCATCTTCATCACAGAAGGGGCTGGAGGTGGAGCGCTGGCTTGCTGAGTCACCAGTTGGGCTGCCACCAGAGGAAGAAGACAAGCTGACTCACTCCCCCTTTGAGATCATCTCCCCTCCAGCTTCCCCACCTGAGTTGGCTGGACATAGAGCTCCTCCAGCCCCAGGACATGAGAGCCCAGTCCCAGAGTCTAAGTCCATGCCACCCATGAGGAAAGAACCCACCACTCCCTCATGGCTGGCTGACATCCCACCGTGGGTGCCCAAGGAATCATCCTTGCCCCCTGCACCTCTCTCCCCAGCTCCAGCTCCCCCAAGTCCTGCCCCAGAGCCACTCACTCCCGCGCCCTACTCCTGGGGTATAGCCGAGTATGACAGTGTGGTGGCTGCAGTGCAGGAGGGGGCAGCTGAGTTGGAAGGTGGGCCATATTCCCCCTTGGGGAAGGATTACCGCAAAGCTGAAGGGGAAACAGAAAAAGAAGGTGAGGCTGGGGCTCCTCACAGCATCCATTGCAGCTCCAAAATCCCAGAGGCTGGTGAGAGCTATGCCACCAAGGAGCCTGAGCCGACTGAGCTGGAGCAGAGAGAGCCTACGCCCTACCCTGATGAGAGAAGCTTTCAGTATGCAGACATCTATGAGCAGATGATGCTGACTGGGCTTGGTCCTGCATGTCCCACCAGGGAGCCTCCACTTGGAGCAGCTGGGGATTGGCCCCCACGCATCTCAACCAAGGAGGAGGCTGCTGGCCGAAACACATCTACAGAGAAGGAGCTTTCATCTCCTGTCTCACCCAAGAGCCTCCAATCTGACACCCCAACCTTCAGCTATGCAGCCCTGGTGGGACCCCCTGTGCCCCCCAGACAGGAGCCTGAATCAGGGCTAAGTGTGGAGCCTAGCCCCACACCACCTGCAGTACCCCCCCGTGCTCCTGTCCCCCTGAGCAAAGACCCAAGCTCCCCTCTTAATGATAACATCCTGAGCTGCAGCCCAGATAGGAGGATCCTGTCCCCCAAGGAAGCAGGCCAGGGTCACTGGGATGACAGCACTAGTGACTCAGAGTTGGAGAAAGGGGCTCGAGAGCAGCCAGAGAAAGAGGCCCAGTCCCTAAGTCCCCCTCGCCCCATCCCTGCAGGACCCTCAACATTGTGGTCTGAAACTGAGGCACGTACCAGTCATTCTTCAGACTCACCCCCAGGTCCTGCCCGGCCCAGTCTGGACTTCCCTGCCTCAGCCTTTGGCTTCTCCTCATTACAGCCAGCTCCCCCACAGCTACCCTCTCCAGCTGAACCCCGCTCAGCACCCTGTGGGTCCCTTGCTTTTTCTGGGGACCGAGCTCTGGCTCTGGCTTCAGGGCCCCCCACTAGAGCCCGGCATGATGAGTACCTAGAGGTAACTAAGGCCCCCAGCCTGGACTCCTCACTACCCCAGCTCCCATCTCCCAGCTCTCCTGGGGCCCCTCTCCTCTCCAATCTGCCACGACCTGCCTCACCAGCGCTGTCTGAAGGCTCCTCCTCTGAGGCCACCACACCTGTGATTTCAAGTGTAGCTGAGCGTTTCCCTCTAGGTCTGCAAGGTGCAGAACAGGGTTCTGAAGAGCTAGTTCCAGGAATAGAACCAGCTGCCCACAGTCTCTGGGACCTCACTCCTCTGAGCCCGGCACCCTCAGCTTCACTGGACTTGGCTCCAGCTCCACACCTGCTTGGAGACATGGATGATGGCACCCTGCCCTGCCACTTGGAGTGCTCAGGGACAGCCACCAAGAAGCCAAGCCCCTTCCAGGGTCCCTCTGGGGATTGTGCAACCAATGGGCCAACCGAAACCAGCTCCAAACCTCCAGGACCTTGCCTGGCCAACATTGCAAAGGAAGAGGCTGAGGCCTATACTGCCTGGGAACGTGGGGCCTGGCCTGAAGGAGCTGAGAGGGGCACCCGGCCTAACACACTGCTCTCCCCTGAGCAGCCACTGTGTTCTGGAGGGGGCCCTGAAGGCCGACTCAGCAGCATCTCCCCTGAAGCTGAGGCCGGGCCCCAGGGATGTGCTGCGGAGCCTCAGCCCCACTGTGGGGAGCTCTCGCCATCCTTCCTGAGCCCACCTCTGCCCCGATCCACAGATGACAGTGACCTCTCAACTGAGGAAGCTCGGCTGGTAGGGAGAGGAGGGAGACGTCGGGCGGGGGGCCCAGGGACAACAGGGGGCCCATGCCCTGTGGCTGATGAGACACCCCCAACATCAGTCAGTGACTCAGGCTCCTCACAATCAGATTCTGACGTTCCACCAGAAACTGAAGAGTGCCCATCCATCACAGCTGAGGCAGCCCTTGACTCAGATGAAGATGGGGACTTCCTGCCTGTGGACAAAGCTGGGGGGGTCAGTGGAACTCACCATCCCCGGCCTGGTCACGACCCACCACCTATACCCCAGCCAGACCCCCGCCCATCCCCTCCCCGCCCTGACGTGTGCATGGCCGACCCTGAGGGGCTCAGCTCAGAGTCTGGGAGGGTGGAGAGGCTACGAGACAAGGAGAAGGCTCAGGGGCGAGTAGGGCGCAGGGCCCCAGGAAGGGCCAAGCCAGCATCCCCTGCACGCCGTCTAGATCTTCGAGGGAAACGCTCACCCACCCCGGGTAAAGGGCCTGCAGATCGAGCATCCCGGACCCCACTCCGACCACGGAGCACTCCAAGCCAGGTTGTCCCAGGAGAGGAAAAGGATGGACACAGTCCCATGTCCAAAGGCCTAGTCAATGGACTCAAGGCAGGACCAAGTAAGTACATTATGAAGAGTGGAGGAGAGGGTGGGCTGGAGTTGGACTGGGTGTGGCAGGTCAAAGGCTCCAGGAGTGGGAGGGAGGAGGAAGGTTACCAGACGTGTTCTCCCTTCTTTCTATAATGAGTGCTGCCCTGTCTCTACAGCAGCCTTGGGGCCCAAGGGTGGCTCTGGTGCCCCTGTGTACGTGGATCTGGCCTACATCCCGAATCATTGCAGTGGCAAGACTGCTGACCTTGACTTCTTCCGTCGAGTTCGTGCATCCTACTATGTGGTCAGTGGGAATGACCCTGCCAATGGCGAGCCAAGCCGGGCTGTACTGGATGCTCTGCTGGATGGCAAGGCCCAGTGGGGGGAGAATCTTCAGGTGAGTAGCAAAGGACCCCAAAGAGGTAATCAGGTCAAAGTTTGTTCATAAAGGGACTGGATACTTTCTAAAGGCAGCAATGTCTAGGATGACCTTTAGGTGCCCCATCCCCTTCCCTTCCCTTCCCATTTTCACTTCACTCTCTTCAGACATGTCTTGTCTCCCTCCTAGGTGACTCTGATCCCTACTCATGACACGGAGGTGACTCGTGAGTGGTACCAGCAGACTCATGAGCAGCAACAACAACTGAACGTCCTGGTCCTGGCTAGCAGTAGTACTGTGGTCATGCAGGATGAGTCCTTCCCCGCCTGCAAGATTGAGTTCTGAAAGAACCACACTCCCTTCCCTAAAGACCACCCCTCCCCCCAGCTTCCTTAGAGAATGGCTACCGCTGCTGAGTCCTTTGGGGTTGAGGGAGATGAGAGCTGTGGGTGGAGAGTGCATAGATGCCTTGTTGTGGGGACTTGGGCTGGGCTAAATGGGAGGAGTTGTGTATCCCCCTCACCCATGCCTGAGAGGGGTTTCAAAACCAAAGGTAACAGGACTAGCATAGGAGGGCACAAAATGAGGATAGACATTCATCTGATGCCTGAGAACCCAGAAGGGACACTTGGTTCTGGCACTGCCAAATGCTGGAATTGGGTGAGGAGTGAGGATGGGTCTCAGAAAGTAACCTCCTCCCTTAAGGAGGGAGATCATATCCCTAGCCCCAGGGACCTTTTTATCTCAATCTATTTATTTAGCATCCTAGGAAGATTTCCAGTAGTAATTTATGGGACCTGGGGGCAGGATACTGTCAATGAGGTGCCCAGTGCTGCACCCTTCCTCCATCTCCCATCCCCTTCCCTACCAGGGTCTTGGTTCCAGCAGGGGCTGGAGGGATACCGCTGCTACACTGTCCCACTGCTTCCCTCCATATCTCCATGTCTCAATTCAAAACTTGAAGCTCTTTTTTGACCAACAAGCTGGTGGGAGGAGAATGGAGTTTAACGTCTCTCACAGCCCGTTTCCTACCATTCATGTCCCCAGGAGTGTGCCCAGACCAGGCCTCCTGGGCAGCACAAAGGGGCAAGGAGAGCCCAGCCCCAATCCGAGAATGACTCCAAACTCCCTGATCCTTTGAAGTTGTCATCCACCCCATTCCAATTACCCTGATCCCTTCTCATCCCTGCTTGGCTTCTCTGCATGTGGTCATCTGCTGTGGCCTGGTGTGTAATGGGTTAAAAATAAGCCACTGCCTGACATCCCAACATTTGACACCCCAGCAATATGTGACCCCCAACATTCCACTATGCCATTCTGCAGCTGAAATGGGAATATCGGCTGCCTCTCAAGCCCCCAAACTCTTAGAAATTTTTTAAGAGGATCTGGGAGGTGGAGGCCATGCCAGACTTGGGGAAAACGAGAGGGAGGAAAGAAAAGAGGAAGAGGAAGCTGAGCTTAAAGATTAATGCCTGTAGAATGAAGTAAAAACAGACTGAAAATACCACCCTTTGGAGGACCTCACCTCAAGCAAGCCAATAAGCAGCTCTGCTATACTACTACCGGACTGAGAAATTCAGACGCTGACAGTCATCTGGCCTAGGCTTCTCTGCCAAACGTGTGAAAATCAAAATGAGGCCACCTTGTTTTCTTCCCCACTCCCACCTCCCTGTACTGCTGTGCTCTGCTCCCCACACACTTTCCCGCTATATTTCCCAGCTGCTGTAATGGAGCTGCTGCCTCCAACTTAACAATAAACCAAGTTCACTGCAAATGCTCTAGTGCTGCTTAGGCTTTTTCTGACTTCATACATTGCTTAGTTGCTGGGCCCGGCTTCTACCTCTCTGCTTCTCCCAGCATTGTCATTTCTTTATGGGGAAATTGATGCCTTTGATAACTGGATACAGTCCCAGAATCTAGTGGGTGCTAGAGAATGTAGGATATGTGAAGGAAGAAAACTTAAAGGGGAGTCAACACGATTTCTGAAAATAGTGGGAGTGCTTGAGTATGGGGAATAGGAACCAAGGATGGGAATGTAAGTTTAGTTTGGGGGAGGTGAGAGGCCTTCTGGGAGAGGGCTCTGCATTCCACAGAGTCAAGAGCTAAGGAACAAATAACCATGATTGATAACCTGGATAGTGAAACACAAAAGAGGCAGAGTTGAGGGGCCCTCAGAGATCCAGAAGGAGTCCCAATAGCTCAGTGATTACACACTGAGCTACTAATCTCAGCCACTCCACCGGAGAAAGAGGTAGCAGTCTGCTTCAGTAGATTACAGCCTTGAAAACCTATGGGGCAGTCCCACTCTGTCCTAACGGGTGCTATAATTCAGAATTGATGACAACAGGTTGGTTTTTGCTTTTTTAAAGAGATCCAGAGTCTGCAAAAATTGAAAACAACTCTCACCTGTGTAGTCAGGCGTTCCCTGGAGTGGAAAAATTGTATTTTCCCCCTCAAGTGAAACTGTTTCAACTTCTGGGTATGTCAACAGTGGTCATTTTGTGGATATATATACACGGGGAGGGGGATATTCTAGTCTTCCCCAAGAATTAGGCTCTCCCAAGGGGTCCTGGTGTGGTGCTGTGAGTTAATGCACTGGACTGCAAAGGTGGTTTGAACCTTAAGGCAATCTGGTGAGATGCCATGTACCCTCTGGTACTTTCAAGATGGAACCTCCCCCCACCAACACCCTACTCATTAAAGACATTTGAGATGATGGGCTGACTGCCATGGGACCTCCTGGGTTGCATGATTATCTATATTTTTATAGCCTATTCCTGATCAACTATATACTGTTTCAATGAATTCAATTGCAAACAGTCATATTCATTTTTAGATTCACAAAGATATCACCACTTCTACCATTTTCATTACTTCGTATTTATTGAGCACTCATAATGTTCCGGCCCCTCACTGCAATAATCTAATTACCTCTCCTACCCACTCCTGTTTCCATCCCCAGATCTTTGGGTAAAGCTTCATAATCATGCCTGGCCCTAAAAACACAATGATATAAGGATACATCTCTTGGGGACCCTGGAGTGTTTGGTCTTTGGCCAGTCTGTCCCTGACACTACTACAACAGAAATATATATATATATATATATACCTATATATATATTAAATCTTTACTCATGTCTGTACAACATTGATCTTTGCTGATTGCTTAAAATAGAACCTGATTCTCTACTACAGCATTTCCTAAGTTAAACAACAAAGGAAGATCCAACTTTACAGATTGGCCAAGAATTTTAAGTAGTACTTCAAAATTGGTACAGAAATCTAATACATATTTTTCCCTAGAGCTACTGCTCAGAGAAATATGACTAGCGCAGAAGTGGCACTTGGGGATGATATGGAAATAACCCATTAAGCCCAGTCTAGAGATTAGTGGTCATGATGGATGTTTGTTTGGGAAGGGGACTCATTTTTTCCCAGACATTTCAGATGACCATCCAGGGCCCACCTGAGAAGCAAAGACAAGAGTCCCTCTGAATGCACATATGGTCTAAGGGTACCTTGGGAAACTGTGGATATTTCCCCAGAAAAAGATCATGTCTTCAGCAGTTAAGTGATATTTTCTTTAACAATCTGAGAAGTTGGTTAATGATAAACCAGCCCATCCCAAGGAAATGCTATTCAAGTCTAATGACAAGGAAAAGAGCCAATGGCTGCTTTGAAAATAAAACTGGCTCCTCCCTGAACCCAGCTCTGACACAGATGTGCTGCATGCCAAGAGAAGGAACTGCTTCCTCAGACACCTCTGCTGAGAGCCAAGGCAGGCTGGCAAGTGAGTTCACCAACAGAAAAGGATGCTGGCTCAAATGGCTGGTATATAGTGACACCACTAATGAAAAAGTGATTAATCACATGTTGCTGGTGGAAGGGGTGAGTGCTGTTCATGGGCTAGAGACTGACTCTGAGGGCTTGGATCGCTGGATGGATACTGGGCTTGGGGACCATCCTTTCCAGGAAGCTGATCAGTAACCTCAGGGACAATCCTGGACTGCTGACTAACCTCCTCAGGGAACTCCTGAGTCTGTACATCCTCCCTAGGGAACTCTTGGGATGGTTTAGCAACCTCAGGGATGTTCTGTGACAACAGACTGATTGCAGGAGACTCATGGACCAGCCTGCCAATCTCAACAGAGAACTCCTGGAATGGCTGGATGATCTCTTCAGGGCCCTCTGGGGTTGGCCTACAATCTTTTACAAGAATTTCCTGGGCCTGTTCACCAACCTCCACAGGGGATCCATGGATCAGCCTACCAACCTCCATAGGCCCCCCATGGCATGGCTGGCTGACATCCTCAGAGTTCTCTTGGCAAAACTGACAGACTTTCTCAGAGACTTGGCTGGCCTTCTGGCATGGAAGTTTGATCTCAGGGACCTCTTGACATGTCTGGTTAACATTTTCATGGTTCATCTTCTGGCATGGCTGGCTGACATGAGAAATATCCCGACAGAAGTGACTAATATCAGGGACCTCTTGGCATGGCTGGTTGACCTCTTCAGGGACCTTCTGGCATGGCTGGCTGGTCTCCACAGATAGTTCTTGGGAGGACTGATTTGGTTGAAAAGCTTCTTTCTCCCCATCTACAGGCTCTTGTGTTTCATTCCCAGTAGTCTCCTGGGGCTGCCCAAGGCCTTGACAGTCTTCATTCACATGTGAACTTAGGGAAGATTGATCACCGAAGCCAAAATGGGCATTACCATCCATTGCAGTGGGGGAAGAAGGACCAGCACTGGACACAGTGCTAGAAGGGCCACTGCTGTCTGTAAAGCAAATTTAGGAGACTGAATCAGACCAGTTGGAAGAGCAGGCTCTACTCTACACATGTATTCCAAATGCTAGAAACAGTAACTTTGCTACTCATGTTTGAGAAGAGCAGGTCTGACTTTATCCTAAATTAGTTATAGATTTCTAAGTTAGTCTCTGCCTAGCTCAGGAATTGCCAGTCTGGTCTCATGTATACTAGCTAGAGAAGTAGCACTAAGATACTTCAGGAGAGAATGCTGACGCCTCCTTTATCTTATTCTTTCACAAAAATATATCCCTGTCCAACTCTAAATCCTCCTGTCCCCTCATTCCTCCTTTAGAAACACATGAACACTTTGGCCAATAGCACATAATTAGATTATACATAATACAAGTTTCCAGGTTTCATCTCCAGAGATTCTAATTCTATAGGTTTAGGATAAGATTACTAGGTAGAGAGAATAGTATCATTTTGTCTAAAATATTCCCAATTGATTCTGATATACATCTTTTATCAAGAATGACTTCTCTACATTGCCAATGCTTTGTGAGGTGGTTTCTTCCCTTACTGCAGTAAACAATAAACTCAGCTATTTTTCTATGGAAAAAAAAAAATCATTTGTTAATGCAATCAAAGGACTGCTTTATACTACTCCCAAGGGAGTCATGTATTTCTGGGGCACAGGTAATTACTCTTTATAGCCCAACAGATAAGCAAGAGAATGCAGAAAAATCTTACGGATCAGAGAAGTAGAAAAGAAACTGATTCACCCAAAACTGGAATCTCAAAATGGCAGCAGTTTTTAACTAACCTTTCTAGGATTCACAGACCTCCTTGAAACTCTGATGAAAGTCGTGAACCATCTTCCCAAGAAAATGTACATTTGGATCGTCATACTAATTTTTACATATAATTCCTGGGGCATATAGACTACCCTGAAACCCATTCACGAAGATCTTCAATGTACATAAATATAGGCTTGTGCATACAAAAAGAATATAAACTAATTTCTCAGATCCTGACACTAGTATTATGAAGATTTAAAGAGTCTTCAATTATACTATGTTGTTGTTAAGTGCCATCAAGTCGGTTCCAACCCATAGCGACCCTGAACAGGGTTCCCGAGGCTGTGAGTCTTTAAGGGAGCAGAAAGTCTCATCTTTCTTCCGTGGGGAGCTGGTAGTTTCAAACTGCTGACCTTGAGGTTCGCAGCCCAATTTGTAACCACTACGCTACCAGAGCTCCTTACAAGTATACTATGGAGTAATTCCTATTCCAACCTCCACTTCTTCATTGACCTTAAATAGGAAACGAACCTACTTTTCCCTTTGTAAATATTGAATTCTTGATGATACTGTAACTATATATTTAATATAGTCTGGTATCAATAATGACAGATTCTGGAAGCATGGGACTCATGAAAATCATTATCTTGTCATTGAGGAGAACCTAGGAAAGTTGGCAAGCCTGATCGAGAAAAGGCTGAATCACTCATAGAGTTTAAGGTACACTAGCTATCTCTTCTGTACAGACTCAGAGGAGCCATGAATTCAGGCAGAAAAATAGAGCAGCATGGCTCTGGACTAACAAGAAATATGCAGCCTATTTCTGCTGCAGAAGAAGCCCAAATAGGATATTTTATCAATGAGGCTACATGCCTGATACTAAGTCTAATGCTTGATAGATTTTTTTAAAGGCTATAACTGAGTTTCATACAAAAATAGAAGTAGTCTTAAAACCCAGCTAGTGGCTTGATTCAGGCAAATCAAAAAGGTCAGACACAAAGAAACAGAAGAGAGAGGGAGGATAAGATTACGTGGGACACAGAACCCACAAACACTTGCTGTAGGGGAGGAAAATTTCTATTTACAGGGTGCCAGAAGAAGGGCAACATTCTATAACTATTCACCCCAATGCTAGAGTATGAATCTTTGTTCTAGATCTACAACAACAAAAATAATGGGAGCCATATTTGATTTCAGTTAGTTCCTGAGGTTATTTCCCATCACCAGTGTCTCTGTTCTGATATGGTATGTCTGTTTTCCTACAATTAAACTAAGAATCCCTGTGGTTCCACTGTTCACAACTGTTACCAAGCATAATTAGTTGACAGACTAGAGATAGATAGTAAAGGAGAGATGGGGAACAGTACTTGTCAGATTGAATGAACAACTGAGAACAACAGACAACTAGAGAAAAAGGACATGTAGAATAGAAGCAGATTCTAGTTTCCTGCCCCCAGGTTTTCTATTTATCTAAGTTGTCTACTTAGACATCTTTCCCCCCAAAAAAGCTGTAGAAACAAAATGGGATCTGATAAAAATGAAGTTTCATTCTTTTGTCCCCAGAGGGTCACTAAATCTCATGAGCCTCTCCAATGAGAGAGAAGGTAGTAATTGAGTCTGCCTCTCTGACTAGATTTTCCTGGTCTCTCAACCCTCATCTTCTTGTCCTTCATACTGGAAAGTTGTACATTCACCAATATCCCCGCTCCACTCATCCTTTCATTAGGCAATTCCAAAAGAGTTACTTACACCACGGGGGCTTCTCAGAACGCTGCCGGAGCTGCAGGGGAGGTGAATGAAGAGTACGAGGTGGGGAAAATGGGCTATTTGAGGCCTGGTTGCTGTGTATAGAGTCAAAGAGGGCTGGACAGATAGGAGAGAGAAGGAAGGGAAAAAAGCATATAAGGTAGTTTTCAAAAGTCATAGACTCTCAACATAAGTCAAAGTCAAATCATATCCCCTCAGGCTGAAAAGTATTGTTTCGTATAAAGATTGATCATCCTAGCCATTTTCAATTTTTTTTTAAGTTTATAATACGTATGTTTTCAAACACATTTTAAAAAATAATTTAAAGACCAGTACAATGAATACTCATATGGTCATCTCTTAGATTTGACATGTTAGTCTTTTGCCATATTTGTTTAATGCATTTCTTCATGCTGAAGCCCTTTAAAATACATAAAGACATGACACACTTCCTCTATAAATACTTCAATATGCACATGAGAAAAATTTCCTACAAAAATAGGCACACAGAGGGAGTGATTGACTATGCATCCAGGAGCCGAGGTCCCTGGAACCATCAAGGGAGAAGAGCAGAGTGTGGGACCCTACCCAGAGAAGCAGTGATGCCAGATATGGAGGCAGAGATATGGATGTGGATGGAGGCTGGGGCAGGGGCAGGCTTGCAGGGTATACCCTTTGGTTGGTTGATGATGCATGGAGGGGATTGTAACCATGGCAATGAAACGATATATGATAGAATGAATGTAAAACTAATCTTCTTCCATGTAAACTATCACATAATTCACAATAAAACATTAAAAGAAAACAACAACACTATCCTTGAGTAAGAATCAGTCGTTTTCCCAAGAAGCCTAAATTCCTTTTAGTGGGGAAAGATATACAGAGGCCAAAATCTAGTTATAAAGGTACTCATTGCTATAGCTTCTGTGCAGTGTTAGAAAAAGGATTAAAAACTGAATTTATATTGATATTGCCACATCCTTATCAACTCATTTTTTTCCCAGGGTCCTTTTTTCGTTGTTTTTAAACTTCCACTGTTACTCTGTTGCTGTTTAGTGCTGTCCAGTCAATTCTGCCTCATAGTTATCGTGTATAGGGTTTCGGAGGAGTGGCTGGTGAGCTTGAACCGCCTACCTTGTGATTCAAACCGACCTTGCAATCCAGCACATTCACCAGCAGTGCCACACCAGAATTCTGCAATTATTTTAGTAGGTATGAAATTGTATTTCATTGTGGTTTTGATTTGCAGTTCCCTAAGGAGCTCTGGTAGCATAGTGGTTACAAAAAGGGCTGCGAACCTCAGGGTCAGCAGTTCGAAACTACCTGCTGTTCCGCAGAAGAAAGATGAGGCTTTCTGCTCCCGTAAAGATTTATAGCCTTGGAAACCCTGTACAGGGTCGCTATGAGTCGGAACTGACTCCATGGCACACAGCCACTAGCCACCAATGACTAATGAGAAGTCCTGGTGTGACGCTGTGGGTTAATGCACCAGACTGCAAAGCCATTTGAACTGCAAGGTTGGCAGTTCAAGCTCACCAGTCACTCTCGGAAACCCTACACAGGGTCGCTATGGGTCAGAACTGACTCAACGGCACTTAACAATAATGACAATGACTTATGATGTTGGGAGTCCTGATGTGGCACTGTGGGTTAATGTGCCAGACTGTAAAGCCACTTGAACTGCAAGGTAGGCGGTTCAAGATCACCAGCTTCTTCTTGGAAATCCTATACAGGGTCGCTATGGGTTGGCACCAACTCGATGGCAATTAAGAACAACAACAACAATGACTAATGATGTTGAGCATTTTTTCACATTGGTCAATCTGTAGATTTTTGGAAAAATGCCTATTCAAGTCTATTGCCTAACTTTCAATTGAGTTATATGTCTTTTTGTCGCTGAGTTGTAACAATTAGATATACTGAATGTTGTTGTTGTTAGTAGTCATCAAATCAATTCATACTCTGGATACCAAACCCTTATCAAATATGTTTTGTAAATATTTTCTATCATTCTATAGGCTATTTTTTCACTTTCTTGATAATGTTCTTTGATACACAAAAGTTTTTAATTTTATTGAAGGTCATTTATCTGTTTTTTCTTTTGTTGCTCATGCATTTAGTATCATGTCTAAGAATCGATTGCCAAATTTAAGGCCACAAAATCTTACCCCTACATTTTCTTCTAAGAACTTTATAATTTTAGTGCTCATGTTAGTTCTCTGAGCATATTTAAGGTGATTGCTTTAAAAATCTTGGCCTGGTAAGTCCAATGTCTTTCTCAGGGACCATATCTGTTCATTTCTTATATGACTGAACCAGACTTTCTTATTTCCTTGCTTACTTCATAATTTTTGTTGAAAAGTGGACATTTTGATGATTATAATGTGGTTACGAATAGGGCTGCGAACCTTAAGGTCAGCTGTTCGAAACTACCAGCTGTTCCGTGGGAGAAAGATGAGGCTTTCTGTTCCAGTAAAGATTTACAGCCTCAGAAACCCTGTACAGGGTCGCTATGGGTCGGAACCGACTTGGCGGCACTGAACAGCAACAACAACATATCTGAAAAACAGATTTGTCTACTTCCTCAGGATTTCCGCTTTTTGTAGTTGTTTGTTTGTTTGCTGGTGTTGTTAAGTGCCATCAAGTCGGTTCTGACTTATACCGACCCTGTGTAGAGTTTCTGAAGAGTGGCCAGTGAGCTTGAACCACTGACTTTGCAGTTCAAACTGACTTTGCAGGAGCCCTGTTGGTGCTATGGGTTAGGGATGGGGCTGCTAACTGCAGGATCAGCAGTTCAAACCCACCAGTCACTGTGGGAAAAGATGAGGCTGTCTGCTCCTGTAAAATTTTACAGTCTTGGAAACCCTATATATGGTCACTATGAGTCAGAATCAGTTTAACAGCAGTGGATTTTATTTTTGTAAAGTCTGTATTCTTTGTCAAATATGATCTCTGAAGTCTCTGTTCCATTAGCTTGTGTTTAGCTTGTGTTTTGGCAGAAATTTCCTTGAAAGCCAGGAGTTGATAACAAGAAAAGTATCTGAAGACTGGTTCTGTGCCAGATTGTTTATTACTCTGTCTTAGCCTTTACTATATGCTTGTATTAAGCCTAGAGTTCAGCAAGAAGTAAAAGTTTAGGGCTTTTTAAAAGTCTTTTCTTGGACTATATTCTGCCCTGGGCATGCAGGTGGCTTTCTAAATTCCCTAATACACAAAGGTTCTGTTAACAGCCCTAATTAAAAACAAAACAAAATGAAAAACTCTCCTCAGATTTTCTTCCCAGCTTTTGGCACATCTTTTGTTTACCTGAGCTGTAATTGTTTGTCCAGAAGGTGGTGAGGTGGGGTTGTTAATTTGCATTATCGTGTTTTCAAGTAATAGCCTGCATAGCCTTTTTGCACCCACCTGAGTGGAGTGGTTCAGTGTTAGATGAAATAAAAGTAAACATTCCCTATCAGTCCTTTACATAGCCTCCAGACTGGTTATAACAAATCAGCACAATTCTTTGGGAGTAATTTTTGTTCTGATCCCTGGAATCAGGATCCATGCTGCAATACTGAGACCAATACTGCAAGACCACTGCCAAGTCAGGGAGGTGTGAGAACAGGGTAAATAAAAATGCTGCAAAGCTGTCCTACCATTTTAAGTTGCTTTTTTTTCTCGACTCAGCATTTGCTTGGTTGCTGTAAACCTTTGACTATTTTCCAGAGTTCTGCTGAAGCTGATTTAAACAGATTTTGCTTGTTTTTTTTCAGTGTTCAGGTTGCCAGTTGAAACCCACCAGCCGCTCCTCAGAAACTCTATACAGGGTCACTATGAGTTGGAACCTACTCTATGGCACTTAACAACAACAGCAACATGGAGGGCAGACCCTTGGAGTTATCTCCTCCACCATTTTCACTGATGTCATTGCATGGTTTAATATTGACATTTAGATTTCTGACCCACATAGAGTTTATCCTGGTACAGAGGGTGATGTGTGGATTCATTTTAATGTTTGTCAAATGGCTATTCAGTTTCCTAACTCCATTTATTTAAAAAAAAAACAAAAAACATTACCATCAAGTCACTTCTGACTCACAGCAACACTACATAGGGTTTCCAAGACTATAATTCTTCAGGGGAGTAGACAGACTCATCTTTTTCCCATGGAGGACCTTGTGGGTTTGAACCACTGACTTTATGGTTAGTAGCCCAATGCCTTTTTATTAAATAGTTTACTCTTTTCCTCAGTACTCTGAAATACTAACTTCATCTAAGAAACTTGGATGACACAAAGAGTTAAACGCTAACTACTATCTGAAAAGTTGGTAGCTCTAACACAAAGATGTCAGCTTGAGGACTAAGGTGTGCCTGACTCAAGCCATGGTATTTTCAATAACCTCATATGCATGCAAAAGCTGGACAGTGAATAAGGAAGACCATAGAAGAACTGATACTTTTGAGTTATGGTGTTGGAGAAGAATATTGAAAGTGTCATGGACTGCCAAAAGAACCAACAGATCTGTGTTGGAAGTGTAGCCAGAGTGCTCCTTGGAGGCCAGGATGGCCAAACTTCGTCTCTCATGCTTTGGACATATTGTCAGGAAGGACCAGTCACTGGAGAAGGATATCATGTTTGGTAAGGTGGAGGGTCAGAGAAAAAGAGGAAGACTCCCAGCGAGATGGATTGGCAAAGTGGCCAATAATGGGCTCAAGCATGGCAACAATTGTGAGGTTGGCCCAGGATCGGGCAGTGTTTTGTTCTATTTTACATAGGGTAGCTATGAGTTGGTACCGACTTGATGGCACCTAACAACAACAATCCTGGTGTGGTACTGTAGGATTAGCACCGGACTGTGAACCACAAGGTCAGCAGTTCAAACCCTCCAGCTGCTCCTTGGAAACCCTGCACAGTCACTATGAGTCAGAACCGACTCGACGGCATATAACAACAACAAGTATCTTTGTAATTTGTAACTTTCTCACATTCTAGGAAGCATGGGGTTAGGGGTAGAAGTGGGTGTACAAAACGAGAGTATTCTTTGTACCTGCAGATGTCTGGGCCTGAGCATCGGTGTGGCGCTGGCAGACTCTACTTAAGAATTCACTCACTTGATGCAGGGAAAGGGCATTATGCAGTGTTTCCAGGGGATAGATGGTAGGCACCATGGAGCATCCTTCAAATCCTGTTAGGTAGAGATGGACAAAGTCAATGTTAGACCTGCCAGATACCACAACTGGCCAAGGAAGCATGGAGAGCCCCTGAGATACATCAGGAGAGTCTGTGACTTTTGAAATATGGAATAGTCAAAATTCTCAGGAGATGGAACTCTTTAGAGCCCTTAGAGAAGCCTTTTTCTCTCACCTCCAGATTCCCTAAAGACTGCCTGCTTAGGCCTCCAGGTGAATCAAATCACCTCTTATCCTACCTATGGAGAGCCTGCAATGTACCATGGAGAAATCAACAGAACCGCAGAAGGATAAACATCTACACTGCTCCTAATGCTTTCGGGGGTGGTGGTGGTGGTGATAAAACAAGGGTTCAGAGGTAAGAGGTGAAATTGTAGGGTCTAACATTAGGTGGGAAGGTCACAGAGCTGGGAAGAAACAGCAGATTTCAGAAATTATGAACAAAAGAACCATATTAAGGAGAAGGCCATGGAATCTGAGAAGGGGTTCATGCAGATTTAGGATGTGGGTAGAAAGGCTAAAATATTTTAAAGCAAGCTGGAAGACATGCAATACACATGAAGCTCAGCCCAGGAAAACCACATGCATGATCAGGCTTGGGGGATGGAAGTTCTTTCTTGGTCAATTCCATTACATCAAAGCTTCTCCCTTTTGATCTCACTAGAAGATCCCAGACTTGTATGGATCTCTCTACTGCATCAGAAAAGTGAGGCAAGCCCCTATAAATAAAGAATAAATACTGATCCTGTGCTCTAACCCAACAACTCCAGTGTAGGTCCACCACTCAGGGTAGGAGCAAGGACAAACCTAAATGTGTAACCCTCATGCCAGGGACTATAGATAGGAAAAATGTCCCCAACAGAAGACCAAGAAACAAACATTGCCAACCACTTTTTCAGTCTTTCTTATGCTTCCTCTACATCTCCTTAAAGGAACTAAAGGTAGGCAGGACAGCAATATCTATGCAAGACTCAGTTTCTTGTTTACCAATTACTCAAAATGATTATATCTGACCACCTTCTAACTTCTGGCCCTGTTTGCCTCAAGGATTTAGATAGGGTCTCTAAAATCTAAAATCTGTGCCTCAATATCTCCCTATAATCTAGTGGTAGGGAGAGCAGAAGAGATACAGTCTCTAGCTCCTCAGAGTGAGTATAAAAGTTTAGATTGGAAATGGTAGTAGTAGAGGGTTATAGAGATAAGAACAGATTCTAGAACAAGAGATTACTCCTAAACTGAATAAAACTGGGAGTTAGCAGGTGGTGAGGAAGGAGAATAGGAAAGGGACAAGCAGCCAATGCTACAGCTACCAGACAATCTGGCCCCAATCCCACCAAGCTACTAGATGCAAGTCACATAACTTTAGGGGAAATAGAAGAAAGGTATAGTTGGGCTCTCCTGCCAGAAGTGCAATAAGCAAAGCAGTCAGTCCCAGCCAGGGTAGTGGCAGCAGCCAGCTTGGTGGCAGGGGGTACCGTAGAGGCACTCGGGGTCATCCTGGCCTGAGCGCAGCCAGTTCCGGAAGAGGCGCAGGTGGTAGGAGCACTGGTGCAGGTGATGCGCCAGCGTGGCATCCAAGGAGACTGGCCGGCCCCCCGGGCAGTCAGAGGAAAAACTGCGCAGCAACTGGACCACAGGGTGCTGGTCATCCAGCAGCTCTGGAAGGGTTGGGGGACCACGGCAGGTAGCACGAAGATAAAGAAAGAGAAGAGGGAGAGACAATGAGGGGAGCACTAACTGACACAAGCATACTGGGAGGTAGAGGCTGCTCAGCTCCAAGGTGAGCTAAGAGACAAGCAGAGCCACTGGGCATCTCTTGTAGGGAAGATGAATGTTGGCATAAAACAGTGAATCTAAAAAGAAGGGGCTAGTGAGACTACATGGTACAGCAAGACCCTCCCCTTCTTCCTTGAGCAAATTCAGTCAGCATTTACAAGAGAGCAACCACATAATTCTGGATGAGGGTGAACTGTTAGTTTTGTGGTTGGGAGCTTTGTCTAAAGTTCCCGTGTCCCTGATCTTTCTTGGGCAAATCGTAGTTAAAGGCTGCTTCTCAGAAGAACAGATTTTTGAGGTTGGGATAAAGATGAAAAGATTCTCACCCAAAGAAGAGGGTCAAGAATGGCATAGGGTAGCAAGATAAAGTCTGAAACTTAAAAATGTACTTGGAGGTTCAGGTCAGGCCCTCTGGACCAGGCTCTAAGATAGCCACTGAATGAACTGGTACTAGGCAAGTAGCACAGGAGGTTGGCAGGAGACCAGGTACAGGGCTCCTTTAAAACAGAGCATGTAAATATTGGAATAGGTAAGTGAAAATGCCAATACCAATGAATCATGCTTTACCTAATTCTTGTTAAGCAGATTTTTTAAGAAATGTTTGCATAAGTCTCAGGACTTGGGGGACACTAAATCCAAAGAGGCCAAAAGCCTGATAACTTATATTTTGTCCCTGTTGCTGATGACTCTAATTGTGCTTTATTTAGCTGGTGAGTGGAGAAGCTTTGATTCTGTATCACTCATTATTTCAGTTGCTTGGCAAACTTTGTGGATGCTTGCAATTCAGCTACAAAAGGTATGAAGGACCAGGGTGGGAGAAGGGAAGATGTAGAAAAAAAGTTAGGTTAAGATCTTTGGGAAAAGATCTATGGTCTTGAGACCTGATGTAAGGATGAGTAAGAATTTGAATACAGGCATACCTCCTTTAATTGTGCTTCACTTGATTGCATTTTACAGATACTGGTTTTTAAAAACAAAAAGAAATTGAAGGTTTATAACAACCCTGAATCAAGCAAGTTTATTGGCACATTTTTTCCAACAGCATGTGCTCACTTTGTGTCTCTATGGCACATTTTGGTAATTCTCACAATATTTCAACTTTTTTCATAATGCTGTCATACACTTTAATAGACCACAGTATAGTGTAAACATAACTTATATGCACCAGGAAACAAAAAAAAAAAATCATGTGATTTGCTTTATTCACTTCATTGCAGTGATCTGGAACCAAACCTGCAATATCTCTGAGGTATGCCTGTACAGGATATAGATATACAGGTATAGATACTAACTATAGTGGTTCAGCAAGGTAGGATCCAAGTAGCTGAGTATAACTGCTCAGAATTCCCAGACCAGAACTGGTCCCACAGGTAATTCCACATGAGACTACAGTTTCCAGAGACACTAGTTTGAAAGTCAGGACAAGACTCAACTCTACCCAGACTAGTCTGGTGAATACTATCATTTAGACCTACGCCATTGTGTAGGTCCCTAGAGGATGGTGGGATTGGCAAGTCCAATGGGCACACTCTAGCATTCTGGATAGCGTAAATTACAGTCTCTTTCCCACTATATTAATTTTCTTTAGTGAGTTCAGTGTGCCGTTTAGGACTTGTGAACCATACTTGCGTAGTTGATGTAGTCACAAAATATGACAAAAGTTTATCAGAGGCAAGGATGGGCTGAAGTCTTCCCTCCCATCCACTAAGAAGACAGTATTGCCTTGCCTCCTTTCTAAAGCCAGGTCTAGTTTTTCCATATTTTGTTTCAAAGCTAGGCATCATATCAAGGAGACAGTGATGATGGGGCAGTAGATTGGCATATTGCCATAACTAATCTTCCATAAGCATTTGCAGACAGAACATCCATTCTATAATTGCTGGGTCCGTTGAGCAAGATCTTGATCATGGGGTTGTTGTTGTTAAATGTCATTGAGTCAGTTCCGACCCACAGCAACCATGTATATAGGGTTTCCAAGGAGCGGCTGGTGAGCTTGAACTACCAACTTTGTAGTTCAAACCAACTTTGCAGGCCAGCACATTAACCCACAGTGCCACACCAGCACCATGGGGTAGAGCCCTCATATTGTCCTGAGAGCCAAATTAAATCTAAATAATCTTCACTAAAAGGCATTAATAGTTCCAACGGGCATATCCCAGATTGTGGTTTCTTAAGCACTTTACTCTTCAAGCTCAAGAACAAAGAAGGCCAGAGGAACCTAAGGAAGAATTCAGGAAATTGGAAGAGATTTTGAATAGCCTTCTCCTACCCTGTACCTGAATTATCCAAGTCTCTCTTCATCTCCTTTTGTTAGAATTGAGTCTTCTTTTCTTCAACTGGTGAGGCTGCTAACCACGGTTTTAGGGGACTGGAGAGACAGTTTGAGAATCTGTTTTATGAACTTTAGCCTGAGCAAGGAGATCTTTGACTTAGCTTTGATTTCAGGGTTTCAAGGTCCTGTTACCATATTCTGGACCCTAAGTAACATGTCTCCTAAATCCAAGTACCAGGCTCTGGGACTGGTGTATCAGGTTCAACTTTGGAGATGACTGTAGCACAAGAAGGCCAGAGGAATGTGAGTCTAAATGAATAGGCACAGCCATGCCACACTGACTGGAGAGGGGTAAACAGGAAGTGCAGGCTAGTCAACCCAGGGAGAGATTTCAGCAGTGCTTACTGTGGCTGTATGGTATGACTGAGCAAAAATCTAGCAGCTGCCACTGGTTAGGGTGCCAATCAGCACCTACAAGTTTTTCTAGCCAGGAGGCCAGACTAATGTTACCTCCTTCAGAAGGTCTTAGCTGTTGGGCAGAAAAAAAATGAAATGTAATGGCACTAGATTTAACTTAAAGACAAGATACAATGCAGAGAGAAAACTACAGATACAAAGGATAAAACCTCAACAGGGAGTGAGCTCTGGGTTCCCTTGTCATACTCTACAAAGTAACTACAGCCCTTTGGTATTTGGTTCATACAAATCTCCAAACTTTCCCACCAAAGTGCAGACAGACCAAGTTCTTTAATCTTCTTAAAATATCATTCATTCCTAAACTCCCCCATAACCTCTAAAAGGCATCGCAACCCTTCACTTCTAGTTCTCTGAGAAAACAGTGCCATAGGTAGTCTGGGCCTCCAATGAAAACTACACTGAAAAACTTAAGATACATTCTTCTTTCCTTAACCTATCACCTCCTCCTCTTTTCTTTCATCACAAATCAATCTGAACTCCTGCTTTCTAGGCCCAGGCACTAGGTTAGTAGTAACATAAAGCAGATGTAAGATGCATGAGACCCACACAAAGTACACACAATGGTAAGATAGAGGAGTATGAAAATGGGAACCTACACTCAAGACCAATACCATTTTAGGTAGATTTGGGAACTGGGAATTATACCATTGCTTCAAAAGAGAAACAAATTTGTCATGCCACTCCAAGAAAAGTTGGAGAAAAAAAATAAAGATCAAAATTAAATGAGGCTAAGGGTGGGAATAAAAAAGAAAAGAAATGGGGATGAACTAGAAAATACTATTCTCTTCCTAACAAGGGGAACCATCATCATGTTGGTATAAAGTCTGGTAGTCATGTGATGGAAATGGGAGAAGTTTAATCAATATTTTGGTGTGATACTGACAGAAGTGACACAATGGTGATGATAGTGGTTATAGAAGTAAGATCTTAAGTTGTCATAGATATAGGACAGCCAGGCTACAGCCAAGACTAAGGGTTGTCACAAAGGAAATGTCCCAAGAAGGACATTTAGTAAGTGACTCATTCAGAAACAGCAGGGTGTCAACATAGTGGAAGGAGAGACAAAATCGGTGTCAGGACTCAGAGGTTAATAAGTGTCTTGAGATATGATGATGAGGAATGATATTGAGTCAGAAGCAAACGTACCGTTAGTCGGATGCTTTGCAAACGACACAGAAAATCGTTTTACGGCCGGGACAAACAAGAGCTCTGGGGAGAAAAGACATCATGGGGATTATACCCACCCCTGTCCCAACCATCTACTCTGGAATCTGTCCCAAATATGCTGTAATTTCTATAGTCTGTTCTTTGTAGTTAGTTACTTAAACTGTTCCCATCCCCCACCCTCAGCTTCCTGACTACATTTCAACTTTTCCCCTTGGTATAATCTCCTCTTCGGATCTGTGTCATCTCTACCACAAAACACCTCCACAAAGAATCCAATTTTACCGACCACATTCTCTTTCTCTTGGAAACAAAATCTTTAAAGTAACTTTCAAGCCCATCCCCCAATCTCTTTCCGTATCATCTTTCCTGCCTTGACTGAACAACTTCCCCATTCCTAAACCCGATTTCCTAGATTTTGATCAAGGCTCCACTGCATTCTTCCTGACCATGAATTATCCTTTTTGGTCCTTACCCCTATAGGCCAGAGTCCAGGAAAGAGTACAAAGGCAGAGTACACTGATATAGCAGGGCTGTATGGAGGGATAAGCATAAAATAAGTAGTATTTATATGGCAAGAGGGAATGCAAATGGAGGGGTAGATGAGTCCTGGTTTCTTCTCCCATCTATAACTGATGAAGAAAACTTCTGCTATAAGATCAGTGCCGGTGCCATCATAAGTATAATAGTTCTTAAGCTGTGTCCTTGCTGGGGGAAAGATGGAAAAAAGAGCTGCCCCCCCCAAAACCCACCCACATACCATCTCGGTGCTTCAGACTGGCAGGTGGTAGCTTTTTGCCATGGCTGCAGGCGTAGTCCTGTAGATTCGGGGCACTGGAGGAGCCACCCAGCACTGTGGTACTGAACAGCCCTGTACACTGTGAGCCTGCAAGGCCGGGAGTGCATTAGTAGCCACACAAAGCTGCAACTACTACACAGAAGTACACACAATTTCACATAACAACATTAAGACACGCATACAGCCACTCAGAACCACCATCACGTGGCCATACACATAAACACAAATAGCCTTCACTACTGTCCATAGCCATACTGGGCAAGCAAAGTAGGGGTTCTCCTGAAGAGACTATAAGGCAGAGGCAAGAGGCCACTAGAAATGCAGGGTTAGTCATATTAGGAGATTCAAAGCTACTTAAAATGGTAGACTATGCTCTCCTGGTGCCTCTCAGAAATGCCAAAAGAATAGGTATATTCCTGTAGAACCCCTAGATTAGTTCTATGTCCCTTACCTTGGATATAAGGTTTGAGAAACCCAGAAATCCAGTCCCTTGTAGGTTTAAAAGGAAGGAGCTATGATTGAAACTAGAGACTAGGTTTTGAGCATAAGCTGTCACCTTTCCAATTCTTTCTAAATTCTTCATCCAGTGTCCCCTCTCTTACATCTCCTTTCAGGTCTTTTTACCTCTCTCAAGAAAGAAAATACAAAATTAATTGAGTTTTCAAGGCACAGATATCATCTAGTTCAGCATTTTCATTTTAGAGATCCAAATGGGATCTCATTTGCTCAAGACATGGTTTGTGAGGAGCTAAATTGAACTAGAATCTGGTCTTCTGATTCTGAGGACCAACTGTACTCAGGAAAAAAAATTTCACCAAGAGGAGACAAAGCATCACTTCTGAAGACAAGATAGATACAAAATGAATAATCGGCTTATTAAACCTAAAGCGCACCAACTGTGTACTGAGCACCCTACTAACAAGAAAGTCCCAATGAGAAAGAAGCAACAAAAAAGACATGTTTTTTCTGATCTCAAAAGTTTACTATCTATCTTGTAAGTCCTATTCTAAAGTCAGATGCCCACACAGAAATTCAAAGTGAGAAAAGAGAGCTCCACTGCCTATCACTTGAATAAATAAAAGTAAAAAAAAATCTCTGAAGAAAATTAATTAGTACTGTCTTCAGTATCTGATCTAGAGGGTTAGGACTCCTTTTCCTTCCCAGCTACAGCCCACATGATCAGAATGGATAGGTAGCGAGGCAATACTGACATTCAAGTTCTTAGGCTTTGCCCTTCTATTTCCAAACTCATCTTAGCCAAAATCCCAGGTTTGCCTTTACAACCTAACCTCATAGAAGAGATGGATAGCAGGAAAGGAGACCAATTTTCTTTGAGCTCACAAAGAAAGGGCCATGATTTTAGGAGTTTCAGCATTTCAGGTTACCATAGAAATTAGGAAGTTCAAATGGCTGATAGTCTCCTCTCAGAATTCCTCCATGCAGCAACTTTCTCTATTTTTCATGCTCAAACAGGCTCTGGAATGGAGTTTCAGAGATCAGTGGTAGTGGTGGTAGTGGTGGTGGTAGTTATGTGCCATGGAGTTGTTTCTGACTCATAGCAATCTTGTATAGGGTTTCTGAGGCTGTAAATTTTTATAAGAGCAGAAAGCCTCATCTTTCTCCTGGGGAACAGTTAGTAGTTTCGAACTACTGCCCTTGAAGTTAGCTGCTTGACTCGTAACCACTACACTAACAGAGCTCCTTCAGAGATCAATAATGTTTGCTAAATATGTCTCTTTTTCTTCAGAGAAGAAAAAAAAGCTGGTTCGTATCAAGTCACCTGTTCTATATTTACTTCCTCCTCTGAATAATTTCCTGGCGCAGTCCTGACAACTCCAATCTGTCCAGACCTCGGATCATCTCAGAGGGTAGTTTTACATCACCACTACCACCTGTCAGCCAATCCCAGGCCCACACCTCTGCCATCCTTGACAGTAGTACCCCCACATAACCAGGACAGCTATACAAACCAATTTTTTCCTAAACTATCTAGGACTTTTCTAGGACTTCTGGGAAGAGAAGTTCCTATTACAGATTTATTGTTGCTGTTGTTAAGTGTCATCAAGTTCTGACTCATAGGGACCCTGTATAAGGTTTCCAAGAACGGCTACACATTTGTTTGTTTGTTTTATTTCTCACGCCATCTACCTTATCTCAGAAATATGGAATAAAATTAGCCTAGAAAATTACCAAAACTTTTCTTTTCCTGATGGACCAAATACTGATCCTGTGGGAGGGAAGAGGGGATATTGGGTACCAAAGACAAAAGACACAAAAAATAAGAGGAGATAAATGGAGAGTCTATTAGAATAATATGATAGAAGAAACCAGGGGCCCAAGTCCAGACCCCACATAACTGTCTCTAACCTCTAGTTCTAGCCACCAACTCACAAGGCACTGTGTTAAAAAATAACCCATCACAAGGACTTCCACGCAAAAAATACAATATCCTGTTACACTTGGTCTTTCTTATAGGCTGTGTTCTCAGGAAAGGTTGGATGATGCTCTCCATTCCTCTCTAAGGATCAAAAAAAAAGTGGCTTCCCTCAAAATCCTGAGAAAAGCCATTGTCACGATACCAGTCTCATATTTACCCTTTAATTTGCAGGAAGGAAAAGTTACAGGATTAGGAAAGGATGGAGGAGAAGGCATGGAGGTAGGAGGGGGTCAGAGCAGGGATGTGAAAGACATAGGTTTTAGAGGAAGACATGGAACAAGTTCTCCAAATGAGGAAAATGACACTTACAGGGGTCACAAATACCTCTATTTATAGCTCTGTCTCTGATAACTCTGAAGGTTCAGAGTCTCCATGGCCCCTTAAGGTCTGGGCTAGACTGGAGGGACAGATAAGGAATGAGAGGGGAAACCAAGAAAACGGCCTTCAGCCATAGAAATGGGGGTTGGTGTAGAAAACCAGAAAACAAACACCTTCCTGGAATTGACACAATCATTTGGAATCAAAGTTCACATCTAATTATGGATTCTCCCAATTCATCCTCCCTATCCCCACCTGATAATATTGCTGACTAGATGATCCCAACTCGAATGACTAAAATTTCCCATAATAAAACTATAACAAAGAGACAGACACCCCTTCCCAACTCCAGGTGAGAGGTGCCAGGAAAGCATACCTAGGCCACTCTGCTTCATCTCTGTTGGTGGCCGTGAAGATGAAAAGAGCCGGTAGCCACCAGGCCTTGAGGATGAAGTCTCAGAAAGCACCTGCAGAAAAAGGACTCTATATTACTCTTTTTTCCACTTTAATCCAGAAGTCTAAAACCCAGGTCCTGAATTCCTGCCCTACAAAGCGAAGCAGTTTCCAAAAGTTTAGAAGAACCAAAGGATTTTGGTGGGGGAAGAAAGAAAAGGCAATAAGGTGTGTACTTTGAGGAGGAAACTGCCCAAGCAATCCTTCTATACTAGAAGGCACTTCTGTTTCCAAGATGCCTCTGGTGTCCCCCAGCCCTTCCCATCTCAAATATGAAAACTCATTATTCAATGCCTCCTAATTTGCAGCAGAGCAGGCACCCTAATTTTTAGCTCTCCTTCCCCCGGAATCAAAAGCTTATCTTAGATACAAGTAAGAAATAAAGTCTGGTCACCCTCTCTTCTTTTTATGAATAGCTGTGGCTGTTGCAACCACACTCGATTTCTTATCTCAACCAAGATGCACCCACCTCCGTATATATTACTCTTGGAGACATGAAACAGATTTCCAAAAGCCCATGAGGGCCCAATCACACAACCCCCAACATACATACTCCCCACTTAGATAGAGTTCAGAGTTCTAGATCCCAAAAGTCAAAGACAGAAGGCAGAAAAGGAAGGAAAGGTAGGTAGGGAACACCTGTGTGCAGGACGCCAGGTGAGTGGTGGACACAGCCCGGGGCTGTAGGCCGATGGCTGGGGAAGGCCGGGGGAGGTCTCCTGACCTCCTGCGGCGCCGTCCCCGCAAGGGGATCAGGTCCAGGCTCCCAGTACACTGCATGTTCATAACCTGCAATCAGACCGGGTGGAAAGCCGGTCACGGCTCCTTTAACCCCCAGGCTCCCCAAAGTCCCAGAGCTCACAGGGCAGAGTTAGTTATAAGACTGGAGAGAAGGACCACCTCAGGCACAGTTGCTATGAAGGTCATAAGATTTTAATATAAAATAATCCAAAAATATGACAAGAAGAAAAGAGATGGAGGAAAGGTTATAGCAACAAGGATAAGATTGCCCAATGTCTATACTTACAGAGCAAAAAGAGGCTATATTAATATTATAAGGCAGTGTGACTAAGAAGCAGAGAAACTTTTCTTGCAAAGTTTAGGAGCACATCCTAGGTAACCATCATTCTAAAGCAAGGGTATAAGCAGCACTAGTAACTGAGAAGAAGGAAAGAGATACAACAGGAAGGCTTCTGTAGGCCTGAAAGGAAGAGGTCAATCTTATCAATCTTAGACATAATACACAGAGGCTCTGTTTTGCCCTATGTTTCTTGATTGCTTAAACTGGAACACAAAAGAGGGTCAAACACAAAAGTGCTGGGGAGACTAGCTGGTCAGATGGATGAGAGGACACTTAGCTGTAGAGGAGGAGTTTAATAATGGAAGATTATGAGTGTCATTCTGTCCATTTAATCTACTTCCTGGGAACTCATGGATTACTAGATTACTATGGATATCAAATTACACCTACTCATCAGATAAAGTAATGTATATCTCTCTTTCAACTGTGTGGATCATGACAATCTATGGACAACATTGTGGAGAATGAGTATTCTAAAACACTTAATTGTGCTCATGAGGAACCTGTACATAGACCAACAGGCAGCTGTTCAAATAGAACAAGGGAACACCAAATGGTTTAAAATTAGGAAAGGGGTGCACCAGGGTTATATTCTTTTACCATACTTATTCAATTTGTATGCTGAGCCAGTAATCCAAGAAGCTGGATTATATGAAGAAAAAGGTGACATCAGGATTGGAGGAAAACTTATTAAAAACCTGCAATATATAGATAATACAACCTTGCTTGCTGAAAGCGAAGAAAACTTAAAATACTTACTGATGAAGATCAAAGATCACAACCTTTGGTATGGGTTGCTTCTCAATGTAAAGAAAACAAAATTCCTTACCACTGGACCAGTAAGCAACATTCATATAAATGGAGAAAGACTGAAGTTGTCAAAGACTTCATTTTGCTCAAATCAGCCATCAACACTCATGGAAGCAGCAGTCAAGAAATCAAATGACATATTACACTAGGCAAATTTGCTGCATAAGACCTCTTTTAAAGTGTTGAAAAGCAAAGATGTTAGTTGGAGGACTAAGGTGTACCTGATTCAAGCCATGGTATTTTCAATAACCTCATATGCATGTAAAAGTTGGACAGTGAATAAGGAAGACTGTAGAAGAATTGATGCATTTGAATTATGGTGATGGAGGAGAATATTAAAGAGTACCATAGACTGCCAAAAGAACAAACCCGTATGCGTTGGAAGAAGTACAGCCAGAATGCTCCAAATTCATCATAAAATAATCAGGAAGCAAAGGATGAGTCCAGAAAAGAGACTAGTTTTTCTTCTCAATTTTCTCCAAAACCTGAATTTTAAATCTCTTGGCTAAATAAAGTTAATCAAAAATTCTTCTTCAATATCCCTAAAATGGAAATAAACAATTCCTCTAAGATAGACAGCTGGTATAGATTTATCAAGTCTGAACAGGAACCAAATGAGTCAGAGACAAGAAGACATCATGGGGTCAAATTATTGTTAGGCAAAAAGGGAAACAGTCTTTCCAGGAAAAAAGACCAAAACAACTGGAGAATTAGAACCAAAACTAGAGACAAACTCTGAGAAAAACAGAACACAGGAACAGGCAGATAAATCTCTTGTCAGAACAAAAAGAAGACGGACTTGCAAACATAGTTTCCTTTCTGGGATGACAGTGTAGATAACTCTAAGGAATTAAATTAAAGTGCCAGGTTTTCGCCAGTGACTAAATTATAATTTTTACTCAAGGCAACAAAAAGGGGAGAAAGCCTGGCTTTAATATCAATTATACTGGTATTTAGAGCATGGTGGCTCCATAGGATAATCACTGGACAGCAAACCACAAGGTTGGTAGTTTGAGCCCACCATCAGTTCTTCGGTAGAAAGATGAGACTTTCTGCCTCTGCAAACAATTTTAAAGCCCCAGAAACCCTACACAGGTCATTTTAAGTCAAAAACACTCCACAGTACTTAACAATAATAACGTATTGATATTACTGTTTATTATTTATTACTGTTACTATGTACTATAAGGTAGATGGTAGTTGTAGTTATATACACCATAGAGTCGGTTCTGACTCACAGTGATCCGGTATAGGGATTCTGAGGCTGTAAATCTTTACAGGAACATGAAAAGCCTTATCTTTCTTCCTCAGAGCTACTGGTAGATTTGAACTATTTACCTTGCAGTTAGCAGCCCAGCTCATAATCCACTATGCTATCAGTAATAAGGTGGATATTACTCCTATTTTACAGATGAAAAAAGCTTAAGACTTGGAGAAGTTAAGTTACCTGTCCAAAGTCACACAGCTTTTAAGATCAGACTGAGATTTAAGTCCAGGGCTGCCAGATTTCAAAATTCCTGCTATTTCTACTGTATTTCCTTTTGAAGAACTGCCTTTCCACATCTATAGGTTTCCTCCTCAATCTCATCTCTTAATAGCCTATCTCCCAGGCACTCTTCACTGACATCTCTTTAATCTCAGCAGTAGCAACTAGTATAGAGGAGCTCTACTGGCAGGTCAGCTGTAAAAGAGAGATTAAATAAATGGCAAGGAAAAACTTTTATTAGGGGCAAGAAGACTCAGGTCCCCAAGAATGATTCCCTGGTAGCAGTCTAAGCAGCCTAATCGTTGTTGTTGTTAAGTGCAGTTAAGTCGATTCGACCCATAGTGACCCTGTATAGGGTTTCTGAGGCTCATTAGGCCCATAGATATCATCCTATGAGCACATCTACCCTTTCCAGTCTTTGTCCCAAGCCCTTCTTCCCATTACCTCCATAGAGCCAGCTTTTCGGTTACGAATGAGAGGTGATCTCCTTGGGAGGCCAGGGCCTTCAAAGGGTTGAGGTGAAGTCTGTAGTGCCCGGTCTGGCTCATCTGGTGCCTTCCCAGGGCATAGGTTCTCCATGCTGCCTTGGTCTGTTTTCATCTCTTCATTCTGTTCAACAGGCACAGATCAAAAAGACGACAATGTCCTTCAGCCTCCCAATCTCCCCAAATCTTTAACTTCCCTTTTACTATTTCCTAATTTCCCATCACAAGGTTCCTAAGTCCCCCAGTCTCAAATTCAGCACCATGACCAACCTCAGAAGAGGCTGGGCGGAATCCACAGCCAGTTGGAGCACTGCCTTCTTCCTCAACACCTTTCACTCCAGGGCTGAAGTGCAGCTCCACATGAAAACGCTCCTCTGAAAAGGGATCCTATGGAGCATTACCAGATAAAGGGAAGTTGAGAGAAGCTGGATATGGCAGTGGAAGAGCAGGCTGGGGCAACAGAGAGAAACTCAAGAGGGTATACCCTCCCAGGGCTTAAATTTCAATGTATTGCTACACCTTGGGGCTGACCTGTTAGCCTAATGTTACAGAATCTTCATTCCCTCACTTCCACCATTTCTAGCTCATCACTTCAACTGACTTTCTACCTTTCAGTGCTATAATCATTCCCATCTTTATCTCCCAGTAACTCAGCTTTGCTAAGGTGCATATAGTAGCATATTTAAAGATACTTTTGTGGAAGCAGATGAAGAAATTGTGTAACAATATAACGAGTTCTAAGGAATACTGTCACTAATTCTTCATCCTGCCCAATGCCAGAGCTCTGTTTTTAGGGTGTTTCTTTGGCTCAACACCATCTAAGAACACAATTTTGTTCCAGTAGAAACTTCCTGGATGCTCAGTAATGGTGTGATCTAGGTGCCAAGCCTAAGTAGATTCTACAAATTCTGAGAATAAGATTTTTTTTTTCTAAGAAGACATGCCAGTAGAGATAAGGGACCCTCTTCTCATCCCACCCTGCTAGCTCCTCACCCGTGTGTTGTCCTCATAAAGCATGATGACAATCTGAGTCATGTAATTGAGCTCTGAGATGGCACTAAGATAAGCCAAAGCACGCTGCCATTGTGCATCCTGGGTTTCCTACCAAACACAAAAAGAGTTAAGTCAGGGTCCAAGGACAAGAGAGTCAAGGAATGGGCAGGCACATAGAGAAAAGAATATACAGAAAGCTGGCAGTAAAAACCAAACAAAAAACTAGCATGAGGTAGAACATAAAAGAACGCTGAGAAAAGATTTCACATGTTGAATACAGAAGAGGGCCCTTACATCAAGAAGTCCTCCATAACGGAAAACACTAAGCAGAGAGTGGACATGGCTCTCACTGGTGAAATAGAGACGTGTTCGAACATGGCGGCCTGGGGAGAGCACTCCTCGGGAGTACCTGAGATAATAGCTAAGTCACTCACACAGTCAGATAATCCTCTTCCCACCCCTCCACAAACTCCCTCCTCCCACTTCAAAGACTTTTCTTCTCCTTTCTATCCCAAGATTTCACCTAACCTATTCCTGGTTCCCCCAGGATCCCTGACATGCCCCTCCCTCCATCCAGCGCCCCTCCCAGCCCTCCCTCACAGGGGATGCAGCTTGTTGACAGACTCATCCTCGTGGGTTCTCTGCAGGTCGAGCAGTATCTTCCGCAACAATGGAAGACAGAAGCCAACAGCAATTTCCAGTTTCTCTTCTCGACTGATCCCATATTCCTAAGTATCACAGACCAGAAATAAGTATCTCAATAATCTTGTTTTCCTCTTTCCTCATATTCACAGGCCTAAAATCATGCTTATTTTCACTTCAGGTCTGGGGATTCTCTCAGATCCACCACATTTCCCTCTCCAGTTAGTTCTTGCATTTTACCTTTGTAGCAACTCACCGAATTTCTTCTCTAAATTTCCTCCCCTGACTTCCCACAAGAAAGAAAGAAAAGATCAAAATGGATGTCAGAAGAGACACTGAAACTTGTTCTCCAGCGTAGAGATGCTAAAGCAAA
The DNA here is from genome assembly GCF_000296735.1 of Chrysochloris asiatica. Taxonomy (NCBI): domain Eukaryota; kingdom Metazoa; phylum Chordata; class Mammalia; order Afrosoricida; family Chrysochloridae; genus Chrysochloris; species Chrysochloris asiatica. The sequence goes on along the minus strand of NW_006408522.1, from coordinate 32,138,573 downwards.
GGAAGAAATGAGGAGGTACAAGAGCTGAACAGAAAATTTCAAAGGTTAGCTCAAGAAGACAAAGAATGAAGGAAAAGATCAAAATGGATGTCAGAAAAAACACTGAAAAACTTTTTGTTGAGAAGACAAGAAAGAAGGAAAATACCAAAATGGAGGTCAGAAGAGATTCTGAAACTTGCTCTCCAGTGTAGAGATGCTAAAGCAAATGGAAGAAATGAGGAGGTACAAGAGTTGAACAAAAAATTTCAAAGGTCAGCTCAAGAAGACAAAGTCAAATATAACAACGAAATGTGCAAAGATCTGGAGTCAGACAACTAAAAGGGAAGAACAAGTTCAGCATTTCTCAAGCTGAGGGAACTGAAGAAAAAATTCAAGCCTCAACTTTTGTTATTGAAGGATTCTCTGGGCACATTGTTGAATGATGCAGAAAGCAATCAAAAGAAGATGGAAGGAATACACAGAGTCACTGTACCAAAAGGAAATGGTTGATGTTCAACTGTTCCAAGACGTAGCATATGATTAAGAGCCAATGATACTAAAGGAAGAAGTTCAAGGTGCGTTGAAGGAACTGGCAAAGAACAAGGCACCAGGAATTGATGGAACACAAATTGAAATCTTTCAAAAAAGTTAGATGAACTGGAGGTACTCACTCATCTATGCCGAGAAATTTGGAAGACAACTATCTGGCCGAGTGATTGGAAGAAGTCCGCATTTGTGTCCATTCCAAAGAGAGGTGACCCAATGGAATGGGGAAATCATCAGACAATATCTTTGATATCCCATGCAAGTAAAGTTTTACTAAAGGTAATACAGAAACAGCTGCAAGCATACATTGACAGAAAACTTCCAGAGGTTCAAGCTGGATTCAGAAGAGGACATGGAATAGGGAATATCACAGCTGATATCTGATGGATCTTGGCTGAAAGCAGAGAATACAGAAAGATGTTTACCTGTGCTTTACTGACTACACGATTTTGTGGATCATGACAAGCTATGGGCAACATTGTGAAGTATGAGTATTCTGTAACACTTAATTGTGCTCATGAGGAATCTGTACATGGACCAAGAGGCAGTTGTTCGAACAGAACATAGGAATACTGAATGGTTTAAAATTAAGAAAGGTGTACAATAGGGTTGTATTCTTTTACCATACTTATTCAACCTGTATGCTGAGCAAATAATCTGAGAAACTGAGTAATATGAAGAAAAATGTTACATCAGGATTAGAGGAAGACTCATTAACAACCTGCATATGATACAACCTTGCTTGCTGAAAGTGAAGAGGACTTAAAATACTTACTGATGAAGATCAAAGACCATAGCCTCCAGTATAGATTATATTTCAATGCAAAGAAAACAAAAATCCTCACCACTGGACCAATAAACAACATTTTTATCAGTGGAGAAAAGATTGAAGTTGTCAAGGACTTCATTCTTCTTGCATCAACCATCAATGCTCATGGAAGCAGGAGCCAAGAAATCAAATGATGTATTACATTAGGCAAATCTGCTGCAAAGGAACTTTTTAAAGTGTTGAAGAGCAAAGATGTCAGCTTGAAGACTAAGGTGCGCCTGACATAAGCCATAGTCTTTTCAATAACCTCATATGGATGTGAAAGCTGGACTGTGAATAAGGAAGACCGTAGAAGAATTGATGCATTTGAGTTATGGTATTGGAGGAGAATATTGAAAGTGCCATGGGCTGCCAAAAGAAACAACAGATCTGTTTTGGAAGAAGTGCAGCCAGAGTGCTCCTTGGAGGCCAAGATGGCCAAACTTTGTCCCTCATACTTCAGACATATTGTCAGGAGGGACCAGTCACTGGAGAAGGATATCATGTTTGGTAAGGTGGAGGGTCAGAGAAACAGAGTAAGGCCCCCCGCTCCTCCCCATGAGATGGATTGACAAAGTGACAGCATCAATGGGCTCAAGCGTGGGAACAATTGTGAGGTTGGCCCAGGACTGGGTAGTGTTTTGTACTGTTGTGTACTGACTCCATGGCACCTAACAACAACACTTCCCACACCATCCCCCCTTTTCGCCTTTTCTTGGCTTCCTTCCCCAATGTCCCTATCCCCAGGGATCTAGCCTGGGGATAGGGACATTAGGATAGGCCAAAGGAGTTACAGTCCAAAGAACATGTGTTAGAACCCTATTTTCTATGCCTGTGGTTATAATCCTATTTGATATTAAATTGTCTGTTATGATAATGAGGCAGTATTAGCATAGGGTGGGTCTTAAATAAATCTTTTTTGAGATAAAAAGATATTAAAAAAACAAGTAGAGGAGAGATGAGGTACGATAGATGCCAAGACACATAGCGATCTCCAAGGAACCAGGAAGCAGAAGCTGAAGAGACAAGGATCTTCCTCCAGAGCTGACAGAGAGCCTTCCCCTAGAATCATGCTCTGAATTTGGACTTCTAGCCTCCTACACTATGAGAAAATAAATTCCTGTTTGTTAAAGTCATCCTCTTGTGGTACTCTGTTATAGCAACACTAGATAACTAAGACAGAATATTGGTATTGGAAGAGTGAGTGCTGCTCCAATAGATACCTAAACTGTGGAAGTAGTTTTGGAATTAGATAGAAGCTAGAAGTATAAAAGCAAGCCTAGATTGTCTTGAAAAGACTATTAGTAGAATTATGGACATCAAAGGTAATTCTGGTAAAAGCTCAGAAGGACATTAAGAGAGCTATAAAGTCTCTGTTGTCTTATGGAATACATATGGCACCAGCAACAGAATGTTGTCAGAAATGTGGACATTAAATGTGCTTTTGGTGAGGATTAAAAAAAAAAAAAAATGAACATATGATTGGATGATAGAAGAAGGGTGATGATTTTTATACAACAGCAAAGAATTTATTAGAATTATGTTCAAATGTTTGATGGAAGGTAGAACTTCTAAGTGATGATCTGGAATATTTGGTTGAGAAGATTTCTAATCCTTGAAAGGGCCAAGTGGTTTCTCCTTGCCATTTACAATAAAATACAAGATTAAAGATATAGACTTAAAAATGAGCTATGCAATATGAAAACAAAACTTAAAGATATACAAAAGTCTGTTGTACAAACTAAGCCCACATGTCCTAGCATTTTCACTGAGGACGAGGCTAAACAAACTTTTTAAAGAGATTAAGCCTGTGACTGATGAAGCTAACCAACTACCACAGCAGAAAATCTCTCAGCTTAGACTGAAAGAGACACAAAAAAAACAAAATGAGAGAACACTGTCTGCCTCTTGGAATTCTGCAGATAGGAAACAGGTCAAAGGAGCTATATCTGTTGTCCAACATGAAAAGAAAAAAAGCCATCCCTAGAGCAGCATGGAGATCAACAGAACAGTTGGAAAGAGCACAGGAAGCAGTATAGCCTAAGGGTGGGACCATGGTCTTCTTGATCTCAAAGGGCAGGAAAGCAGCCTCTTAAGTTTCAAAGAGTTGGCTCTTCATCAACTGGTTCTGGAGTTTGGGGTTGCCCTTAGAGTGTGCCAGGGAGATGGGACCATTGCACAAAGCTAAGGGGATGAAGTTATACAAGGTTGCTATGAGTTGGAATCAATTTAACAACACTTAACAACAACAACAAAAGTGGAATGTGATGGATTGAATTGTGCTTCCAAAACATGTGTTGTAAAACCTAACTTCTATGCCTTGGTTATAATCCCATTTGGGAATAAATTGTTTATAATGTTAATGAGGCAGGATTAATATAAGTAGTGTCTTAAATCAATCTCTTTTGAGATATAAAAGAGATTAAACAGAAAAGCAAGCAGAGGAAAGATAGGGTAGGATAGATGCCAGGACACATACATCTCTCCAAGGAACTGGTAAGTAAAAGATAGAGAGACGAGGCCTTTTCCTCTAGAGCTGACAGAGAGAGAAAACCATCCAGAGAGTCAGTGCTCTGAATTCAGATTTTTAGCCTTGTAAACTATGAGAAGATAAATTTGTTTATTAAAGCCATCCATCTGTGGTGTCTCTGTTTTAGCAACACTAGATAACTAAAACACTTTATATAACGCATACCTGGGGAATGACCACATCAGCCAGTGCCTTAGAGAGATGCAGTAATTCTGCTGTGCCTTGAAGTCCCAGACTCCCATTGTGCTGCACATCATACTTGACACAGTCATAAATATCAGGGATCTTACTGATGTCATAGCGTCCACTTTTCTGTCGAAAGTCACGCTCCAGCTTGCTCCAGCGCTGTAGCATTAGCTCTAGTGTCTCACTGTGGTAAAGTTGCAAGTCTGAAAGGAAGGCAGGCAGAGCCAAATCTTTACTTAAACCCAGAGGTCTATGGCCCTTAGACACCTTCAGATTTAAAAAGTGGGAAGAGTTTTGTTACACTGTTGGGATTACAATCAATATCAAGAATCAAAATGTGTATGAACTGTTGAATGGGAAACCAATTTGTTCTATAAACTTTCAGCTATATCACAATTAAAAATTTTTAATTAAAAAACAAAACAAAGATTTTATTTCTAACTAAAGACCCCGACTCTTATGTAAAACCAGAGATAAGAAGATTATTTCTCTCAGATATTTTGGAGAAGAGGCAGAAGTGCCCGAGAAATTCATCCATATCTGAGACCTTGAAGGGAAGATCACAATATTCATACCCACCTACAGACTCAGGATCTTGCATCCGTTCCCGGATCTGGTGGGTGAGGTTTTCAATCAGAGAAAATACCTGATCACAGATCTTCACAGGATTCTGGATAGTAGCCATGGAGTTGAGCAGGGAAGTGCTTCCAGTGGGAGCCAGCTGTGAAGAATTGAGGAAAGAAAAGTACCAGAGGTTCAGTGCCAATTGCACAGATTCCTGTAAGCTTATTACAAAGAGACTACCTACTACACAGATGCATTTGTTGGCTCACTCTCAGGAGTGTTCTGAGGATGCTGAGCACACTAGAAGTTTGGGACCTTCTGAAGAGGGTACTGCTCTAGCACATAGTCATCTAAGTGAGGTTGATCTTAAAAAGTCTTTTATAGAGAGAAACTCTGTTAACTGATGGTATGTGAAGGGGATTATAATCAATGTAATGAAACAAGGTATATGAATGTTTGAATATGAAACTGATGATGTGCCCTGAAAACTTTCACTCAATCCACAATAAAAACCTTAAAAAAAAAAGTCTTTTAAGTCAAGAGGTCTTTTTTTCAGGGGTTCTAAAAGACGCATGGAAAATGCTAGAGAATAAAGATTAACACAAAATCTTTTAAAAACTCCATAAAATATTTTCGTGGATGAATATTAGAGATAAAATTATCACGTTCCTAGATACAGGATGCTAGCCTGAACCTAGAGTAGAATTGCTTTTCGAAACTGGGTTCAAACTAAAACTTTTGGAATAGTCACAGTCCATGAGGGATGCCACCATATAGGGAGGGTTCAGAAAGAGGCATTAGATGGAATACACACATTCTACGTAGGTCCTTACAAGTCTCATCCAAGTAGGGTGAAAGGGAAAGTGTCTTAGGTTTTCTGGGTTTGGCACTTGAGAAATGGATTGGAAAATAACGCCCTACAATTTGTCAAGTCCTTCTCAGCATCTTATGTAATGTGCTCATCGACTTAGTTATCACTTAAGAACCAATAAAAAATGAGGAGCTGTCAGAGGTTAGTTGGTGAGAAGTCATTGTCTGGCAAATGATCTCCTGTCAATCATAGCCTAGATCCATTCTAAGCCAACTCTAAAATCAGATCCATACAGATTCAAGATGATGTTAGGCCAAGCCTGAACTCCAGGATGGGACCTGAAATATGGAATTTCCTCAGCAGCCTGGACTTGGAGCATCTCCCTACAGAAATAGGAAGGCACTCTAATTCATTTCCCTGAAAAAGTCCTAAAAGCCTCTGGTACTGTTTCCTGATGCTAAAGTAGTAAGCTAGGACACTCTTGTACTCATCGGCTGCTAAAGTGACACACAGATAAAAAGGATGACTACATTAGGTAGTGGCATCCACCGTGATTACTACTGTGAGTCAGTATACAGAAGTAGTTACAGCCTGAACTCCAGAGCTAGATTGCTTGGACAAGCTAGGTGGTCTTGGAAAACATGGCTTAACTTCTTTCTTCTTAGTGGAAGTTCCTTCATTTGTAAAATAAGGAAAAAGTTGTACAAGTTCATAATCCTTGTTGTAGATTAAAGATGGACATTAATTCTTTGTTATCCTCCATTTTCTTTGAATCTGGGCTAGCCCTGTGACTTCTTAACCATTAAAAAACAGCAAAGTTATGCTATGCTAATTATTGAGCTACACTTTTAAGAAAGTCTGGAAGCTTCTGCTTTTGTGATTTGGGGGAGCCCTAAGCTACCCAGTAGAACTGTGGTTAAGCACTTGACTGATAACCAAAAGGTCAGCAGTTCGACTAACCTGCCACCCTGTGGGAGAAAGATGTGGCAGTCTACTTCTGTAATTATTACAGGCATAGAAACTTTGTGAGGCAATTCTACTCTTTCCTATAGAGTTGCTATGAGATGTAATTGACTTAACAGCAATGGGTTTGGTTTATAGAGAAACTAAACAGTGAAGAAAACATGTAGAGAGGAGAGACTCTCTAGCATAACAGCATAAACAGAAAGCCCAGCTATCAGTACCCTGGTCAAGCTTTAATGTATGTTTATACTCAATTGTCATGAGAAACCCCAAGTAACTTAAAACAGCAATCATTTTATTATCTCTCACAATCCTCAGCTCAGTTGAGCCTAAAACTGTTAACAGATGATAAGATGATTTTTTTTTTTAAGTTATTAAACTTTGGAGTAGTTTTTAGTAGACAGCAATAGATGACATTCTTTTATTCAACAACTGGACTTTAAGAAGTTAATACAGTGCAAGGTGAAGGTGGTGGTTGTATGCCACCAAGTCGGTTCCTACTTACAGTGACCTTGTATAGGAAGGGTGTCCTAGGCTATAAATCTTTATGGTAGCAGAAAGCTTCATCTTTTTCCACAGAGCAACTAGTAGATTCAAACCACTGACCTTGCAGTTAGCAGCCTAGTTCATAATCCATTATGCTACCAAGGCTCCTTAATACAGTTCATATGACATATAATATATACTACCAGAAGCATGGAGTCCTGGTGTGGCATTGTATAATAAAGACTGGACTGCAAGGTCAATTTGAACTGCAAGGTCAGCAGTTCAAACTCATCAGTTGCTCCTCAGAAATGCGAGACAGGGTCGCTATGAGTCAGAACCGACTCAAGGGCACTTAACAACAAAAATAAAGCAGGGTCACATGATTATGAGTCACATTAATATTTCTGTACCACAATGTATGACTACACTAAATGGGATAAGAATAAGGATTATAAATAGCCTTTGTTGTTATTTTAGTGCCATCAAGTCGGTTCCAACTCAGCAGCAATCTTATATAGGATTTCTGAGGAACGGCTGGTGGATTTGAACCGTAGACCTTTTAGCTCAAATCAACCTTGAGGTCCAGTGTGTTTGCCCTACAGTGCCACACCAGGACTATGTAAATAGCCTTAGGACAGTTCATATACTATGAGATTTTGCCACCAAATAAGTCTTGATACCAAACTTACCAAAATCTTCTCAATTTTTGAAGTTGAAGATAAGAGACTTTTCTCAAAGGGTTAATATATGAATTAAATGAAATCATGTATGTAAAGCACCCACAACAGTGCCTGATACATAGTATGCACTATTATTTAGAATTCCAAGAATTTGGGATCTGGAGTATTTAGGACATGTTGTTGTTATGTGCCGTAGAGTTGGTTCTGACTCATAGCGACCCTGCATAGGGTTTCCGAGGCTGTAAATCTTTACAGGAGCAAAAAGCCTCATCTTTCTCCCGCGAAACAGCTGGTAGTTTCCAACTGCTGACCTTGAGGCTCGCAGCCCGATTCGTAACCCCTACGCTACCAGAGACGTATGGAAAGTCTTACCTGATCATAGTCTTCAGGGCCAAAGGGTGCATCTTGTTGCAAAATATGGTGTAGTCGAGCCTTTACCCGGTGCTGACAGCTGCTCAAGGAATCGCCATCGCTGTCCAGGAGCCCATTCATATTGGCACTCTTTACCATTTGTACCAAAATGGGTGTCAGCTCCCCTTCTAGAGCCAGAAGGCCCTGGAGGAGAAACATAAGGTCTATTCATTTCCTTTCCAGGCTAGGCCCCTTAGACCTAGCTGATAACAAATATCAAATGGTAACTCCCTTCAAGGGCTAGAATAGAGATTTTCCACAGTATAAAATGGGGTCAGGCACAAGCAGAAACTTCTCTCAATTAGCACACAAACGCTCTGAAATTTCCCAACCCATTTTCTACACTCTGTTTCTCTATCTGATGGGAAGCGGGGGCTGTGAAAGAATGATAGTGTGTACCTTAGCAAAAGCAGCAGCAGTCATCTGGACACGGCCCTCATCAGAGGCATAGATCTTGAGGTCATGGCGGAAAGTACTATGGAGACGAAGTAGCCCACATCCAGGGAAGCCAGCATAGTCACCTGGGGGCAATGGGAAGGACCAGAAATGAACTGCTATAAATATCCACACTTAAATATTCATCTCCCCTCCAACTTCCCCATTGCCTCTGTCCCTTCATTTCCTCCAACTTATTCTGTATCTTATTCCAGCCCTTAAAACACTCACCTTGTCCTCCGGGGTACATGCAGCGGAAAGCTCGTCCCAGCTCCTCGGCCTGAACACGGCCAGCAGGAGTCAGCTCTCCACCCCATTTCAGTACCAGCAGTAGAGATGGGGTCAGACCTTCCCTCTGTGGATCTAGGAGAAAAAAGGATAGTGAATAGGTCTAGATCTAAAGAAAATAATGGGACATCTAATGTGCAGTCTTCGGAGGAGACCAGAAAAGTAGTATGGGATAGACGTTCAAGAATAAAGATGCAAGACTAGGCAGATGCATTACAGGGACCCTCTATAACAAAGATACAAAAGACCAAATGAAATAGACACAAATGAAAAGCACCCTGAACTTCAGAGGAAAAGTTAAAGAAGTGGATTGAGTGCTTGCTCAGAGGAGAAGCTGAGCAAGACGGCAAGAATGGGAAACTAGTGAACAGTCAACCAGGCACAGAGCTACCATCTTGAACTTTTCTGTAGTTTTGGCAACAGAAGGTGGTCTAGCAGAGCAGATTCACAAAGGCAACAATAAAGTTATGATTCCTTCTTCCCCTCATGTTCCTCTGGTGACAAGAAGTGTGGTCAACTCCCATCCTCATCCACCCCCAGTGCAGACCCTGCTCCCCAGTTGTTTGGAGCTGTGTGGTTGTAAGTAATGCCAGTGTAAGGTAGGGGCCAGCTGTTACACTTTGATGCCTGGTTTCAGATGAGTTTGGTTCCAGAACTACAGAACCTACAGAGCCACCAGACCAGCATTACTCTAGCAGCAACCCTCATAATCAGCTACCCTGTAGTTTTAACAGATACTGAAAACAACTCCATCAAGGGCCTCCACAAACTACTTTTGGATTGAGTGCCCTGAACACAAACAACATATAGGCCTATAGGAATTCCATCTAGGGTCATGGACTCCCTCACCCACCTCGTCAACTCCTTGGCTGGCAGGAGCCCCTTAGAGATTCTCTTCTTTGGGTCTAACAGCTACACTGGCTTTTTCAGCTTCATTTTTTTTTTCCTTTTGTTGCATTGTTGTTTTTGTTTGCTTATTCTTTCTTCTCTTTCCATTCCCTTGAATTTTATCCTATCTCCACTTTTGTTTTTCCTTTTTTTCTGTTTCTCATTTCCCCTCTTCTTTTTAGTTTCCTTTTGCTCTTTCTTACTACTCTATATTCTTTTACTTTTCATCTTTTCTGTCCCTGGTTTTTGTAATTCTTCCTATTATTTTCTCTCTTATTTTCTCTTCAATAGCTCCATTTTCCATTCCTTCTTTTCTCTTTAATTATTGTATTCTTTTTTTCTGGCTGCTGCCTATTTTTATTTCTCTTTTCTCCTTTATCATTTTCTCTTTTCATAGTTGGTTGCTTGCTTGTTTATTCTGTTTTGTGTTTTTGTGTGTGTGTGGGGTGGGAGGAATTCATCTGACAGGAGACAGCAACTGTGCCCATACAGCCCAGTCCCAATCATACCCACTGCAGCTCCACCCACTGGGCAAGAGTCAATAGCAGGATCAATGATAGGCAGCAGCCAACATCAGCGAAACCCACCCTAAACTGAGGTGCACTAATGGCAAATGGTGCACATGCTGCCAATCTCTAACTACACTTGTTGTTGTTGTTGTTAAGTGCCGTCGAGTCGGGTCCGACCCATAGCGACCCTGTACAGGGTTTCCGAGGGTGTAAATCCTTACAGGAGTAGAAAGCCTTATCTTTCTCCCGCAGAGCGGCTGGTAGTTTCGAACCGCTGACCTTAAGGTTCGCAGCCCGATTCGTAACCACTACGCTACCAGAGCTCCTTAACTACACTACAGGAGACTAATGGTGAGAGCCTAAGATCACATCAACATACAATCATCAATTAAATACAAATACACCAACATCACATTGTTCTAGAGACAATTTTAGCTCACATGAAGAAACAAGAGACAATGGCTCAAACAAATGACCAAGATGCAGAGCCAGAAAACATTTGAGGAAGATAAGATAATGGAACTAGCTGTAAAATAATTCAAATAATGATATTTAGGCACATGAAATAGATTGACCAAAAGATTGAGGAAAATAACAACAGAAAAAATTTTAGAAGAATTCAGGAAACTACTACAAGAACAAACAGACAAAATAAATGCAAATTTTGAAATAATACAAAACCTACAATTAGAAATCCAGCAGATAAATAGTAAGATCTCAGAAATGGACAATACATTGAAAGGGCAAAGGAGTAGATGCAAAGCAAGGGAAGCCTGAATTAGTGAGTGGGAAAATAAATCTCTCAATAAAGAACAATCAGAAAAAATGAATGAAAAAAATCTGAAGAAAGCCTAAGAGTTATGTTGGACACCATGAAGAGTTTTATAGGTGCCAAACTGACAAAAGGTAGACTGTAATAGATAGGGTTTTGTGTCAACTTGACTGAGCCAGTATTCCCAGTGTTTTAGTAGAGATGTGATTATCCCTATGGTGAAGAAACCTAATATACACATAAGTTAACTCTATGATAAGTGGCTATTAGCAACCAATCAACTGAAAGGATATTACTTTGGGTGTGTGGCCTGCTCCCAATATAATGGACACATGGAAAAGGCTTGCTCTTCTTTCGCTAAGGACCTGGGACTCTATAATTCTGAGCTATTTCCTTGATATAAACTGCTCTTTATATATATTCAAGTTTCACTGATTTTGCTTACATAGAAAATCCAGCCTAAAACAGGTGGAACTAAGAGAGTACAGTTCTAGAGAAACAAAATCACAAGTATCAGTTTTCTAAATTGGTTCTGATGTCTAATTTAAAGGGCAATAAGATTGTAGGAGTCCTGGTATGGTGCTGAAGGTTAATGTGCTGCACTGCAAAATTGGTTTGAAATGCAAGGTCGGTGGTTCAAGCTCATCAGTTCCTCCTCAGAAACCCTATTCAGGATCACTGTGAGATGGAACCAACTCAACAGTGCTTAACAAAAATTAACAAGGTTGTAGGGAATAGGCATGCTTCACAGAAATGGACCTTGAGCTGATTTTGAGTTTGGTTTTCTTTTCCCCTTGTGAAGTCAGAGGAAGTCAGACATGGGCCCCACATAGTTTAAGCAGTTGGCATCAGGAACAAGATTCAATGAAATGCTCCAGACTCATGGAAGCATGAAAGAGAAAGAATGAAAGGGCATGGGAAGTGAAACTTTTGATTTTTAGATGGTTATTTTGGTTTTTGTTAACATGTAATGGTTGAAAAGAATATAAAAGATAAAATCCTTCAGCTGCAGGAAGAAAAGTAGCATCTGGAGTTGCCAAAAGTAGATGTCAAGTTGGTTAAGCAGAATGGCTGATAGGGGGTCAGGGTTTACTGGAATCCACCCTACCAGAGGCCCAAGGCCATATGCATATGAATGGGGTCAGTCTAAGAGTGGAGAAGAAAAGATTGAACTTGAGTGTTTTTAAAAGGTTTATGTGTTTGACTGCCTATGGATATTGATTTCCTCTGCCTACTATTGTAAAATGAAGTCCTGGTGTGGTGCGGTGAGTTAATGCACTGGACTGCAAAGTCAGTTTAAACCACAAAGTCGGTGGTTCAAACTCACCAGCTGCTCTTTGGAAACCATTTTCAGGGTCATTAGATTCAAAAGAGGATGTGGAACAAGAAATATCATTGCTGATGTCCGACGGATCTTGGCTGAAAGCAGAGAATACCAGAAAGATGTTTACTTGTGCTTTATTGACTATGCAAAGGCTTTCAATTATGTGGATCATGACAAGCTATGGATAACATTGTAAAGTGTATGGGTGTTCCTGAACACTTAATTGTGTTCATGAGGAATCTGTACATGGACCAAGAGGCAGTTGTTCGAACAGATCATGGGAACACTGAATGGTTTAAAATTAAGAAAGATGTGTGAAAGGGTTCTATTCTTTCACCATATTTATTCAACTTGTATGCTGAGCAGATAATCTGAGAAACTGGGATATATGAAGAAAAACATGGATTGGAAGAAGACTTATTAACAACATGCGATATGCAGATGATACAACCTTGCTTGCTGAAAGTGAAGAGGACTTGAAATACTTACTGATGAAGATCAAACACAATAGCCTTTGGTAAGGATTGCATCTCAATGTAAAGAAAACAAAAATCTTCACTACTGGACCAATAAACAACATTTTTATCAACGGAGAAAAGACTGAAGATGTCAAGGACTTCATTTGTCTTGGATCAACCATCAACACTCATGGAAGCAGCAGTCAGACGAAGGTAGCAGGAGAGATGCAGGGAGGAGTGCAAGAGTTAAAGTAAGTACTGCTAACTGATGGTACATGGAAGAGATTACAATCATTGTAATGACACGAAGAGCGTAATTTGTTGAATGTAGAACTGATAATCTGGTCTGTAAACCTTCACTCAATTCACAATAAAGAGTCAAAAAAAAAAAAGTTCTATGATAGTGAAGGGGCAGGCAATATACAATAAAAGTCAGACTGACAGAAGAAAGATGAAGGTAGTGGGAGGCACAGGGAGAAATGCAAGAATTAAAGTGAGTAGAGGGAAACTGATGGTACATGGATGAAATTGCTATCATTGTAATGAAGCAATGTATATGATTTTTTAAAATATAAAACTGATGATCTGCTCTGTAAACCTCCACTCAATTCACAATAAAAAGTTTAAAAAAAAAACAAAACACAAAAGATATGAGCAGTAACAGGAATGGGTATTGTATCTTACCTTGTCCCTCATTAGAAGCTTTTACTCCATGAGGGTAATAAGTTAATTGCACCTTCCGGTTGATGCCTGAGAAGTGACCATACCTGCAGGATAAAATCCCAGTTTACTTTCTACCCCAGCACCCAAATCTGACTGTTATTGGCTCCCATTTCCTTACTTCCCGTCTCACATCTCTAGCACAGATTTCAGCTGCTCTAGTTTCCCAGTCTTCTCCTCGATCTCACCACCTGGCTCTTTCTGCAGCTCAGCCAACAGCAGCCTTGTGATGTCCAGCACCTCCTGGAGGAAATAAAAGGGTATCTGTGGTGTAGTGAATTATCTTCTGTCTCTTCTAGCCATAGTCTGCAGTTCCCACCAAACAGTGTCTCTGACCTGCTGGGTTTGGGTAACATGAAGGTGGGAAAAGATACTGATAGAATGGCATGATTCAGTTGTGGATGTTAGCACAGTTCATTTTAATGGTAAAAATTTGAAACTCTAGCATAGGTTTAAAATGAGCCATTTCAGAAGGGAGGGGGAAATCTCACTACCATTAAAGAAGAAGAGTCAGGAGGGACGCATGTCTTTTGGGCCCTAAGATCCCTGCATATTGAACTTCCTCAACCCAGAATCTGTTACAACAGAGGAATAGCAGAGAAGCAGCTACCAAGAACCAGAGCACAAGACAGAGCAGTGGCCTTCCCAGCCTACAGAGCAAGTAAACTGAGTGGCTTTGGACAGGAAGCTTGCTTGTAGAGTCAGGTGCCTTCAGTCTGAGGCTTACAATGGAGTGGTGTGTCATGTGAGCATTTATCAACAGCTGACTGGAAATGTGCCCTGAGTATTTCTGACCCTGAATTGTAATCTATTAACTTCCCTAATAAACCCCATAACTGAGTATAGTGTCTGAGTCCTGTGTGACCATGTCAATGAATTATTGAACCCATCAGAGAAGCAGAGAGTATTGTGGGAGGGATGGTGTGGTGCCCACATTCATGTAGGAGGCCAAGTCTTGGTCAGTGGCTTTTTCATCCCAATCTCTAATAAAGGTCCCAGATGTTACAACCTTATGTTTTCCATAGCACTGCTCATTCCAATTCACTACCTTACCTGTAGCTGCTCAGGTCGTTTTAATTTTAATTTCCCTGTCTTGTAGCCACCGTGTTTCTCAAACAGGGTGAAAAACCTGAAGATGTAAGGAAAAGCTTCAGTGTGGGGCCAGTCAAAGCCTCTGGGAGCTGCCTCTTTCCATCTCCATCACCAAAACCTATTTCATCAAGACATCCTTCCTACCTTGGATGTGTCACTTCCATCTTCATTTTCTGTTTGGGGGTACGATCTCCATGACGGATAATTGCAATGACACAACGAAGTTCCATCCTAAGATGGGAAATGTTGTCAGAGCCTCCCCCGCCCATAAATCATTATATCCTACTTAACATGTCAAAGAGCAGAGAAAAAACTGAAAGTTGAACTATCAGTTGGGTTAAGGAGACTGACAGATTGTGCAAGGTCAGAAGCACTTAGGAAATCCCAAGTGGCTTAAGTAGGTTACTCCAGGTTTTTACTTTTGCTCACATGGTGCCTGATGTGGTAGGAACAATGGGAATATCCTCAGCCTCTGTTGGGATAGACCATGGGATCTGGAACTGTGGGGCAAGCTCTCGCATTATGGTGTTCCTAGAAGGAGAAACATGAAGGAGCCATGTGACAATGAATGAACCACAGCTATATGTATGAATGAAGTTCAGAAATATAACACTGAGTAATATAAAACACTGAGTAAAACAACTAATTTTCAGAAGAATACATTAATATAAAGTCCAAAAATATTCTAAACAAACTCTATCTAGTACAAATACAAATAAATGCAGGGAATAATAAACATCAAAGTTAGAATTGTGGTTACCTCTGGGTAGGGGGGATGGAGATGTAATGAAGGAGGACTACTTACGGGTTTCAACTGAATTATTATTTTATTAAGATATAAGTTGAATACATAGATGTTCACTGTTTTCATTATCCCTCAAATTATTTTGAATGTGTAAAATACTACCTGACAAAACTTTTTTAGTCAATTTGTACAACCAAGTTTGTCGGTGAGGTTTGTAGAACCTCAAGATAAGATGCCATCTGCCTGGATGTTGACATGCCAGTGGATGTGAATCCCTTCTCATTCTCCCTTCCCCTTCCCATTGGACAGAGTTACAGTGAACATCTACCATTCTTTTTTGATTGATAATTGAGAAACTGACATTACAGAAAGTGCCTTAGATACTACAATACTAAGACAGTGTTAATACATCATTTGTCTCTATAACAATTTAATGTATTAAGTTTTGACTATGCTTGATATCATGTACCTCTCTAGTCAAAGTGATATTATAAACATTCAGTAACAGTGAATTAGTATTACTTATAGATCCTTGATCCTCTGCAATATGCTTGACAACACAAACCTTTTGGATTAAAAGCTTTAACATCTGTTAAGAAGAATTTGTCATGTGGGTTCGGAATCTTTGATTCCTCCCTCTCCCCTCTTGATGAATTGTATTGGCTGTTGACCATCAGACACCTGACTGCAAATATCTTTTCTCGTATTCCTGTATTTCTAGACAATGATTTTTGTAAAACAATACATTTATTCATTATATACAAAAATAAATAGTAAAATATTTCTTAAAATATAGTTTGTTTATATATGGCAGTAAAAGAAATACTGTTATGTCTAAACTGTTAATAGTAATTATCTTTGGGGAGTACAGTGTTGGGAAGGCAAGGGGGCTGGGGAACCCTTTCCCTTTTAAATCATTTTTACAATATTTAAAATAAAGTAAAAATTTCCTAACCCTCTTCTCTAAATCCATTCTCCCCAGTCCAGACCTCTATGTCCCTTACCCCAGAATCTTGGCACAGTCATCATAGTATTTCATCGAGTTCTTGACAAAACTGAAGCCATTGACATCACACACAAAGGAGTGGCCATTGGCTCTAAGAAGGTCAAATCCACAAACTGTTTGCTGCAGACAAAAGAAGCAAGATGAGAACAAGAGGGGCCTCTATTTCCAGATCCCCACTCCTGTCTCTCTCCCTCATTCCACACAGCCCTATGGGTCTTCCTTCACCTTAAAAGCTACGCAGACTTTCCTGGCCACCAGCTTTTCCATGGCAGTTAGCATAACTGGATACCGAATCTCTTTCCCCTCACTGTCTCGTTCAACCTTTCCATCCAAAGCTGGAGATTTTCTTGCTTCAGCATGGGCATAATCTGGCCCCACTGTATACACCTGCAGGTACATAGCATCACTGAGTATGCCCACAGATCACCCTGTATGTGAGAAGACAATATGAGGACTAGGTCTGTAGCCTTGTTCCAAAATTTAAAAAATAAATAAAAAACAAAAAGAGAGAAAAGACTGATATTTTTCCTACTGAGCCCTACTGAAACATCATTATGAAGGTTTATTCTCAGGACTCCAGCATCTTAGTCTGTAGTAAGAAATAATTTACCAACATTATAAGATTTTCTCTGTCACCCTTATCCATGCTTTGATGGTGATATGAATGTCTACACACCCTCCTTATCTTCATCTGAATATAAAAGCCAATCTCATTGACACTTTATTTCTATGGCCTCCTCCATATACTTCTACCAGCTTCCCTAGTGCCCATCCCCACCTAGACATTTGTAATCTACTATAGCCACCATAACCTTGACATCTGTGCCATCTGTCGGCATGAATTCTTCATAGATGTACGACCCTGTCTTTCGGACACTGCTCTCAGGAGAGTAAACACTGCTTCGGCTGCCAATCTTCAAGAGGAAAAGGAAGAAAAAAAAAAAAGCATGTTGCCTCAAACCTCCACCTTATCTCTAAATCCTCCAGCTTCCCTCCCTATAACCTAAGCCTTGTCTTTTTACCTCTTTGATACCCCAAATATTCACATGTCCCCCACACCTTACGGAAGAGACGCTGGCTTCCTCCTCCAGCTGAACTGGGGTAGTAGATGTAAACATTGTGATCCTCCGCACTCACTGGCTTCTCCACAAAGGGTTTGGGAAAGACAGCTCCATTTACCTCTACTTGGTCTTCACCTTCTATCAGGTTGCACTCTGAAAAGTGAGTATGTGGTCATTCCTAGGGCCTAGGGTTATAAAATATTTCCAATTTCCATTTCTTCAGGGTTTTAATCTCTGAAACCTTCACATTTCTATTATCTTATCTTGGTAGTAGGTATAGCAATATCTATATTATCAGTCCAAGGCCCTGTCCAAAGATCCATGGTTCTAACCCTACCCAACCATAATCCAGTATCCAAAGTCCCACTTAGATAGGTGATACATAAGAGATGTCTACAGGATGAAGAAATGGGTTAAGTGATAGACAGAAAGACAAGACAGGAGTGGGCAAGGCCAGGTACTCACCTTCAGGCTGGGCAGGGTCACGGTTGAGCACAGCATATCGAGGCAGATCAATACCCTCCTCCTGCAGGATCCGGTACACCTCCCTCCTGTCACCCCCAAATAAATTAGCTAGGAGAGTTGGTGGGGTGACATGGGGTGATTAAGGGGTGAAGCTGGAGATTCCAGTTGCACGAGGGTCCAGAACCCAAGTTGGTATGGTATAAATTAAGTAAGTCTGTTTGATTGACTCTGCCCCTCCCAGAATGAGTTTCTATAAGACTTCTGGGAAAGACTGGGCCATGATCCCAGGGCCACCCCTCCACTGGTCAACAGAAAGTTATACCTATCTTGGATGTAATACTGCATGGCCAAGTCGTTGATAAGAAAGGGATTTCGAAGTTTGGAGTAAGCAACAGCCTTGTCCAGAGGAAAGCCTGGGATGGAGAAAGGAAATACACCAAAAAGAGTGAAAGAGAAAAAGTGAGAATATATTCAACATATTAAAGTTATTAGTTGTCACTGAGTTCTTCCACCCATCCAATTTTCTCACTATCCTGCCCATTCCCCAAAAGTTTAAGATGCCCATCAGGAAAAAGTAAAAAAGAAATTATTTTTGAGGTCTTTCTAGAGACCCAATTCCATCAGAGCCTTAGAACTGTCGTAAGATTAGAACACAAGCTATAAACTCCAACAGCTCCTCCAACAGGTAGGTAAAGAAAACCGCTTTGTACTGTTCCTCACTAAAGAAATACGACAGTAAGAACCTCATTTTTCAGTTGAGTATTTCCATCATTTCTTCCCATTTTCCCTACTAACCTTTGGAGTGGAAAGAGATGAGGCAATGGCAGGATGGCCAGTTTTCCACAGGTTCATTGAGAATCACATCTTCTCCCAGAATGATAACAGTCAGGTAGTCAAATCGGCAGAGTCGCTCTAGGATTTGAGTCATTGGCTTGGACTTAGATTTCTTGGTCATGGCACAGATGCCAACAATGATCTGTGGTTCAGGAAGCTACAGAAAGGAAGTGTTATCAGGAACTCTGAAACTTCCAATTTATACCACCCTCATCACACAACACAGTCTTATCTTCTTAGGGCACAGTTTTTTGCCTGGACCTGAGACCTGTAGGGTAAATGTTGCCTTCTAGCTTTGGTCTAGGTTGGGACACATGTAGAGATTTCAATTTCCTACAGAACAGGAGCCTTAGCACAATAGAAAATATGTGTGTTTAGGCAGAAGAGTCAGAGAACCAACAGTCATGAGATGATATAAAGAGGGTACAAGGGCAGGGACTTTGAATAGAAGCAATATAACCAATCTCCAAGGTCCCTCCCCTAATTCAGAAAAGGGCCTATATATGACAGAGTCTGTGCATTTGGAAAGAAAAAAGAGATCTCTTCATCCAATCTCAACTCTCTATCACAAGGACAATCATAAAGTTACATAATTTCCTTAGTCTTACCACTTCATCCTCCTCATCCTCAAGGAGCTCGCTGTCACTCTCTTCTGTCCTCATGTCTATTCCATGGGTGCCCAGCCCTTCATCTCCAGCTCCAAGGAAGAAGTGGGCCGTGGCGCTCTCGCCCTCACTGGTCGGCAATGACCACATCCCCACCGGAGCACCCACTCATCCCGCTCTGTGGAGGGGAGGACCACATTAGCTCAGAATCTAAGCCTCCTGGCAGTGAATAGAGAATGGGGTAGGAGAAAGAAACTATAAGTGGGAACTACAAGGGGACTAGGCAGAATAGGGAGCAAAGCTATAGCAGAATCAACAGGAAAGGAGGCATGTGAGCTGTAACTTGAAATAACTAAAGATCCATAAGCAAAAAGCAAGATCTCCCTTTTCCCTCCTGCTCACCCCACCTCCAACCTTGCAACTGGTCAGAGGATAAGGAGATGAACCCTTACAGTGCTGGCATGTCCCTGATTCTGCCAGCAAGAAACAACTTCAACTCCAGCAGCAAATGGAAAAGGCAGTTCCTCATGGAAGGCTACTGTTGATTCCTACCAGAAGAGAAAGTTAGAGTGACATATCAAACCTGAATTCATTCCAAAACTTTTCTGGTCCATCTTCACCTCCTCACGGTAAATTCTAGGATCTAATTTAAAATTTTAAGTGAAGTCCTGGTGTGGCACTGTGGGATAAAGCACTGGATCTCAAGGTCAGTTTGAGCCACAAGGTTGGTGGTTCAAACTCATCAGCCACTCCTTGGAAACCCTATACAGGATCTCTATGAGTCGGAATCAACTCGACAGCACTTAACAACTGTTGTTTAATAAGCGAGCTTACCTACCTTTGCCCTTAACTTCTACCTTCATCCTTACTAAGGATTAATTTAAACAACACTTCTTGAGGGCTCTGTATGTTCTAAATATTATATCAGAACATTAAAATCCCTACGTTCCGCTCCACTTTAAGAGACAGAGGCCCAAATCTAGAAAATCTGTTTAAGGAAAGAAATCTAGTTCTGATTGGGAAGTTGAGGAAATGGGCATCCATGCTGCAGTCTCCAACCAACAATGTTCTTTCTACCAAGTCACAAGTACAACAGTCCTAGCATTGATCTAGGCCAAGGTCCTTCCATTCAAAAGAATCCTAAAGCCATAATCTGTAAGAATATCTTTAACTTTGAGTCAGTGCAACCTGGCAGTTATACTTCTGGATATATACACCTAGAGCAGTTATCCTCAACTGGGTGTGATCTTGTCCCCCTTGGCAGGAGATATTTTTCATTTTCACAACTGGGGAGGTACTATTAATACCTAGTGGGTAGATGTTCGCAATACTTTTTAAACACTACAATGTACTGGATATCCCCCACACTAAAAAATTATCTAGCCCACGGTTGAGAAACCCTGACCTAGAGAAACTCTCCAGCACCAAAAGATATGTACAAAGATGTTCACAACCTCAATGTTGGTAATAGGGGGAAAAATGGAAACAACACAGCTGTCACAGTAAAATAAATGAGAAATATAATCTAATATATATAAATGATAGGCTAATAACAAATTTTAAAAAATGATTTAGTTAAATTTAACAACACAGACAGCAAAGATATATACATGTAATACAATTCTATTTGTGTAAATAAAAAATATTATGTATTGTTTATGACTATATGCATAGTTGTAGTAGTAGAAGTATGAAAATATGAGCTAGAAAGAAAGAAATGAAATTTATAGTGATTACTGATGGGGAGGAGTCCTGGTGTGGTCCTGCAGGATAAGCACTGGACTGCTAACCACAAGGTTGGTGGTTCAAACCCACTAGCTGCTCCTTGGTAAACCTTATACAGGATTACCATAAGTAGGAACTAACTCCACAGCACTCAACAACCTCTACCAGTGAGGAGAGGAAAGCGGAACTGGGAAAGATTCAAATGGTACTTCACAATCTTATTTATGTTTATTTCTCTTTTTAAAAAGGCCTGAAACATCAAGGCAAGTGGTCGGGTCCCCTCAGTGCAAACCCCCTTCCAAGACTAAGACTCAATGGGAATATACTCTCTGATTGGTGACCACGCTCAACACCGATAAGGGGAAATGAGGGAAAAACAGCAATGAAGCGGTGAGCTAAGGCCTACAACGTTCAATAGACGTCTGTGAACCCAGGTGAAGAACTGGTTGACCAGCAGTGTGGCAAGACCTGGGGACTCTTGGGCCCAGAGTAAATGACATAGCCACAGAGGAC